>NC_134181.1:7787285-8387285 GCF_964188355.1 Buteo buteo | reverse complement strand
AGGTCTGATCATCATGTCTGTTTAGGAACTGTTTATTTTTCACTTAACCTTTTCCTTTGCATTTGTTTAATTAAAAGATCTCTCAAGAAAGCACATTGCTACAGTGTCACATTCCGCTGCTTTTGTCAAGATTATATATATATGTGCTTCTCTAATAATTGTTCTGGGATTTAGGAGAATTCTGCAAACAGGTCATCTCCCTGCCTTCAAATCTGTTTCCCATATCAAACAGATTGCCCTTCAGCCTGTAATATGTTAAAAGTCTGGTTTATAATACTGTAAACAGTAACATAACTGAAGTGAATCTCACTAACGTTGCAATTTACATCAACTGTTAGTGTTAATTTATGATCAGACTTTATTAAATCCATTTAGTTTTATAAAAGGACTGTAAATTAATTCTGTGATTTGGGAACACACTGAAGTTATTACTGCTCAGCACCTTATTAAAACATTTGAACACTTCTTGCCTGTACAAATATACTGTGATGCTCTGATAGTCTCAATGGTTTTTAACTGTATTGCTGCAACAGTACAATGATTTTCTTTAGTATAAGAGAAAATTCAGGTGATGATTATACCTTTTCTGTTTAATTATATGCTATATTTGATTGCACAGATATACTGAGTTTCTTTTAGTTTATTATTCATAGTGCTTAAGGGAATCCTTTCTTGACAGTCTCAAGGCATTTATGTGTTATGTCCATTACTGTTTGCCATTACTATTTAAAGAAACAGCAGTGTCTATGGACACTTTGTTAGACAGTACCAAAAAATCTTTATCATGTTAAATTGCAGGGGGCAACAAGAAAAACACCAAATTATGCATTGCTTTTCTTCTTAAATTCTTCCTTTGAATCCACTCTGGGAGAAAAAAAAATAGCCTGTGAAATCATTAAATATAAATTTGAAAAAAACCCTTAGTATTATATTCAAAAAGACATCAGTTTTATTCCATTGTATGTTGAAATGTCATCACTGATGTAAAACACAGGATGTTAATGAAGTGGGAGCAGATACCTTGCACAGTAGAGATGTGAAAAAGTAAATTTAACACCTAACAGGTGTTAAGAGCCATAAATAACAAATGGCTCAGCAGTAATTTAATCCTTTGTCAATCAAAGTATTCACTATTGAGAAAACATCTTGCTGAGAATGCTATGCTTAATGGAAATGCTTGTTAGTTTGAGAGGCAAAGTGTAATTTTTCTAGCATAATACAGAGCATGGTGCATTTTCAAACAGTCTGTGAACCCTCAAATACCAAAAAGAGATGAGTTTTATTGCTGGTAGTCATATTTTCTTGTTATTCAAGAATTCTGTATAAATAACACAATGGCAAATAAACAAAGCACTTTCACGTTTAGTATCTACATAATAGGTATTGGTGTTCTAGGTTAGCCTTACTGTATGATAGATAAATAATTCAAAGGATTCTCAGAAAAGTACTTTAAAATTGTATGGAAAGTAAAATCATTAAAATATGGGTGAAAAGATCAGTAAAATATTTAACAATTCTTTGACTTGGGTTTATTGCAGTGTGTTTTCCACACGGACAGACTCAGTGAAAAATAAATTGAGGTTTAGGTTGGTGTGGGAGAGGAAAGGACATGTACGTCTCACTGCTGTGTAGCTGTTAGGTACATTGAGGAACTGTGGTAATTGCAGTCTTCAGTCAGCTGTGCATGTGCTTAACTAGGAGCTCATAAACAGTCACAGGCTAGCAACAGATGTCCTGTTCTGCATCTAGTTTTGCCTATGGAAGCAATTATCATCTGTAAGTGATGCCCTCCTCCCTGCTGATGCCCTCCTCCCTGCTGTTCTCCCCTGTAGGGTCTTCTCCCCTACCAGCACAATTGCTCTTTTGAAAGCTCCCTGACCCGTTTCAGTCAGAAAGCTGGATTCAGAGAGACTTGCTCTAGAAATTGGCTAAAGCCATCCTGCTCATTCTGACTGAAAGCAAGTGAGAATGGCATTCACAAAAGCAGCTTTGGGAGGAGAAAGTAGAAACAGTCACAAGAAACCTGGCAACATCTTTTCTCTGGCACATCTGGGTCTGGAAGAAAACTTGTGTCCTCATCTGTTTGACTGAACAGTCTCTGTTGTGGCTGACAACCTGGGGAGTGCTGTCTTTGCCTTCCTCCTGCAGCAGCAGTCACTTGGTTGTGTGGTTGTACTAATCTATCTAGAATTTGCTTAGGCCACACCAGAGTTGTCCTGCAGGACTGCTGTTTGCGTGAGATGTGAATCTGATTCTGAGGACAGTCTCTGAACTGTCCTTTTATTCCGATGGATATAATGAAGTAGGGTTCAGTAGGTTAATTCCCATATTTAAGCACATTTATGTTGAAGATTAGGATAAAATATATGCAGACAAATAGTTTTGCTGTAATTGACTGTAGTGAGGTGAGGTATATTGATGACTGCAGTAATCGTGAGCATATTGAAAGTAGAAATCATGCTTCAGAAGCCTCCAAGCAAGGTTAAGTCTTCTGTTTTGATAAGGACAATCACTTGTTTTTATTGACCTAAATGCTCAGCATCCCAAATGGAAACAAAATAACAACAAAAGACCACAATATAGTTAATTCTTGTTTAAAGTTGAGTAACAATGTGTTAAAAATTGATAGAATGAGTGTCCATAATGTAGTATAAAGATACAAAGATAGGTTTTTGTCAGTCACTTCTTAGTATTCCAGAGAACAGGACAAATAAAAAATGTATACTGTATATAATATTTTAAGCTTTCAAAAAGTGTGTTACATTTTTGGGTCATAATTTTGGCAGAGAAGATCTATTTATTATCTAAGTGTGATGTCACTCAGTAGATACCCTGCTGGTTTCATTTACGGTAAGCAGTTCTGCAACAGCATAGACAACTTTTTTCCTTTCCATCTGCTGTTCAGTTAAATTCCTATTACATTTGGTTGGTATTTATATAAATTGCTGGTAAGTTTTTTATCATTGCTTCAGATGGTAACTGTTCAGTTTTCAAGTTCCCTTTCCCCAAATTAACAGTGAGGACTCATGCTGTTTTCAATTATTACAATTCATTCTATTTGCTTTGTAAAGAATGTTTTTCTGCATTTAAGCGAGGCACCAAAAATAAGTTTTCCTTAGAATCAGTGGAATCCCACTGGAAGAGTATTTAATAGTGCCTGTACTGCGAGTACCTTTGGGCTTACTCCTCTTTTCTTTGAAAGCCAGCCCCTACTGAGTTCAAAGTGAGCAGGGTCAGAGCCTCAGTGAAACAGAGAATAGCCTTCACAGAACAGCCTCTACTGTTATGCCAAGTTCTGCCTCTGAGTTAGTACTGTGTGCTGGTTTTGGCTGGGACAGAGTTAATTTTCTCCACAGTAGCTAGTATGGGGCTACGTTTTGGATTTGTGCTGAAAACAGTGTTGATAACACAGGGATGTTTTTGTTACTGCTGGGCAGCACTTACCCAGAGTCAAGGCCTTTTCTGCTTCTCAGCCCACCCCACCAGCGAGGAGACTTTGGGGGCACAAGTTGTTGGGAGGGGACACAGCCAGGAGAGCTGACCCCAACTGACCCAAGGGATATCCCAGACCATATGACGTCATGCTCAGCACGTAAAGCTGGGGGAAGAAGGAAGGGGGGACGTTGGGAGTGATGGCGTTTGTCTTCCCAAGTCACCGTTAGGCGCGATGAAGCCCTGCTGTCCTGGAGATGGCTGAACACTGCCTGCCCGTGGGAAGTGGGGAATGAATTCCTTGTTTTGCTTTGCTTGTGTGCACGGCTTTTGCTTTACCTATTAATCTGTCTTTGTCTCAACCCATGAGTTTTCTCACTTTTACTCATCTGATTCTCTCCCCTCTCCCATCGGTGGGGGGCGTGAGAGAGCAGCTGTGTGCTTCTTGGTTGCCAGCTGGGGTTAAACCATGACATACTGCAATCTCAGCACAGGCCAAACAAGTGGATTTGAGTACATCTGGCATCATATAGCAAAAGATACATAAAAGAGTGGCTGGTGAGAGTTCTGGTGGCTTATTTTGTGGATTGTAGGATTTGATTGCCCAAGCTGCTCACTTTGCATATATTGACTAGGGGAATACGTATTCTGTAGGTACACTTGTGAACATGGTACAATCTAAGAAGGTGATTTGAGAACTCGCTTGTGGTATTTAATATCCTAATGTATGCAACAGATTTTGAATCCCAGGGATAGGAGTGTGGCGTTTGGGGGTTTTTTTCCCTGTTTATTTTGTTTGTGATTTTTTTTTTTTTGACTGTACAGGCTGGTTTAGCCCACTTCTGTTGCTTGCATGAAATTGAAATAGTATTTGAAGTGGTGGGCAACAGTACAACACCCTCAGTCAGAAAATAGAAATGGGCTATAGCTGCAATCACTATTTATGTCTGCGTGGGAAGTGTGTGCAATCCTAGTACAGACTGCATTGTGGTCAATAACTTGCACTTATTGTAGTTCAAATTATACACATGCAGGCTGTCAAGGGTGACACATTTATCTAACGCCTTCTGACAGGTTCAGCGCAGTTCTTAGCTGGCAGACGCACTGTTTGGACCAAATGTTCCAACACCGACGCGTTAGGCAAAGAGCCAGTAACTGTTTGTCATGCAAATATAAATAACTGATACCACAGCAGTGGTGTATTGCTGCAGAAAAGTCTGCTTGCTGGTAGAAACACAGTTCACTGGTTGTATTTGAAGCATAGAGGATGAAGTAATATATTTATTTTTAAATTACACGTTCAAGCATCAGAGAACAACTAGTAATATTGTTATAAATTCTGTAATATTTAAAAACTCATACTATGTATTCTTGGAATCTTTGAAGCTGCCTTTCTTTGTGTATTTGAACAGCATGTGGCAAAGTTTGGACCATTCCCAGTGCAAGTATGTGGGTTCTGCCACAGTTTTAATCTTCCTGCCTGTCCAGTCAGAGAGCACCTGGGATCACAAAGACAGGGGGAGAAGGCTGACCCTCCAAAGTGAACCCTAGAGTCATGGTTGAGGTCCTTTCCCACTTTATTTCACCTTGACCATATGTACCTGCCCACTGCTGGCCAGACGCCAGTACAGGAAAAGAAAGCTGCTCATCTCTGTAGTCTCTTTGTGTACGTGTGGAAACAGGACAGTTGAGCCATTCTGACTGAGACCACCTCACCTGTCCTGCATTGACGTGCAGGTATCATATTCCCAAGATACTGTTCATCTGTCCAACTGCTGAAGTACAGAATCAGGAATATATTTTTCTAGGGAACCTAAATTGCCAAGGTATCTTCTTCATAGCAGCCTGGATGTTTAGAGGCAGCCTACTGGGGAGTAGGAAATTGTAAATTTTGTATTTACATTGGATTTGTATTTTTGTCACAGTTTTCAGCTAACACAGGTAGATTACTTCCAGTGTAATACAGGATATTAAGGAGATAATGAGCAATATCAGTTTATTAAAATAATAAAAAAGGTATTTTAAATCCTCTCTGATTAAGATAGCTTTTCTGTACTTGCCTTCCTCCTTTTTTAGTGAAAGACCTAACTATCAGAATGCCTAGGCTGTATAATGTTTATTTGGCTTGGAACACTGTTAGCAACATATTGAACCAAGTAAAAACATTTCAGTGTAGTATCTCTGCTTGCGATAGAAGTTAATAAAGTTGCAGCCTCCCACTTTAAATCAACTCTTCTATTCTTAATTCATTTGTGCTCATGTCCTAATTAATAGAGGCACTTCTTCAGTGAAATTCAGCAGCTGTTAGAAAGCAAACCTGATGCAATAAAGGCTTAGGACAAAAATGGAAATGCAAACTGAGGTCTTTCTGGGAAGACAAATTGTCATGACTGCCTGAAATTGAATTTGGATTGGTGAACTGTAATGGGACCTTTACTTATCATAAAGAGTCGGTTTCTTGACTTTCACAGAAGCGTCAAGAAGCAGATTACCTTATCTTTTTCTCAGGATCTATTCAGAATAAAAAGGGTGCAACCACTGATTCAAATACTGCTCCTTAAACAACCTTGTGTCCTCTATGTGTGTGTGGCATAACTAGGGTTACTGTTACATTTTAGCGCCTTTGGATCTAAGTAATTGTGTATCTGCTGTCTTAGTCTCTTGAAGTATCTTACCAATTTATTTTTTTTGTGTGGTTTTTTGTTTGTTTGGTTTTTTCCCTAAAATACACATCCTTCAATTTCTGGGAAAACTGTGTTTGGTAATGAAAGTTCTGCCTCTGCTATCACAAAACAGTTCCTTATCCTTCTCTTTTGCTGTAAACAACGATAAATGGTTATGCTCCCTTAAAGCTTATGTCAGTCACACCATATAAATATCTTCTCTTTTTCTCTTGCATTAGTGGCAGGGGAAAAAAAAATGACAGCACTGGTGATTTCCTTCATCCTTTTACTTGTTTCAAATCTGAGAGTCATGACACATAAGCATAACCAGGACTTTGTTATCCAGCTGCAAAGCTGATGTGCAAAATGTAATTAACTTGGACGGTGACATCTCTCTGTAACCTATCTAGTCAATACTTCAGCTCTTTGTTCTCTGGAAGTGTTAAAGCTGTTGTCTTATTTCACTTTATCTCTTTGGTATTGCTCTACATCTTTCGATCCACCTCCAATGTTTGTTTCTCCACAAAAAAATGGAAAAGCTGCCTGATCATAAGTAAAAGCACTAGAAGCATGTAGGAAGTGTATAAACAAATTGCTATTTGGCATCCTTCTTAAAAGTTGTAATCTCCCTGTCTTGGCTGTTCATTAAGACAGATGCATAAAACATCTGTACTAGTCATCATTCACTGCCAGAATCCTGGCTACTCCAAAAATAGCTGAAAAACCCATTATACTAATTGAGGAGGGAGTTACCAGCAATCATTTTGACAACAGCAGTTTCATGGATTTCAGTCACTGGGGGGGGCTGTGTATGTGGTATGTATGTGTTCTAAATAATATTACCCAGGATTTCACATCATCCAAGCTAGCAGACATTTAGAGACTTTAGTCCTTTTTTAAACCTAATTATTGCATGGGAATCTAGTTCACTACTGATGTACCATTACTGATGTAAAGGCTAAAAGTTTCATTTCAGGACAGCTCTGGAAAATTGAGTCCTGCTAGGTACTTCCCCAGGTACATATTTTATTACTCTATGCAGTAAATTTGTAGTGCTTACAAAATATGTAGATACTTATCCAAAAGGTCTCATAATGCATTGTGCAGCAGAGGGTGTAGACATACAACCAATGTTTAACCCAATGAGTAAAATCAATTTTTTGTTCCTCTTTATGATCTATCACTCTCATATTTTCAAAAATACGTGTGAATCTGTTTTGAATACTCCCACTAAATTTACTAAATGAGTAAAATTTTAATGAAAATTTCTATTAAGCTTCTAAACTTAGTGGTGTGTTGGTAAAGTAGATTAAGTTTTACTGTTCAGTTCATTTTGTATCTGTGATAGGTTGAAGTAATACATTTGTTCAGAAAGGAAAACCTCATTTAGCTGTACTGAAAGCTACATCCACAGCTAAGACTGTTCTAAAGAAGGCAACATTTAATTATTGATCTTACTAATGCATGTATTCTGAGCTGCAGGATGTAACACATAAAATGTAGCAAAGAAATGCAAAAGCATTCATATTTTTGAGTACAAGTACTGAACCATTTCCATCAATTCAGGTATCTGTTTTATAATGGAGATACTTCAATGAATTTACTTAAAATTTCAGTTGCTATTCATGAAAGCAAAGCTGAACTGGTTTATTCCTGAATGCATTCTAAGTGGAGGGGTGGTGCAGAGGGAGTATTGGCAGTGTTCTTTAGAAATACAGTTGTTTTTCCATAGATACACTTAATTTTCATGAAACTTTTTAACTGATTTTTTTTTTTTTTAAGGTCTCATACTGAAAGAAAGACTCTGGGTTTTACAAATCCACAACAAGAATATATGAATTTTAGAGAAAGACATAGTTTGGTCTTGAAGAATGTCCCTAAAAATGCAGTGAAAGTTTCTCATGAAAAATTCCATGTAATGATGAAAAACCATGTATTCTCTGACTGACAAGTTTTAGTGTTCTGTATTTGAATATCCTAAAATGAATATAAGTGCATTATGCATTACTTAACATGTTAAAAGCAGTGTATAAAACTGTTAGCATCCTACCTATACAATATTTTTTCTTCCCTCATTGTAATTTCTGTGTATTTACTAAACTGTATATTCCAAACAGCACAGTAAAACTGATGCTTAAGAAAAATGCTGCATCTTCAGCTCTGTTGCCTAATATCTTCTATTTAGACAAGATTCATTATATTACAGTTACCAGTAATGTAGCACTTAACCCCACTGAGGTAGTTTGAAGTAAGTTCCTGTTTTGTTTTGAAAGGATTGTGAACAGGTCACTGTCAGTTTTCAGGTTCTTAGTGTAGTATCTCCCTGTCTTTTGTTTTACAGGTACGTTAAGCAACACAGTTAACAAATGCCATGGAGTTTGTTCTTTAGGGGGGAAGCGTGTTAAGGCAAATTACTTTGTTTTGAATTGTTGTTTCATATTGGATGTGTTTGTGGAAAAACAAATATACATAAACTTACTGGTAAAACAATTATAAGCATAACTTCATAGACACAGTTCTGCTTTGCAAGAGGGTTTGCAAGAAGCACATATGTTTACGCAGTCCCATACTTGCTGTTTGTGGCAGTATCAACAGATGTTTCTTGAACAAGTGAAATGTGGGAAGATATATGATGGTTCTTAGTTAGAAAATTTATTCTGCAGTCTTGAGCTGTCCCAGGAAATTTCCATCTCTTGGGTAAAATATTTTCAATGTTCCAACATTGATTTCTAATATGCCTACAGATTAGAGCACAAAAATTTACAGTAAATAAGTTATTTGTGAATTCAAGTGGGGTTTTTTGTCTTTAAACAGCTTGTACTTTTAACACATTTTTCTGAAGCCATAATTACCCAGTCAGTCATTTTATGATTCTTATTCTCAAGACAAACAGTACACTATAAAATTTCAGGTTCAAGGAGTCAAGAGCATTCTTGTGATTCATATTTGGACCCCGATTGTCTGGTCACAAGGAGGTAACTCTTTACTCTTGAGTGATTAACGTGACTGTGATAGGCAGGTGAAAATCTAGGAATGTCTTTGTCCTTTTGAAACAAAGTGGAAACTGAAGAACTGATGCTCTATGGGCTACTCCTCATCTCCATTTATTAGTTTGAGAAGAAGTCAGAGAATGGTGAAATTATGTAACAATTATAACCATAGTACTTTGTGCCTTTGGGGAAAGTAAACTCTTTTTATATTCAATATTCCTTGTACACTGAAACAAGCTAGAAAATTGGAAGTGCCTTCCAAGGGAACCCATTCTTATACTTGCTATTCTACACTAAGGAAAAATTTGCATGAGGAACAAAACCTGAATGTCTTGCAAAGCTAGATGCAGTCCCATAACGTGTGCCTTTCGGGTGTTATATGCATCATTTGGGATTTAAAAAAAAAAAAAAAAAAATTTCCCCAGTGTAAACAATATGTAAAAAAAAGAGGAGTGTTATTGTTTCGGCAAGCACAAACTTTTTTTATCTTAATGATAAATACTGCAAAAAATTACATAGTACACAATCTAAGAGTATTAAGGTTGTTTTGTATATAAATATGCTATATATATACACACACATATATGTATGTGAGTTTGTGCACATGTATGTAATACGATGATTATGAATGTGTTGGTTAGTCTGATAGGTGTTTTTAGAAGGTGGAGGTTCCATGAAGTACATGTTATTACTAGGCTTTCCTCTCTCCTCCCCTAAACTGGCTACATTTTTCGTAACTCTTTCTTAATTTATCTTCCTCTTCATAACAGCTAGAACTCAATATCATAGAACTTTAAAGATAGAACATCAGATGTTTGAAGCGACCTACTTTCTACCTACTTCATTAATTTATTTTTTATTCGGTGCATGTGCTCAGAATTAAGTTTGTTACAAGATTCTCCCTGGGCAAATATTTTATCTTTAAAGAATGAATGGCAAAAGTGCTTCCCATGCCTTTACATTTGCTGTTGCCTACAGATCAATTACACTTAGATTAATGTGGACCCTAAAGCTTCTCTTTACTAAACATCACAGTATAAAAAATGCCAAACCAGCTGTTAAGACAATTGCCAATAAGTGGAATCAACTATATTTAATACTTTTTGTACATCAATACAAAGTTTAAAAGTAAACTATAAAAAGTATATGGCCCTGTTCTTTAAGACAAGCAATAAACACAAACCTGATATCAGAATGAAACAACTGTCAGTAGAAGTGTAATCTTGCACTTTCATGTAAAGTAGTTTCTGTGCAGAGGATCCCATTCTCATTCATTTTATTCAGGAAGAACTTCTCTTAAGAATTAAAGGCATCATGGCCATATACAACAAAACTCACAGCAATGGAAGATAGAAGGGACATGTGCACTTTTCAAAAAACCCTCTATAGTGGGATTCACTATTATTAGTAAGAAGGGAGAACAATACTGGAACAAATAAAAATGCTTTATTTTGTTGCAGATTCTTTTTGCAATTTTTTTCTTTTTTAGTGCTAGCATAAGCTTTTTTTGATTGATGCATTTTCATCTTTGTCATTAATAAAAAGCACATGTGATAGTTACGAAATATTTGCTATAGCTGATATTCTGTACACTTGTGTAGTAATTTAGAAAAGTGACTACACTGCTTTCTGGCTCAATCTTATTGAAGTCCAGCCTGTCCAAAATAAAAGACTGTATTTTTGGCATGGTAATAACAAGAGGTAGGCATATTTGCTTCTAATAATTGAAAGAGGATTTTCTGTACACTTCTTGAAGAGGGCTGAAGTTAAATACATTAGGGTTTTTTAATGTATTGTGCTAGATTTAGGGTCCTCTGATTTTAGTGAAGAAATTATCATTCTGTTTAGTGGATTATAGATGTAGCCTCTTAAAAAAAAGTCTCTTGAAAATTTTCCACCTTTAAATTATTGTGTTTGGGCATCTATTAGTTGGGAAAATGCATGAAGAAATGTCTCTTGCTTTTGTCACACAGGTGTAAGACAGACTTTCTTAACCTTTTGGTTTGCTTAGCAAATCATTTACCTGACATTTTTCAGAGTAGAAAGAATATTTTTTAGTACTTATGGCAATTAATATTATTCAGCTGAGATGCATTAAATGTATCTAGTGGGGCTTGTTTAGAGTTAAATACAAAATATCTCTATCTCAATTTCAAGTGATAATAAAATCCTATTTTATAGTAGAGGCTGCTATGCATGTGTACAAATTGCAATTCTACTTTCAGTAAATAGAATATAATAAAGTTATTTAGTTGGTAGGATTAAAGCATAAAGATAAATATAGAAGACACTCAGTGATATTTTACCATTTTCCAGTTGTTTTTTTTCACATTCACTCTCTGCCTGACAAATATATCAATCTTCTCATATTTTGTCATACCTGTAGATCAAATGGTTGAGGAGCTGTGATGTTGCAGAGACTTGAGGAATGTGCCCAGTTGATAACGATGGTGTTTGTAATAAAGAGACAATAAAATAGGTGATAAAACACAATCTGTTTGCTCAGTGTTGTTCATACCTTGATCAGGATGTGAAAAGAAACATTTCATATTGGTTTAGTTTCCTGTTGTGCTGGATTTGGCTGGGATTGAGTTAATTTTCTTCACAGTAGCTGGTATGCGGCTATGTTTTGGATTTGTGCTGAAAACAGTGTTGATTGTTCAGAGATGTTGTCATTACTGCTGAGCTGTCACTACACAGAGTCAAAGCCTTTTCTGCTTCTCGGCCCACCCCACCCGCGAGGAGGCTGGGGGGGCACAAGGGGTTGGGAGGGGACACAGCCGGGACAGCTGACCCCAACTGGCCCAAGGGATGTCCCAGACCGTATGGCGTCATGCTCAGCACAGAAAGCTGGGGGAAGAAGAAGGAAGGGGGGACGTTGGGAGTGATGGCGTTTGTCTTCCCAAGTCACCGTTGGGCGTGATGGAGCCCTGCTGTCCTGGAGATGGCTGAACACCTGCCTGCCCGTGGGAAGTGGGGAATGAATTCCTTGTTTTGCTTTGCTTGTGTGCATGGCTTTTGCTTTACCTATGAAGCTGTCTTTATCTCAGCCCATGAGTTTTCTCACTTTTAGTCTTCTGATTCTCTCCCCTCTCCCATCGGTGGGGGTAGTGAGCGAGCGGCTGTGTGCTGCTTGGTTGCTGGCTGGGGCTAAACCATGACACCTGTTCAATAGCATTTAGAACAAATCTTCCCTCAAAAAGGAAAAGCTTATCTTTCTCACTCAATCATCTTTGTGTGTTCTACAGCAGTTAAACAGGGAAGATCCATGTAGCCTGAAAGTATATAA
Source organism: Buteo buteo (assembly GCF_964188355.1). NCBI lineage: Eukaryota > Metazoa > Chordata > Aves > Accipitriformes > Accipitridae > Buteo > Buteo buteo. The sequence goes on along the minus strand of NC_134181.1, from coordinate 8,374,911 downwards.
AACTACAAATGTTCACATTTGAACTGTTGAGAAAGTAATGCATGTTTGATGTTCAGAGCACCTAAACACTAGTGTGCAATAAAGAGGTTTTATTTTCCTTAAAATTCTGCTCAGTTTTTCAGAATCTGGTAGGACTTTTGTTTTGGTAATAGGACAGTTGTAGCTTTTTAAGAAACAAAAATTGAAAAATAAGCTCAGCCTACTTTAAAGACTTGTATTTTGTCATAGTTGATGGCTCTTTATGTTGGACTTAGTGTAATTCAATTATCTTTGTAAATTTTATGCTACATACTGGAGACTGCATTCTGCTTGATGACATTCAGTATGAGGCAGCCAGTGTGGATTGCTTTATCATAAATCTTTAAAAAGTGCATGGGATTTAAGGTGATTTGTTGGCTCTGGTTGCATCCTATGTGCTAGCATATGTTGATACAGGGTGACTGAATTTTATGTATTTACTGTGTGAGCAAAGTACTTCTTTATCTCAGTTCTGTTTGCAACTGAATCTAATTGCTAAGTCACGTGTAAATACTAATCCTCATCAAGAAGTGGCATTGAATATTCGTTGGAATGTGCACAATGTGCTGTAAACGAATGCAGTGTAAGAAGTTCAAAGATGAGCTGTGGCTTAAGAGACAGAAGTATATTAAAGTTCCTTCCTCAAGAGAGGTACAGAGGTCAGCCTAGCATGACAGCAGTAGTTTTATAGCATTGATGCCATCTTCATCATTATTAGACAAAATTGCAAGCGTGAAACTGCTGTCATTATACTGATCCCAGATCTGAGCAATAGCCACAGAACAGCAAGAAAGATGGAAGGAGGGAGGACTGATGTTCCCTGTTGGTGGGTTGCTCCTCTTCTTTCCTTTGGCATAGCAAAGGATTTTTTCTGGCTTTATGCAGAGAAAAGGAGGGAAGCAGTTTGGAAAAATTGTGAGAATCATGTTTCCCAGCTTCCCAAAAAATTAGAAGGCTTTACAGTACTCAAACTGTGTTAATTAATGCAGGTTTTGGGGCCATCCAGAAATAGGGAAACTGCTAGTACTATGGCTGCTATAGGTCTCAACAGACCCATGATGTGCAGGAGAACAGGTCTAATAAACATGGAAATCTCAAGTCTGTTGCTGCAGTTTCCATTGTTGGAAGGCACACTCTGCCTGAGGAAGCTTACACGTGGGGCTTGAACATAAAACGTAGTAACAGTTTCTGTAACTTCTAGGTAGACAATTCTTCTTATGGATCATGAGCAATTATAATACATCTCTTCCTGAATGAGACTTTGTGACAACCAGGTATCCTTTCTTTCCTCTGGAAAGCTTGCTTCTTGCTCCTGCTGCAAATTATATCCATGCATGTTCTTTCATTAGCATACCACTCAGACTTGGTAGGGATGGAAAAACTTACATTCAGTACTGGCTTGTTTAGCCCAGATATTGTCTAATAATATTGTGTAAATGATCAGTGTGTTGTCCCTGAGCCATTGTGCTGCACTGGCACAAAGACTGCAGACAGTCTAAATTCATGGCTTATGAATTTAGTTGGGCATAATAGGCTGCTGAGGCCAAAATCATCTAAGTGCCTTGAGATTGTATATCTGTTCCAAACCTGGTTCTTCCTTTTGAATTTTTGGGAACACTTTGCAATTACTGTTGGCCATCCTAGTGTTTTAGCAGTAACTAATTACTTCAATTGCCTTCAGTCTTAAGGAAGCTTATTATATATAGCAGACAAAACAGTAGTTTACATGCCCATGAGCTTCACTAGAATTTCGGCTTCTCATAGATGAGGCTCAGCTTTGTATTGTAGTAATGTACCAGTTTAATCTTATTTTGTACTAAAAGCTTGAGACACATTGGATGTTAACACTTTGTTCATGTATACCTTCATTTTATGTATCTGAATTAATTTTGAATCTCTTAATACTACATGTTATATATCGTGAATCTTATCCTGCAACAACATGGACTTTGTGTCCAAAACAGATCAAAGATTAAAAGGTTGTGTAACATTTTACTTAAGATAACCAGTTAAGAACACAGGATTTAGTCTGACTCTGGCTGCATTTGGTCACACTTTTGGCTTCAGCAGTAACAGCGTGAAGTAAGTCGACAAAGGCACTTTAGCCACAAAGTCATTTAGTACATGTACTAGATTTATGTATTGTGTGTGTTTGTGCACACAGTCATGTACATGGACTAATATTAAAATGTCCTTCTCTTTGTGTTGGGGAGAAAAAGCACTACTCTCTTCAATAACCCATCTTCATGAGAGGGATGTAGTTCTTGTGGGAACGTTCCTGTTAAAAAGTACCTTCTTTTGTGTGCAGAGCATGCATGCACACACACACAAAAAATCAAGTTATATGCTTTTCCATTAAAATATGACCACTGTAACTTAGTGCTTGAGAGCTTGTGTCATAAGGCTGTAATTTAGAGTGACAAGTATATAAAAGTCCATTCTGCTTTCTTCTTCCCCTACCAGTCTGTCCCACATCTGTTCCTCATTAATAATGATTTTTAAAAATAAGTGAGAAATATTTTCATAAACATTTTCTTTCTCAAAGATGCAGGTTTTTAAATCAGAAAACTGTGTTCTTTGTGGTCTAGAAGTAAAAAAAAAACTGGAGAAGAGATTGAATGATACTTCTATTTATTTTTTTAACTAATAACTCCTAAGGAATTGATTAGATGATTCTGCTAGATTGATAAGATAACTGACCTCTGTGAAGGTGCTATCAATAGACCAGCCACTAGGACTATAGTGTGTTAAAAATTCTGTATCAAAAGAGGGTCCTTTCCCAAAAGACACAAAAATGTATTGCGTGGGCTTAGCTTTGAAACCATACTTTTTAGAGTTTTTTAATAGAAACTCAGTTATGCTCATACGTGAAGATAGTAATTCAAACAGACTTTGTTCTAGACTATGTCTTTGTTCTAGACTAATATGAGATGAGCATGGGAACAGTTTTCTTGCATCTTTTTTCAAATTTTTATAGCAATGATTTTAGAATATAATCTCTGACAAGTGATGCTAATTATAGCAACCTGAACAGACTTTATTAATGATGTCAGCTCTGTGAATCAGATATACAATTGTTGTAAACTTGGACCACATGATCTGAGCATCTGATACACTGTGTAAAAAAAAAAAAAAGAATGAAATAGTAAAAAAAAAAGGTTTATATATGTGTGGGACAGAGGAGAGATCAGCGAGGAGAGATCAGCAGAGACTATACTTTTTCATATTCTCTGCTGATCTTGTTTGCAAACAAAATTCCAGAGGACCTGGAGGGGATTTGTTTATTTTAGTTGGACCCCTGCATTCGTCTGCTTCATCTGTTTAAGAGTCATCCTGTTCTTCTCCAGAATGCTCAGGATTTTCTAGGGGTTTTAATGTATAAGGTGATAGTGAAACACTGATACATGGGAAGGTATTTTACATTCAGTTAACTAAATGTGCTTTTGGTCTAGGATCTGTTAAACCAATATAGTTAGTGCAGAAAAATCAAGCACAGGAGAAAGTGGAAAGCTCTAAAGAAAAAAAATCAAACCACTGATAACAGGCATAGTTCTGTTACTCTATTCAAGAACCTCACCACAAAATTTATGGCATTTGATGTGCATATCTCATATTTGTATGTGCAATACCAGCCCCTGTATCATTTTTACTTTTCCTCTCTAAAGCTATCTTTATCTTTTTTCACTAGTTCCCTCCTATGCTATGGAGCTGATATTCGTCAGTGTTAATGAGAACAAAAACCCAGCAAAATTCAGGTTATTTGAATGTCCTTATACCCCAAACAAGTGATTGAATATTTAGCTCGAGAGCTGTGTGTGCTCAGCCTTTAAAACTAGGACATCTTTTTAGATACTTATTATTGGATTGGGTTTCATACGTTTGAAAAGCCCTTGTGACTAAGTGTATTGTTAAAGGAATAAACACAATCTTCAGTTGTAGAAAAGATTTTTCCCAAGTTATATAGACTCACCAGCACTCTAGATGTCTATCATATCTCTGTTTTCTTGGAGACGAAAGACTGAGAAGAACCCTGTGAATGAAAAGAAACAATTTCTGGCCCCCGCCCCCAGTGATCCTTTCTGATATTTTTCCAAATCTACAAACATAAGAAAGAAAAGTAAATAATCTTGTCTGAAAGTAATTTCTCATTTCCTCCTCTTACAGACTGTCAGGGTGATTAGCTCTTTAGGGGCTTGTGATGAAATACAGTAGCCCTCTAAGTATCTGTTCTAAGACCAGTGGCTGTTGGACTTCATGTGCAGCCTACCTCACTGCAAGAGACATAGTCCCCATCTGTAACCATCAAAAGAAAGACAGCCAGGAAGTAAGCCTGGCACTGTTTGACTGTTAGGTCTTTTTTGGACTGCTATGTCTGTCTTTTCAGTTAAAAGCTTCAGCTTAGGAATAGTTTACCCCTGGGATACTCCACAAAGGCAGTATAAAGACTGTTCTCTCAGGTTTGGCCTCTTCCTCCATAAGCAGTCCTCTAACACTGTCCCATTAGGCTGTGGGCTCCCAGATACCCATCAGTGGATGCATGCAAAACTTCCCTCACCTTACCCTGGTAACAATACCATTCTTGTGGGCTGTAATATATCTGTTCACATTATTTCAGATTCGTTGCACTGAATAAAGCCACAAAGATGCCGTATGTGGCCCAGAGGGGATCTTGTGGCAGCGTCTCTAAAACGTTTCCTATTCCAGGTGGTGATTTGTGTCACAACCCTTGTTGTGAACCATGACTGACGTGCTGAGAATAAAAGCTCTACTACACGGAGGGACAGCAGGGCGGAGAAACCAAACCCTAGAAAGTGAAGAGCTACTTTTCTTCTTGATATTCATTTTCAGCCATAACTCTAAATAGCCTTTCTATAAACAGGGGCAGGGTAATCCACCAGTTCACCTTCATTGCTGTCGTGATTTAACCCCAGCCAGCATCTATGCACCACGCAGCTGCTTACTCACTGCCACCACCACCACCCCCCCCCCCGCAGTGTGATGGGGGAGAGAATCGGAAAAAAAACCCCAAAAAACAATGCATGGGTTGAGATAAGAACAGTTTAATAGAACAGAAAAGAACAAACTAATAATGATAAAGATTACAATAATAATAATAAAAGGATTGGAATATACAAGTGATGCACAATGCAATTGCTCACCACCCACTGACCAATGCCCAGTTAGTCCCTGAGCAGTGATTCCCCCTAGTCCCAGTCTCCCCAGTTTATATACTAGATGTGATGTCACACGGTCTGGAATACCCCTTTGGCCAGTTTGGGTCAGCTACCTGGGCTGTGTCCCGTCCCAACTTCTTGTGCCCCTCCAGCCTTCTTGCTGGCTGGGCATGAGAAGCTGAAAACCCCTTGACTTTAGACTAAACATTACTTAGCAACACCTGAAAATATCAGTGTTATCAACATTCTTCTCATATCAAACTCAGACCACTATACCAGCTACTAGGAAAATAATTAACTCTATCCCAGCTGAAACCAGGACAATTTCTTCTAGCTTTTTAACTTTATCATAGTACTGGTTAGTAATAGTGTTAGCAGCAATCTTTCCATCTCATTCATATGAAGCTATCATACTCATATATAATATTTTATAATCATATAAAAACTATGTATGTATATATATATTTAGTTTAGACATATATATGTGTGTGTATAAAAATGCAAAGGGGCAAGCGAGAACCAGAGAGAAGCATAAGTGGGAAACTGAAGGTTAAGATCATATTATTCATGTCTATCTCTAGGTGTTTGCTCCCCAAAGTGTAAGGAAGGATTAAACTTGATTTCTCCCTATATATGGTAAATCCTGCAGCATATAATAAGTGAAATAAAATTAACACTTGAGCCTGACTTTCCACAAACCACTTTTGTAAACAAACTATAATTTGGGCAAAATGAAGGTAGTTTTCTTCAGTTTTCTTCAATTTCTTTCCTCCTTCATGTGTGTGTGACCTTGGAAGCATAGATGCATTTTGTTGCTAACACGCATCAAAGAAAGCAGAAGATTGTTTAGTGTTGAGGCCAAGAACATGTGGAAACTTTCCTTAAAGCTGTAATGATGATTTGAGAGGCAAGGTGACATTCTCTCATAAATCTGAGGCAAAGGCCAATATTTGTATATGGGAGTTGCAACAGTATCTGGTATTCCTTTGCAGCGTGTCCTTTGTTAGTTCTTTTAAGGTGAAATAAAATTAGGCAAATATTTAGGGTGCCGTTGTCATACTTGTTTGGTGACCAGTACAATAACAATCCTCCTTTTTCTTCTAATTTTGAAGCTCTGTCAAATTTCAAATTATGATATATTACTAATTTTGTATGTCTTGCTTTTGAAAAAGTATGCATACCTACATATGAATGTATATATATGTATCTTACTTATGCACTTAGCTTTTATAGTGGCATTCGAGATGTTGGAGATTCTGCAAAGCCACTAGTCTCCATACTGAATATATCTAAACCATCTCTTGAACGCCTATGGGACTTGCAACTCAATATTGTAACTTTAGTTTGAGAGGGAGAGGAGTTAGTTTGTAAGTGGCAGTAGTGGATTTCTAGATGGTAGCTCCTTCATCCTTCAACTTGAAGTAAAATATAGATTTGTAAATCAGAGTGAATTATTTGAATTCAGGCAATCTGAGGTAAAGGGGGAAAACGTACTTTCAAAATATATATTATCCACCCCATCTTTATCATCTTTAGAAAAAAGCTGTCAGTGAGAACACTATTGCCTAGCAATGAGATCCTAATTTTCCTTTCTCTCATCAGTCTGCTATCTTTTCAGCTTTCTTGGCTTTCTAGCAATTGATTTTTCTACAGGAACAAACTTCATACTACTCAGCTTGTGAACTTTAAAGTCTTTTTTTCTTCTATTACTGTTTTTACCTAGGCTCCTCCACAATGGTTTCTTAAGACAGAAAGTTAACAGTGGCTGGCTTTTTGTTATTTCTTCTTCTGAAGTGTATATTCTTCAGTAGTGTTTAAAAGCATGTTGTTCTTCCTGACAATGATTCAGCAAAGATAGCAGAAAAAAGAAGTTTTCACATATGATCTCATACCACTCCTGTGTTTGCATACTTTGACTAAAGGTAAAATATCTTCTAAAGTAGTGATTACCATAGGACTCAGTCTCCTTAAAGAACAGAAAGTGTGATTTTTTACTATTTCCTCAATACAGAACCATTCCCTGAGACCAAAGTGTATCAGCTTATCATCTGAACTAGAAAAACAAAGGTATGGAGATGTTGCCTATGTTCATGCAAGAGATAAAAGGGAGGTCTGGGAAGAGAAATCAAATGCCTAAGTCATTAGAGAAAAGTGTGGCCTCAGATTTAGATAGGAAACTGACATTGTTCATATGTTTTTAAAAAAAAAAAGTAAAAATTATATTACAACTGCACTGAGCAATAATTAATCATCTATGGGAAGCAGTGCTTGGAATTAAAAATAAACATATCAAACTAACTAAATATGAAAGGGTATATTGAAAATCAAATTCTGATTGAAGTTGCAGTAGAAGAAAGTCTTATTTCATAAGAAAAGGAAGAAGAGTCTTTCACTTGCATTACAAGCTGCAGCTGTATATAAATCTGCTATCCATGGCAATTGATGTCTATCAATTAGACATTAACAATAATTTATTATATTACTTATTGTATTCATTTTATAGAAAAGATAGTAAAACTGGTAGAAGGACACATAGTAATTTAATTGTAATTCTCTTGTGTTTGAACAAGCTACTGAACAAATTTTCAAATGCCAGTGGATACCAAACACTGTGATTGTTCATGAAATCCAGACAGTCCTGCTGTAAAAATTAAACTGCAGTACTAACATAGAAGTCAAGTTGTTAAATGACATAGAAATGTCTCAAGACAGCCAGACAATGAAATACTGAGAAATTTGATTAACATTCCTGCTTTGGCTCTTAATTTTCAGTTGTGCCTCTTTTTTACAAACATTTAACATTTTCTCATCTTTTCCAAAGAAGACCCAAATGGATACGTGAGTTATAAATTTGCTTATAATGTATACTTTTATAGGCTTTTTGAACTTAATCCTAAATGACTACTTTTGTGCTTTTCATTGTGAGTCTGAGCTCTTTAAAGGAATCGGTGATAAAATATAGTATGTTCTAGAAGCAGGGCTATCTACAGTCTCACTTTTGTTTTAGTGAAAGAGAATCTTAGCTCACTTGCTGGCTAAAACAGTGTAGCCATCTTCAGTGCTTATAATGTATACTTTACTTGAAAGCTTCATTATAGGGTAGTGGATAAAACCCAAACTAATTCTGTCTATTAAGGAAATATAGAATAAAGTCAGATTCTCTGATTAGTTAATATTAGTGCAATGAGCTTTTCCAATAATTACTACATAAATTAATACTAGTTCTTGGAGGGGTGGGGGGTGTTTTGTTTTGGTTTTTGGTGTTGGGTTTGTGGGGAGCTTTTTGGTTTTGTTTTTTTAAAACCTGGTTCAGGTTTCATCACTCTCAAAAAAAACCCCAAAAACCAAACAACAAACAAACCACCACCACCCCCGGTTTTGGTATTTCAGAAGAGGAGGGGAAGAAAAGAGGATTTTCCACCTCAGAGGAAAAAAAAAAGGGGGGGGGGAAGGAAAGCAATAAGAGACCTTTCCTTTGGTACTCTGAGTGAGATTACAGGTTCACAGAGTACAACTGGCAAACACAGGAGAATACATGAGCTCCTTTCTTAATTTCAGAAGTGAAATCTTATAAAAAAGTTTCTTCTTCGGTTAAAACATGCCTTTTTTCAGTGACTTGGCATCCAGTTATTATCTACAAAAAGCCATCTTTGATGTAGCTGAAAGCTGTGCTGCCACTCAGCCCATTTTATTCCAGTGAATATCCACAGGCTTGAGACAAAAAGCACTAGATCAATTTTTGTAGGTAGTTATTCTTTGCCAGGTTGGCATTATTCTTTCCAGTATATCTTGTCTGTGTATTTGACGTATGCTTTATTCATTTGGGGACACAAGATAATGATCAATCTATTGCTTCCTGTTCTATGAAAATTTGGAACTTGTTTCTTCCTTACTTAATTCTACTACAAAACAGAATTTCATACCAACCCGTGAAAGTGACAACAGCAAAATGATGGAAATGGCACCTCAGTGTACTTAGGAGCTATATTATCTGAAGTAAGACTTACAAAGGAGCAATTCATTGATGAGCACTGAAATTTTTAAAAGCCTTCAAATATTCTTTAGAAATTTGCACCTGGATACTTGAGACTGTCTTCTTTAGTAGTCCATGGATATGTCAAAGCATCTCTTCAGTCTTATTGATTCTGGAGACATTCCATTTAGACTTTCCATTTATTACACAAAATGCATTTCCGTGTTAATTTTTAAGTTGCTACATCTTTTACTTAAAGTTCTGCTGTCCCTTCAGCACAGGGCAAAATGAAATTTATAAAAGTTTGCAATCTTCCTTTTGCAAATGCTGCACTGTTACTCTTATGTTATACCTTTTTCAGAAAACAAACTACCACCTGTGTTGAATTTGTCTGCTGACTTGGTGATATGAACAAATACAGTAAGACTTATTCAAGATTCTGCCAGACTAATTCAGCTTTTATGAGCTGAAGTAACAAAAAGAAAAAAACTAAATACTATTTAACTCAATATTCCATCTCTCTTGAAGAGTGATGCTATTATTGTATATCTCAGTGAACAGGCCTTGAGTAGCTTCTTCATATTTCATGTCAGTTTGTCTGCCTTCTTGTATCCTCACGTCACCTTATGGGAAATGCATGTTTTCTGTGAGTTTCATTGCATATTCAATGAAACTGTCTTGTCTTCTCATCTGAACTCAGATCCCACTAATGTAAATTATTATTCTTCCATTTTACAAATAGACCATATGCATATGATTTAATATATGCTTTTCTCTTAGGGTACACATTCAAACTCAGATGTATGAGTCAACTCTAGTAAGCCGGGAAATACCTTGCTTTTTTCTTCTTAATTGAGAAAAAACAGTTTGAATGAAGAGAAACTAATATGATGCTCTGATGGGAAGTCCACAGAAGAAGGTAAGAGGTCATTGTGCACATAAGAAATTAGGTCAGAACAAACCCCATTTTTTCCATTTTTAATTCAGGTTTGATTGGCATTAAATGATAATGGACAGATGGAAGAATCCCATGCAAGAGGTCACCTAGTATTTTTTGTTGTTGTTGTTGGCCAGGTTGACTGCAAATCCATCAAAATCTATGGTTGTTAGAACTGCTAATGGGTTTCTAATTAGAAATTAGCCAGCCATATTAATAATACATGATGTTTCCCAAGTCTGTCAACCAAGAGGATGAAACTGTTAACAGCCTAACTGCTAGGTTGATTCATGCTTATTTAAGTATATGATTTTACATAGTATTTAGCCTGTTCTCTCATCATGACCAAGTAATTTTGAGGTGAGTTGTAACATTTTTTCAATTAATTCTATACCAGCCTTTTTTAATGACCTATTTTAACTACTTTGAAACCTCAAAGTAATATTGGTGGTACTGTTTGTTGTATAGCAGTGCTGTATAGATCTAATTATTACAGTGCAAAAAGGTGTTTGCTTATTTGGCATCAATGCAGTATGGAAAATAAGTTGCATTGATCAGAAGATGTGAAATCGGTAGACCTACATATTTAGCTTGGTTGCTTGTGTTTGGTCAACACAATGTAATGTTTTGTTGGGAAAAGTCTAAATTGATTCAATCTCATTACAATTAAATAAAATATACCAAGATTACAAAATAGAGATATTTCTTGCTTTAATTTGCTTCTTGAAAACTCCGTAGATTAATTGTATTCTATATCCCATCTGAGACAGTAGAAGTGGACACAGACAAAATTAAGAAATTGTCTTAGGCTGGAAAGTTACTTATTTATTTATGTTTACTTCTTTGGAGTAGTGTATTTTTATCACTGATACAAGTGAAAGTAGAATTAATATGAACATTGGGATATTAATATAACCCAAAGAAAAAAAGGTCTTAGTATCAGCCAGGCTGGATTCAACTTTGGAGGTAGGACAGCCAGGGAAATTTCAATGCCTTATTTGGCTCTGCAAATTTTAAACTGCAAAAGATCGAAACTTGTGATGCAATTTTGAACTTACTCTTTATGCCCTAGAAGATCTTGGAACCTTACTGTGTCTCTGAAAAGCAAGAATGGACCATCTGGAGAGTTCCCATGACACATATGAACCCAAACCCATGCCATTAAATACTTCTGAGTTTTCTATTTCGTTCTAGCACATTCACTTTGTACAGTTCAAGTAGCTGCCACTGATCCTGTTGAAAATTGGGATGGCCAGTTTTGGCAAGCTGTCATCAATATTTCAAGACCTGTAGCCAGGACATGTCAAAATACAGAATTGGAACCAGTTTATGGGTTTTCTAATGAACGGTGTGTATGAATGTGTTGAAGTTGCATTTTAATGTTCCATGTATGTCATGCAGAATACGTATCAAGTACTTGAGAAATGTCACTGAATTTCACAGCATTAGACCCTCATATCAAAAATAACTTTTACAAAGCAGTGAGGTGTTAAACCTATGTGTTCTGCACAGAACTTTAATTGGTAAGGATGTTTTGGGGATTTTTTTCTGCTCTTTTCCTCTTTTAAAAAAAGTTATGAATCAAGAAAGGGCAAAAGAGGGAAATACTTTCATTCAAGGGATTGATGCTCATAGTTTCTTTGTATCCTGATATTTTCAAAAAGCCACTTGCTTCAAAGTATCAGACGATTGAGGAATTGATTCAAACTTGTAGGTGAGCTCAGAAGAAGAAATGTGTGCGCTGTGGTCAATATTTTAGCTTTAATGGGAAACTGAGTATTCCAAAGCTCACTCAGACCTTTAATGAGCATTTTAGACTTCACTAAGGCCAAAAGTAATGTTCTCAAATTTTTGCAAATAAAAATTTTACCGTTTCTCTTTTCTAATGTGAGTGCTCAGGTAATTGAGGCAAAGTGTTGGTGTTTAATCATTGCAATTAATTTTAATTGTAAATGTACATTTCCAGAGGAAAAATTATCCAGAGCACCTTTGCGGTTTTTTCAAATGTGAACAGTAAATCCTGATAGTGCCTAAAGCATTAAAAGCAAACAACAACAACAGAGATCCCATAATTGTTGATTTAGGCTACATTAAAGTTGAATAAACTGTTAATGAGTAAAAAATAAACTAAAGTGAGGACCTTATTAATCTTATTTTAAGTAACTAAAAGGAACCCTAAGAGTGTGTTGAGTTTCATCAAAGGTGATAGTAAGTTTTTTGTTGGCAAGGGCATTGTGAGAAATGTGCATAATGTGATGGAATATTGCCTGAAAATGGAAGGATTTTTTTCATACCATGGTGCTGATTCATACAGTACAAGAAGACTGCTTATTAAGAGAGGTTGGAGTGTCCTAGTGTTCTATGTTTTGCACTTGTTCCCTGTGATGGCACTTGAAGGTCAAACAAACAACAACAAAAAAGAAAACAAATTAAATCAACCCAAACAAGCCAAGACATTGCTTTTCTGCAAGTAGATCCTTTTGTGCAGCTATTTGTATGACCCAAGATGGGGACACTGGTTTTGCTCTTTCTAATATGAGTTTGTGCAACTTCACCATATAGGAATTGGCAAGATGCTGATGATTTAAGCTTTTTTCTGTAATATTTACTGGGAAAAAAATGCTACCCTTTGGGTTGTGAGAGTATGAACCAAAGAACTCCAGCCTTGCTGAAAATAACTGGACTTTGTCTGAAGAAGCTAAGTAGGAAATATTTGTTGCTATGGCTTATAGGTAGCCTCAAATTGAAATTGGGGGCAGGGGGGAATAATTTCTGTACTTGAAAATACAAAAATGTGTATGTGGGTACTTGTGCTAAAGTGTCTTTCATCAAATTTGAAGAAAAGTACATAATTAATTTTTTCTGTTTGCTTTTGAGGATACTAATGACCTTATAGTAAAACTTAATGAAAAACCCCAGTATGTAATAACTGTTCTCTTTGTTGTAGCATATATGTATTTATGATTATAGTGGTCATTCTTAGAAGCTCTAAGTGTGGTTTTTATTTGTGGGAATGCTCAAATGTCCAACAGAAAGATTGTCCCTGAATTTGAAATAGATTTGAATAAAATTTAGACTATTGCAGGATAAGCCTGAACTTGTTTGCTAAGGAAACCAGTAGAACTTCTGTAACTTTTTCCACTGCCTGCCTAGGTAGAACTTTTGCCGGACCACTTCTGCTTGGCTTATGCCACAGTTAATTCATGGAATTTCCAGAAACTTTTCCAATGATCATTGTTTTAGTATCAGAAGCAACATTAGGCATTTAAAAAAAAAAAAAAAGCCCCCCCCCCGCCCCCTCCCCAGGAAGGGGGGGAAGCTGAAAAAGAAGCTATAGTATACAATGCTACATTATATTCTGGAATTCCTCAAGAAACTGTCTTTTTCAGTTTCCAGGATACAGCTATCACTATGTAAACATAAACCTTGTGAGGGTTAACCCAACCTTGCAGAAAGCTCTCTCTAGCCAAAAGATGCTATCAGCAAAGGTGTGAATGTGTCAGTTAAAATGAGATGAGTTGGTACTTCCCATGATCTGTTTGTTTTCAAAATTTTACAGTGTTAAAGAAAACTGTGTTAATTCTTAGTTTGCAGATTGAGTAGGCCTTAATCTGCAGTAGATCCATGTTGAGACTCGCATATTATTTCGTAAGAAATGGAGCTACATCTAACAAGTACAACTCAGTTAAATATGCATGCAACTAAAAGCAGAAACAAATTTGAGATACTACTAACTGAAACGACTTATCCCTTTTAAATCTCTGTGTAATCTAACAGGTTCTGAAAACTGCTAAAGAATCTGGAAGGAATAGATAAACGGGTTTGTGTAAGGCACTTCTGGCTGGTAGTATTGAATATAACTTGAGCCCAGTGAATAAATTTTAATGAAAAAAAAAAATTTTACTGAAATTTGCCTGAATTTTCCAGAGCCAAATTTGATTGCCACCATTGACTTTGGAGACCTTTGACTGAGGAGCTTTGTTGAAGTTCTTTGTTGGCCTGACAATTAATACAATTCACTGGCAGAGGACAGTGTCTTGCTACAGCAGAAAATAGCAAGCCAAAGGAAGAATATGATGCAAATTAAAGGGATGATGTAATATTACTTTGTTCTTACATAGCCTGAGCTTTTTTCTCTGATAGCCAGCCATTTATTCCTGTCCCACATACACACCTGATTCAACAAATACTTCAGATAATACAAAGCCATTTTAATTAGTCTGTGCTCCCTGTATTATGTTGGTATGCATGCTGCCACTTGCCAAATCAGCACAGCAGTAGTGGGTCATGGAACTGTGGTCAAGAAGTATGTCTGGAGGAAATAATATGACTTCTTTTGGGCAATGATACCATTTCAGGAGCTGTGGAGGTTTGAACCCAAGATCTGAATTGCAGTCGCAGTAATAGCTGCTGCTGATTCTATGTTGAACTGCACTGTGCAGGTAAATATATACCTACAGGCTTACCTGCTTGTCTTAAGTGGCAGAGCAACAGCAGTTTTCCATGGCCAACATAATGCCAAAAAAAATTATGGGCACTGGGGTAGGTATTCACCAACCAGACTTCTGCATTTCTCAGCTTCTCCAAGAAAGGGCAGAAGCTAAGATGAAAGGATGCTGGATAGCCAGATCCAACCCCTGGACCATAACCTTTTAGATCAAGAATCACCCACTCTGTAGATTTCAATTTTGACTAGAGTAAGAAGCTGCATTTTAGTTTGATTTCCGTAATCTTCTTTATTAGCGGAATTCTATACACCCTGATCCATTCTTAAACTTCTCCAACATTCACAAAAAATTCTTCTCGATCTTCTATTTTGTTCCTGTATGGCAGCACTGTGGGTTTCTCAGATGCCCTTGCAGGATTTGACTTCCTTTTTTCCTTCCTCCTACAACAGAAATTCTCCCCATCTCACCCTTTACATCAGCTTGCAGTGGCAGATTTTTCCTCCCTAGTGTACTAGAAGAAAAGCCATTAGAAGCATGCAAAGCCTTTTTATTTTTTTATGAGTCTTTCACCTTTCTCTTGACCTAATAGCTTGTCAGCTGCACCTCATCTTCTTTTTCTTTTATAGAATCTTTAGTATCATTCATTTTGAAAGAATAAGTAAGTTCATGGGGATACAAACCTGTTTGAACTGCAAGAAATTTGCCTCCACTTATATAAAGCCATGTTAGTATGCCAGTGCGAAAACACATTCAGCTTGGTTGCTCACTAAATGTCTTCAAAGGGGATGAAGATGGGCAATAAGGGAAAAAACATACTTTTGCACAGAGATGTGTTACAACAGAAAGGAGAATTTTGTGTATTTGTATGTTATTCTATGTGCATGGACCCGAGGAAAGGGTTCTTCCACATTCAGGCTTAATATAAATAGACTCAAAAAATGTGAGGGAATGTTTCATGAGTGCTAGCAGATACTTGTGAAACAGAGAGAGATAGGCAGGAGTAAAAGACCTTCAGGAATATATTACTTATTTCTTGTCATTGCAGAACTACTGAGATACATACTATTCCCAGAAAATGCCTGTCTTCATTCAAAACTGTCTTCGTCAGGTCTGTGTATAAGACATACTCCAGCCATAGCTCTTTAGGAAGGCTGTCAGCTGCTTCTAAGGCAGGTTCAGGTACATGCTGAAGTTTCTGCCTTGCTTCCAACCAGTTCAGAGTACTGGCAGCATGACTGCGTGTGGGAAGGCTGTAGGAAACCTCAAAAAGCTGAAAACAGTGATGGACTAAAGAATGTTTGTAATGTGTGATCATGAGCAAGAGAGCTCAAAAGCATGTCTAAACTGCAGACAAAATGATATTTCAATGATGTATAAATTATGAATATGTTTGAAAGATGTATGTTATCGTATTTAAACTAGGTAAGAGGAATATGAATTTGAACTGTAGTAAAGGTCTAAAGTCCCAATTGCCACATTTACAGTGAATAAAAACTGAAGGTAAAATACCTTGGGAGCAAGAGATTCATCTTTCTGTCAAAGGTGAGTCAATACCGTCCCAGCTTGATATGTGTTGTGAGGACCTTGAGGTGTTCCATACCGGAAAAGCTCATACAATATCTTGTCTTCAAGTAAACTGCAGCCAAGCTTGAATTAAAGATAATTACCTGTCATCTTAAACAGATTCTCTTCAGTACAAATCAGCTGTGCAGTGGCTAATCCTCACCAGAAACTCTATTATGTACATCATCATTTGTTCTGGCAAATGCATGAAATCTCTGGTCAGAATGAGCTCCGAAGGTAATTGCCTCACTGTTTGCAAGTGTATGTGCAAAAAGATTCCAGCGAGTGCCCTTCCTAATCTTCTGTTCTTGCAGTGAAGGCTCAAATACTTTCTCAAATCATGAGGCCTTGTAGTGTTTTCGGACTTGTTGCCCTTCCCTGAATCTCCCTGCATGCCGCTATACATCTGGCACAGCTGTGAGCAGCATGAGTCCTTTGAGAAATGTCTGCACAGAATAAAATTTGCAGCATCTTGGCAGATTTCATGTTTTCAGCTTTAGGTTATTTCAGATCTCTGGAGAGACTATCAAAGCAGTTAAAAGCATTATTGTTTTGATTCTAATTACATAGAAAGTGTACCTGGTGGTTAGGCATGGTATTAAGCTTTTCTCACATGAGTTTACAGTGGTGGCTAGTCAGAAGTGAGGAAGCAACTGTGAAAAGCAGCACTATTCTTAGGCATTAATAACCCATGTGCTATCCCATCCTAGTGGTTAAGTAGTATATTGCAAATGTTACCCTTTAAGGCCTCTAAAAAGTTACAGCTTCTTAAAAAGAACTGATATGTTTTAAGAAACTAAAAAAATAACCTAAAACAGGTAGAATTAAAGAATAAAGAATTAAAAACCTAGATCCTCTGCAGCTGTAGAGTCGTCATACTTAACTTGTTACAGGTATAAAATTTCTTGCATATATAGCTCTTTAAAATAATGATGCCTTGTTTAGGAAACAGACTTGGGGTTTTTTTGCACAAACAAACAACTTCTATTGTTTCTTTTTTTCATTATTAGTAGTACTAATATTAAATATTACAAGTGTTACATGTTTGACTTACAGATCCTGAAAGCTTTTACCCTGTATGGTTCAATTTTGTTATTCATCAGTCAGTATTGGTGTTGTGCAGTCAGCCTCTCATATACATGACCACCTGATATGCAATCAAGTGAAACTCTCTCCTTTTTTCTAAGCTAACTTAAAATAAAATAAAAAAAAAGAAAAAAGAAAAAAAGTAATCACAGGAAGGAACACTATTTTTTCCTAAGTTTATTTGAAAAGTTACAAGTATGGAATAGTGGGTGCAAAGTTAAGCTACATGTCACTTACAGAGATATGAGGAGTTCAGGTTCAAATTTTTTGCTATTGCTGCTGTTTTTAAAAATAATAATAATTGAATTATTCTAATGAGAGTAAGCCTTGAGCTTATGATGGTGATGTTAGAATAGAGTAGATGTAACTAGAAGGAAGTTAAAGCCAAAAGGTATTGTTACCTGAAGTACCAAGGTATGATATTTTATGGCAGATTGGTTGTCACAATGTATATTTGTGTGTTTAATCAATACCAGGAGAGTTGTGTTATGTTAATAGGGTATATGTGCTTAATGCATACTAAAAAAGGCCACATTGCAGCTGTAAGGCAGGTTGTTTGTCTTGTGTGCAACACTGTAGATGTATCATAAGCAAATGCATAAAAATTTCAACCAAATAAGAATTGGAATATATTTCATACACACCTCTGCTACGTATCTGTGGTAGAGCTCTGGTTTGTTCATCTGTGACCTCCCAACATTGACAGGGTCTTCTTTTTGAATCTGCAGGCAAACTGAAGTCCTGTTTATAAGGTTAGTTGTTAGCTGTCCATCAGTGTGCTCACTGACTGCGTTATAATAATGCATCAAAACCCACAAAGGGAAGCACGTGCTGCTCTCTCCACCTTTGACCAAAGCCACATTATATATTGAGGCTTCTTAAGTGGGGAACTGATCCATTCCGCAGGCTTTATGTTTTGGAAAGCCAGCATGTTGATATCCCAAGTTCAGCATTATGACTTCATTCCAGAGTCAGGAAAGAAGAAAGAAGAGATGGAGGAGGCAGTGACGAGGAAAAGGATTGATTTAAAAGGCCTACTGCATAAATTATTGGAAATTGATGTGAGTTCTCATTAGGATGCACTGTGAATAAGGAGTTTGCCTTATCTTTACTGGGACTCACATCTTTGCTATTGAAGTATGAAGCACATGACTAATACAGTAACTGTTCTCATTTCCCCCCCTGTACTAAAACTGGAATAGGTGAACTGGAGCAGAAGCCATTCACTAGTTTCTGTTTGTGAATAGCATCTCAGCTCTTCCATTACCTAAGCAGAAATATTTCTTAGTCATGACAGATCATCTGTCCTCTTCCCTTTAACTGGGGCAAAACTGGAAGCAAAAGCTATTCAGGTGAATATTGAAGTCTCAGAGATGGTTCCATATCGTGTTCTAATTAGCTCCTGTGCCAGTGGAATAGAATACAACAGAATTTTGTTTGCAGCAAACTGCCTTAGAAACATGCATCCCCCAAAAGGGTCTAGGAACTTTTACAGTAAGATGTGAACAATCTTTCATTTTCTTCAAAGAAGTCCCGCTGGACCCATGTCAGTATGCAAACTCCTTTTGCCTTCTTGGTCCAGCACTCTTGAGCTAGAAGCACAGTGTAAAGTTGGGTTCCATGGAGCATCTTGTGATGCAAGCAAAGTCTGGAAGTGCAGAGCTGTGGATGTGCATGAGGGAGTATCTTTGTGAGATTTTTTTTTCCAACTAAATGTGGATCTACAGATCCGACACAGTAAATAGTTGGTCTTGAGAAAGTAAAGTAGTAAGTAGTGTTGGAAAACAGTAAAACAGTAGAGACAGCTGAGAGGTGGAATAAAAAGAAAAAATATCTCAGTTCTTAGAGAGTTTCTTCATCAGTATGTGTACTGTTAGAATGATAATGTAGTCAATTAGGTATGAGAAACAGTATAAATACTACATCTTCCTGGCTTTACAAACTCCAATTTTAAATGCTGTATCTTATATTTTGTTCTTTTAATAACATTAAATAGAATGGATCTATTGTCTGGAAGGAGCTAGAATTATTTAGATTTTTTTTAGTTAGAAGTTTCACGTACTTGGTTTAAGAAAAGCATCTGAATGTTCGCACTCTGGTTAAGGTGAAATTCCTTGTTTAAAAATGTGACAGGAGTACAACCTGATGTTTATTTAGCTTATTTCAAGAAAATGAGACGAGGAAAGTAAAGATAAGATGGAGAGAAGTGTTATTGCTAACAATGAATTACTTTTTATATATAGCATTATCTGTAGTCTTCTGTAGTACAGAGAAATAAAAATCTCTTAAATTCTGATCTTAGCTGTTTCTACTTCCTCTGCAGAAGCTAAATTTAGTTTCGCTGTGGTCTCTCTCTTCCTGCCAGCCCAGAAGCTCCTATCTCATATTTTCCAGTACTTACTTCTACCACTCCTGTACAGTCTTGGAACAGGCCACCCATTCCACCTTAAGTCAGTGGAACAGTGCTTACTGTTTTTAATGGAATCTGAATAAGGAACTTTGTCTTCTGTATTTAGAGTCTACATTTTCACATTGTTCATACCAACAAAATATCCTTTGTGGAAAATCCCCCACAGCTTTACATTCTTTAAAAACCATAAAGCTAGTTTTGCAGAACCAAATTATAATTTAAGATTTATAAAACCTTGAATTTCATTGAACCCCTTGTTGAAATGCTGTGAAATCAGTCATTGCAACTACTTGAACTTCAGATAATACAGTAGACTGAAATGATTAGGTTAGGGGTTAACTTGTGTTAGGGGTTAACTTGTGTTAAATATGCTGTGGGATAAAGCTTCGTGACAAAGAAAAACGCAAATACAAAATGTCGGAGCTGGTGGTGTCCCTAGCAGATATTCCTGCTACTTGGTGCTGTTTGAGGCAGATTCTAGATATAATGTGACATAGAGACACCTAGGGGAGATGACTTGGATCATAGAAGCAGCCTTGTTAAGCCATATATATCTTCTTTTATTAACCTCCACAACAGAAAATGTGTTATTGTAGCTGCAGTTATAAAAAATCCAGTACCTAAAATTCCATTGTATGTAAAACAACTTGGGTATCTCTGTCATACTTTAGTCTGCAGACTTGCCTTAAGCAGCTGAAATTCTGCAGAAATGCTCCAAGGCATAACTTTGCACAAAAATACTTAAACTGTGATGTTGTTATTTATGTTAACTTTTCTAAAGTATTGGTGAGTGTCTGGTTTTAGGTAGATGCCCTGTATTTGGCTGTACTAGACTCTGTAAATGCAGATTTTGTGCATGTCAAGCTGTGCATAGTATGAGAGATTTCTCTGGATTCTCTCTCTTTGGTAAGAGTGGTCTCTTGAGACACAATTGCTCATGTTGGGCTGTGATTTCTGTGTTGGGCTGTAATAACAAGTGGCATGTTATTCAACAACTTACATTCCAGTGCTAGTTAGTGATCTGTAAATAAAACAAGTTTTACTGATGGTCTTTTGGTCATGCAGACTGGGGCTCTGGCTGGAATGCACTTGAGTTCTCCCCTGACTGAATGTTTGGCCTTTCTTTCTTGGATGTGGAAAGTGCCTCTGGTCCTGACAAGAAATGCCATCTTTGTCCCACAGCCTACAAATTAAACATAAACCTGGTCTTGTCAGGCTTCCTGCAGGAGTTACTAAGGAGAGATGTGTTTCTCCAGAAAGCGATTGAGAGCATAATTGTCTTCTGAAATGGTTTGTCTCCATTTGTTTTGTTGCAGATGTACAGAGATGACTGAAACTGTGTAACACGAATACATTCAGCTCTACAGTGTACATCTAGTATGCTAGGTGTTGATGTTACTGAAATCCTGTAGGTATGGAGAAAAAAAAGCAGAATGGGTTATCAACTGTTTAATTTCTTGGTCTGATGTCTTCAAAAGTTTTCAGTATTTCTGTAAAAAGTTACATCTTGGAAAAATTTATGAAGCATTTCAGTTGAAAACATTTGGTATTTCAGTAGGACGAACTCCATTTCTACAAGACAAAAATCTGTCCAGGATCTTGCTTTAAACAGTGCTAGCAGGAAAACACCTGTTTTATTGTACAAATGGTAAGTAGTCAAAAAGTAAATATTTCTTTAAGAAGTGACCTAGTAATTATCTGCAAAACATCTGCTAAATTTTATCCAGTCTGAAATCCTTCATGCAACTATGTTTCAATAAAAGCTTTGCCGTTTTGTGCTGTTTTTAACATAATCCGATATGATGTCTTGAAATTCAGTACAGCTACTGGAAAGAAAAACTGTTTCTAACAAAATGGGTTATAAAAATGTTTTAAAGGATTTAATTTGTAATCGTTACAAAGACTTAGCTGAAATGTTTCATGCTGTGATAGATCATTTAAATATTGTGATATCAAAGGCAGTTGAGTGATGTACTGAGAGCACAAATTTACTAGCTATTGCCTAGTATTATGCTATAATCTAGTCTGAGGACGGGTGAACATGTATGCTGAATGAAAGCAATGGGAAGACTAAATAAAGTCTGAAGTCTCGGCTTTCTGCTGGTCTGTATTCTAACAATATAAACATACTGCAGTGGAGTTGCTTAAGCTTTTATTAACTTCTTTTTAAATGTAACTTCACTGAGACAAGCAAGTGCACATGTGTTTAAGAATATACTTCACTCATTTGTTAGATGGGGCATGATCTTTGGGAGCAATGAATTTTGTTCTTAACTTGGAACTGGTGACTACTACATGTCAGAAATTTTTCCTCCTCATTTGTTTTCTGGAATATTTTGATTGCTCCTAATAAGCTTCAGTACTAGCATTAAAGGAAATGAAGTACAGCTCTAGATCATTTTAAAGTGATTCAACAGTTTTTACAATGAAGGAATTCAGATTTTTATTTTCTTTTTAAGACAAAGTATTTGTGTGTAAAGTTAGATGAATTAATTTTTAACATAAATGCATATGACCAACATTTCTCACTTAACATCCTAGATATTGTTTTCTTTCTGGTTAATCCAGTTGTGTTGAGTGCTTCTGTCTTCAAAGGGTTGCTCTCTCTCCCCGCCTGCTAGTAATACCTTGGTGGCTTCAGTGAAGCAGAACCCAAATTGCCTGCTTAAATAACAGCAGGAAAAATCACTCATGCAGCTGAGCATAGTATCAGGACTTCATCTTATTAGAAGATCTTTCACTTGTTTGTTTGGTGTTTGGTTTTTTTGTTCATGGTTTTAATTTCATTTTCATTCTTTAACACCTTGCTTCAGCAAATTAAAAAAAATGCAGCATATGAAAACAGAGAAAGTAAATGCGGACATTCAAATCCCTAAACTCACAAGTCAATTTACCACTACTCCACAGTGTTAGCAGTAGTGACTGCTAACCCAAATAAGAGTTCTACTGTTGGTTCTTATGTGTTTTCTGTGCCATATAAAATCCTGCTATGGCTTTCTGAAGGGTCTGACAGGCTATGTTATCAATGCTGTCACTGGTATTCTATCCAAGAAATTCTTATAAAGTCAACCATTTTACATCCTTTCTCTCTATATGGTCATATTCTGAGTGAGTGAAAGGGTATAGTCACTTGCAAGGATGTTAACCATGTGTCATGGTTTAACCCCAGCCAGCCACTAAGCACCACGCAGTCACTCACTCACTCCCCCCGCCACCCAGTGGGATGAGGGAGAAAATCGGGAAAAGAAGTAAAACTCCTGGGTTGAGATCAGAACGGTTTAATAGAACAGAAAAGAAGAAACTAATAATGATAAAGATAACACTAATAAAATGACAACAGCAATAATAAAAGGATTGGAATGTACAAATGATGCACAGGGCAATTGCTCACCACCCGCCAACCTATGCCCAGTTAGTCCCCGAGCGGCGATCCCCCACACCCACCCACCCTCCCCAGTTTCTCTACTAGATGTGACGTCACATGGTCTGGAATACACTGTTGGCCAGTTTGGGTCAGCTGCCCTGGCTGTGTCCTGTGCCAACTTCTTGTGCCCCTCCAGCTTTCTCGCTGGCTGGGCATGAGAAGCTGAAAAATCTTTGACGTGAGTCTAAGCACTACTTAGCAACAACTGAAAACATCAGTGTTATCAACATTCTTCTCATACTGAACTCAAAACACAGCACTGTACCAGCTACTAGGAAGACAATTAACTCTATCCCAGCTGAAACCAGGTTACCATGCTGGAGTCTGATTAGTAGGTTCTAAAGATGTCCAAGCATTGAAGTGGAGAAGTGGGCAGTGTCAGGGAGCTGTTACTGTGATGGTGTTCCAGTGAAGCAAATTATACACTGTGCATAGTCTAAGGGTTTATTGAGCACTGTGGCTGTAAAAATAGAAATGAAGAAATAGCAAAGGAAGCCCATTGAAAAAGTTTTGATTTTGAGAAGAAAACAGTGAAGAACAGCAATTAGCATTAATAACTAAGGAGGAAAGGTATTTGACAAGATTACCTTATGTTTAAAGAATCTGTTTTGAAAGAATTAAAATACTGACGCAACTCAAAATTTCTTAAAGCTTTCATCATCTTGTTAATTCCCTTTCATTAGAAAGTCCCTAGTCAAAAGTTCCTTTCAAAGCCCAGCTAGAGAGATCTTTAAATTTTGCCTTTGCTGTACGTTTATTTCTCTCTTGTGTGGATTTTCCACTGAGCAGACTTAGAGAATTCCCAAATGCACAGAAATGCTTGGAAGAATTCCTATTAGCGTTGTGCAGTTTTAGATCAGGTTCAAAATTCACGGACTATTGATGTCAGGATCTCATCAGCCTCTGAATGAAGAGGAGCATCTAGTTGGTAGAGAAAAGTGGGAGCAGAAGGCAAGTGGGGGAGAGTACTATTATGTTGAAATAGAGCTTGGCATTTTCATGATGTTCTCTTTCTTGGAAAAAAAAAATAAAATCTAGAAAGACCTGCACCTTGTTTGGAGGAACTAGTTAGGTCATAGTCATATGACCCATAGGTCTTAACTGTTATTCAGATTAACAGCAGAGGCTGAAAGAAAATGTTATGGTGTAATTTGTAGGTAACATCCTGCGTATATTGTAAAAGCATAAAGAAAAGCAATTTAATATCTTTCATGCTGAACTAGTAATGTAGAAAAATACTATATATCAGGATGGAATGTTAAAGAATTATGATGGATGAAAATGTGCCAGAGGAAAAATATTTCTTCCTGAAAACCAAAATAGAATTTGAATTTCTTGAATTTTACCTACAATTACAATTATAATATTGACAATGAAAAAATACAGGGGAAAAAACCCCTACAAGCAGTAAGTTGGTAATTATGCACTTGCTGAAAATATGCACTCTGCATTTTTTAAATTCCCTAATTAAATCCTAATTAGCATGTGCACTAGAGTGTTAATTCTCGCTTTTATTCCTCTAGGACATCCCTACACCTTCAGGAACATAAGCTTACTCAGATATGTAAAAGATAATTATCAATAAATAGGACTACCGCATAGTATGTTCATTACATTACTTATTTGTTATGTGCCTGCTAGTCTATTAGCCAGAAAAGCAATAGAATTTGTTTTGTTTCTGGTTTTGTATGAATGCATTCAGCTTTATCAACAGGATATCACAGCAGCACAAAAATTGGTCAGCATATTGTCAGGTAATAACAACACTGGAGCGATTTTTGACTGCAAAATCCAAGTTTAACTGGTTGTGTGTTTGAAAATATTTCCTAAAGCCTAGGAATTTCTGCTGATAGGCTGCAAAAGAGAAAACAGTAAGTGCCAGTTTTAAATAGATGGTCAATTCTCTATTATACACGTCTTTAGGTTATTTCTATTCTCATGCCAATATTCCACCTTTCATCCTACTTGAACTTCACATTGACTACTTGGTGGTTTGTTCCTATTTACAAAAGCACTAACTCTCTTAATAAACAAAAGGTATGTATTAAACACCCATATTAAAACCCAACAGGTAAAAACCCCAAACATTGAAAATAAATGAGCAGTGTGATTTCTTGGCAACCACTAATAAATCAGCCAGTGGAGTTGTGTTAGGGAAACAGATGGGTTTACTATATGAGATATGTTCTAAGCATCCTCTCCATAGGGCTGAAAATGTCACTCCTGAGGCCATGCCTAATCCAACTCGTTAGTGTTTAGGAAAAGACAGGATTTAGATTGGGTGGTAAATCATTTGTACAAAACAATCACTAGATATCTTTCTTTGTTGATCAAAACAGGTATGAATGATCAACTGTATTCATAAGGTGAAAATTTTTATTTCTGAGGCTGGCACTTTGATTGTATTCAGCTTTTTAATTACAGTCATTTGAAAAAGTGACTGAAAATAGGTGGGTTTCTTCCATTCATTTTTCTGTCCCTCTTCCTACAGCAGGGATGCTGTCACCATATGTGATGGTTTACAGTTCATTAAGTTCTTGTCCTCAATGTCGGAAAGGCTCATCTTTTCCACCTGAAGGAGCTGTTTTTAGAAGTATTTTGCCAAAAGTACTAATTTCTCACATTTCTCTTAATTGCAGTTAGTCTTCGAATTCAAGGCTTGAACCCCAATGAACAATGTAAGCTCAGCTGTCCTTGCCATTAAGTAACCTGACCTGTAGTAATAAATTATTATTAGGAAAAAAGTGTTCTCTAAATAAAGCAAAATCAATAAAAATATACAACATATTAGCATTTGCCACCTCTAATGAGTTTCAATCACATTTAGAATTGAGTATCTATTTTATTGTATGTATTTTAGTGACTTTCACTAAAAATTGCTAAGATTAATTTTCCTTAAGCAATTAGAAATAATTTCTTAAGTTTGCTTAGACTTTTGTTGGTCAAGAGTTGCTTGGCTGTAACAAGATAATCCATTAACTATAGGAATTTAAGGCTAGGAAGTCTATAAGAAATCATCTTATCCATCCCTTTGCACCAAAATAGCTGCTTTTCTAATATGTTTATAGCAACAACAAATCAAAAGGGTTTCTACAGCCTTTCTAGAAATCTCTGAAGGCTTAGTACCTCTTTTAGTTAGAAAACTTTTCCTAATATCTAAAGTAAATCTTTCAACCAAATTATAATGCCTGTCGTGTTTTTTCCTGCCCTGCATAGGATGACTGTCATTTTGCAGATTTTTGCATTGTAAGTCTCTCATGAATCTCGCTTTAATGTTTTCTTTTGTAAATCAAATACATCAAGTTCCTTCAGTTCTTCTTTATATGTCATGTTCTAAAATCTATTGTCTTTATTGTTTTCCTCATGTAGAGTCTGCAATTTGACAGCATCTATTTTGGGGTCTCAGAACCTGGCTCATACTATCAGTGTCAAGAATAATTGTCTTTCTGTATTTTGCAGTCCTGTTAGTACCCCAAGAGTGAGTTTGTCTTTTTCTTTTTAATACTGTTTATGTTCTAAGACCTCTACTCCATTCCTCAGTTTTGCTGTCTGGCTTATTCCCACATGCAATGTTTTGAATCTGCCTTTACCAAATGTCATCCTAGTGGTGTTTATTGACTTTGTTTCCAGTTTGTAAAAATCATTTTGGATCACAAAGATCCAGAGTGCTTGCATGTCCTCCTGCCTTCTTTCACCTGCACTTTTCCCCCTGATGCTCTTCACTGGAGGATAATTTAGATATTGCCTGAGTGGACCCCTGTGAATTTCTATCTTAATGCCTTTTTTCAGTTCAAGATCAGAATACTGATAATTGTTCATTGAACATACCTTTTAAATTAATTAAGGATTTACCTCAAGATTTTTTTCATCCAGGTTATATTTCCCTAGCTTGCCTATGGAGGTTCCATGTCTAGCACTCTTTAAAGCTGTATTAAACTGAGGCTGTATTACATCTACTGCTTCTACCTTATCAATTAAACCAGTTACCTGTAAAGGAAGGAAATTTAGTTGGTTTGGCACAGGTTGCTCTTGACAAATCTGTGTTGGCTATTTCCATCACTTTATTATCCTGTAGGTGGTTATTAATTGATTGTTTAGTAATTTTTCTCCAGACTCTGTCGAGCAATTGAAGGTGGGCTGGCTAATAATTATAATTCTCTCCGTTTTACTTTTTGGATGGGGAGTGAGTCTGTACAATATTTGATCTCCCTTTTGGCTTCCCTATTCTCTGTCAGTTGTACATAGTATTGCACCGAAATTTGCTTGCACTATTCCTTTATATACATCCTCAGTCATATGCCTTTTTATTGCCATTGTAAGTTTCCTTTTGATTTTTAATTCTCTAAAGAATATCTTCATCAATTCTCCTTTGTATAACCAAATCTTATTTTCTTTTGTCATCAGTGTTTCCGCAAGCTCTTCATTCACCTCTCCCATTCATCCGTCTGCCTAGAGTCACAAGATTGAGTTTAACATGATTAGGGTCTAGTCTCTTTCTTACAGAACAACTGTTTCATTTTCAAACCAAAGTGACACTTCATCTTAAGCTTTTTAATCTTTGCTTTGTCTGTATGCTTCCTAGTGTCTTGGACATAACATACAATCGAATCTCACTGCCAAGCAAAACCTTCCTGTAGATTCTGGATTTCCTGCCTCTTGAGTGGCGCTTAGTGCCTGGCTTGCTACTTCAATGTTTGTGAAGATTTAGAGAAGAGGGTATACGCCTGGGCAAGCACATCGTAAGCACACCCTTATGTGAGAGTTACCAGCAGTTTCAGCAACATGATATTTTCTACACCTAACAGCTCAGAAATCTCTGCTTTCTCCTCTCCTTTGTTGGCATGCTGGACTAGCTTTCATTTGCAGAATGATTTCTTTGTTGTTCTTTTAGTTCTGAAGTCTTTAGTCTTAAGATTAGTGAATGTTTAAGAGCTTGTCTAGATAAGGCCTCTCATTTGAAATAATAGACAGATATTAGCTCTCAGGTAAGTGTATAGTTCATTTACAGGTTTTTAGAAACTCTACATGAAGAAATTACTTTTGTCCCAAAGGTTACAAAATTAGTGTGCAAATTACTTCTGCTAAGGGCCATGAGTCAGGTTGGACTTGAGAAAGAAACAGAATCCTGAAATAGTGTTTTCTCTCTTTCTCTATAATACCTTCTTTAACTACTCTACATTAAGTACTTGCTGATGTCTGTGGTGCAGTCCCCACTACAGAAGTCAGTTGCAGTTTTCTGAGTCCATACTGTTTCTTGACAGTAACTGCTGCTTTAGTAAGGTTGAGGCAGTCTTGAAATTCATCATTTCACCAGCACACACTTTTCAGTCAGGGCACACTTTTCAAAAATTACTTTTGCTTTGTTTCTTTTCATGAGGGTATACTGGCTGGGGGCAGGGCACACTCTCTGAAATAGTTTAGAAAGATTCCCACTATGCCCCCATGAAGAATAGACATTTAAGAGATTTTTGGGGGTTGAGCTTGAGGCTGTCTAGAATTAGATCACCTGGCACTGGACTGCTGCATTCTTTTGTTTCATACTATTTCTTCTTGGCTAATTTAGCACTTTTCATAGTAAAGGGAAACTAAAAATCAGTTCTCACATGAATTCTGGACTAGCTAAACTTCATGTTCCTATTTAGGCAATTGTATTCATATTTTGCCTTCTGGATTTAACATTTTCATCTTAATATATGGACCTAATTCAGACAAACTTTGTGATTTAGCTTGAGAAAATAGCTAAAATGCTTCCTTGTAAAGAGACCTTTCTAATTAGAGTTTTGTCTCACAGTTTCTGTATCGTCACCTTGGCATGCTCTGGGTTTTTTTTCTCAAGCCTTATTGATCATTTATGCTTGCCTGAGTGTTAATAACATGGCCTCTCACCAGGTAATTTCCATGGAGCTACTGAAAAACTTAGGGAAAACCACTGCAAAGCTAAGGCTGACTTACACATGGGTCACACACCCACTTTTAATAGAGATATAGCTCTGCCACAGCTGGTGGTCATCTCACTGTATCATCTGTGAGAAGCCATTTACAAATGACCCTTGGTCAATTCAGGACTGTTTCACCTCTTTCATGATAATGTGACTGAGCCTCAAAACCAAATTTAAATAGAGCAAATGCTGTATTTATTTTAAATGTTGTAATATCTTTAAATTATTCACTCTTTCCAAGAAATAAACACTTATCTAGACTTTAATAATTTTGTATTAATGTTTCTTATCATTGCTGAAAAATGCAACAACATAGAAATTGTCCATGCTGAATTGTTTAAAGCACTATAAAATGAATGCCATTATGCCATAGTGGTCCTTTCACCTTGGAGTTCTTTAGAAAGCAATTGGCTTAGAACAGCAAAGAATAATAGATAGTCTACATCTGAATGCTGTATCCCAGTTATCTTAGAAATACAATTTTAATGCTTACTTTGTGCTCAACATGTAGTAAGGGCTTTGAGGGAATATGTGGATCTCCTGCCAATTGTGAAGATCCTAGTACAGAAAAAATAATGTGATCATTCCCCAAAGTATTCTTGTCAGAAGAAGTTTCATTATTTAATACATTGACACTGAACTGTGAGTGTTGTCATGACCTTATTATGGAAGGTGCAGTCTTCAGAGACAGTGTCCTGGCAGTTTAATTTGAGAATGAGAAGTTACCAAATGTTAACTAATGTAAACATAATTTGGGATACATGAAATTGTGCATTTCATAATAAACATGCAGTTTAGACACATGTAATATGTGTGCCAGATCAATAGAATTGCCTAATACTACTGTCCATCTATCCAGATGTAGATGTCCAAATGTGTATGAGCCTAAACATTGAGTTATATACACATGGTGATGAAGTCCTGCATGCAAAGGGAGTTTTGCCAGCCTGTTCTAAAATTAGGCATTGAATATCCAAAGAGAACTGGAGTAAGGAAATATTTATTCTAAAACGATAGGGAACATTATTCTCTGTAGTTTGATATTCTCTAATTTGGAAAATTTTCAGTTATTGTTAAATTATGATTTGGAGATTGATTTTCATCAGGCTGTACATTCTGTAAGAGATTGCATTCATCAAGCACTTCTTCCCACTTCTGTGAATGTTTGCACATCACAGAATACTGTGAACATAAATAAAGAAAAAAATCCACTGCTATTAGGCATTGAACCTTTAAAAGGTTGCACAGCAGGAAAGCATGTAATTCTTGGACTTTCAGTGAATAGGACTGACAGAGGATGCAGGCAGAATGAAGCAAGAGGAGGACAAATCTATGTGAATATATATTAGACTGTGCTGAGAGCAGTTGGCTCAATTCCTTGTTTTCTCATAGAATTCTGTTTGGAGTTCTGCAAACCCTTTGGCTTCTCAGTTCCCTTCTGGAGATGACAATGAGAACATTACAATGGGCGCTGATCAAGAATTTTTTAAAGAATGTCTTCCAGAAGAAAGGAAGAAAACTATTCCAGTACTTTATAGCAACCCATTTTGAAGCACTGTATTTTTCATTCAAGATCACTTTTTATAGTGAATGTATAATATTGCACATTAAGCATACATTTAAACTTTAAAATGTAAATGAGTTAGAATATTTAAAAAAAAAAGTTCATCGATGGAAAGTTGTCTTCCAGCCTTCTGAAGAACTAGACTGTACACAAAGATGGACATGCTGAAATGCTAAAAATGCAGTTGCAGCAGGGTTTTATCCTAGTTGACCTCTACACTGCAGTCTTTTATAGTGTCTACCCCAGGAGCATATGAGTTTTCATATTTTAAAAAAATAGTAAATTGCAAGCAATACTGTAATAACTTACAGTTTAGGCTGTTCGTGCAGAAATTGAGTAGATGACATTGTAATCCTTGCAGTAGGATGCATACTTTATTACAGTATGTTTTTAAAGTATCCCAAGGAAGGTTATTCATGCTACACTAGTGAGGGATTGTTTTTGTTAGACAAGAAAAATAAAACTGTTAAGTGCTAGATCATTTACCTGGCTGTAGAGTTTAAGCCCATCTGTGCATTCTGCAGTCTCTCCTAAAGCACACGATAGCTTTACGTGGCTTAAAACTGCAAGCTGACATGTAGGCTTGTCAGAGAGGCTCATGTTGACATCAACAAATCAAATAATGGCTGTGAGAAAAAACATGTGTTGGTGGGTAGGAGGCCATAAGGGTCAACAATTGGCATTTACACAGATCTTTACTTTGAAAAATAGTATTAGCAGCTTTTTGCTGCTTCCTTTCAACAGCAGTGTGTGAGGACTAGGCACGTGAAAAACAATGATCCGGTGATGCAAGTCAAATTGCTGTGGCTTCACTTAAAGCCTATCATTCTGAGTTCCTTTCAGTTGATTTTTCAAAAAAAATGAGAGGCAGAATCCACAGAAAAAAAATTATCCTTTTAACAAGGGATTTTCCAGGTAAAAGTGATAGAGCTACTACATGGAAAGAAAAGTCTTTTGCTTACCAAAGGCATAGAAATATATATCCATTATTAAAACTATTTATTTGTTTTTTAACTTGAAATCATGCTTACATGTCTTAATTTTTTGGAAGATTTATTAATACTTTCCCTGTAAAAATCAGAAATAAATCAGTAGTTACTGTACTTTAAATTTATGTTTTTGTTTAAAGAAGAATTATGCAATATAATTTTCAGATTTCTCTGTCTGAGGGAATATTATCTTCTTGTGGAGTAAATGCACTTTACACAAAATTCTTATCTTGTGGGTTTTTGAAATTTCAGTAAGTAAAAGGAAATTAAATATTAATATTTATCAAACCAGCTTTATTTATGAAACATTCTTATGGGCAAAAGAGGATGATGTGTTGATTTTTTTCATGCATTAGATATGTTGTTTTATATTAGATATATATTTTCAGCTCTAAGCATCTTATTTGTTTTCTGTTTTGCATATAATTAGTGTTGTTGTTTTTTTCATTAGCCAGAGTGTCCTTTATTCTTTGAAACATTCCTCTGATTTTGAATTATTTTTTTTCTTAATGAAGGCTAGCTACCAGTAGTATTGGTGCTATGTGAGATGAGTTATATTTGTACAGTTTCATTAATATAAATTATGAAATGAGAGTAGAATGTGAAAAGAGGTCAGTTTTTACTGCAATTTTTTTACTTGGGTTATAAGAAAACATGTTGCAAACAAAATCACACATAATGACAAGCAGGATATTATTAATAGTAAAAGCACACATATATAACAGCATGAACAAAGCTGATAAAACTACTGGGAAATTGTGTGACATTCTTAGAATTCATGTTGTGTAAAATTCCTGTGTCATTTGAACCAAAAGATACATATTGACTACTTTCTGGGACTATCTTGCTAGGATAAGCTTAGGACTGAATGGCATACGGTGAATATCTGATGCAGATGCCAATGCTCATGTCTTTTGAAGTGCTTAGAATTCTTCATGCACCATTTAACTGTTTGCTTTCATCGGGGTGTGTTTCTTCCAGTTGTGGGGCCATATGGTAAGGAATTACCCTGCCTGCCTTGCAAGCTGCACTGTTTTTATTAGGGTGCAGAAAACTTGTGTTTAACGAGTAAACTTATTTTTATTGAAATGTTAGATAACAAAGAAATAAGAGCCTGCTAGCAACAGTCTGTCTGTTCTGTGCACACTGGAAAACTGTCTTCAAACAGCAGGTGAAGCAATAATGTCTCCATTGCACTGCTAGCGTGATCACAGCAGGTACAGGCATATGTGTGTCGGCTTTGATATAGATGGTCTGAGCCACTAATACAAGCAAAGTCCAGAGCCACGTAGGTTTCTAAAGACAGCTGCTCTAGCTGAAGCCTGTGTCTCCAGTGGCACTGGTGCTGCTACATACACTCACTAGATGAAAGCTAGATTTAATATGCCTGTCCCTGTTCCAGTCATACCTCTGATTTCCAAACGAATGACCTATGCATGGGTGCTGTGCCACACCTGCATATTGACACAAGCTGCATGAACCACTGCCAGGAACTTGTATACTTCTGCTGAAGTCTTTCGCTGTTCTATTCTTAGCTACTCATATCTAAGTTTACAGGATTGGAGGTGACTTGAACATGTGTTCTCATGCTGCAGCTAAGCCTCCAGTTGCACTGGAGAGGCAATCAGTCTTCCTACAAGAACAGTGTCTGTTCAGTGCACAAAGCCAGTGCACATTAGAAGGCACAAAACCACAGTTGGTTTCTTGCACGGAATTTTCTGACTGTAGGTGAGCCCAGTATTTAAGCAAGATGTTTGCCTTTCAATGACTGTGAGAATCTTTGCATTTGCTTTCATAGGTTGAAGCACTTGCTTCCATCTCAGGGCTTTAGAATTAGAGAGCATAGCCTGGTAAAAGATAAATGCCTAAAAGTGTGTTTTGTCTTGGCATATGACCCCTGTGCCTTTTCTCCTGTATAGGTGAGAAGGAGTATGTTGTGTGGAGAGGCAACAGGGATGTGGGAAGTGCTTGGGAATCCAGCCTGGATAATATGCCTCACTTACCACCCAAAGTGCCTAGATCACTGTGCAGTAATAAGTATTGCTGGCATTACTGGGCAGAGGCCCAGTAGATCTATTGTTTTGTGGATCTATTGCTATGTTTCATGTTCTGTTTATAACGGGGAAAAAATCATTGAAGTTCCTTTATTATTTCTGGTTACTCAAAGTCAGAATAGTAGTAACAGTATATTTATTCTTTTTATGTATAACTTGCCTTTGAGTAAGAAAATATTTTAGATTTTTATTGATTTATATTTACCTTTTAGTTTAGAAATCAGTGTGGTAATGGTAGACCTCATTACTGACTGTGTATATGCATTATGCAAAGCCACTGTATTTTTCAGTGTTTTTTTCTCCTTCCTGCCCGTTTCTGTTTGACTCATTGCACTTCCTGGTTTGCATCTAGAGAGTGATTTCCTAGTTGGCAGGATGGTGGGGATATACATCATAGAACAAGGTTTGAGGGAGAAAAGGGTATCAACTATTTCTTGAATATTTTTACTTTAGGTTCTTCACTGCTTTCCTTTCTTTCTTCTCTGCTGCTTGTTATATGGTAGCTAGTTGATTTAATTATGCTTTTTCCTTCAATGCTCTTCTCAAAGACCTTTCTGTTAAATCATTCTGCTTTTTTTTCTTCATAAATACTCACTTAGCAGTAGTATTACTACATTCTGGTATTTCATGAGTAAATTTCTCATAATTCCTTTAGATCACATTTAAGACACTTAACAAATATAGTAGAATCATCTGTTCTCTTTCAGATCCCTTTTCCGGTTGCGTACCAATTCCCATCTACAAGCTGAATATATTCTTATTGACATCAGTGGGTTTTAGGATGAGGCACATAGATATATGTCTTTTATACAAACATACTACTCATCTGTTAATCTACAGAGCTGTATCTGTGCCCCTGTTTGATTGCTTTTCTCTTAAGTAACTGTGCTCTGGCTCTTAAAAATAAAACAAGCTTCTAAAGGAATAAACTAAACCAGAGCAAACACAAGTGACAAGAAAATAAACATGATGGAAATGGTGGAGGATTGCTATTTCTATGCTTTGTAGACCCAGTAACGAAAAAATAAATACAACTGAAGCTGTGGCCCAGAATACTAATCTGGAGCAATTTTTCTTGGAATACTTTGTGGCAAACACATCCACTGAATCCACAAAGCAGGTTAGAACAACCCCCTAAACAGCAAGGCTAAACAAGAGCAATGCAAATTGAGCGAACATAAAACATGATCGGCAAGCAGAAATGTTAACTTAAAAAATGGCTCTCGCAGTTGCCAGCAAGTGTCTTCCTGATAGGCTTTTTTACCAAAGGGTAACATAATAGTTCTAAGCTTGACAGTTGGAGTTGGTAAAAGAAGGTTTGAATTCCATACAAAATAGAAAAAATTCTACTTGGACAAAAGGAAAAATTAACTCTGTAATACACTTTTTGGGAAGACCTGCAAGTTCTACCTATATTGCATTTTAAATGGTTGCGTTAGTGTCAGTAGTATTCCCCTGTGCTTCCTTCTACTGGACTTAACTGTAGACAGTGTGTCCCATACTAAATGCTCATTCTGCATGGTCACTCTGCCCTGAGGGGAGGACACAAGGAATGCAGTTGCTGTTACCAAACTTCCTGGAGGAAATACATTGAAAACTACAATTGCAGAGGCACAAGAGGGAATGGGCTGTCCGGTTTTCTTTCCCTTTGAATGTTAGAGGTCAAGCACAGTCATTCTTATAAACAACATGCAAGCAGTTGAAGTAAAAGCTGATCTTGCTTTCTGTGTGAGACTCAGGTATAATAGCTCTTGAGTAACAGTATAGCTGTACTTCCTTTAGTTATACTCCTTCAGCACAGCACTAAGCCTGACAGCAGAACGTGAAACACCTTCTCCCTTAACACACGTGTAAATACATGTTACTTACTAAATGCCAGTGTTCCACTGAAAGCGCTAAAGATTTCATCAGCATACCAAGAATCCCTCTTAACTGCCTTATTAGTTATCCTAATACCATTATCAGCTTCTAATATTTGATGTAGCGAAAAGTCAGAAGAAACTTGGCCTGCCAATGTGATAACATGCAAAGAGAAGGTGAGCACTTAATGACTGCATCTGTCTCAGTATCATCCTATTAACATCTGTGCCGATAATACATTAAGGTGGCTGGCTTACCAGCAGGGAGTCTGTTTTCACTAAATATAGTTTTTAAAATGTTAGAATCTTTCTAGATCGCTTTTTTAAAATCCTTTCACCTAAGAAATTGCCCTAAGTGTTTTCAAGATTTTATTATTATGACAGAGAAGATTAATATTGTGTAGATTCTCATATGATCAGGAAGAACCTCAAAAGGCCATCATTTCTGTCCCTTGTGAAAATCCAGATGAACTCTGTCACTTCTGACAGTTACATGTCTAACTTCTAAAGATCTGTGCTGAGAGAGACTAAAAAACTTCAGTTAATTTCTTCAGTACTTCAGTAGTTTAAACATTTTTCTTCATGTCTAACCAAGATCTTCCTTGCTGCAACTTAATCCTCTTGCTGTTGTATTGACCAGAGACATAAATAATCACTGTTCTTGTATGCAGCAGCATACTATGTTTTGAAGACTGTTGTTATGTCATGGGCATGGTTGATGGTTGGACTTGATGATCTTGAAGGTCTTTTCCAACCTAAAAGTTTCTATGATTCTATGATTCTGTGTCCATCCCATCTGCACTCCTCCTAGCATTTTCTTCTCTAGCTTGAATTCTTTCTCTGTCCTCCCTTTCTTTGTTTGGGTAGCTAACAATTTCCATTATTCTCTTTGAAACTCTAACTCATTAGTATTTTCCCATCAGTATTTCTTGAAGAAAAGTCCTGAAACTGAAGCCACATTTTCAGCTGAAGACCTTGGTGGCATGGAAGGAGGATGGCAAGTGTTTTACAAGCTGCTTCTGCTAGCATGTCCTACTATAGTGTTTGCTTTTTTCTGATTATGCCATTGGTGACTTAAGTCCTATTATAGGTGATCTTCATCCAGTTCCTTTCCTGCGATTTACTATTTCCTCTATCGTGTTCACGAGGAATTCAAGTTGTGAGCATTTTGCCATGTTGGAGAGCTGACTTCAAGTGTAAATCTAGCTGCTAAGGCAGCTAATGTCCAAACACTTACTAAATAAGTAGAAATCAATTGACTGCAAAATTGAATAGGTCACACAGTAGAAACACCTTAATCCCTGTATAATTTGCAATCTAATTGAAATTAAGTAAATGAAAACAATGCAGATGAGGTAAGCAAAGTATAACTACGTGTCTTGACTATGCTATTAGGTAGTCTGTATCACAGCTTCTGCTTTCTTCTGTTTTTTCCCAGCAAAGTAAATTGCACTTTTCAATTATCTGGCCTTTCAGGAAAAATAAGTATGGGTAGCTGAATACACAGCTCACCATCAAGCTTTTATTTGTTTTTATTTCAATTCCTATGCGGATGATGGGTCTATTTAAAAGACTGATATCAATCATCCTTCCAAATAGATTAATCTTCTTCACATGGTTTGAACCATCAGGTCAGACCAATAGAGCAGTGCTGAACAATGATTACAACCCAGACCATATGGCTTTTCACAAGACACAAGCAGGGTTCAGATGCTTAAATCTGAAACTGCAATTTAAAGGTTAGTTTTTACTTTAAAAGTTGTTTATTGCTGACAGCCTTTATTTTAACATAAAGGGTTTTTAAGTGTCTGCCATTCTGCTTTCTCCACATAGCCAGAATTGTCTTGGCCTGAGCAGCTATAATCCTGTGCCTAACTGGGACCCTAAAGCTAGAGAAAGCATTACACAAGTCCCTGAAAGGTTCTGTTGAGCAGGCAGCCTTTTGGACTATAACCGTGGGATCATTATCAAGCACCTCTCCAGTATAGTTTATGTACTTCATTTTTAAAGCACCATTCTTGCAGCTGTGGAGCTTAACAGTTCTGATATGTCATTTTTTCTGTGCTTAGCTGGTAGGATTTATCTACTACACAGTTTGTAATAGCAGTGGCTTGGCATTCAGGGTGGACTAGAGAGCCTGCATTGTGTTCTGAAAAACTTGAAGGAAGTCAAACTAGGCTACTCTGACCGCATTTCCATTTGTTCTATCTAGGCTGTTGTGACTACACTGCTATCCACATCCAAGTCATTTGGCTTAAAATACCTCAGGTCTAATTTTAAGATATATTCAGTTGACAGATATAGTACTAGCCAAAGGATTTTATGCAGTAACATGTCTGTGTGTTAAAAGCATTTATGTTTTCCCAAGAAGCACACCAGGGATAATCAAATATGGGACAGTTTCTGTAAGTGGAACATTAAATCGAGTAGGGCTTTTCAGCCTGGAAAAAGAGATTACTTTAGGGGGATATGGTAGAGATCTGTTTAATTGTGAGTGGCATGTAGAAGGTGAATTTGGAATGTTTATTTTCTGTCTTTTCCGGTACAGAGCTAAATTAAACCAGTAGGTGGGGAAAAAAACAAACAAACAAACAAACAAAAAAACAAAACAAAACAAAAAAACCAAAATGCCCACAAAACAAGCAAACCCCCCCACCAAACAAACAAACAAACAAAAAACTACAAAAAACCTCTCAACAACAAAAAGAACCTCAAACCCACCCACCAAACAAACAAACCCCTATCTTCAAAACCATGTAATTAAGCCCCTGCTTAACTCTGCCAGAAAAAATGTTCAACAGATTGTTGTGGGAATTTAGAGTATTTGAACCTCATACAGTTGGCCTCGGCCCATCAATCCAGCCTGTCCAGATCCCTCTGTAGAGCCTTCCTACCCTCAAGCAGGTCAACACTCCTGCCCAACCTGGTGTTGCCTGCAAACTTACTGAGGGTCCATCGCCTTGTCCAGATCATTCATAAAGATATTAAAAGAACTGGCCCCAGTAATGAGCCCTGGGGAACGCCACTTGTGATGAAAGGTTTTGAAATACAGAGGAATCTCTCAGGCTTGTAGAGTACTAGATCTATAGATCATTAGGGGAAGGGAGAGCATTCTGAGGAGGTATCATTATATGCTTGTCTTTCTGTTATATTCTTCTAGATAGTGCTTGCTGTCAAAAAGAGTTGGAGGAATCAGGCGGAAGGAATCTTTGGTTTGAACTGATAAACTTTTCCTAGGTTCCTAAGAACTTCCCCCCCCCCCCCCCGCAGTGCATCAATTTATTATTCCCCATTCTCTATTTCTGGGATGATTTTAACTTTACTTCTCTATTTGTCTCTAAAGTACTGGCAAACAATTAGTCTTAAACTTGACCTTTTCTTTACTTTGCCTAGTAACACTTTTTAAATTTTTTTTTTTAAGATTTAAACTGCTTGGACTCTTTCCTGTATTTTTTGTTCTAGAATTCAGGAGGTATGCCCCTCCCCTCCCTCCTCCCCCCAATTCTGCCCCTAGGAAGTCCCAACATGCTGCTGTGCTTTCATTTCTTACTCATTTTATTCTATAAAAGGCTCTAAACTACAGTGTTCAGTCAATAAACAAAATACTAGGGTGGCAGCTTGATGGGCCAATTACAGAAAGGTAATTGTAAAAATGTGCTTTTATTTCCTCTAGACATTGTGTGCGGAAGTCATAAAGTGGACTGCACGTTACTGAGGTCAAATTATGATGAATGCGAATGCATGCCAACATGTTGGCGTGGTTTTGGCAACTTGTAGATTTATTAGCTGATTAGAAATAAAAGATGAAGACACACTGCCCATTGGTTCATTGAAAAGCTGTTCAAACACTAATATAATGGAACTTTTATTTCTAAGAACTTTGATTAAATGTGATACTATATTTCTACAGCATCACTCTTCTGTCTGCAGTCTCACTGGAAAGGAAAATCTGTTGTAATAATATCAATCTTGGTAGATAATACCATCAAACTTTAAACCAATGGAATATTTCACTTAATAAAGTGATTATGTGCATTTTAAATAATTTCTCTGTTTTCATTGATCTGTGCTTAAATCAAGTTGTCTTGGAATAAAATCAGTCTTTCTAGTTTCCAGTAGTTTTGAAAGCGTGAAACTGAAGTAACTAGATTGTTATCTGTTACTTGCTTACTTGGGGTTCATAAAATTCTTCTTCTATGAGGACTTCCTTCCTTTTGTCAACATTAAATTCTCCAGGTTAGCATTAATTTCTTGCAATGATTTTATGCTTGTACAATTTGTACAATTTTGTCGGTATAGATTATACTTGCACAAACCCAATTTTATCAGGACTTTTTTAATTGCAAAATAATACTGTGCTGTGAAGAGTTAGATATTTGCAGGACTTCCTGTAATTATATTTATTGAGTTTATTGTAGTTGATTTGCAGATAAAAAGTCATGTGATGATTTAATATGTCCTCTAATATAATGTCAGTCCTTCCTAGGCCTCTATTTATCTTGGGGGGCTGGTGTGAGGGTACAGCTGGGAGTGGCAGAATTGAATGTGATGGTAAAACTTTCGAGACATATATAGAATATAATAAAATATATAATCAAATGTGAAAGTGACCTTTCTGCTACTTTTCCCTGACTCATCTTTTCTTATACTTATGTCTAACTTGTGTGTCTCAGAGACTGTCTCTTGTTATATTTTTTACAGTGGCCCAAATCCAGTGTTTTATTTAACTTCCACTTAGCTATTCAGCATTTAGTATAGGTCTGAACAGGAGGTAATAGAGAGAATTAATTGCAGAAGAATAATGGCCCATGCAGTAGTTTTTCTTTGTTGGTTTCATTAGTGGTCTAAGGCAAATTCCACAAAATACAAGTATTTGCCTTATACAAGGGGAGAGGCAGTCATGCTGCAACATAAAAAGTTTGTACTAGTACCATAATGGGTATAATGGGAAAAGCTCTTATGGGAGGTGAGCTGTCTGCCTGCTGTTATTTTAAATCTATCAGTCTGTTTGTTTCAATAGATTTTGAAGCTTGAAAACTTAATTGTAGATAATTTTTTAAACTGCCTTTAAATTTCTTGCCTTTTAGTCGCATTGAAATTTCCATTGTTCTGTTAATTTAGGTCAGAATAAATAACAGTTCCCAACTAGCTTTAACTGTACTATTAATTTATATATAAATATGTCAATAGGCCAGATGGGCAAATCATTATCACTCAGCAACATCAGCAGGAACAGGATCAAAAGGCAAGACAGCATTTAACTAAGAAAATATACACAAAGTACACATATGAAAGAGAGCTGAGGAGTTCTGCTAGCAATTAGAGTCCCAGTGAGGGTCCTGCTGTTGTTACTCTGCAGCCAAGACATCAGTGAGCCTGACCTATGCACTTTTGTGGTTTAGCCCCAGCCAGCAACCAAGCAGCACACAGCTGCTCGCTCACTCCCCCCACCGATGGGAGAGGGGAGAGAATCAGAAGAGTAAAAGTGAGAAAACTTGTGGTAATAGGTGAAGCAAAAGCCGGGCACATAAGCAAAGCAAAACAAGGAATTCATTCCCCACTTCCCAAGGGCAGGCAGTGTTCAGCCATCTCCAGGACAGCAGGGCTCCATCACGCCTAACGGTGACTTGGGAAGACAAACGCCATCACTCCCAACGTCCCCCCTTCCTTCTTCTTCCCCCAGCTTTCTGTGCTGAGCATGACGTCATATGGTCTGGGACATCCCTTGGGTCAGTTGGGGTCAGCTGTCCTGGCTGTGTCCCCTCCCAACTCCTTGTTCCCCCCCCAGCCTCCTCGCTGGTGGGGTGGGCTGAGAAACAGCAAAGGCCTTGACTCTGGGCAAGCACTGCTCAGCGGTAACGAAAATATC
Organism: Buteo buteo; assembly: GCF_964188355.1. NCBI lineage: Eukaryota > Metazoa > Chordata > Aves > Accipitriformes > Accipitridae > Buteo > Buteo buteo. The sequence continues at coordinate 8,333,604 of NC_134181.1, read as the reverse complement.
CCTAAATTACCAACATTGTTTTCAGCACAAATCCAAAACATAGCCCCATACTAGCTACTGTGGAGAAAATTAACTCTATCCCAGCCAAATCCAGCACAGCACTGCATGTATTTTTAAAATGCATAAATATGAATAGAATAAAATAACCCACATAGGATTGCCTGTAGATAAGTTGGCTTTTTTTTTTTTGAAATAAGATATAATAACTGTAGTGTGTTTTCATGGGAAGCTATTTGTGCATGAAGAGAAGAGCAATATAGAATTCAGTCAAAACTTCTCCACAGCCCATGATTTGGTAGTTTGTGGGAAAGAATGTGTTTGTCTTGGAAAGCTCTTTTGCACATTTTAGCAGTCTACTCAGAGTGAACGAAATTGCTTGCATGCTTAAGTGTATTGCTTTATTCCCCTGAAATACAGGGCAGAAGAGGAAGAGGAGAACTGCAACCTGATATGACAACCGGTAGGGTGGATGATAGTTGTGTCCATTAATTTGGTCCTTATTCTTCACTAACAGTCTGAAAGAAGAATTAACCCAGGGTATACCCACAGTGCAGGCACATGCCTGGCTTTCAGCAGCATAATATATTCTGTGCTCCAAGAAGTTGGGTGTGAAGAGCAACAGTGCCCGCTGTCTTTAAATTGTCACATATACTGTGGGTATTATTTATCATGCTATTCTCTCCTATTTCCTAGTAGCCTCCTTGTCATGTATCTACTCCTCAAGATGTTTTATACCTATACTTCTTTAATCATATTACTAATAGGAGGAGCCTTTCTGCATTACTAGTGTTTTCTTTACCATGCCTAGGGAGTGTGGTTAACATATGTATTTTTCTATTAAAAAAAAAGCTTTTCCTCTTTGTGGTAATTGAAAGGATTGTTGTTATTTGCTATCCTGCATTCGTTTTTGCAGTGCATAGTGGATTATTCATGTTGGCTCTACGTTTGATTTTAAAGTATTTCTTGTTGATCTGGGTTTTCTGTGTGGCTTGTGTGGAGAGAAGAGGTTAATTTTTAAAGAGATTTGTCTCTTGCAGTACCTTGTTCAGGAGGAGAGGCTACCTTTGTCTTGGTGATTTTGTGTATACCAGGAATATACTTTATAAACATACTAACTGCTTCTTACTTATTTAATGACTGCCAAAGTAAAGTTTCAAATGCCATCAACACAGCCAGGGAATTGAACTCAGACGTTCTCAGGAGAGGACAGATCACACCAGAGGTTCCTGAAAGCATGGTTGACATCTCCCCAGCAGCACAATGCTAACATACAGGTTGTCAGGGACTTAGTCCATGAGAAAAGAGAGTGCAGTGGCAGTGGTGAGTAGGAAGAGTTGTTGGAAGCAGGTTTTAATACCTACTTCCACTACACCATCCCCCTCAAAGGCCCAGGTGATGCAGGTCTCTGGTGAAGTTGTTACGGCATGAATAAGCCATACCCTTCTGCCACGTGGACTGCAATTCAAAAAAGCTGGGATAGAAGCCAGAACAAAAAGTCAGACCAAGCACAACATGGTATCTAATAGCTTAATGTATCTATAGTGTGTATATATATAGCTATACTATAATTTGGTGGCAACCAAAACCCTGTCTTTTATAGTAGAAGTTCTTGTGAAAGAATGTGTATGTGATGATGTGCATTTCAGGTGGGGTGAGAGAGTCAGGACTAGAGTAGGGACAATAACTTATCAGTGGATCGTGCACATGTGCATAACTGCTCATGATAGAGATAAAGGGTAAAGAAAAAAAGATGGTTTACGGTGTTGATGAAACTACCTCACTATGGACCGTGCTTTCATCACTATCCACCAGAGTAACGTAATTTCAACAAAGTAATATGATTTGTTAAATGCACTACGTGACTTTAAGAGTGTTTCTTGTCCAAGCTGGAAAGTACTCAAACTTCCACTTTTAATATAATCACAAGCAAAATATTAACATATCCTGGTAAGGGCCAAAGCAGATGAATGTGGAGTCCAGGAGTTCAATCTAGTATCCAGATTCATAAACCAGAGTGGTGGATACAAGAACTTGGTTCAGATGAATAACACTACTGTCTTCAGGTTTTGTATCTCTTGTTCTGTCTGAAACTGTTTTCTGTTCTTTTACTTTCTTTTCCTCCATCTGGGACTCCTTGTTTCATGAATCATCCATTTCAAAATGTTAGAGAAATATAAAAATGTATATCTAGTAAGAAAATAATTTGAAAGAAAGAAAATAACAAATAATGTGTTATCTATTAAAATAATAAAATTTATTATTTATTTTAATAAATAATACATTCTTTATTAAATAAAAGAACAGGTGTTTTTTTCTCCAGCTGCTGTAATTGTGCTATGTGATTCTTGTGCATTTATAGCAGTTACAAGACCTGCATAGTCAATGTTTCTTTGCCTCTAATGTAGGTGTCATCTTTTTCTCAAGAAGTTGGGGATGTAACAGCAGATGTTATCTTTGCTTTTTCTACAGTTAAATCTGGTTTTATTTCTGTTCCTTAGAACACAAAGGGCTGAAGTTTTACAATTTCCAAAACTACAGGCTAAATATACTTCTATTCACAAAAATTATTCATGATGACATTTTACTATGTCATTTACTATTTACATTTTACTATGTAGCTATAACAGAGATTTGCTGTTTGTATGTATGGTGATATATCAGAGATTTACTGAGATTTGCTTTGAAAATCAGAGATTCTCAAATCTGTTGTAGGATTTGGACTGCTTAAGTCTGGGTGATTCAAAGTAAATAAACAGACTTCACTATGTATCTTCACTATTCTTGCACTTTCTGCAGTTACACCCCCTCACCCACCCACCCACCCCGCTCCTGAAACAGTATCATCCATTTAGTCCATGGTCACAATTTGTTCCTTTCCTCAGATTCTTTTCTCCGCTGAAGTAATAGATCTCGAGCCATTCTGTAACCACAAGGCTATCAGGGAGTCCTGCATTTCCATCTCCCAGTGGCTGGGGCCTAAACAGAAGCAGAGCTACCACGTGCATTTTATCAAGGCCACCAAAACCAGTGCTTTACTGAATTTACTTTGAGAAGGCAGGATTTTTCCAGCTGCGTGACAGCTGGGAAACATCAGTAGGAGCTAAGGTCTATCTTTTTTTTTTTTTTAAACATCACCTGGCAAAGATAAGATAGAGCTGTACTTGCCAAGGATATTAGTTTTATGGTGATGAAAGGAAGAACAGCAGAACCTCGTCCAGAGCTTTGTGACCTCACTGCTGCACTTATTCTTGATGTCCTTTGATTTCCCATGAAGTTTTCTCAAAAGTCCTTCTCTGATGTAACGTAGAGACTGTATCTGTAGTAATAAATCGAAGAGTGTTGTGGAACACTCCCAGGCGCTGGCGCTTGATCTCAAAACCTGTTAAATTGTTACGATGGTCATGGTCACCACGTAACAGAAACATCATGGTGTGGGATAACACAGAGGCCATCAAATAGAGCATCCTGTCACTGAATTTCCAATATTTAGAGTCTGACTATTTGAAGATGTAAGTTTGAAATTCTGTGTCTGTTAATGCTTTTTTAGTGTTAAATATTCTGGTTCCAGATATCCTTGTTCCCACAAATGCCTGTCACCTGGAATCTCTGCACTCTTGGCCTCAGCAACATACTGTGCACTGACACATTAGAATTAGCAAGACATTAATTATTTTATTTCAATACAGATTTTTTTAAATTAAAAATAAAATATAGAGAGTGCATTTTGGAAATGCTTCCTTTTTTCTAGAATTTTTTATAGGTAAGTTGACCTTCTGTAGTTCTAAATGTGATGTCAAATATTTAAGTCTAACAGAAACAGAAACAAGAATGGTACTTCTTCAGTAGGCTTTGTCTCAGGGAACTAGCAAGCATTGATCCAAATCCCCAAACAGGGGGTCACCTGTCTCCTTTATGCTTTCCCACTAGGCAAAAGTTAGAAGATAAAATGGGAATATGACAATGAACCTGTCTTATCTGATGTTAGAAGAATTTGTGGTTATGAAAAAGGCATATCCTAAATAGCATCTTGCACAGATTTGTTTAAGAGGAGCTATAATATGCGTGCATATTAATTTTCATTTGAAAATGTCTTGTTCTGAAATGAAATAAAGAAAATTTGCCTTTTTGTATAAAATGAATAGTTTTGGCATGTACTGGTCATTTCCCATGTCAAATCAGGAGATAAAAAATCTTGCACAACGCTCCTAAGAGGCAGAAAGATTAAAATTAAGATACCTTGTAATTAGCTTCAGCATATTACTATTGATCTGAAATGGTTATGATAAAAAGCTTTGAATAAGGAAGCTCAAACTCAAAGAACAAAGAAATATATAGGAGGTCTATGAAATGTATGTTCTATCAGAGCCCTGTTAACAGCAATCTAAGTCAGAAAGATACTACAACTCTTTTTTATTTGATACCATTACAAGACAATGCAATAAGTATGAAGGTTACTGTTGATTTTTTGTGGTTCATTATTTGCAAGACAGAGGATTAAACAAAAGGCTGAAACATGTAGAATACTAGAGAGATAGTAAAAGAGGATGTGACAATTAGTAGACAAAAAATAAGGGCAAAACTATTTTAGTAATTTCTATTTCTACTGCTTGTTGTAATGAACTTCATAATTTGGTATATGCCTTTTGTACAAAAGGAATACCTTTTCCTTTGCATTACATTTCTACAGTTCTGCCTACGCAGTGATGGAAAGGTCATTTCAAGGCACTCACACTGGCTATCTTGCTACCCACTTTGCTTCTGCTAATACAGTAGTTGTCCACATGTTCCTATTTCCTTTTTGCCTAAATTTATGTCTTGATCATAGTTCTGTCTGAAGGACAAAATTTCCCTCTTAGATCTGAACATCGAAGCTCAACTCTAATAAGCAGCTCTCACTTTTAGTGGATCACCCAGTGAGATCAATGGGACTTTTGCATACAGGGTAAGAACAGTGTATTAGAGGTGAGCTTTGCTCTTTAGATTTCAGAGGACGTCTCTGTCCTAAGTATGATTCTTTTTTTTTCTTTTTTTTTTTGGAAAAGTGTAGCCCATATCTTTACTTGCAGCTTCTACATTTGATGATAGTGCTCAGTGTAAGGTTATTTCTTTTATCCCTCTGATAACAAAAAGTGATGCTAACACAGGAAGGTATAGCTTAAACAGTAGGCCAAATATTTATACAAATTGGTGAATGTATCCAGACACAGTCCGTTGTGTAGCAACATGGGCACTGATGTGTTTAGAGAATGCTAAGGAGAATAAAGGAATAGTCCCAGGTTTATCAAAATCTTTGTGTCTCTGCCTCCTATTTGTGTGTCTGACTGGCACAGCTAAGTATGTATCAAGTGTAGGAAGGCCAAAGTGAACTGTCAGTGCCTATGTGCAGAGCTCGATTCCAGCCAAACGAACTGCAGAGAAGCAATGCAAGAGCAATCTCAGAAAGCGGTTCCTAAAAGATAATTGCACAACCTTGTTTGTGCCACGTTCTTTCTCCTGAATCAGACACAATCACCACATTTAGCTACAGTGCACTGTATTCCTGATAAATATAATAACCTGGAAAAGGGGTGGCTATCCTTTAATGTAGATGCAAAAATGAGTAGTTTCTAGAATGAGGGAGGAAAAGTGGAAAAGAATGAGTGCAGAAAAGTACACTAAATTCTTATATGACTGAGATGATTTTTGTATCACAATAGTGTAAATATAAAAGAAGGGAGTATATTCTTGACATTCTGCAGCCTATAGTACAGTTTAACTTGCATTCACTAAGGAAACAGGTGTTTAAGTTGTTAACAGCCTCTGGCTATCTCTCATTATATTTCTGCAAGAGATTCCTATCTGTATGAAAGGGTCAGCAGAACAGGGCAGACCCCCATTACTCCAGTTCCTTTTTATTGGGTGGTTAAACTAATCTGTCTGATTGTAAACTGAGTTAAGTCAAAGGCAATGCTGTTTTCTGTTGACTGTGTTGCAGGGGTGGCAACCTATGGCACAAAGGCAGGTGACAGCTGAAGGGTAGTAGCTGTTAATTCAGTTTTCTTTCTCTATGGAAAGCAAGGGGTGAAGTGTTTCATACAGATACAGTTCACTAGGTGTGGCTTCTAGTTCAGGATAATTCTGACTTTGGGTGAGTTGCTAAACTTCTTTGTACCTTAATACTTCCACTACAGAATACCAGCACAATCACAATAGAATTGCAAAGTCTGTTTTAACCATATACTAATGAATTTTGAGATCTTCCAAAGAAAGCACAAAGAACAGTGTTTTTGTAATTCATTACTATTATAAAAACATCAGTGCAAAACTCGTTCTCTACAGTAATTTTATATAGGTTGGAAACTTAATGGAATCTGTATGGATTTCATATTTCAGGGACTTCAGGTGATATTACCTGCCTATATGACATGCTATAAATTGCTTAATTAGCTGACAGATGAGAATTACCAAGTGGTCTCTCTTACTTGCTGCACTAAAGCTGTGCTGTTACAACTTGCCGTACAGTTGGTTTAGTGGGAATTCATTCTTAGTTGTAGTCTGGGCTAGCAACATGAATGGAACTGAAGAAAGAACACTTCTGGATGGGACAGCCATCATTAATCTTACTAATTAGTCATTGATGTCACGTATATCTTTAAAAAATAAATAAAAATATGCATTCTTGGGAACTGGACCTGCACTTAGTACTGGACAAATACTTCAACTAATTTTCATTTTGCATTCTTCTTTTTCTCTTTATATTATTTTGTTCTTTCAATCTAAATATTTTCACTTTTTTCTCAAGGCTGTATGAGGTCCACAGGAGGAAGTCTATAGCTTTCATCTTGATTTATAGAGACGATGATAAAAGTTTAGTCTCACAGCTTGTTGCCCATTTCTCTGCTAGATTGCTGCCTACAGCATATGTTCAAAGACAGGTTGCCCATAGTTGAATGTAGCTTTATTTCAGTAAACATAGCCTACAGTAGAAACATATTGAATTTAAGCTAAACTTGCAGAGAGATTGGAAGAAAAACACTATGTATAGTGTTGGGTTGCAATTAACTCTGTTCTAACATTTATAAGCCTGTGTAGCTACGCTAGAGGGATAGAAGTGGATGGGGTTCCATCCCTGTTTCGGATGTCTGTGGTAGTCATGGTTTGTGGCTCACGGTGTACAGAAACGAGATATTGTCGCTTGTGTTGTATGAATGTATCTTCTTGTGAATCAATTTTCCATGTGTCTCAGGAATCTGTATCTCTCAGTTATCACAAAGAATGATTTCTGTGCAAGTTTTTCGTGCTATAGAGGAGAAACAATATGAAACCGCAGATGAATAAGAGGAGAATTATTCATCCCCAGGTGAGGAAGAAGAGTGCTTCTTCATGCTTCCTCAGAAACCCAGGAAGCAATATAATACAGTCATCACTTTGAAATACCCTTCACTGTTTTTTATATATATATATATATATATATTTAATATATATATAAAAAACATTTTTTATATAACATTTATACACACACATATACACACACATGTTTTTTTATATATGGACTATATACACTCTTATGTTAAGAACAGCAGAGGAACTGCTTACTTTTATTGACCAGTGCCTTCAACATTAATTAGTTTAATATTAATTTAATAATCAAATTAATATAGTTTATACATTAGTGATTTCTTACTATAGGAGGGTGTTCTCAGTTTTCCCAAAAGAGGATGTGTGCTTATTTTTTTCTTGGAGTAAGCATTCATCAACACTAAAATACAGCATCACCTCACCAAACAAGTATATGTTTAAGTAAAAGAATGCATACACTTTAGGGACACTCAGTATTCCCTCAATTTATTGTCTGGAATTACTGCAACAAGGTTCTGCTGCAGCAGAAATGCAAGACTTTGCACAGCCCTGTCCATGGGTTGGAGCCCACTCTTGTCAAAATTATTGCAATGCAGAAGTCCAAAATTACAGATCTCTTTCAGTATTACATATTCAGTGATGAAGGGACGGTGGTTTTTTTTTTTTTCTTTTTCTACAAAGTGCCATACAAAGCTGCATTTCTATCGTTAATGATGGAAGTATCTACCACTGACTTACAAGACAGACAGCAAACAGACTTGCACTAGAAGAGAAAAAATATTCAGGTTAAGTGCATCAGATTGAATGGAATTTTTTGTTACTTAAATTAGCTGAAACAGAATAAAGTGAAGGAACTACATGGTGAAGTAGTGGTTCATTAAGATCATCATCCATAACCTGCCTGTTGCACACCCCTTGTTGAGACCAGATTGTCTGCTGTAGGAAAGTTCAGATTAATCTATCCCTTATGTTGTCATACTTGCTGGAGTGGCAGATTAAGATTCTATTTTTGGTGCCTAATTTCTAAATTAGCGGTTTTCATCAAACCGTGTTTACTGCTGTCACAGAAGAACAAGCTGGGATGTGCACAGTCTCACTGAGTGACGTGTAATTATAAAAAGCTGAGGATGTGCCCTTGTGCTTGCTAAATGAGATGGTAGCAATTCTTTTCCTCCCTGAATATAGTGATGAGCTCTTTTTTATCTATATTTAGTTGGCTCACTCTTTAACAGTTAAAGTACTGGGAGGTTTTTTCCTATCACCAACTGGTAATTGGTCAAATTTAAGGGAGGTTTTTTCCTTAGTTTAATAATTTTCTTTTTCTGAATCTTTTGCACTGTTCCAGTCCCTGCTAAGTGGGTAGGCTTACTTTGTATATTGTAGTTATTTTAATACAGTTTTGGTTACTGAAAAGCTGAAGAAAATTACTTTCTCAGCTCATATGAAAAAAGAGTCAGTCCTCATAAGGTTAAAACGTATCTATGACTGGCTTGCCCTGTCCAGTCATGCAATGGGCTGAAGGTTCAAGAACGCTAAATGAAATTCCAGGAAAAGTTCTAACAACTGCGTCAGAGTAGCATGAATGATACCATTTTGCTTCCTGAAGTTATGTTCATTGTAGATACACACTCTCAGTTCTGTAGGAAGTGAATTTTCATTGACTCTCTTTCTTAAAATTAGCCTTTCTAAAAATTGGCATTCTTCAGATAAATTTGAAACAATCCACCAAACTTTTTTTAAGATCTTAAAAGGTGTTAAGCATCTTGGGAAGAGTCTCATATTAGCTGGGAAGTAACCATCATAGGGAATGGAAGGTAAAAATGGGGCCACCAAAACTTGCAAACTATTAGATTTTGGCAATGAGGAGGGGTTTCTGAGAAGAAAATGTTTGCAGAAAGGAGGATGTGCTGAATGTGGAAGGAGAAGTCAGGATATTGGCCAAGATCGGTAGCCTTTTGTTTGCTTTCTTGTGTAGCAACTGCCCAGTGGAATAGGGCAGTTGCAATTTAGCATGTAGCCAAGATTCACAGCACAAAGCCTGTTGATGTGTAGTGGTAACTCAATTTCAGTTTTAGAGTAGAAAGTGCCAAAAAAGTATGAGGTGATAGCACTCAGTATAAATATGAAAATGATTTTTGGTGTATCTCCATGTTGTGCTAATTAATACTATTTAAGCAAAACCAATTCAGGTGCTACTTAACATAAGGGAGAATCAGACAATTTTTGAACAGGCCGTCTATATCTCTTAGAGATACTCAGAGTAGCGATGGTTTAGGAATTCCATATAATTATATGAATTTAAAAACATTCAGCTTTATCTTGGTAGAGAAACCTTAATAGCAAAGTACTCATTTAATTTACATTTCATGTGTACACATTTCATACACATATGCCTGGGTGATGAAGGAGCATTTATATTTCTTAAATGTATATATGAAATAGTTAAGTATCTTAACAAACTACTATATATTTAAATACTAATTACACATGGAGATATTATCACAGATTGGAGACAATTATTTTTAACTTCATCATGTTTTATTCCTCATTCCCTTTTTTTTTTCTACTGTATCAGGAAAGTCATTCAGGATAAGCAACTGATTCTTTATTCAGACTGCAGTTTTTTAAAGAAGGGTCTAGCAGTCTTGAAAAAATGCCTCATAATCACTCCTTTGGATTTCTTTAGATATGTTTGCTGAACTCCTCAGGGAGCCTTTGATGTCCCAACACTTCATGTTAGTGCAGTGTGTTTGCCAGAAATATTCTTTGACAAAGAGGTTACAGAGCATTTTTTCTGTTTGCCTTGTGAAGCTGCATGGCACAGAGATGCCTACAGTGAGAAAATGTGATAAAGAAAATGGTGTAAATGTAATTACTGTCAGTTATTTGGTACAACAACTTGAAAAGTTTTTTCATCAAACAGTGGAGGATCAGGGGTTCATTCAGAGTAAAATAGTGAACATTTGGTTTTGATTAAAACATCCAGAATCTATACTATGGAGTTCCTTAAAGAAACTCCAAGTAGAGATGTTTTGAGTACTCCTGTGAAGATGAAGTATTTCAGATTGGGGTTCCTCACTAAGCCTTGGGTAGGGAAGTTACGCCAACATATGTTTAGCAGTATCTGTGGGACTCTCTTTCAATCACAGTAGTACACCACTATTTTCACATAACAGTAGATCTGCAAACAATATTTTAGTCCTGGAAATGCTAACACATTCAGGTTGTATTTTCCTTTTCTCTAGTACAGACTTCTTACCTGTAATTTCCAGAAATACAGATACAGAACAGCACTAGAATAAATCTTAGTGATTTCATTCCACTCTTATGAATTGTTGCCTAAATTGTCAACACCTCTTCACTATTAGTATTAGGTAAACTAGCTTTTATAAGATATGAGCGACTTGATCATTCATCTTAAGCGTCAGTCTATCTTCTTGTTGTTTTTAAAGATAAGATATAAAATTAAATGAAAATAGGAGTTGCTTCCCTGAGGAAATTTTACTGCATTCAAAGCAACTTGACTGTCCATGAGTGAAAACAATACCTACCTTAATGAAATTTAAAAGAAATTAGATAGATAGATGAAATGGAGGATTCCAAACAAATTGTACGGTAACTGCGAAGAGTGAATGCAAAATACAGAGCCTTCAGGTTGAATGTGGAAGGGACAATAATACTCGTAAACTAGCTCAGGAAATGTATTCTTTTGAAGAAGGGGAAGGCAAAAATGTGGAAGTGGCTTTGGGAGAGATGGACACTCGATTATGTTAAATTGCTTTTGGAGTGATGAGAGAAGAGACTAAATCAAATCAGAAGGGAGGAGCAGAGTTATGTAGAGCCTCCAAGGTGAGGGCAGGAAGACTGAACTTTAATTTAAAGTCTAACATTTTGAGGAAAATGTAATTTAAAGAAATCTATATTTCTTAATAAATGGAAGATTGCTATGCAAGCAATAGAGTCTGGTTCAAAAGTAATTCTCCCATCTTCAGGCCTTCCAAAGGAATAAACATGAAGTGGGCCAGAACTAAATGTCTGCCAGATCCAAATACAGCTTCACCTTACAATATTTGTTCATTTCCAATTCTAGTTTAGAAATCATAAGCTTCAAGGGATTTGATGTTGATCGACTTAATAGCCTTTATACTTGTCATAGTATCTCATTTCTGAGAGGCCCAGTTTGTATGTTCTACTCACAATCTCAGGATTATATTGTTTGCCAGATTTGGGTCTGGGAAATCATTCTGCCCAGATCAGGTTGACGGGGTACTGGGCCATTTGTAAGGGTCACTTAAGTATAATTGCACTGTTTGATTTGTTCAAATTTTGTCAGTAAAAGTGTTTTAAAATTTAGGGACAACTTTTCCTCTTTGCTTTTATCATCCAGTCTGTGGGGACAGAAATCACTATATTCGTTTGGGAGTGTTTAATGATTTTCTTTGCTCCTCCTCTCTAGGAAGTCTTGCTTGCCATGTGGAGAACCAGAGAAAGATAAGAAAGACATTTTTTTAAATTCCTGTCTATCTAACCATATGTCTCTGGGGGAAAAACACAGCTTTCCTCAGAAGACTCCTTACAAGGAGGTTTGAAACAATACGTCACTAATCAGAACCTTTTGCAGGTAAACACTAGGGTATTCTGGAGTGTGACACGAATGCAGATGTAGCTGAATAATTGCCAAATTGCTCTGCACATATTCAGTCAAGGTTAGGAATTGTAATTTTGCTTGTTTTGCATAACCTTTAATTTAACTTCAGACTCTGCTCTCTTCCTCCACCCCACCAAACCTAGGTGGACACGATTACTTTGTATTGAATGCATTTCAACTTCTGCAATTAGGTTTTTTGGCAGAAAAAAAAAAATAAATAAGTGTTAGGTTGACTTAAAAGTCTCCTGTGTTTTTTCCTCTCTGTCTTCTTCAGAGAAAGGTGAGAACATGTTTTCAGATCCTAATATATTACACTGACATTTATATAGCACTTCTTTGTCTGATGTGATGGCCAGCAAAATACGCATGCTATTGAAATTATGTTTTCATCTTTTAAGCCTCATTGTTTAATCATGGTGTAGTGATACCAGGACAAACATTGTCTGCTTATTTTTTTGTAGATCTCCATCTCTGTCTATATCCATCTGTTGTGTTTTCTCCTTAGGCAAATGCCCAAACAAGTAGTCTGGGGAGCAGATATAATAGAGTTAGGGTCAAATGCCATTTTATGTTATATGCCAACTGTGTTGCAATATGTAGCAAAGTCTTTGCTATCCAATAGTACAAGTCTATATATTATAAAGGTGCAGGTGTGAATAATTCTAATAAGATTTGTGGTTGTGTGTTAGGCACAAAAGCTACACTGTCCGATGCCACCTTTCTTAAAGGTAGGATGGCCTCCACTGGATTCTTTCAGTGGCTTTTACATCTGCTTCTGTAGACGGAAGAAAAAAAGAACAGGTGGTCCAAGTTTTGACTGGTTCTATGGTAGTCCATGGGTAACTGTGTAGACCTTTCTTGACCACAGATTGGACAGAGTAAGTGGGGTTTGGAGGAGTGGCAGAGGAAGAAGAGTAGGGAATAAGGATACTGCAATATTATGGGGTGTCTGGATAATAGAGTATCTGGAGAAACTCAAAGTCCTACAGCTTATCTTGACTGCGGACACTTAGAACATGAGCTTAATGAAAGCATCATAGGAAGTGACAGTGATATAAAAGACAACCATATGTTATCATGCAGCACAAGTTAGGCTTAGTTTTCATTACAAGTATGTCTTTGACCTGTACGGATTTTCATCCCATCATTATTTCAGTATCTTAAAATTATGTAATTTTCTGCTACATTGCTGTTTTGAAACATTCAGCTTTCAAACATTTACTTTCAGGGCCATCATTTGTATGCCACTTCATTAGGAAACCATTTGAAAGTTGGAGAGACTCCTAATTTAAATCAATTAAAAGGAAAGTTGTCAGTTGCGTTTTCAGTGCTAATCTGCAACTTTGTACTAGGTGAGATGAAGAGGATTTCTGTCTTATTCAATCCAGCTACTCCTCAGATTTAAGTTTAAATTCAGGAAGTAAAGCTGGGAATTAGGAACAAGTAATTCTGCAAAGCACAGACAGGAAAGCTGCAGTATAAATGTGGGTTGTTAGCTGAGATCATTACCTGATAAGCTCTTTTGCAGTATCAAATGAAAACTTATATGTATTTACATCTAGTGGATGTAAACAGTTAAGTAGCTATTACCTTGGATAACCTCCCCCCCACCCATTGGTTTTGCCAGTGCAGTGTGGCTATTTTGTTTTTGTGATGATATTTTGTTTTGATTGGAGCAGGTTGGTAAACAACTAAGCTGCGATAATTACTTCAGTAGTTTGTTTGGTTTTATTTCCTCCTTGGGATAGTCTATGTAACTGAGTTTGCGCTGCCTGTTGCACAGGCAAATGTTTCAGTATTGGAAATATTATCTTCTAGACAACTTTATATTAAGATTTTGTATATTTTATTCTTCACATTTCTATATCTTTTCTACTGCTTCTTCTTTCCACTCCTTCCTTGTTTGTTAATAGAATTTATTTATAATAATGCTTTGTTATTAAGAGAAAGGATATGCCATTAAAATGCACCGTTACAAGAATTTTATTCTGTGTATTAACTTTAGAACAGACTTTTGTGCTCAGATAAGCCTTAGCACCTTTCTCAACCCCCTTTTTGTCCCAGGTGCATACTATACTTTCATTAGGATACAGTGCATTTATGTTGAAATCTGCATTGCTATTTTGAGTCTTACAGGTTACCTCAGTATTCTCCAAGGGGACAGTCAGTTTATTCAAAATGTATTTTTTCTGCTTTTGCCTAATTCTACTGAATACATGAAAATGTTTTCAACATGATGGTACTTTTTCACACAAATAGGGAGGGAATATCTAAAAGGAATAAAGGCAAATGCCCAGTTTTATCATCTTTGGTTTTTCAGTGAGATCAACTTAGCTATACAATATCTGGTGCAAATGTTAGTGCTTGTGTCCCCATTTTATTGTTTACTGAGGGTGCAAATGCAAAATAGGACTCTTCTGGACAATTTCTTGCCATTGCCATTTGTCTGACTATATGCAGTTTGGAATGTAGTTTAGAGGAAAACAGGTTATATTCTATTCTTGCCTGTTCTACTTTTAATAATTGTTACTCTTCCAAATTTTAACACGTTCCTTTGTCATCCCACATACGTATGGTAATGATGAGATGCACTTCCTTCAATGCTACTCTGTTCTTTTAACAATCCCTATGAGTGACACAGATTAATAAAATGTGTCATTTCAGGATCCAGAGTAAAATATGAAATAAAAAATGACTGTTTGAGGAAAAATTAGTCATATGCAGAGGGACCTATTAAAGTTGCCTCACATATCAAGCCTTTGTTCTGAGCATGTGTGACTGGAAGTGCAAAGCTAGGCTGTCAGAATTTGTTTAGCTAATGATTCTATCTTGTTAAAATTTTAACCATGGCTCCTTTTGTTGTGCTTCAAAGGATTCATAATGCTCTTTATATTAATTTGTCTTATATTCTTGAAAATATAAATTTTTTTTGTTATTATTTGGACATTGATTTGACTGCTCGGTAAATACTGTTTATATGTAATTTTGATTTTTATTATGGGGTTCAGTGTAAAAAGAATCTGCATAAAATTCATAGCTCATATACGAGCACTTTTTTGTTATCCACTAAGACATGAGATGATACAAATCAAGTGTGAAAAAAGCTTGAAGCTAGACTGTAAGATGTGAATGCTAAAATCTATTGCAATTCATACTGTCAGGGAAATACAAATTTAAAAATCCTTGGTCATGTATAATAATAGACTGAAACACAAATAGCGTGCTCAAACATAAAACTTTAAGAACACTTTTGTCTGAGAAGAACTTGAAAACAGTCCTAAAAGTACAATGTGTGAAGGAACTCGTATTGATGCTTTCAGTGTGGCACTACCAGGTCCATTATCTTTATTCTGTCTCTGTGTAGCAAACAATAATAAGAAAGGATTTAGCTTTCTGTGATACGCTTCTGGGCAACCATCTGGTTACAAAAATGCGGATGTGGGCCCTTGCCATGGAGTAAAGGTGATCCATAACAGTTTGGGTTTATGATTACGTTTGGCACTGTTCTGTCCTCCTGTCAGTCCCTGACCACGCTGCAGACATTTTGCTCCCTGACCTGGTTCCAGAGCCCAGTAGAGTGAATGGAAATGATCCTGTGGTTTTGAACAGACTTTGGAGTAAGTTCAGTTTCATAACCTGTTCCTTACACAAACATTCAAAACACAGAACCTCTTCTCTCAGTGTGCCCAGGGAGGTGGGCTAACCAGTTCCAGGGTAGAGAGAGATGGTTTTAAACAGATACATCCAAATGCAGTTGTTTGCCTGTGTGTACCTTCTTGGTCGTCAGAAAAAGGGCTTCCTGAAACATCTGTGGGAAAAGGATGACAGCTTTAGAAATGCTTTGAAACGATGGGTTCAAACCAAAAGCAGACATAGTGAGCAGTTGTATAAGATGGGTCTCAGTAAAGCAAAGAACTGAACTTTTTGCTTCTTACCTAGAAAAATCTGACTGATCAGGAACATCTGATTTCACAGGGAATATAATTTCTTTTTCATCTGTTTCTGATGGGGTGGAGCTCTTGAAGACATTGCACAAGGAAAGAAGTGGTCTTGCTCTCCTGTTAATCTGCATGGCTCTTGATTCTGCTCGTCTCACTGTTAGGACAGTGTCATACCCACCCATCCCTTACTTCCTTTGTAGTAAAATATTCCTGTTAAAAATACAGCTTGCTTGAACTTCTCATGTCATAAAAAGTCAGAGGGATCATAATTAAATTATTTACCTGGTCCATGAGGTGAAAATCACACACAATAACAAATCCCTTTAGTGCTAGCAACCACGAAGTTATTGGTTACATCTACTGTCAAACCAAGGAGCACTCGAAGGTATAGTCAGGCATGAGCTGGGTCACAGAACCATGCAGGAGGCAGCAGTATTTAAAATGCACTGTGCTCACAACTAGGCTATGTTAATAACTGTATTTTTATACTGTATTGATTGGCTCAGGTAGATTGCATTGGTATTAACTGTAAGTATAGAAAAACATATATATATAGAAATCTGTGCAATTAAATTGTTATAAAAGATGTGTGAATCCTAAAGCACATACATATACATTCAGTACATGCTTTGTATTTTCTTTCTGATATAATGAAGAAAGAAACTACAAGGAGAATTACACTCTAAGCAATGCAAAGGATTTCCTAGTATTTTTGGTAAATGTTATGTATAGAATAGCATGCCACTGAACATGTCCCAGTATATGTATTATTTGCATTTTTAGAATTTCCATTGTATTTACCAGAGCCAAAGATGGTTGCCAGTGTCAAATAGTGACCTTCTGAACCAGTGTTTCCATCCTTTATGCAGTGACAACTTTGTTCCTCTTCACATGTGAAGCTTGAGATTGTGCTCCCTTTCTATCTCTTCATAGCAGGGATTTTGTCATGGCAGTTACAAGTGAGCATATGGAGGCAACAGCCTTTTGGGCATCAGAAGCTGCAGCATCAGAACAAGCCACGTTAGTAGACTAGATGAAGGATGCTTCCTTGTTGATAACTATCATATAAAGTGTTCTATCTGCATGAAAATGTGTGTAGTTTTCTATGCAAAACCAAGGGGATTCCTAACTCTCTGCCCAGATTGGAAATGCGCACTCAAGTATGTGGACAGCCTAAGATGCCCGTATGCTACAGCATATTTTTAAATTTCTTTTTGATTAATATCATGCTTCAGTGCATCCATCTGTCTGTGTAATAAGTGCAAGTTTCAAAGGAAGATAAGTGATATACATCAATTAAAAATGCAGGCAAAGTTTAGGACTTCAGCAAATTTCAGTAACTTTTTAATAGTAAGGTGTTGCCAGATTGAAATGATGAACAAGTTTATACAGTTTTCAAAATAAATGAAATCCATTTCATAAAAGTAATTAATAAGAATCTGTGAGGCTGAATAACGCCTCTAACCCTCCTTGTTTCAAGAGAACAGGAAATCACAAGAGATAGGCAAAAGATATTTTGTTGTCATAATAGTCTAGGATAGACTTGGTTAGATAACTGCAGTAATTTCCCAGAGACTAAGCAAATAATTTCAGAGTAGTTTGGCAGGTCTGCAGTTCACAAAGCAACAGCTATGTCTGTATTTTACCACAGACACATTTTAACCTACCCTGCAAACTCTGCTTCAAAAGTCAAGCTTCCAGCTTTCCTAAAGCTGTGCCTTCAAATCCATTTAGAGCAGTGGATGCATTGTCTGTGTCAGGCTTGGAAATGCAAGCTATTATCCTAGAAGTTACTGAGTGAAATAAAAAAAGCAAAAAGCCTATAAGAAAGTTAACCCATACAGTTTAGCAGTCACTAAACTAGCTAACAAACAGAGACGATTTAAATTGCTTCGTAATGCCAGTTGCTTGCAGAATACCTGCCATCCTCTTAATAGGTTAAAAAATAATCTATTTGCAGCTCTAAGGTTGAAGAATGCAATGAATTTAGCAAGCTCAAGCCTCACTGCACTTGTCTTTCATGCTACCAAATGTGTCCTTTTAAGATATTATACTGTTTCACACCTGACTGAATAAAGAATTTAAGAAGGTGTCTTCTCGCAGTATATCTGTTCTTAAGTCTCTTATCATTTCTTAATGTTAGAACACATACGTGCCAATATCCATGGGGCAGTTGGAAAATATTTATAGAAAATGTCATGGCCAATGCTTTTAAAACTTCATTTGAATATCTAAGGAAGACTTAGATTTCATACTTTACAGAAAAAAATTAGACGCCTTATCTGCAGACAAATACTCTATACCACAGTATACTCCTTCGAAAGTAGTGGTTAATGACATAAAAAGGGCCAGTAAATTTCAGCCTTAGGGCAATAGACTAACAATGACAAAATTTGTCACTAGTGTAACTCCATTATAGTTAATCAAATTACAGTTGAAATGATTTGGCCCAATGAATCTGCAAGTAATGTTTTCTGAGAGACTGAAGGACATATGGTTACTGTGTATTTTAACAGTGACGTTCTGTGACAAGTTTCTGAGTTCTAATCTATATTGTGTGAAATCAAATGGACCTTGCACAGCAGAAATTTATGATGTGCTTACAGATCTGTATCTTCCTTAAATTAATGTGCAAGATTGCACGTTGCTAAATACCTACAGTATCTCAATATTTCTGCATTCGTACATAGTTATTTCTAGCTTCAATTTATAAATTTATCAAAGCAATGTGGTGGTGGTGGTGCATTCAGCCAAATTTCAGTGCATATGTATATTTACAAAGGTGTTGATAGATATTTATACCTATGTACATAGGTATAGGTATTGCAGATGTACCAAGCATCTGTAACGTTTTTCTGCTCTAAATAATTCAGTGTGTTTGGAGTTATTTGAAACAAAAACTGCCTTGGGATATCAGTGGGTCATACATTCAGTGAGAATCGGCTTCTCCATTAACTAGCACTGGCACTGAATCAATATAGTGTGAGTTATGCTGTCAGCTTGTTCATTTCAGCTTCACAAAAATATGACATAAATATCCAAATTTCACAATGGTTTATCTGAAGCAGAAGGAATCGCAGAGACTCATTTTGCATATGAAATTGATGAAAGGCTGAGGAGAACAGCGGGGCTCAGGACCTTGAACAATTCTTTGTGGATAGGGTTTGTGTAGAGATGTGAAAAAGCGTTATAGGTTTCCTTGTTTCTCATCACAGTTCTTTTCCATTTGCGTGTTGCAGGGGTTTTTTTAGAATCAAGGTCTGTATCTTAAGAGCCCATTTACATGCTTGCCAAATTCACTGAAACTCTGTAAACCACTGACTGAGGTAAGTATGTAATAACATACACTTGTTAGGGAGTGGAAATTTCTGCTTTAAAAGACTGATAAAGTTTTTGCTCAAGTGTCATGAAGAGGAGACTTAATTAAATTCTTTTAATGACATGTGTCTGAGATTGCAAAATCTCACACAAGATCAGCTTTCACGTACTTCAGGATACCTGTGTTTCTGTTAGTTCATGTGTGTGCAAAATATTCCTGGTTGGATCACAAGCATTTAGCATCAGTGTATGTTAGGTTCTTTTCTGCTTACAAACTGTCTTCTACAGCAAACTGACCTTTCTCTGAATAGGTCAACATCTTACAGAGCCCAGGGACCACCATCTGACCTATGTTACAATGATGAATTTCTAGAGTACCTTCACTGATGTCAGTACAGCTACTCCATTATATACTGGTGTGAGAGCAGAAATTTCACCGGGAGCTGCCTCCAAGCATCTATGTAAAAGGTTTAAAAACTTTAAATCTGTTTCTTTGCAATGGTAATTAAGTAATTAAACAAATGATTTAAAAGTAGCACTTGCGCTCTGCCAGAAAAAGTGAAGAACCAGGTCAGAGGAGATGGACTTGTAGGTGAAGAAATCTTCTAACCTGTAACCTTAGAGATTGTAATTTGTGTTCATATTGGAGACAGCTGTTTACAGAGACACTTACGAAAATGATTTTGCAAGGCTATGTGATTGCCTATGGATAAACAGGATCTACCTGTTTTCTTTGCTAGTTACTTTATAATCTCTGTCAGCAGTAAAATTGAGACACATATTCTGTTTTAGAAAAAGGAAAATAAAATTAGTTTACTTTGAATTAAGAATGGATATTACTGACAGACTCCATCACAGATGATCAGTGCAAAATTGCTGTTACATATTACTTGACAATTTTCCTCTCATTGAAATGAAAGAAATTTAGGGCACTTTCAAACAAAGCTATGTCTAATTCTCTAGAAGTGCACTTGTCTGCCTTGAGGGACCTTCAGAAATGTCTGTTTGTGATAAACCACTTCAAGCACAAAGTTTTCAGACATGTAGAATGTTAGCAACTACAAAGGAAAACCATGTCTGTTTAGTTCAGATCATTTTCCAATTTATATAAATGGAAGGCTTGAATTTTTTTTTCTTTTGACCAAGATTGCAATTTTCAGTGCTTTATTGCATTAAAACAAGCAAACAATGGATGTATTTCCTGAGATGTGTGTTTAACACCAAACTCAGGGCAACAGGTACAATCTTGCAAAATATCATTGGGCTTGGCTTTGCATGACACTGCCTTCAGTAAGTCCTCCCAAGTGGTTAAATTCAGTCCAGATTCAGTGTTGGATCTCGGGTGTTATATATTATTTCACATCTATTTAGGATGGTTTTGTTGTGTTGATTTAGACCTTCTGCCAGGCTGATTTCTGATTTGAGAACCTTGAGAAGTAGTGGCTAAGTGGGAGCTATAGAATCCAGCAGAGTGATGGTGCCACTGCGTTCAGCAAGCCAAATAACAATTCCACCGTGTATCTCATTACCTATATATGTTATGCTTCTTCTTTGGTAAGCAAAACATGTTAGTACCTTCAAAGTTTCTCCATTATCTTGCTGATTGATATCACTCACATTCTCAGTTGGTGCAACAGAAATATGCAATTAAAAATAAAGTGTCTAGTCTTGTACACAATAGGATCATTGGGCAATTATTTTCCCTTCCAAAACTGTAGGTTTTTATTTCCTACCTGTTACCATTCATTGTTCCATAGATGATGAACCTCAAACTTGCAGCATACCACTGAGCTTTCTCCAATATGCTCTGTATGTATGTATTGTGTGTATGTATATATATACAAGTATATGTAAAATTATATATAGGGAGAAAGAAACAATTACTCCTGTGTAACTGTCCTGTGCACAGATGGGAGTGGTTAGGTCACAAGCATGTGGGATAAATGGAAGCTTAAACCAGGTTATATAAGTAAGTGATATTTAATTTTTTTCATGGGGAAGATGTAAAGATTGTTATTGGATAGTACTGCAGACAGTGGACTAACGAAGTTCCTTTAAGTACTCAGGAAATTGATTTGATTTTAAGGTGAAGGTCAGTGTGTAAATGAAGACATCTGAAGCAACGGTCATGATAGTAATGAACCACCTACAGTGTCATCCTTTTACTCCTTGGGTTACGTTTGCTTGCATCGAATACTTTGCAATGGATTTTTCTCACAGATCCAATACTGTCTATGACAAATCAGGTAGTTTAGTGAAGGTCCTGGTTCCTGATCTGTAATCCCAGACTGCCTGAGAAACTCATTTAATATCAGTCAGCTCTGATTTCACCAGGGTGTGTGCATTTAGTGGACTCTATATAAAAAAGAATAACTACATTAGGATGGCATTCTGCCATGTTGTGTGCTTAATTGATCACATCCATGATCTGAAGTATGAAGGCAAGGAAGTACAAGGCTGGAATGCTTGTACCAATAAGGATCATAATCATTTCAATAAAATTCTCTTTTGGATATTTATAGATAGAATGTTCTTTCTGATTCCCACATAGGAAGCATAGATATGAAACTACACCCTATAGTGTTTGGGTCATTTAAATTCAGAATTCAGCATTGAATCCAGCATGGGTACATTTCATTGCCTAAGGTTTCCTAGCTACTACAAAATGCACTAATAAGATGCACTAAAATAGAGAACACTCCCAGACCTTGTGCAACACTGGTTTTAGCTGTGCAGTTTACAAGTGAGCATGTAGACCTACAGACAGAGAATATATATGAACAAATGCCCTGACAGGAAAATATAGAGTAAATACTGAAGAAAGGAATATCAGTGAGACTATATGCTAGAGACTGATTTTTTATTTTTTTTTTTCACTGTGCTCAAATATTGTTGAACCATCTCGAAAGCTCAGGCAAAGGTGTGGCTTCCCTAAGGCAGAGACAAAAGACAGGATTAAGAGCTATTTATTGTTCTGGGGATGAAAACTGGTTTACGCAATGCAGTGGCAGATAAATACTGAAGAAATACATTCTGTATATTAAGCATAGATTTAACACATAATGTGTTCTAAAATTAGGCAAAAAGGAAATACAAACGATGTGGCATTTCTTAATGTTGGTGAATGACTCCCGTTTCTTGCCATCACATATCTAATAGCCTCATAGTGACTAAGTAGAAACTTTATACACGTATAATCTAGTAAGGCAAGATGCTAAAATAAGGAGCCAGTAAAGTTGAGAAGAAAGCCCTTAATCCCATGACCCTTTAATAGGAAACATGGAACAGAGATTAGCAAGGCACAGCAAATGTGTCTGGATTGTTATATGCATGGTTTTCTTGATATAGCACAAACTTGTGTACTTACTCATACAGTAAGTATGAAGTAAGAGCTAGAGTTAAGCAAATAGGATATAGTAAACTAAAGGATGTGGGTTGTGGGGTTTT
Source organism: Buteo buteo (assembly GCF_964188355.1). Classification (NCBI taxonomy): domain Eukaryota; kingdom Metazoa; phylum Chordata; class Aves; order Accipitriformes; family Accipitridae; genus Buteo; species Buteo buteo. The sequence continues at coordinate 8,310,912 of NC_134181.1, read as the reverse complement.
TTAGCCCTGCTAAATTTCATTGAACAGTTAAGCCAGCCTGCTTTTCTTTTACTTTTGCCCCATTCTTTTTCTCAATACGATCCTTTTGAACAGTTTTCTATGGGACTGCAATGTTTTGTATGGGAATGTTGTGCTCAGTTACTGTGTTATAGTAGTTTACAGTCCTGGTAGTCATAAAACTGGGTGCAAAAGAGTTTATTGCCTTGCCCTTTTTCCAATGTAGTCTATGTAAGATAGCTGTAAGAAATAGACTTTGTATCTGGGTTTATGCAGTGTTCTGCCTGACGACTATGCCTTGCTTTTCAGCTACCTAGTGCATATTTGGGCTTACTTATTTGACATAAGGCTGCTTTGTGTTGTGTTTCATCACTTTGGAGTAGAGGTCAAAGACTCTGGACCTTGCTACACATGTCTGTTTTGACAGCCCTCTATTAAATAATGCAATTCCTAATTACGCACCGATTTAAAACCTAGCAGTGCCTCTGAAATTTTATTGACATCTCAGCAACTCGACATGATCTAGACAGTGGTCCTTCTGTTTAAGTACACAACTGTCCTTCATTTTCATGGATATCGTACATGTATGTACGCTGGTTTGGATTGGTTTACTTTATTCAGACAAGAATGTATAGATATTTATCATTAAACAGAAATATTTTCTACCTTCTGCAGTGTTACAAGAATAATTTCTTGACTTTATCTCTAAAGAACAACCAACCAGGGAAACATATTGTTATCAGTTTTTTAATACTGGCAATCTGGAAAGGTAGATGTTGTGCTCTGTTACTGCACTTTGTCAGCACCAATACGGTATAGACTTTATTAATGTTTACATTAGAAGCCTTAATTTACTTATGTGCAATTAATATAGCAGTTTCTGAAGGCAGCCAGCTGAAATACAGGTTTGGTGGTGTTGTTTCAGATATGACTATTTTGTCACTGAAAACCAAAAAAGGATTATTTGTAAGCCTCTTTGTTGGTATTTTAGTTGTACATTATCAAACATGCACTGGTCAGTCCAGTTTTGAACTGTATACTGGATTCAGGGAACATTTGAGAGATGGTGTTTATTAGAGAGAAGGTAAACTGGTGTAATGCAATATTTAAAAATGCAGATTTCTGATGAAGGCTGTCCTATAGCAATGACCAGTGAGCAGCAAGGGACCACCGAGGAATATATATACATATATATACATTTATATATTCCTAACATATACATTTGCTACAGATAAACATAATGCCTTATAAAGTAGCTTCCAGCAAAGGGGAAAGTTTCCTTACTACTGTGGATCAAAACCCAAGGCCATAGTTACAGTGGACATTTTGACTTTGTTTGACTTTAGGGAGTGAACTTGAACCAAAATCTGAACATTTGACTGTGCTGTTTCTTACTGTCAGTGACAGCTATGAGCTATGAGCTTGTTTCTGTTTGTTTTCCTCTGATAAAAAGGCCTGTGTATCTTAGCTCCTCCAGAAGGAGGACATATATCAGAGGATAACTAAGTGATGAAATCCAGGTTTTACTCCCTACCATAAAATAACCTTTTTAAAAGTGCATCATTTGGCGCTGTAGTATCCATTGATTTCTACTAATGTCTTTTCATCCTTTAGAGCACCATGAAAGCTCTGTGGAATTTAATCCTGTAACTCACACAGGTGTGCTAATAATTTCTGCTTAATAAGGGCAAAATTTAAATCTTTCCTTATTCAGAAATTATACTGGTTATTGTGGAACCAGTGAAAATGAAGAAGGGGAGTAGATTTTGTTAATTGTGTCAACTCTTTGATTAAAATGTGATAAATTTAAGAAGATTCAGTTTTATAATTAATTAGTGCTTCCTACAGATGAGCTACAACTACTGTCTAAAATTAGTGTTGCAGGTTAAAAAAAACCACAAAAAATAAACTCAAGGAAAAGCAAAAAAGAACCAAAGGCTGAGCATTGAAAAGATGAGACCGGCAAGCAAATGTGTTCACATATGCTTCTATTACAATGGTGTTTTATCACCTCGCTTATGAAAGGCAACTTCTTCTCTTAGGCTACCTTCATGCAATGAAAGAATTGTAGCAGTCTCCTGTTCGTAGCCTCCAGGCTGGTAAATTCGGCAGCTCAATGAGTAGGTGACAGAAAGGTCATCTTACTGACAAACTATCCTATGTATCTTTACTGATATGTAACACATTGATTGACTGCTAGAATACATATTAGTTGTGATAGAAACCGTCTGTCTTCTTACTTACTTCAGGCTATGGATTTGTCAGGTACAGGTGACATATAGTTATCTGTAGTGTTGCAAGCCCAGAGATGAAATGACTGAATGAAGTAAGACTTTGTTTGAAATGTTGGGAACATACCAAAAAGTTCAGCAATTCATTCAGTTAACCCTACTTGAAACTCATACGAATGAGATAAACCTCCTGGGCTTGAAAAATAGGGTTGTAGTACTAATCTTGAAAAATGCTCTTCCTTGATATTTCTGGTATGTTGTTTTCTAAGCCAGTAATAATAGGAAGAAAAGATTCTCTTAGAAAACTTCTGCATGGTTGTTTTCAATGGTTGTACCAGCATTGCAAAGAAAACTATTTTTGAGGCTGCCTGTCCCAGTGAGCTGTGAAGAAAATGAAGTGGCTGGTAGTTATTTCTTTCCCCTTCAATCTTGTAACTTCCTATGAAATTCCTGGCATGTATCTCCACTCAATAGCTGGGGCTGTGCAAATTTTCTTGCAAGATTTAAAAAAAACTTTTTTCAGTGGTTGATCTCCTCTTTGTTTCAAGAGAAAAATCATAAGTATTTTCTTGCTGAAAAGCAAGTGCTTAAAGAATGATCTTCCATTTCCATTTCAATTATTAAAGCAGTCTGCCTAAGTTCTTATCCTTTCAAAGTATCACTTTCTGATGCTTACTCAATAGAAAAATACAAGTCTCCAAATTTTGAGATTCACCCAGTAGTTGTTACTATAAAAGTACTTCCCCCCCCCCCCAAATGTTGGCAGCTGTTTGAATTTTTCCTATAAAGTGGAGTTGCTATGAAATATAAATAATGAATCTCACCAAGTTTCCTGATGAACTTCTTGGCAGTTAGGAATCTCATTGTCAAAAAAAAAAAAAAAAAAAAAAAAAGTGTTTCCCATCCGTAATGACTAAATTTACTGAAGTTATCACTTTATGGAAGTACTTTTACTCCTCATGCATTCTAGTTAGACGCTTGTTGTGCCTGAGCTGCTTAAAATAGAGAAATATGTTACATTTGGTTTTCCAACTGCTATATGTCAAGAGTTTCTATCATTTCAGTACGGTATCATTTCAATGCAGTGCTACAGCATACACTTGCACTGTCTTTTCCTTCTGTCTCTGCATATAGCTGATTCCTTTAAAAAGGACTGAGTCTTGGCATGTGCCTTTTCTTTTAAACAAACATAAATGACATTAAGTATGGTCTTCCAAGTCATTCATCATTATTAGTGTCATTTGAAGCTGGACTGCTCCCCTCTTTGTTTTTAGTGTGTTTCCTTCTTGTGGAAAATGCCAGACTGACAGCCTTCAAAACTGAAATCCCTCTGTTTATCTTCAGGCTGCAATAGTATAGTCAATGACAGCACAAACATCCCCTCTGCCTCATCAATATGCCTGAAGTGTGAGCGAAGGTAGTTCAGTCTCCATGGCCATTAAATCCTGTTGATTCCATCAATAAGAATGCCAGTTACTGAAAGATGTCATAGTGACTTTGTGATCCGAATGACTGCTCAAAAGACACTAGATTGAGACACCAAATTCATCTCACATACCTCAGCACATATACGATGGTAATGGTTTTCATTCACGGTGAATCTGGGATGGATTCAAAAGGTGTCTTAGATTTAAAGCTTTCTGAAATTCAATAACCTTCCCCTGAGCCACACAGTCCCTTCACTTGAGAAACTTGTTCATGTTTTTTAACAGGTTCCTTTTCATGTATGAGGTCTTTATTGTTTTCAGTAGGTTTCTATCAGTAGAAAATAGTTTCTAGGATCTGTGGGGCATGTGGGGACTTAAAGATTTTCTTGAATGTAAAAAACTGCATACCATCTGGTACTACTGCATGTATTTGTTTTATGCTGTTAAACGAGCTGCAGGTACCTATCTTTAATCTGAGTTCTGACCCAGCTTACGTTACCAACAGGGGTTGCAAAGGCATAAGGGACTGTAAGGAGAACAAAGTGTAATTGGGTAGCCCTCAGCAAAGTCATTTTGCTTCCTGCCTCAATTTCCCTGACTAGAAACTGGGGATAGCAATGCTCAGTGAGATATGGTTTTAAAAACTGATTAGTTTATATTTGAGTATTTTATCTGGCATGTAAAATGCTAAGTATTATTGCCACATAATTAAGCTATCCATTAGTAGATTAAAAATGAAAGGGGTATCTTTTAGATTTTTGGTTGTAATAAGACTTTCAGGCCACTGAGATGCCGTGTAGATAATTGCTGTCTTCTTTTTTTGTTTGAAAATGCTTTCCTGGAAGAGAAATACTCTTAGAAAATTCAAATACAAGTAACAGCAAAGTTTGCTTCAAGAAAAACCTGTAGAAAACATATAAGCTATCATTAGTTATCAGGCAATATTTAACTGAACTAGTAGGCTGAACAAATGCTCACTGAAGGGAGCTTTTGTCTAAAAGTCATTTTGAGCATAAAGAGAAAGAAAGTGAAGAAAAATTGTAGAAAACTTACTTGTGAAAAAGAAACCCATATTTGGCCTAAAAAAAGAAAAAAATTCTTCCTAGCATCCCAGGAGTTCTATGTCTAAGAAGAGTGTTAATGGTATACACAGTCTTTTCACTCGAAAAGCTTTGTGTGATCAATAGAATGAGAAAGTTCTCAGTCAACACCCCAAACTCACATGACTAAAACAGCTGTAGAATAAATACTTTGGAGCTTCATTTACTTTAGAAGGTAGCTCTGCATGCAGGTCAGACAGGCCATCCATAGTATAAAGTGGCTTGCAGGGGGCATGGGGAGGACTTCATATCTGGTTCTGCAGTTGATAAAAATACTGCTGATGGTATTTTGGTGCTGGTTGCATCATCTTTCTCCAAATTGCCATAGTAAACACAAAAGTTTTTTCAAGAATTACAAGTCCACATAACTCAAACCTACTTTATGTCAGCATCCTATTACACATGGACGATCTGTTTCCCAACCAGAAGGCAAGATTTCCATTTCCTGTGTGCGGACTGCTGGACTTACTGGGGAAGGTGACAGGATAGGCCTGAGTGCTTCCCTCCCTCTCCAGGTAACCACGCAGCGGTTGAGTCTCTGGCACACTGTGCCCCTCAGTGTGGGTGAGTTGGCAAGAAAAGTTAGAATCGGCGGAGTGCCCCAATTAAAGTGCTTAGATTATTTCTTCCATATCAGGGGTACAGAGAGACTATGGGGCAACTCTTAACCAGGTTTCTGATTTGATTCTGCAGTAGCAGAAATACAACCTTCATCTTATAGCATGCAGGTAAATCACAGGTGAGCCAATGTCCCTGTCATTCCTCAGATAAGCTCTGCATTTTGCCTGTCATTAAAGATGGTCCAAAACCATTCCGGGTATCTTGAAAATTGCAGCATAAATGATCTATTTCTAAATCCTATAGACACTCCTGACATTTGTATCTTTGCTAACATATTTTATTCCTGTGTATATCTTCCGCAAGAAGGGAGAAGACATTTCAACACTGAATATAGTGTCAGATGTATCAAATGGCCCAATCAACTGTGGCTTCAGTAATTCGAAACTTTTTTCCATTTACTTTAATGGGATCTGCAGTTTGGAAATGAGTAAACTATGGTGGGAAATAAAACTTGACCTCTAGTATTGCATACCGCAATATGCTGTACAGTTCTTGTTAGTATGTATCATTTTTGCTCTTAGAAGATTCTCCCACATTCCTAACCTTAAACTATGTATAAATTTTGTTAAACATATAAATATATAGAATTTACATTAAGTTCATTGTGTCTGCGCCTTAAGGAACATATTTTTATTGTAAAAATTGCACTTTTAATTTATGGCCACTTATAAATAATATATTAGTAATCAGTAAATGATTAATACACATTTCCCCCGTAGTTATTTAAGGCAGTGTTCAGTAGGACAGTAAGAACTAATGCACTTTATAATGTGTAAGTGCTACGAAATAATGGATAGCATCCTGTAGTAACGTATTTTAATATTATTTATACATGCCTCTCTCATATGTTATACAGTGGAGCTACTTGCAATAATTTAACTTAAGAAAGCAATGCCTAGACTCATTATGCATTTGTCCAAAATTGTCATCTTAGTTTATAGTGATACTGATATCTGCTATTTACCTTTTTAAAACATTAATGCTGCTTACTGCATCACTGTCTGGACTAGCGTAAGAGAAAGAGACTTAAAAAGTGCTAAGTGGCTCTGACCTAATCCTGCAGTGCAGTCAGTAGGAAGGACTCCCTGCACCCATATGGACTCCCACCAAGTTCAATGGGAGTGCACAGATGTGAAAGACACTCAGGAGCTGATTGCACTGCTGGAGATTGACCCGTAGAGAACTAAAAAGGTGTAGTGTAACTAATCCAATATTGACTCAAATACAAAGCTTAACTTTTAGCATTTCACAGTGGACACAACTGAACAGATAAATCTGTTTCATGAACCTGATTGCCATGCTTTCTCTTTTTTTTTTTTTTTTTTGTGACAAAATGCATGGCTCTAAATGCATTAAAAGGAGTTAGAGTTCAAAGCTTTCTCAGGGTATTTGCTTATTTGTGGTAAGTTTGTAACAGTTTGAGTACACCAAATTATTTAAGTTATGCCCTTGTATTAAATAATAATCTTGGGTTTGATAAGTATCAAAATAACACAGAAGCATTTGGCTTCCTCTTTTAAATACATGTTAAAAAGCCACTGGTAGAGTATTCACATTGATAATTCATTAGTATCAATGTGGCAGGTTCCTAGTAAGGAAAGATAACTAATTTTAATGAAAATGCAGTGACAGAAAAATAAGCAAACAGAATTGAACAATTGGTATTTTCATGGCTTTTCTCATGGCAGCTAATGGGCGCTTTTAAACTGACTTCATGTGGAAAATGGTCAGTCCAATAACTGCTTTCTACTGATGTACTTAGTACAATCGAAAATAACTTAGGTAGCACTATGACTGGTATTGAGTAGTATTCTAGGCTTGCAGTACTGGATTCAGTCATGATGCATGATACTTCTCTGTACTCATTTCAGATCTGGGCTGTAGTTTGTAACAGGTATATACATAAAGATACACTTTTAAATGCTTTCCATATATGTCTCCAAATGATGCAATCCTAAAATGGTACTTTTAAACTATGAGTGGCAGGGTGGCACAGTGGGACTCGGGAGTTTGCACTTATAAAGGTTTATCTGTACTGCGCTACATGGTAGGCTGTTACTAGCGTGACTAAGGACTAACAAACCTACATGACATTTTGAGTGGAAATGATTTGAATTCATACAGCTGGGAGCTGGCAGAGAGAACTCCTGTTTGTCTGTACCCATCCATGTAGACATACCCTCGATTTTCAGCTTAGATCTTAGGAAAGAAATAAAGGAAGGATCTCACCATTCATGGATTCCTGTGAAATACTCTGCTGAGCCGAGTTTAATTTCCCATGGATAGGTGTCCACCAGTGCCAGAACTGTCACATCTTACAACCAGACTGACACAGCAGTAAAATGATGCAAATATGATACACAACCCTTTTTCTTATGTATCTCATTGCCATATATAAATCTCATCTGGCATTTCAGACTACATAAAAAAAACTGTCCTGAAAAAAATGTAAAGTTGTGGTTGCCATAATGTTTTCAGAAGAGATCGTTCTCCTATGTTAAAGACAAAGAAATGTACATGTCTTTCCATTAATTCTCATTATGATTCTGATTAATAGATGTTCTAACAACACAGCTTAAAACACTGGTTTGCAGTTCTCTGTTTTTGAGGATTGCTTAAGATTTCAAGTGGAAGGAGATGGCTTGAGATTTTGCTGGCTTTCATTCCATATTTTAGGGAAGAAAAATGCAGGCCTTGAGATTCAATAGTCAGTTTTTCTCTTATCGTGGCTTCCCTTTTTTGTGTGTTCAGATTTCATTATAATCTGGCTTCCACTGACTCTTTCAGCAAAGTAATGGTAATTTATACACACCTGTTTATTGCATGTGAGAGTTTTTCTGCCACATTTTCTCTAGTTTTATAATAAATATGAAGTTTCATCTATCTTTTCCTTTTTACTGTGTTTTAAATTTCTGAAAGTGAAACATTTTTCCTGGATGGCAGTAGAAATGCTCCTCCAGCTCTGGGAAAACAGTAGACACAAACATGTAAAATCACAGCACTAAAGTACAAAATTGTGTGTATTTTTTTTGGTAAATACGTGTCTCTGAGTAAACTGAAGAATGAATATGATTAGAAATCTGCATTCTCGCAAGACCCATCTACTGTCTGAAGTTTGGACATTTGAGATTTGTAAGGCATTAGAAGATTTTAAGATTAAGACTTAAAGAAAGCAGATGGTTTCATCCTATTTACTTTAATGAAATTTAGTATGAAAAAGGGAGAAAGCTAACTGTCTCCAGCATAAAAGCTCTTTAAATACATTAGTTCCTGAGAGACCTGCAATCTGAATACTGCTACTGTACTTTTTAGATGAATTAGACATTTTCTTCCTTCATTCCTTATAAATTGTGAGGCAGAATAGCTTCTGAATTTCTTTTAATACAAGAGGATGCTCAGGTATCCAGTCTTGAATTGCAAGTACATTACTATGTAACAGTGAAAGGGTAATTCAGAACTATTTTTCACTCATGTTGTCTATTAAAGTCCTAGACCATCCCTAAGATCTACTTAGCAATAAAAAAAAAAAATAAAAATCTGCAACAAAGATCTACTTAATAGTAGTAGCATCTCCTTTATTTCCCATGCATTATGGAAAGTATTATACAATCTTGGATTGTGAGTTGGACTGGGTTCAGAATATTCAGAGATGGGAGAGAGGGTATACTCATCATTACAGAAGTCAACAACTGCATTGGCTTATATCTTTAGACAACACCCTAGGGAAAGTCCTTTCCTGGAGAACTGTGCAGCTCAAAGAGAAGGGGTGACACAGCACAGAACTGCAGGTTTCTGTTGCTTATGTTTCTTGTTTCCTGATCTGCTTGATATAAATTTCATACTGTTCTTAGTAATGTGACTTGCACTCCACAGTGCAAGATTCTGTGCTGTAGTTTTTTCATATCAGTTTTTATTCAAGATGACTACATGATGACATAGATCCTGGTTTTAGAAATGTTTTCTCATGCTTATTCCTAGATTCACAAATATTACTAAGATTAAAAGAATGCATTCGATCTTCAAAACTAAATTCCAGTGTATGTGAACCATAAGCAGGTAATAACAAAGTATATATTTTTAAAGATACTATATTATAAATCTCTTTAAGCAATGGTGAGTTTCACACCTTCCATGATAGTCTGTTACAGTGTTTAATTATCCAGAACAATTTTGAACAAAAATCAGTATACTTGGCCTTATTAATGTAAGCCAAAGCAGAGCTTTTTTAAAGCAACCTCCAGACAGGATTTGTAAACATCAACTTCATTTTTATTTGGTACAAAGCACATTAACAGCAGCAGCAGAGAGAGAGCTAAAATTTTACAAGTAGAGAATTAATCACAGCGGGTGATGACAGGCTGGTAAAGTGTCTCATTAGTAAAAGAATAACAAGGAGTTTAATAGAGAGTCAGTGTTTTGTAAGTATAATGGCCTGGGTTTTCAAAAGGGATTGGTGGTTTGGGAATGCCTCTAGTTTTGATACCAATTCAAACCACCCAAATTTCCGAAGGCGTTTAAACCTTTTCATGCTTTAAAGCGTTTTGAGAGTGAGCATCCCAAAGTCGGTAGACTGTTTTATTAGTCTTAGACAAAATTCTTGACTAAAAAATGCCTAGATTCACAATATTTTAGGAGGCAGCAGTGTGGTTTAAGAGGCAGATTTGCAGCTCATATAAAATATAACAGACCCAGACAATGTAGACAGAGCAGTTTGCAGTAGTTGAGATACTGCCCCTACCATGAACTCCTTGCAGTAGGAAAAGGATATATCATTCTAAGGGAAAGCTGTATGTTATGTGGAAAGCTGACACACACACACACCCCCCACCCCAATCATGCAATCACAACACTTACTACAATATAGTATTTTGGAAATGCTTTATTTTAAACATGCATTCTGCTTGCAATGGATGTAACTAACACAAGATCTAATCTGGAGTAGGGCATAACAAACATAGCTGGCAGAAGCAGGAGACATAACCATAAAAAACAAGAACAAGCCGTAACTTGAAGGACAGATTGGAAAATGGAAGATGTGAGGAAGAAATTCCGATATTTTAGCTATTTTGAGGATGAGCCAGGAGTTTTACAGCAAGTGTGATGGGTAGTTTACTCTTGTGAAGTATAACTAATCTCTTCAAACACATTATCTGTAAAAGTAGGGTTTTTTTCTCTTTTTAAGCTTTTGTGATACATTTAAATATATTATTTTGTTGGGTTTTACTCTCACGAGTGCCTTTTCCTTAACTACAGAACATATAATTTATATAACCTTGTAACGCAATATATTGCAGGTGGGCATTTTATGGCACGTTTTGTTTATATTTTACTGTTGGTGTGTGCCATAACAATGTTTCTGCTGCTTCCAATTTCCCTCATTAGAGCAGGCAGGACAATGGGCAAAGCATCTTGCAATAACTAGGGGCTAAAGCACAATAGTGATTTCAGCAATGCCTAATTCTTAGAGGCCCTCAACTGGTGTAATATGTAGCTACAAGTCAGTAGACTTTGTAAATGATATAGGAAGAAGTATGCCCAAAAAAACAATTAATGAAATGCAGTGTGTGATACAGCAAGACCAAAAGACTTAGAAAAGATGGGCTGAGGCTTGGTCTGTAAATCCCATTGGTGTTTAAGGAGCCAATTTGTTTAATGCCTCCAGCTGAAGTACAATCATCCTTAAGGATACAAACATACGTACTGAGGAAATTTAGAGCTTTTTAAAGTCAGGTAGCTTCTGTGCAGGGATTCTGAAGAATTAGCTTTTGGACCTTTACATACTTAAAACAGGAATCAGGTAATGTCTTTGGTGACATTTGTCATACAGATCAGATCTTCCTTCTGTGCTCAGAGATAGCACCTTTCTCTGCTAGAGCTGCCACCTGAATAAAAGCAGTGCTGTTGTGCCAAGTGGTGCCAGGATCAAGTACCCGTACTTCCATGACTCATGTACTGAAGTGAAGGTTTGTCTGTTAGGGCAAGAAAACCAAATTTTTCTTTTGATGCTTCCCCCCAACTAAATCTGTTGAAATCACAGGGAGAATTTTGATGCCCCCCCCGATCTACCGAAGTCACATTGAAGAGATTTTTTAGTGTTAGTTATATAGCCAAATTATTTCTAGATATTCCATTCACAATAAATCTACTTAGGGTGCTTTGTTCTGATGAACTCGTTTAAAAGTATTATATTAAAAAATTACATTTTCAGAAGCTTCTTTAGACATTTCTTAATCGGTTGTCATGGTGATGTCACTGATTACGGTTTTAAATGTCCCATTTGAAGATTATGCACTGCTTAATGATCCAAAAAGTAGGTCTAATTTCTTTAAAGAAAAAAAATCTTTTCATGGAATGAATTACACAGGTTACTCATAGTAAAAGATAATGAAAAAATGCAAATGACACAATGTAAAGAAAGATTTCCTTAAGACTATAGGCCTAGAAGATGTTCTACATAAACCACCTTTATAATAAACATAGCAATAGAATGAAAGAGTTGCAATCACTAAAAATGTGTATATGGATAAGAGTAAAGAACACCTGAAATATTCTTGTGCAATCTTCAGCTCTCTTTACAATTACAAAACGGGAATGGTCTGGAGAGCATGTGAAATTATTTTAAATTTTAAAGGAATTTCTTGTGACATATTTCTCAGTTCCTGGTTGGACTGTCACTTTGATTTAGGTAGCTTTGCAAGCTGCAGCAGAGTTCTAGCTGGGAATTCAGTTTCAGCTTCACCTGAGCGTGCTCCACATTTGGAGGAAAAAAAAAAATCTCATTATTTTTATGTTTCAGACTATTTTTCTCATCCTTAAAGGATAAAATGTCACTAGTGGTTGCTCTAAAAGGTTTAAAATCATGCCTTTCATAAACAATTTTTTAAATTTCAAGAGGTATTTTTGTAGACTTTTTTAACCTTTACATTTATAGATATCCTAGACTGTAACATCTCTTTTGTATGTATTCTTCCTGTCCATCCAGACAGTCTGGAACAAGACACAGAAACTTCCTCTTACAGTGCAAATTCCTGTTTTCTCTGAACAGGCCAATATGACCTCCTATTTAAAAGTCAATTTCAATTTAGGACCATTTCCCCAAAATTTCATACAATCCTTGTGAAATTAAGAGAATTTAAAATTACATAGGATGCGCTTACATCAGTGTTCAGGTTTGAAGCAGGAAGGCACTTTAAAGGTCATCCGATCATTTTCAGTTGCTGTACTTTGTTTCACATCATGTATAATTTCAGAGCAGGTGAACTGGATTCCATTCAGTTTAACTTAAACCAGCAGATCTCTTCCAAACCCTAATGAACCTGTCTAAAGTTAGTCCAGAATAAATCCTCCTAAACGTGTGTGGCATTGGCATCAAGTCCTCAGTAACAGCTGGTTCTGTTGGCCCATCCTTTAGTGTCTCCTAATGTAGATGTAGTAACAGTGTGTCACACTACTCTGCTTTGTGCCTGTGTGTCTTTTGAGTTGATTCATGCAGACAGTGGCACTTACCTTCCTGAGCCCATGAACTAGTCAGGAGATGTGTGCTTCATCTTGTTTATGCCACCTATTCTGCTATTCTTTCTCTCTTACATTTGTAAAACTTTATAGTCCTTAGGCTGAGTTGGCTGAGTTGTAGCACTGAAGTCAAGGAATTAGAAGACTGAACTGTTTGTTTACTAGCAAAGGAATTGTAAAAATAGCGGAGGGAATGGGGGAAGGAGAGAATAAGGAATAACGAGGGAAAAATTAAATTACAAGGAAAAAAATACACCTTAATTAACAGTATGTGATATTCATCTTTGTCTAAGGCCTAGGTTTTCAGAAATATCTCATTGTTTCAGAAGAGAATTAGATATCTATATGCCTTGACTTTTGGTTAATAAAGCACTGCTTTACCATACTGAAACAAAAAATTTTTCAAAAAATCCATTGAGAAAAGCCTTTCTATCAGGATTTCAGGTTCTTGCTTTTCAGGTTCTTGCTTGATTTTGGCAGATCTCAAATTTCTGTACCTATAAAAATAACTTCCAAATGGATCACGGGTGAGAACACAAGTAATAATGAAGACTTGCATTGTGGCAGATTCAAAAGACATCAAAAGGAAACCAATGCATTTTGTGCATAAGGAGAGTTGGAGCTTTTCATAGACATGAAGAAAGTTATGTGGGTCAAGTACTTAATTCACAGTGCAATGAGCAAAACTACTTTCTTTCCTTTTTTTTTTCTTTTTTTTTGAGAAAATAACCATCTTCTAACTGTCTTTTCTAGACAATAATGGTCACAGAAAATATGAAAAGAATGAAAAGAAATCCTTCAAAAGAAATATGCTTTATTCATTGATGGAAGGGAAGTTTTGAGAGAAAAAAGTACTGGAAAATTTTTTTTGGCAGGTTGGGGGGTAACAGGTATGCAATACCAAAGAAGTCCCAGAACAATAATCTGTTTGGGAAAATTTTTCTTATTTTTGAACTAGGCCTATCTCATCCCTGCTGTAACAAGCCTAGAGAAGTGATTCCTCTGTCTTGTTTACAAAAGGTTATCCATTACAATAATACTGATTGTTTTTAATGTTTTTATTCTCAGAATGTATAATGGTTATATTAGCCCCCATGAACAAATGAAGAACATTAGGCATAGAGGAAACAAAAAAGCTTGATTCTAGAAGCTCAGTGCCTTTTCAGATGTCAAATGAAGGCACTGGAAGCATGGAGTTTCCCCATTAGGATATAGTGCTTTGCCATAGTTCTGGTTATTCTTCTGACTCTTACAATTCTCCTTTTCCTGTGAGAGGAACAGAATGAATATCGTGTTTTCTGACTTCTATTGAAAACCCTTTCTCTTAATAGGTTTATAATTTTAGCTGTAAAAACAAAAAAAGTACTCTTAAGCCTTGTACAAACACACCTCATTTACCTCATCAGCACCGTGTCCTTGTTGTCTGGCTTGGGATCACAGGTCATTGGACACATTGCAGTGACCTCTTCATTTTTTCAGGCCTACTTCTGTGACACAATTTGATTCCTCTTTACTAACCACACAACTTCATAGCTGCTTGCTCTTCATGAACACATGCAGTGTGCATGTATTCGATGCTGTGTCCACAGACCATACCTCAGGCTAGTTTACTTAAGATATGCTAGAGAGCAATTTGTTAACAGGGAATACAGGGAAATTTTCATTTCATCCTTTCCTCCTTTTGAGAGCATGGTCTTTGCAGTTTGAAAATTTTTTCCTTAATTTTTTTTTTTTTCCCCCAGAAGTTGCATGTAAATTCACAGCTTGATCAAATAGTTTCTTTAAAAAAAGTCATTTGCTGCTCAGGCCTAATTTTACCTCACCAGAGCTCCATGACTTTAATGTTTGGCAGCACGTATATTATTGAAAGCTAACCAAATCTCCATACAGATAACTGTTCTGATAACCTCCAAAAGATGTATTCGTCCAGAACAGGTGCAAACACTATTGAAGAAATAAAGAAAGATACCACAAATGTCTTTAAAGGTATATTAGAAGAGAGTCAGCAGAGGAAAACTTACGAAGGTTGCATGATCTGTAGATTATTATGCATATGCTATAACAGCCAGAACATTAAATATGTGGTGCTTCATCACAGCCACAAATACTATGCCATGTAATGAGGTCTGGACTATAGAAAGAAAGTGGTTTTATTCAGCAAGGGGCTTAAAGTTAAAATTCCTCAGAGCTGAACCTGATTGTCCTTTGAGGTATGTGTTAAGGTCAAAGCTGTACTTGACGGTAATTATAGTTACCCTCCCATGAAATCTTTGCAATTGTACTAAAAACAGTACCAAAACCTCCTGAGCTCTTACTGTTTTTACTGCGGAGAGGAATAATGTTTCCATTTTCTTTTCAGTAAATAATGCTAATTTGAAAGATCATTGTATTTTAGTTTTCTTGTGGTGGTTATTACTGCAATTAAACCAATATCAGTCAAAATAAATGTTATAAAAAGGTTAAAAGGAAACAGTAAGAAATAGTATAAAAACCAAATGGCTATTCTGATCAGGAGACCAACCTACTTAGAAACCCAGTCAAGAAATGAAACAGGTCTTTTCTTACAAAAGGCAGCCATCCTTTATTAGCATTCATCTCCCTCAGAAAGTATTTCCTTCACTCCTTAGCAGTGAGAAAAAGTTCACATACCTTTGTGTGTTCTTGCAAAAACTTCACACGATTTTTGTAGTGTAGGATCTGCTTGGACAATGGTACTTTCTAATAAAGAAAATAAATGTAACACTGCAAAATAATTCTCACTATCCAGTCTTCCCAGCTTTCAGTATCTAGAAAGGAAACAAGAAAGGAAAAGAAAGAAAACCAAACCCCAGACCTCCTATTTTACATTCCTCTTGTTGACTCTTTAGGCCTGGTAGACTGAGACTTCCAGGGTCTGGCAAATAATCTACCTTTTTTTTTTAAGACCTCAGCTCTGCTGCTTTGCTTTCAGCTTGAAGTTTGCATAAATTCACACACTATTTCCATCCTTCTTTACCTTCTCAGACTTGTTCTCTGAAGTCACGTTGCTATGAAACATTGTGCCTTTTCAGTTTCTGTTGACATGAGTGAGTCTTGATGGTTGTCAGCGCTTAGCGGCAGAGTGCCAGGGTTTGTCCCCTCAACAGCTAATGCACTCCCTACCATGTCTTGTCTAGAAATCCCTCCTGCCTTTCTTCATTTCATCAGTTAGTTTCCTATCTCCTTTGGCACATTGTCACAGTCCCCTAGGTTTCCTCGGGATGATCACTTCTATTTTGTGGCCTGTGTCCATCTAATTATTATGTAGAAGCATGCGACTAAAGGTATTTCTATTTCAGTTAGCTTTAGGAGGAGAATGCTTTTGAATGAGTAGATTTCTGTATGCACCTCATCATAGTTAAAAAAAGGAATATATGTAAGATTCATAGATAACTAAGTTTTAAGTCATCTCACTTCTTTGGCCTTCTTTGACCTAATGCTTTTTCTTATTTTAGGTAACCTATTTTATCTGTATTTACACTGAATCTGAGAAATTGCAGTGTTCCAATTGGCGTCTCTGAACTATTCACAAATTCTTCCTTTTCTTGGCCAAAGTTAAAGATAAAGATTGCTTCTGTAGCAATGTTCAGTCTAGTTTGTATATGTGCATAGTCATACCTTGGGAAATTCATAAAAAGACTCTGGTTTAGCTTAACTTCTTTCAGTGGTTGGGTTTTTTTGAGGAAAGACCAGTCCTGTAAGAACAAGAGAAATTTTGAAGAGTGAATAACATAAAGAATGTTATTACAGTGCACAGCAGCACTATAATTTAAATGCTCTCTGTGTTCATGACAACAGATTTTATTTTATATATTTATTACTGTTTACATACTATAACTGCAATCCTTCATTTGTTCACAGTAATGGTACATTTATGGTCATACAATAGCTTGTTTAGGCCAAATATAGGTCATTACGTTTCTGTGAAGTATTCATCACTTTGTGGCATTATATGCTGACCTCTTCTTTCTCAGATTAAATAATTTCATTCTAATTTATGCAAATTTTTCCTCCCTCTCTTTTTTTTAATTCCTTCATCCAATGGATGGAAATTTAATTCACCATTATAGACTGACTGGCATGCATTCACGTTAATGGTGAAGTGATTAGCTCTTCAAGGTGGCATAAAAGATGCTAAACCAAATATTTTTATTTGTCATTGAATATTCAGAAAAGATCATGGTCTTACAGTTCAACAGTAAGATACATGATAGAAAAGTGATTTTCCCTCTAAACTTGGGATTTTTTCCATACTGGCATTCAATTTGATTAATGTTTACATTAACAGCAATTTATTGGTCACTTGCTCAGCAGAAGCATTCCAAAGAGAGATTATATATGCTAATGTGTTACTACTTACATCTCCATAAAACATACACAGATTACAAATTGGAAAATACAGGACTAATTAACACTGATCTGCAGATGTGTATGCTGATGTGATATATTGAGAAAATCTGATTTTTAGCTTCATTTAGTCAGAATCAACATGTTGACCATCATTTTGAAGAATGCCCGAATGAGCTTTAAAACACATCAGTAAGGCCCTATTCATATAATCAGCCTTGTTTTTCTATAAATCTAAAATAGATAATAATATGATTAACTTTAGGATCTAGATCTATTTTGCATTGGATTTGAAAATTGAATAACAATAACATAACTGTGTAAGTAAAGACACACTGGTAAAGCAACCCAAGGATGATATTCACAAGGCTGATTCACACTGCCCAAAAAATACATTTCTGTATAGATGAAAATGGAAACCTCCCTTTTTTATGTGTTGTTCTTAGATATTTTCATTGTGATGAGGAGATATGATAAGAAAGAAATCAGAGCACAGCTAAAGTTAACTTTAAGGCAATTAGTGTGTTTAGAGATCATTATCTGTCTCGTACAATATGAAAGGAATAGCTTCCACTTCTGGTAAAGGAAATGTATCAAATAAAACCCCCACTTTTATTCTTGCTTTGTGCAAGTACATTCACATACAAGTGCACCATATGCTAGCAGGCAGCAAGACTAAGGCAGATGCGAAGGTTTATGAGAGAAGCACACAGAACAGAGAAATCAGCATGAAGAAGCTGGCTGATTTTACTCACACCCCATAATCAGAAAGGAACGCGTCATTCCTGTTTACTCCTAGGCAGTGCTGGGAAATGAATAGCATTAAACATTCAGCAACATTATTCCTTTTCTATGTCTGCATAAATTTTTAACAGTTGCAGTGTCCAAAATAATTTGTATAAGTTTTAAAGCTAGGAAATATGTTCAATCATAATATGCCTTTGCCAGTCAGTCCAATAAATTTAATTTCTGAGTGCTGCCCTTAAAGTCTGAATTGGACATTTTTGAATCAATTTGAAATTAAATTTTAAATTGGTGCCAACTGCCTTCACATTACAAGAGGCTAAGTTTTAGCCTACTAAAAGGTACCCCAGAAAACTTGTGCCTGTTTTGTCAGATACAGCTTTGCCAGCGTGCATACACTCACATACATGAGTACCTACTCTTTCTGTCATCGCTGGTAATATGAGATACATATGTGTATTATAGATATACACGCACTTAAGTTTACTATAAAACATATAGCTCATTTTAAGTTGCTGTTCTTATGGAATGCCATTTCAAGAATGTCTGTACAGTAAATCCTACTCTTAGTGCTTTTATGGTCTTATAGCCCTATGCCCAGCCCAGCCTTCAATGTCCCCACTTTCATTGATATTTCCTCTCCGCCAGCTTTAAAAATCTTTCAGACACTTCAACAATATGTCATATTTTCTCATCTGTTGTGAACAAGGTTCAGGTCATCCATGCAGTCTGTTCGCCTACCATAATTACTTCCTCTTAACAGGTTGGGGGGGGGGGGGGGGTGTGGTCTGCCGGAATGTAACAGTAATGTAAGGAGATTCATGAAGTTGAAGAGCTTTCCTCTGTCTAGTCAAATCTCTAAGCATTTGAAATTTTATTAACCTCTGCTATTATCTGATTTAGTATTCCACTGCATTATGGCTTGCAAGCAATGTGAGTGGACCATCAGTAAGTGGCCTTGCTATTAGAAACAGGACTGATGTAAGAAAAGAGGGATCTGGCTTTCTTCTCTGGTCAGGAGAACAAACCAAGGCAAACTGCTGTGTGACCTTAGCAACTTTGCTACCAGAATTTCCTTCTAAACATTCCTGACTGTAGCCCCCTGATTTTGACAAATACTTCACTTTCAAGAGAGCTTTTAGCTTCAAAAGGATGTCCTTTCTTGAAAACAAACAAAAAACATACAGAGCATGTAAAAACATGTTTTATGGACTAAAGATTTTAGAGCTAAAATGGGTTTGATTTTCCAACTTCTGGTGAGAACTCTGTAGCACTAACTTAGTGTGCAAGTCAGTATTTATGTACAGGATGGCATTTCCTCCAATCTAACCTTCTTACAGAGAAAATTTCTATACGTACTTCAGTAATTCAGTTTAAATTGTGCTTTTGATCCACAGTGTGGGAATCCTGCTCTAACCACAGATATTTCTCTGGAAACCAGTGTAGTGATAGTTATCATCTGCTGATTTTTGTCTTCTGAGTTCATCCCTTTTCAGAAGTGAAACAATCATTCTGCAAGAATATGCAGTATTGTATATTAGATTAATCATCTATGTATTCATTAAGAGAAAAAACACAAAGGAATGTATACTCTGTACATTTCTACATTTAATGAGTAAATTCTGGAGATTATTGCATTTGTTCACAGAAGAGAAAATCTTACTCAAGTATTTACCAGTACTGTATTCAACCATGTTGTGGATATAACACCCTCTTCCCCTTCTGTTGTACTTGACCCAAACCCAAAAGGTTTTCTACATCTGTTCATTTCTTTGGCTCAGACAGCAAAAAGAGGGGCAGTTTGTGGGTATTTTTTTAGGAAGAATAAAATCATCCATTGTCTTAACTGAAAGAATAAATAATTTTTCCAAATTATTCAATCTAGGTTTGGAGAGTAAAGAATTTGAATTTTGAGTCATGGCAATATAATAATAATTTAACAAGCATGCAAATTTATTGTCTTGATTTTGTTTTTTACTAGTTAGACAGGAATTAGATATTAAGGAAGACTACTGTGGATTATGTAATGGATCTCTTTGTTACTCTGGAAACAGCACAGCCTGCATAAATTAAGGAAGAAGGAAAGCAGTTTCTTTGCCAGGGGCCCAAAGACATAGGTAAAGAAAGCCTCAACCCTTTGTGCTGCAGTGTGAGTGCACAGGGAGTCACAGTGCATTCTTTTAAAGAAATGGTACTGAAGATGTGTCTTGCTTTCCCCAGCAGTCAGACCACTCCGAAGCTGCATCTCTTTCTTCTGAGTACTGTGTACTTGGAAGTACTTAGCTGAAGCTGAACGCTGCCAGTAGTACATCTTAGAGAACAGAGTCTGATGCCAGAAGTTGCATGCAAGTTGTATATGGATGTATAGCCATATTAGGTGTTGATATATCTTCAGATCCTATTGACCAGTTTAATGTTACCTGTTAGTATTCAGAAACCTGAATATTAAGGCTCCTGAGTAAGGATAAATGGTATTCTGAGAAACACTTCTCATATGAAAATGGAGCATCAACCTTCACTGAAGGCAGAACAACTGCCTGCAGTTCACTGAAAATTTGGTGATTTCACCAGTTGAAGAGATTTAATGTATTTTCCTCTGTTCTTAACTCAAATGAAAAAATCTTTCATGATATATTATCATGTTATTGTGCTGGAGTAGATGCAAACACCAGGTAGAAGTACAAAAAAGTGCCTGTGATAGAAAAAAAACCCACCCTGCATTGTGTTGGTGCTAATATTTAAATATAAGAATCTATGACTCAAAAATATGAAGGCTAGCAATGAACACTGTTTTCTCTCAGTCAGATGCACTGCAGTGTTTTGGGCCTGTAAAGTGCTTTTTAATAACCTGAGATTATACAATTAAGGAACTGCATCACACTGCTCATGCCTCGTTCAGAGTCACCGACTTTTGAATTCTTACCTGTGTAGTACTAAAAGTGCATTAATGTAACTTATTTAGACACCTTTAGACATAGTTTTTGGTTTATACTGCAGTAATTATTTTGAAAGTACTGTATAATCACAAAGTCCGTACAATCTATTTATAACGTTGGCTCTGTTGAGCCTTGCAAAAGTATCGAATGGTTAGTATGCCTGAGGAAGCTGCCTATGGCCATCTAAGTATGGTACATGCTGCCAATTTCATCCTGTCCACAATAAATTTTTGTACCAAAAATTGAAGAATTTTCTCAGCTAAGCCCAAGTAGTGTCTCAGATTCCTGCCAGCATCCTACTTCAAACTTGGTAACCTTCTTCCACAATATCTTCTTTCAGTTTTATAAACTGTCGTTATTCAAACGTTTGTGAATTTCCCTGTCTTCTTTCTGTCTACAGTCACTGGTAATTGAATGTACAAAAACAACCAGGCAGCTATTTCCAGTCATACTGTGTCAGTACACATGTGCACGTATATGTGTATATATATGTGTGTATATATACACACTATCCTGTCCTCATGCACTGGCAGTCTTCTAAGTCCTTTATCTGTTCTTCTTTCAGAACAAGATACCTGTTTGCACTCCTCATACCAAATCAATTTGGAAGTGGTAGCAATTTAAAAAAAGTCAGTAAATCTTAGGGAGGCGAGTGAAAGGTCATATGATAGGAACAAAGAGAAAGAATGTCAATTGTATGGAGCAAATACTGTTTATCTTTTTCATTCATCTGTCAATTTTGAAAAATCATATGTTATCTAACAGTTAAAAATAGAAGAATGCTAACATTTTACAGTAATGCTTGTTCTTGATCTTAAATTCCAATTATTGCCTGTAGTACATTGATAACTTAATTTAGTGCAACTTTTATAAGCAGCATACCTACAGCTGCCTGCTGTACCTTAGATGGTTTCAATACTTGCTATAATCTGAAGTCTAAGTTAGCGTACCGTGAGGAATAGGGCGTCTTCCAATTTATTAGCTGAAGTATCTTACATCTTTCGATGCTAGAAAAAATTTTATATTGACATATCCGGAGGTTTTATTGAAGTTATATTAGTGCTATCTATCAGGGATATGCTAGAAAATCTATAACTTCCACCAAAATGTTGCCCATGTGAGCAATTCAGTTTATGAAGTACAATCTTCCCAGGCTGGCTTAGTGTCTCCTGGTTCATTTTTCAAGCTATGTGATGTTTAATGAATTTGTCAAAATAAAAACTAATACACAGTTTCACGTCTATCATCAAATTATGCTTTCCAATATATAGCTAAAAGTATGAAAAAAGACACCTATATGAAGGTCTGCAAATGGAAAACATCTCAGGTCTATGCTATTCTATTTCTTGTTTTGACACTTCTTCGCAGTCTCAGAGGTGTTTTACTTTGGTTGCAATTACACTGGGAGTTTGTCCAGATAACATAATGACACTGTTTCATTATGTGAAGCATGTAGATATTTGTCTGTGGTGCACCATCAAGCCAGTCAATATATTTGCAAAAAAAAAAAAAAAAAAGGAAAGGTTGAGATGTCTTTATGACCTTGTTTAAAGCAATCTCCGATCCCATTTTCTAAACTACTAAAGAGAGATCTTCAGACTCATTCGTTTTCTCTTACATATTAAGTCAGAACCTTACATCAGCTAACAGACTGACATTTTTAAAATAGCTTGACATAATGTTTGCCCTGTTTATATATGCTGCATCGTTTTCCCAGAGCCTCAAATTTCTTTGAATAAAGCTAAGAACAGTAAACCTTTAGGAATACTAAAAGGGAAAATGATTTCTCTGTGCCCTGTCCTGCAGGCATGAGTAATATATGCTATACTAGCTACCAGTTTTCATAATCATCGGCAGTTGTCAATCATCATAAATCAGTCTCTGCTATGACCTCTGTGGGATTACGCAGGTCACTGCAGAGAGCTTCACATGTTTTATTTTTCAGTTTTGAGGGAGTGGAGTAATGACACAATGGTGAGAGGAGAGTTACAAGACCTGTAGCTTCTCAGGCCCATTAGCCCCATCAGATTCAATGTGTGCACTCCCTCCTACAGTCAGCGCTTCAGGGCTGCAAAGCTCTGTTCTCACTGCAGCTGGATCCAGGGCTGACAATCCCCTGGCCTTTCTACATGCAAGTGCAATGTTCAGGCATATTAAGCTAATAAAGCATATTAAAAACCCACTGGTGGGGCACTGCTGATTATGGAAATGTAAACTAGACTAACCTTACAGCACAGAGAGGCTTATTGTGGAGAACATATAACCATCAACAGACATATTCCTGTATTTCATCATTAGAAAAGTGTATCTTAAGTGTATCTTTTTTAAATCCTGTATTGCCAGCTGCTGAGCTGAAACGATACGGCCTTGAATTTACTGGAGTGATGATATTTTATATCCACTGATACAAATTTTAGACATGTAGGCGCTATTAATACCAGCACATGGATGGAATAATATTTAAATGCCTCAAACGCATCTGGCCAAATAGCTTGCTGGCCTTTAAAAACTTGTGTTTTGTGCATGATACTGGGTGTGCCTTAACACATCGGAGATAAGCGTAATGTTAGAAATGCATGTAATCATGTCAGATCAGGAACGCGAAACAGGAGCTATATGATAGAAAATAGTGACTAACATCTGTAGCAAGTACTCCTTTTACTACAGAATATATACTGGCTAGGACAGTGCCAGTCCTAGGCTCGTCCTTGGCTAGTCACACTACTTCAGTCCTGTGCAGGCAGACTCTGACAACTTTTCTGCTGTTTTATTTTTTTCCCATTCTTGTTCAGGAGATGATACTGCTGGGACAGTCTGCAGAACCAACAACACCAGCCACAGAGTCAAGATATTAGGTCTTGCAAAGAAATACAGAGGGCTTCAGAAATAAAACATGATTATAGGGTTTTTCTGTGGGTGGTTGGCTTTGGGGTTTTTTTCCAGGCAGGGTTGAAGTCCCTGTCAGAAAGAAAATTAAGAATTTGAAAAAGGCAGAGAATTCCCAGTGAAATGATGGCCATAGACAGGTGCAAGTCTGGGAATAAATAGGAGAGTTAGTATTGAAAGGCAATCTGTTGAGGCCTGTGATTGCCCCAAAGGGGTTAATTGAGTTTTTCAAAACATTTTCCATCGGTTTCAGATGATAATATCTAACTAATGAATCAAGAATGAAGATTCCTTGAAGGAATGTTCATTAGCATAATTATGCTCATTAACATAATATGTTCACCACTTAATATGGATCTGATTGGCTTACTTAGGATTAAAAGCCTGAAGCTGCAAAAGTGAAGAT
The DNA here is from genome assembly GCF_964188355.1 of Buteo buteo. Taxonomy (NCBI): domain Eukaryota; kingdom Metazoa; phylum Chordata; class Aves; order Accipitriformes; family Accipitridae; genus Buteo; species Buteo buteo. The sequence goes on along the minus strand of NC_134181.1, from coordinate 8,286,687 downwards.
GACCTTTGCTATGAGCTGGCAGACTTTACTGCTCAAAAGGTTTGTGATCACAGGGTCCAGGAGCTCGTGTTTTCACCAGTGCTTCCAGTATATTTTTGTTCACAATTATAGCCTCAGAATGATAAAGGCTCTCAGAGTTTCTTTTCATTGCTAGAACATCTAATATTTGCCAGTCAGACAAACTCCTCTGAGACAGTATTGTACATAGGAGTGTATTCTGGAAACAGTTAATATAGAACCTCTGTGAAAGTTGAGTTCATTTATTCTTGATAATAATGGAACGCTAGGTTGGCATCCTAATGTCCTATTTTTCTGCTTAGTTGGAACCTGTCATGTGCATGTTGACATTAACAGGAAAGCTGAATATGAAACTTGACTTCACTACCTAGAACATTAAAATTTCAGTAAGTTCAAAAAAGAAAAATGCAAACGTTTGAGAGGTCATTTTGCTTGTTCATTTTTTACAGTAAATTACATGCAGCTCTCATGATATCATTTATCTCTCATAATAGCTTAATTTGGACTCCTTCCAAATTAAAATGGAGACAAAGTCATTGTTTTGCTGTTTTCAAAAGAGATGCTGAATTTCATATGAATAAGGCAATAGAGCAATGTCTTGAATACTAAAAGGAATATACAATTTCCTTCGGGTAGCTGTGCTGGCAATTGAGTTAGTATGTTTCCCTTGCTTGAATGGCTAAAGAAAATAATGGTTTTGTCCCTTCAAATGGCACTGTTGAATCCAAGAGTTGATTTCAGCACTGTGACTCATACATCATGCTGTCGTTGTCCGCATATGGTCTCTTCTTCTAGAAGAGTTTCTTGATGGCTTCCCGTGTGATAAAACACATCTCTCTGCAGCTTATATTGCTTCCATTGCATCCTCCGCACTGCAAAGGCAAAATAAGTGGGTAAATCCTGCTTATCTCTGAACATTCCCTTTTAAAGGCAGTATATGATGTTATTACTAAAATCATAGTTCTCAAAGATGATCAGACAATACTTATTTTTTTAAGAAGAGTCATTATATAATGATATCCACACAAGTGCTGCCTATTGTCCAAGCCAATGTAAGCTAAACTGTCAGCATGTTGAATGCTAGTTTAATGAAGCTGGCTCTTAGGCTGTAGTAAGGCAGGTCCAGTATTTTTAACTACAAATGTCTGTAAGCCAGTCACAATAAGCCAGAACAAAAAGCATATCTCTGTGGCAGCTCCATAACTAGCACCCAGCACCTATGTGGTGAACTCATAGGAAGTTGTATGCTAAATGTATGACCGTTGTCATAAACCGAAGGCTACTGTATGGTCACTTGATGAATTTCTGCTTTAAGCTCTGTCTGTCCATAGCTAAGTCCAGTATTGGCTTGTGATAAAGGCCCAGCTGAGGTTTTCAGAAACATCTCAGTTTTGCAATGTTGCACTAGGTGCATGTCCAGGGGGCCTCATGGTAACAGCTGAGCCTTCAGCACATGTTATTGGTCACTATTCAAGACCGTGCTGCCTTCCCCCTTCTATATCTTTTTTCATCTGGGAAGATCATAGAGTTCAATTTCAATTTAACAAATTGTGACTTTGATTACAACCAGGAAACTCCACCGATTTTCCTGCACTTGCATGACGTTCCTGGGTGTGCATGGGTACTGACAGTAGAATTTGACAATACACCTCCATCAAATTTAAATAACAGATATTAAGAATAGCAATTGTAGGCATTTTTCAATAACATCCCACAATAATATGGAGCACGTACTGAAGAATAACATACACAATTCACTGAATTTTAAGTAGGCAAAATGCAAGTATTTATACTGGAAAATGCCCAAGACACAACTATTATCTGCCACATTTTATTTGAAATATTCTGCTCCATAACAAGTGATGAGAGGAGGTCAAAGACACCCTTTAACTCATGCCCTGGAGATAAACACAATTCATACTACCTTTTAAATATTAACTAGTAGCTGTTCTCAGTTTTTCTATGACTTAAGTAACAATAGCAATCATTAATATCAAATGCTCTTATGAGCCTTTCAAGGCATAGATTTTAAAGAACGCTGCAAAAATATGAAAGTATCTTTATTTCTCAGCTTTGCAAATAAGGAGAGTGATGTGGTTTGGATTAGCGATTTGCCTAAAAGCACACATTGATATAACGCATTTCTAAGAATAGCACTTAGAAGTTTTTGGCTGTCAGCAAAAGGATCACTTCACTAAACCACTTTCCTTCTGATACCTGTGTTAAGACCCATGTAACACTGATATAGATATGAATGAAAAGGAAGAGCACCATTTCGTGTACCAGCAACATTATGCTTTTCAGAACCTCAGACTGTGTTATCAGAGATAGCAGAGATTTCTCATTCAAGTACAAACAGACCTAAGCAGTTGCTTATTTGACAAGTAGGGTCATGTTCCTCAGTTCTTTGGTGATTATATGCAGTAATACTCTTGGTAAGTTTTAGCATGCTTTCCTCTGTGTAATTCTTATTGTGGTGCCCATTCTTCTTGAAGGTTTTTTCTTCATTGATAATAAATATTGATGGGGCATTAAAACTTAAAGAAAAGTCTTAGCTCAAAGTAGGATAGAATTAAATTCAGTGTGAATGGTGAAACACACTGCAGTGGTTGTGGGATAAACTTGAGAATAGAAAACGCTGCAAGTATTTTGCTTATAGAGTAAGCTTGGCATCACCAGTCTCATCAGAGTTGTGCCAGCATCTCAGTCTGCACCATCATTTCTTCATGGAAACTTTGTCACTAGCTACAGCTATAGTAGTTAAAAAATAATATTGAAAATTTAATGAAAGGTAGAAAGCTACTGATAACTTTTTACCTCAGATACAGAAGAGAAAGAAGTTTTAATAGCTGTATTCTTTTTCATAAAATAGTGGAGAAAGAGAAAATAAATATCTCCACAGAGCATATACACTTACAGTTTGCTTTGAGATGTACCCAAGCACTTTACAGTCTTTCACCATTTCCTTTTGCACATGTCTGATAGCTGGTGAGGTAGGTAGTGTTATATGTGGTGGAATGTGGCACGGAGACTCACATTACTTAAGTTAATGGATTTTGAGAGGCTCCATTCACAATTGACTAGTCCAAGGTCCAAATCTTTAGAGACCTTTATTGCTACTTATTTTTTATTTTGTTGGCATTAGGAACATTATCAACCATATGCCAAACCACCTGAGGACTGCATGACTCTTGTGAAAGATAGACCCCACAACTTACGCACTGTAAGGCTTATATTTTAGGCCCCCATGGTCTGACCAAAAAAAAGAGACTTCATTGTGATGCACAGGCTAGATCACCTATAATTTAGGAGTAAAATTCATAGATAAATTCAGGGGATTAAATTCCGTATCAGGAGATAAAGCTTTGATCCCTGGGAATGTACTTCAGACATGCTGCACACTGAGACAAGGGAGAGCTCTGCAAATTAGCTGAAACAGCTGAGGAGAGGGATATCACTCTCATCCTGCTTGTCTTGTGCACTCTTTCTAACCCTTGCTCCTACTCTTTGAAGATCTAGCTCTAAGGTCCTGAGACTCAGTTGTGCACTTAGGAGCACTGGGGAAAGTTTGCAGTAGGGAGATGGGGGAAGGAGGGAGTGAAAGAATAAAGGAAGTAATAGATACCTAGGAGACACTAACTACCAGAATCTAAAATATTCTTTTTGAAACTGGACCACTGTGCAACCGGAAAGTCAAAGGATATTAAGCTAGTCAGTAGTATGGAGTATTTGAATCTATTATAATGAATAAAACAGTCTGAAAAACAGGATACCAATTTTTTTCAATACCTGGGCCAATAAACAGTATAGTAATGCTCTTAATGAGCCCTTGTGTTTTTTCAGTTCTGGCTGCTTGGTGGCTCCCTTCTTCAGGAAGCACAGTCTCTGCATGTTAAGTGTACATATACTATGCTTAATTAATTGGGTTTTCCAAAAACACAGGCAGAAATGAATGTCTAATTCACAAAGTTGCTTAGGCTGAGTTAGGCACTCTCTTTCCCATATCAGGACATTTTGGTCTGTACATGTTCCAGCTCAAAGGTTTTGGGCCAGAGAGCTATCATCTCCTGTGTTTTAGTGTCCTGGTTTCAGCTGGGATAGAGTTAACTGTCTTCCTAGTAGCTGGTACGGTGCTATGTTTTGAGTTCAGTATGCAAAGAATGTTGATAACACTGATGTTTTCAGTTGTTGCTCAGTAGTGTTTAGTCTAAAGTCAAGGATTTTTCAGCTTCTCATGCCCAGCGAGCGAGAACGCTGGAGGGGCACAAGAAGTTGGCACAGGACACAGCCAGGGCACCTGACCCAAAGTGGCCAACGGGGTATTCCAGACCGTGTGATGTCCCATCTAGTTTAGGAACTGGGGGGAGTGGGGGCGCGGGATCGTCGCTTGGGGACTAACTGGGTGTCGGTCGGTGGGTGGTGAGCAATTGCCCTGCGCATCATTTGTACATTCCAATCCTTTTATTACTACTGTTGTCATTTTATTAGTGTTATCATTATCATTATTAGTTTCTTCTTTTCTGTTCTATTAAACCGTTCTGATCTCAACACAGGAGTTTTACTTCTTTTCCCGATTTTCTCCCCCATCCCACTGGATGGGGGGGAGCGAGTGAGCGGCTGCGTGGTGCTTAGTTGCTGGCTGGGGTTAAACCACGACATTTAGATACCCTCTAGGTTTAGGTGGCCGTTGCTAATCCTGATGATTCTTTTTTAACATAGGTGCCTAAATTCTGCTTATCTCCTATCGTAGGAGCCAAGGTAGGAGTCTGAATCTCAAACACGGCACCTAAAGCCTGATGGTGTCTCTCAGGAGAGAGTCACTTCCTTACTGTTCAGGGAGGAAAGGGGAAGGGATCAATCCCCTTTGCTTTCCTGAGACATGTATTTTGTTTTCGAGATTTATTGGAGGTGGGGAGGTGTATGGAGGTGTGTGGTCATGGCAATATCTATTTTCCCCAAATATAGCCTCAGAAAGAGTTGTGTGGGTTTGGGTTTCTTTTAACAGAAATGAACCCAAAGTAGAGAATGAGAATTTTTGCAAAGAGGCTAAAACTTGGTCTAGGTTGCAGGCAAGGAGAAACTCTGGCTTAAGTGGAAAGTGGCTGGAAAATGCCTTTTAGATGTAAATTACAAGTACTGATATTACTGTTCTTATAAGCCAGCACAGGAAATGTCTTCTTTTAACCCTTCTATTCTGCATTTATCATCATCAGCTGCTAAACCACATTTTCCAAAGTTTTAAGACAATTTATGTGGTTTTAGTTAGGGCATTTTTTCAAAGATTTGTGCTATTTCCCATCTCTAACCAAATCCTGCCATTCACTTCTGTTAGTTCAGTAGCCTTTTAAGATTCATTTCCCTTCCCAAGGTTTTTTTGTTATGTTTATTGCATTGTCATTGGGACATATTTTCTTAGAACTACATTGATTTAACTTGTCAACTTCAGAGTCCAAATTGGATACAATTCTTTTATTGAATCCCTGTTGTAAAACATTAGATGTAATGCCAAGTCATGGCAATGTTATTAGCACTGGATAAATAGTAAAAATGAAGTGTCCAATAATTTATTTGAAAGTATCATGATACTGAATAATCTATGAATATTGTTCACTAGTGCAAAGGGATCCTGTGGTGACTCAGGGAGTTGTTACTAATATGAACATTGCTAAACTGCCACTGAAGTCAGAAGTTCACTGAAGTTGACTAACAAGATGAGATCCCACCACCCTTGTCTGACTTCTGGTGTAGAGCTCCATTCACTAGTTTAGCCACTAATCATTTCTGCCAGTGTGTACAGGATTCATTAATGATTATGGATCTCTGCTTGCATGTGAAGTGTAGCTGACACATTGCAAAACACACTTTTCATTGCCTAGGGCAAAAATTTGGTCATCAGCCATATCCTCAGTTGGTGTAAATGGCAGGACTCCAATGGGGTTCTGCCAGCTGAGGACCTATCCAAGAATTTTATCATGTTATATTCTCTAGGAGCACATTTTCAAATACAATCTAACTCGTGTATTGCTTTATTTTGCAAGAGTACTGTTAATACCACTGTAAGAGCAAATATTGGATAAGTGTGGGCTCTTACTTAGTATAAATCGGGACACTTACGTCAACTAAATTCCTTCTCTTTAGAGCCCCTGTTGTCTGTGATTAATGTTTATGGTAAATAGCCATGATATCAAACATTGTTTCTATTAATTTCATTTTGATTTATGATAGAGTAAAAATGTCATAATTAGGGAGGAAGGGTCAGCGTTTGGTCCCACTTCTGTTTCCCCTGAATCCATGAATCTCAAATACCAAGTCTTGGAGGGAAATCATGATTCTTTGAGTTAACAATAGTATTGTGTCCAGACTGGCTTATAAAACCTCACGTCTCATGACAGTCTGTTTGCCCTGTGGTTTTGACTGTATTTTTTCTGAAAGAGGTTGATAAACCACATTCTTAAAATGAAGTACTTCTAATTAACCATGTGAAAAGAGAAAAAAGATTTTGCATGTCTGTGTTACAAATTTATTATTATCATCTGGCATCTGACTGAGTTCTCGAGCAAGCTGCATAGCTTGTTTTGGTAAATTACAGTGAGAGAACAGAGTTATGTTACATATTCCATCTTTTACTATATTATCTTGCAACCTACAGCAGCCATAGTTTACCCTGCCAATCTTCTTTTTCTCTTCTTGTCTGTCTCTGTTAAGAAGCTGAGTTTAAGACTACTCTGGCTGTCACTGCCTAGGATCTGAGCCTAAAAAGCATACTGCTGGATGGTTTCTTTGCTTTCCAAGGACCAAGATGCAAATCTTCTAGTGCTTTTGTGGGTTTGTCTGTCTTCCAAACCAGAGAATGCTTTGCACATGGTGCTCCATTGTTTAGGAAGTAAAAACTATGTTAGCTTCTATGTGTTGTAGTACCTGGTCTCCTATCTGTCTCTCCCTCTTGGATATCAGAAATTAATTTTTGCCTATTTGCACTATCTTCTGCAGATATTTTCTCTTCACTGTTTAACTGATAAAATTCCACTGCAAGACCTTAATTTAGTGTAGTCCACTTATATAATGTAATCATATAATTTTTCCTTTAGTATGTTTCTAGTTATACCACCGTGAAGGTGCCTCAGACCAGCTAAGCATATTAAATACTTGAGAGTATATTATAACAGCAAAGGAACATTTTTATCAATACATTTTATGATATAATTAAAGAAATTGAACTGTTGTGTGTAGACAAGGCCTTAATTTAGTAAGACTGGGTCTATTCAGTCCTTTCAGCTAGTCCTTATAGCAAAGGTTTGCTGCTATATATATTGGTAGAGCTGCAGAGGGGAGTAATAAATCAGTGTTCTTATCATGTCCCCTGTCAGTACCTGGTCTTTACTGGGAAAATTGATGATTAAACCAGCAGACGGAATTCACTGAATCCCAGTCATTCAGACATTCACCAAAAAGCCAGGCTACTCTACTTGAAAATCCTCCTGGTCGGGGTGCAACTTATAACAGTAAAAAAGTGCTTTTGTCAGAATTGCTTATGCCACTTCCCTGAATGAAATAAGCTATGTTTTTTCTCAGTGTGACTGTGTCAACCCCAGGGCTTTTGCTACTACAAAAATACTCCTAGCTGACATTGTTCAACAGAAAACTTGTATGTCCAGCTTTAGTCTAACTATGATCTTAGAAATATAAGATTGCACATTAGATGTAGAATGAAGTGGGAAATGAGCACTGCTGTACATAGTCACCAGTGTCACAATAACATTATTTATGATGCATTTGATGATATTTTCCTGTAACAGTGTCGCAGTCTAAACATGTGCTGAAGAATTTGTCACGCACTCACCTAGTACCATTTAACATACATTTATTTAATTGTGGGTGCCTGGTGTGAGTCAAATTTTAGGCTAGGTGCAACTTTAGTAATTGCAGGGAGATGAACTTGACTCCGCATTTTCTTGACATTGATGGCATGTAATAAAATGCAAATGCCTACCTTGTATCTGTGAAATAATAATTAATGATAAATACTACTAGTTATATATTTCTTAATTGGATAAATATACATTTCAGAAAGGAACCGGTCACATTTTACAACCTAATTAAAAGAATGTGTAAAAGGATTATTGCATGCAGTGTTCTATGATAATTGAGAAAGACAAATAAAACCAAGCTTTACTGCAGGCGATTTGAAGCAAGAAATTCTATAAGAGGAAAGGAAAGGAAAGTATGCACTGAATGGGCATTGCTCTGCATGTCGACATGGCTGATCTGCACATGGAAGGAAGGCTTCAAGGAGTTGTTACCAGTGTTCCAACAGTTCTAGGATAATACTGTATCACACAGCATGAAAGGAACAGCATGTATTATCAAATTCCATTACCCAGAAGCCATTCTTCAGAGTCTTTGGTTCAGGTAATTATCACGGTGCCTAATTTGGCAGCTTGCAACAAACCTTTCCATCATAATGCTGCAGTTGGACAATACTCAGAAATGCTGTTGCAAAACTGGTCCAGGGTTCTTTCCCTTGGTACTGGAAGCTGCAGAGAAAAAAGATTTAGTTAAGAATAACTAGCTAAGTTATATATATAACATAGCTAAGAGACCTATGCTACATGCTGTGCTACCCATTTTATTTTGCTTCTGCTAGCAATTTCTCCTCTCTTTTATTCTTTCTTTTTTGAAAGAGGAAGTATGTATCTCCAAGATAAAATAACAGGGGAAAAAAAACCACCACAAAAAATGAAAACAATGGCAAAAAGAGAAAACAAATAAAACTACTTGCAAACTGTGGAGGTGTTTTAAAGCTTTAGTGCATTGCCATGTATAGCAATCTTCCTATGCTCCAGATCGGGCCTTTTGTGTATATTGTATGTATTTTGTATGTTAGTGATAAGTGTGATTAGTTATAAGGTATTTATGGGCAAAAATATGCAGGAATATCAGTGACATGCCATGACTCTAGGGTTTGAAAATGAGCGGCCTGAACCAGGCTTTAAGAACAAGCTGAACAATTTCCAATGGAAAGGTTTATATAGGCAGATAATAAATAAAAATGTTGCATGGCACATGCTACTTTCATCAGAGTTTTCAGTGAGAATGTATTGAAATATTTAGTAAGATCAATATATCATGTTCTGTAAGAGTACAATACAGCATATTTTGTTAGTCTGAAACATTTTGATGATTGAAATGAAATATTTCATAACTTTGTTTATATTCTGATTTGAGATGATGAAAAAACCCCAAACATTATGAGCATGTGGAGTAGTATTAATATCTTGCGTTTCCTGACAGTATAGAAAAGAGTCTCTTTTCCTCATATTCACAAAATCACAGAATAGTTGAAGTTGGAAGGGAGCTCTGGAGATCATTTGCCCAACTCTGCTCAAAGCAAGCTGCTCAGGCCGTGTCCAGTTGGATTCTGAACAGCTCCAAGACACTACAGTCTCCCTGGGCAACCTGTTCCAGTGTTTGACCATCCTTACAGGAAAGTTTTTTCATACATTTAAATGCCATTTCCCGTGTGTCAGCTTGTGCCCGTTGCCTCTTGTCCTGTCACTGGGCACTGCTGGGAAGAGTCTGGTTCTATCTTCCTTACTCCCTCCCATCAGAAATCGATATGCGTTGATAACATCCCCTGAACTGTCTCTTCTCCAGGCTAAGCAATCCCAGCCCTGCCAGCCTCTCCTTGTATGTCAGATGCTCCAAGCCCTTATCATCTTTGTGGACCTTTGCTGGACTCACTCCAGTATGTCCCTGTCTTTCTTTTACTAGGGAGCCCAGCACTGGACATAATGCTCCAGATGTGGTCTCACTAGTGCTGAAGAGAGGAGAATTATCGCCTTCCTCGACCTGTAATTCATCATCACCAAACTATGGCAAATAATAACCAGCAAAACTTCAGTTATAAGCCTTGTCTTCAGCCAAGACTGAGTCCTGTTTTTAAATGTATTTGTTTAATGGTTAGGATCTGATTCTTACCTTGCTCCCGTGTATAGGTTGTGAGAATAACTCCATTAAAAGTTAACTATTAAAGGTAAAATTGCCATTAAGTGAATGCATCGTAAAGCATTAGAGACATCCTCTGCCTATCTTCATGTTCATAAATACATTGACAAAAACCTTTTCTGAGCTCTAAGTTTCATCATCAGTGTCAGTCAGGTAAGAGAGTAGCATTTTCTGGTAAAATTTTTCCTTCACAAATGTATCAATAGATGCTGAGTATCAATAGGACAAGGTGGACTATTCTTTCAATTTTGGGACTATTCTTTTAATTTGGGGAGTAACTGAAAGAGGCTACAATATATATCATGAAAAAGGAGAAAGCAGTTTTTGCATATGTGCTTTATTTCACTGTGTTATAGATGATAATGCACACAAGTTTATAGTAAAAACGAGAGATTTGGGAACTTCTTAGGGCAGATTCCCTAGGAGAATGGCCATGATAGGATCTTTCAATTTCTATCAAAAATCTGTAATCCATGCTGTCAGGTGAAGTCAGGTAGTAGCTGGATAAAGAACTTTTCCTTGCTGCTGAGGCAAAAGATCTAATAACAGTGGTAGCATCCTACACACTCTCTTTGACAGCTGAAGTAGGGCTTTGTACCATGTTGTCTTGGCTGCACCAGAAAAATTAAAATCATTTTTGCTCCAGCCTTATTTTATCTTCCTCACTATCTCCTGAACTAATGGAAAAGCAGGAGAAGGAAGCAAAGACCATACATTGATCCTGTCACAGAAGCAACAACTTCAGAACACCATTCTTTCTTTCCTGCTCTGAAATAAAATAGTTGACCCCTTGTGGTTTTGACTGACAGTGAATTTTCTGAATCTAGAATATCCCGAATTAATCTCGTATCATCTCTGGCTTTAGCAGTCTTTCATGCAGGTGTCAGACTGTCCTGCCCAGCTGATTGTTGGTGAGTACTGTAAGCTTATGCTGTCTCCGGTACTGTTTCCAGTGCCTCTCATGTCCTGGATAATACTTAACATCTGGTAAATGGACATGCATTCACTTCTGTGAGGTTTTTTTGGGGGGTTGTTTTTGGGTGGTTTTTTTGTAAGGAATGGAATATTTGTCCCATTTTTAACAGTAATAGGCCTAATTGTCGTAGCAATGCACTCCCAATTTTTGGCAATACCTTTTGCATCTTTATTTATGGACAAAAAATGCCTTCTTTTCTGGAGAGAAAGAGAAGCATCTGACAGTTCTTTGAAACATTTACTATGTGTAAACAGATTATTAGTATTCTGCAATAAATATTTACTTCCAATTTTAAAACCCTTAGCAGAAGTGACTAGTACTCTGATACTGTGTTTTTAAAATCCTTCAGGAGGCAGAAGAGTCTCCTTTAGTGCTAATTTGTACATGTGAATTTTAGTATAAAACAGCTATATTTTTATTCATATTAAATATTGATGATGCATGTTTCACAATTTCATGAAAAAATTGACTGCAATAATAATCTCCTCCTGGCCATGTAAAAAATCTCCTCTGAGCCTCTAGGTAAAATTTGACAATTGGCTAATTCTATGCGAAAATAGTCTTTTGTTCCAGTACAAAACCTCACAGGCTATGATTTGTTTCCTGAATGTCACAGGGAAAACTCAGCTGCAGTCCTCAAATAGGAAAATGAGCATGTAGGATTGGTGCTGGTGTCGTGCCACAACACTGCAAAGAATCCCTGCAGCCCTCCAGTGATACTTAGAAAATGGTTTGGATTGCCTGGACATGTTTTTTGGGCAGGCTGTTCAGTGAGTCCAAACCTTGCTAAATCCAGCCTTGCCTAAAACACAAACTACAGGGTTTTGGCAGGGGCTGGGCCAGGAGAATTTACAAACTAAAATTCATTATTTTCCTAGACAACCACTTTCTGCTTAGGACAGAGGCTAATGCAGTTCATTTAACTCCAGTCAGGACAAATTCCCCCAAGATCCACAGGAAAGAATTCAAAGCCCTACGTAATGTAGAGTAAAGCAAAAGTAGCCTGTCCTGTGCACATATGAAACCATGAGTTCTTATTGTGAATAGTGTTGATTTTGCCTGGGCTAAAATAATTCTGAGAGGAGCAGTGTGAGTTTATAAAATTGGATTGAATACATAGCAGAGTTCTGTATCTTAATGGTAATGCCGCTTGTGTCTCTTTCAAGTTCTCTGCTGGGAGGCCAGTGCAATTCAGTTGTACTCCTACATACTTAACTATGTAGTTAGAGATGTGGTCTAAATATGCTCAAGAATTATGCAAAACCCCTAGGTTTGTGAAGCCTTTCACATCATTCTTAAACTATTAGGATGGAATTTAAATCACAGGAGAACACAAAAATATTGCAATTAAGTTCAGAAGTTTTTGTAGCATAGATAAGATATATTGTTTGAGGCAGTTCCTTGCCATTAATGTGTTTTGCTTAAGTTGTTGCTGTGTGTCAAAAATCCAACCAACAACAACAAAAAAAGCTACCCACAAAGAAAAAAAGACTAGATTTGGCCATAATCTGCAAAACTTTATTACCATAATCCCCTGCTTAGAGCTGAACTGGTATGCCTGTATGGCAGTGGGCTTCATCGTATGTATGTGGTACTGCTCAAGCCCTGGAAGACTACAGCAGCATCCATCTGACACTGTATCTATGTTGTTCGATGTATCTGATGCTTAATTCTTCAGCAATCTGGGAGAGCTCTGCACTAACACAGCTGAGTGGCTTCCAAGGCTGAAGATAGACTCAGTGCACTATTCTACTGCGGAGGCAAAACAGTAGATGAACCAGCACAGCTTGATGCTTGCCTATGATTCTCTGTGCTGGCTATCTTTGCAGCCATGCTGTGTTATAGTTATGCCTCTTACTGTTGTTTTACCCGTAGGAGCGCTGCCTGTTGTGTGGAGATCCTGTGCATGCTCTGCTGCCCTTGTTTCCTTATCCCACAACTTTTCTGCTCTTCTTCCTTTTTGTTTTTTTGACCCCTTTCTGTAAAACCGTTATTTTATGTTGAAATTCTGTAATTGCATTTTGTGTACCACAAAGCATTTAACACCTGACATCTGCAGAACTGCTCTAATGGAGTGTGTCTGGGTTGTTGAGTGGCTGTTGGTTTTTTTCCCATCTGATACACGGAATAGAGTTATTTGTGGTTTGTCTCTCGGTGACAAAAGCTGCTCTCACTGTTCAGACAGGCTGCTCTGTTGCTCTGTTGTCCATGTTTTGCTAACAAATAACATGCAGTGGGAAAGACTAAAATTCAAGATATGGCAGTGACATTAGCAGTGCCTCTTTTCTCCCCAAGATTACCCCCAACCATCTGCCATCAACTGATAAGACGATGTAAGTGGAAAATTGTAAGCAACAGACTTCCTAGTTCGTTGTCTGCATGACCACAGAAGAGATGAAAAAAATGACAGTAGGTTCTGCCAGGAGGTATGAGCATCGGGGGAGTATCCTTAATAAACTAACATACTAGATGCAGTGTGCAGAAGAGTCACTTTAAGAAAGGCTTGAATGAATGAGAGCAAATTCTTTATGAAGGTACATAGGTATTCTGTCCTATGAGAGTGGAGACAAGAAACAGTTCTGTAAAATCCACACCTGTGGCCTTTAGGTCTAATATTTATGACAGACAGACTGAGCTTTGATTGACCACCCAGTGTATAATCATTCTGTAAATATCCAGAGCATGCTATGCAATGGCACTGACCCAGTGGGTGCAGTTTTATTGGAGGCTTCATGCCTGCCTTCACATTATTGTGCTGCTGTGGCCTTTTGAGCATAACATTTAAAGTGAGTGGACTCCACACTGGGTAGGATTTACCTATAAACTGTCATTTCTGTTTATGCAAACAGTCATGACTCTTAACTAGAATTGACTCAATTGCTGGTAGAATACTGCTGCCTCTCCAGCCAGAAATCACAGGCTTCTAAGTCTAATTTTAGGAATCCAACCATTTTTTAAAGGTAGATTAAAAGAGATCGAATTTTGACACATGAAACCAGGTTCTCAAAAGGCCTATATATTTGGCATATCACTCCGATATACATAGTCCCTATTACATGGGGGTTTTTTAATGCATTTCACTCATTGCATAGGCTTTTGAGAATCTGCCACCTGGGGCTTTGATTTTCATAATACAAGCATTTTCCCATCCAGGCGCATGCATGAAAATCGCCTTGTGCAGTCTGTGACTGCGGGTCTAACACAAAACAGTTTTGTGCATGAATTTTGCTAACATGGAAACTTAAAAGTCAGCAGAGTCAATTTCCATCATACATTCTGAAATTCTCAGTTGAAGTCATACTGTGACGTGAGAAGTGACAATGTGGAGCGGTAGCAGCCCGAGGGATGCTCAGAGAGAGGCAGGAGGTCTCTTACTGGGCATGGGGGGAGAAAGTGGGTATTACAATTTCCCACTGAGGATGACATAGCTGGGCTCTTGTTTTTCGTGACTGGAAAGATCCTTCCCTCTCTCTTTGGAAAATGGCACACCAAACAAAATTGGCAGTAAAGCATTCTGAAATCAATTGTGTTTGGAAGATGCAGGGAACAAAAAGGATGAAGCATCTTTGTGCCTTTTTCTGACCCTGTGTATATGCACCAGCTAGATGTAGCTGGCCCTCACATATGCTAATTTGGCTATCGTCTTTCATTGTATTATTTTTTGCTTTGTTCAGTCTGTGCACTGTAGCATAGATTGTACAGTCTTGTAACATCCTCCAGCTGCCTTTATTCATTGTCTTGAAAACTGTCTGCTTACCAGACATGCAATTTTCAATTTTAAAAAGCCCCCATTATTCCCTAAATCCTGCTATTCTTGAGGTATTGGCCTCTAGTAAGATGATAAGAATTCCCCATTGGTCTGTTGATGGCTGAATGTTTTTTTCCCTCTTTAATGCTTTAATAATTCTATGAATACAAGTAACGAATGAGCTACAGCCAGTTTTTGCTTGCCTTTCTCCCAGTGCTAATTTTATTCTAAATATGAGTTGGATCTATTGTAGGAATTATTAGGAGTGATTCCTTTCACAGGTCTTTAAGCCTTCTGAGTTTGGCAAGCCAAAATTACAGGCTTCAGTTGCTGTGCAGCCAACTATACTTACTTTGCATGTGATCATTCAAATCTAAAGTTCTTTGTGTAGGGCAGGAGGTCTTCTGTTCATTTAGCAAAATCTGGGTTATAAAACCCTTTTGGTTTTGCTCATGTACACTTACACATTCCAGGCCTGGTTTTCACCTGGTGTAAATTAGAATCATTTCACCAAGCTCAGTGAAGCTATAGTTTTCTACCAGCTGACAATCTAATACATGGAATTACAAAGCACAAAGCTCTGAAAATCACTACAACAATGTTTCCTGATTTTATTTGGTTTCCATGCATAGCTGAAAATTGATCTAAGCTTCACTGACAGGTCTGGCCTAAGTGTCATACCTGTGACAAAATTAGAAACCAGGCAGTTTTCACCAGTTACTGAATTTTTACTAGTGGATTTTCACTAGTGAATTTTCACACAGCTGTAGTTCTAGGTTAATTGACTAGGAATTGGGTATTTGCTGAACTTATTCAGTGTGATTTTTGTCTCAGGACATGCAGGGATGTGAAACCAGATGTTTAGCCGCTACTTACTTTGAGCGTTCCCCACGTTTTAAGGTATGAGGAGACAAATTGTCTCAAAACATTTCCATGCTATAATTTAAAAGTGGCACTCAAGAGATGCCAAGTGCTTAATTAGTCAAGATCTCTAAGTCTTCTCATTCGCATATATTCTAATCATAACCCTCATCCTGTAGGCCCTCTCTCCCCCTCTCCCCACCACCTTTTTATGCTTGGGTACCATTCAGCAGCACAGTAATATTCTGCCTAGAGGCTGTGAAGCTCTGCCCCTGCGCATCAGCAGAATTGCAACGATTCTCTTCTTATGTGGGTTTTGTTAGATTGGAACATGTAGCTCAGAAGCAATTGCTGAACTCTTATCATCCATGCTTTAATTTTGCAGACCTGCTTTTACACTGTGCTAACAGATCAGTGATGTTCCGAGTTACGGAGCATCTCTACTCCTTTTTTGCTAGTAGTCAGTTTTCAGTGTATGGTACTACATTAGGACTTTCAGTCTCTTTCTGGTCATTAAATGGCTTGACCCAAAGCCTACTGAAAACAACAAAAGTCATTTCATTAACTTCAGTGGCCTTTGGATCAAGCTGTGTCAGGCTGCATAGGATGGCTCTGAAATAGACCTTTTGAGAATTTTTTTCTCCCTTGGAAAATGTTAACGCTTAGGAAAAAACAGCATTTGTGAACTTTCTTGCTTCAGGAAAAATACTGAAAAAATGGTTTCAAGCTGCTGATGTGTCAACGTTTTCTAATGAAAACAAAATGCACTTTGTTTTGAAATATAAATAACATACAGGTGAAATATTTAAAAGACAAAACAACCCAATACATTCTTGAAATAATTGAAACAATGCTTCAGTTCTCCTTTTCTGGCTTTTCTTCAGATTCTTGGGAACCCAATTTTGCCTTTTAATCCCAATTTTGGGTAAGAATATTTTACACATATCAGAAGTGCTGGTGAATGTGTGATGACCGTTTTGTATACATTTTTACTATGCAAGATCACACCTCCAGAACTTTTGCCACTGTGCCATTTGCCCAGAGTGGCATTATTTAATGTGACAATAAGAAGAATGAGAAAAACAAAGTAGGAAAAATGACTGAGAGATGCAATTCTAATTCTTAAATCTCTTGCAATCTGAAGAGAAATTTATCATCTTTATTTTTATCAGACTGGCTATGCATTAACTTTTCTCAATCCTACTTCACATTTTAAATCTTTGAAGTTTGGCATCATTTAAGTTACTCAGTTTCACATTCCTTCAAGAGGAATTATATCTTATCTAAGAAAGAATGACAAATGCTAGATGTACTACTCTACCTGAAGTCTAACCATTGCCTTGCAAAGCAGTAACACCGCCTGCTTTGATTCACATTGTATTCCCTCAGCTCACCTCCCACCAGCCTGTTTATCTTATTCACTAGCAGCCAAATATAAGGCTGAAAAAGCTTTTGAGGTTTGCTTCTGTAACAAGTGCCAAATTTTCTCTTCTGATCAGACTGTTGACTGTCTTTTGTTTGTTTGCACTTCCTTGTGCACTCTTTCATTTGCTCTCTGGGGCTTATTGTTTTAAATGTTCCCTGATTGTACCACATTTCTCTGTCCATTTATCTGGGCCCAGGTACACTAATAATGTAATGAAAAAGGATTTCTTCTCTATAGGAGCTGTTAAAAACTGATGTAAAGAGCTGCACAGAGGAAACCATTTGCAGTTCACAATAACAACAAGTTTTATTGGTCAATAAATCCCAGGAACTATACTGCTTTGTTTTCTTGTAGCATCTGCTGGCCTCTTATTTATTAACTAGTGATTTCAAAAATATAAAGCACTTTTAATACCAGGGCCTGATCCCAAGGCTCTGGGTAATTCAGTAGGTTTTGTATTGGCCATTAATACAGATGAGTGCTGCTGCTGAGCCTTTATGGGTGCCAAGAAAGGCAAAGATAGCTCTTCCTTGCCTTACCATCATTTAACACCCACTAATAAATATGACACAAAGTCAGGGTTTTCAGGTAGCTGCTCATAGGCATGTCTTCTGAATTCTATGTTCAGCATGCATCTGTGTCTTTAGAAAAACAGTGTCCCGGCTCCCATTTAAGCATTATAATGGCTTTCTCTGTTGTTGCAGTGCTCTTCATTGAAACTGCTAATTCCCTGACTTCATATACCTTCAATACACATCTGCAGTGCTATTCTGTATGCTTCAACACTGAGAAAATGGACATTAGAGGCAGCAGACATTGGTCTATCCCTGATTGGGAATTTCTCAGTAAAATTTACTTAACTAGAAAAAGAAATGAAAGGAAGAAATCAAAATCAAAGCATTATCTGAGGAGCAGTGTCTCTTAACAAATTTCTTGTTTAAAAGACAAAATTGAAGTTTTCAGATCTCCCATTTCAAAAGGCTGATGCTATCATGCAATATTTGGATTGATGTGATGAAAAATTGGTGAGGCAAGTAGCTTCAGCATTTCTTATCCAGCATTTAAATTCGTAGACTTAGATTGCCACACATGGTAAGTCTGATGCAATTTCACTGAGACCCCAGGCAGAATGTAGGTATAAATCCACACTGCATTACTGCAGTAGAGCTCCTAGAATTTTAATTAAATTAGTGTTTCAGAAATAAACTATTAAACCAATCTCAGAGTTATTATTCAGGTAAAATATCACATGGCAGAAAGACTTCAGGATGTTATGACTAGTGTAGCTTATAATGATTTACTGGGCAACAGTAATATCCTTCAGTTCTGCTGTTTGCTTGGGTGTTTTTTAATGTTGTTGCCCATGCAACTGCACTGGAAGCTGACTTTGTATAAATAGGTAATACATTTAATTCTGTTAGTATCCCACTTAACCCTTCACCTGTGATCTGTCATTCAAGCCTTTGCTTTAACCTGTTGTATATTTGATACATGAATAATGAGATAAATAATCCTTACCACATTGTGAGCTCCTCATCTTCTTCGGGTGTGCCTGTCTTTCCCAGAAAGGAGATAAATTCTTAATCATTTTAGGCTGACATTTACCTTTTCTGAAGAGAATGGAACATATGGAATGATAGCAAATGATGGTGGGGGAAGAGACAGAGGAACATCACCTTGGGCTTTTTAATTCATCCAACTCAGACAGAATCACTGCGGGATACCGGCAGTTTCTTACGGGAACCAATTTGTTGCTGTTGTCCTGTATGCACCTTTTACCATCTGAGCATCTATTAGGGAATAAAAAAGACATACCTTAGTACAGGGAAGGTTTAAAGTGCAGACCAAAGTGGCTGTGCCAGATCCATGTAACTATGAGAAAAGTGGAAGGAACTGTAGAAAATAGCATGTCAAAAAGAACAGATGTTGCTAATGAAACATTCACTCCAACGAGTCTGTGTCCTGGCAGAGCTTTATAGGAGCTGAGTGATCTCAAAAATGCCTTTACTTTTTTGCACTTGTGTTCTGTATTGTGTTATGAGGATGATGATACTTAACTCCCATTGACAAGCACTTCTAGCTGAAGTGTTACAGTAACATTAAACATTAGGTGGATGAGGACTGTTGGCAAACTATTCTACTTTATCAGCCCCCAGTTGCTCAGAGCGCATGCTGACTTCTAAGTGGTTGAAATGTTTCCTGGAGACCTCCCGGTTTCTATAAAATTTCTGTTGAGGAATAGTTTGGGTTTGGAACAGAGATCCGTTGTCTAGGTGGGCAGATCACTAGCTCAGTATTTGTCTTGATTTGTAATGCCTGAGATGAAAAGCCCCTTCCTCTCTGACAGAATAACCATTTAAACTTGGGTCAAATGCTGTGGGGTCCCAATTTGGCTGCCAAGATGCAGAGGCTTCAATCCGTCCGTGGTGTGACTTCCTGCCTTCTCCAGATTTTTCTTCAGTATGGAGTTGTTTGAAGGGGTTTGGTTTTTGAAAATGACCACGCTCAAATATAAGCAAGTTTCAAAAACTCAGAGGCTGACACAAAATGGAGTTGTTATCATCTGATCAGCCTTACCCACAACAGTTTCCCACTACCTGTTACTTAGATACTTTGGGATGGATTATTCAGAAAGAGAGGAGGAGAAGATTTAATTGCTATTTTGCAATTTTAATGAATAAATGCCATTTCTGTTCGTCTTCTATTTACTTTCACAATGTAAGGCAGAGTTTTAATGCCAAGAATGATTTTCATTACCAGCAGAAAAAAAGACACTTCATTAATACCGAACTGTTATTGCTGGCATATGTGCTGCTTGGCTAATGTCTGTGATTATCAGTAGAAATACTCACAGTTTTTCAGACACAAGAGGAAGGCTGCCATTTCAGAAGTAACTAATTCCCACAGATCCTTCGGTTTCTGTAATTTTGATGTAGGCACTTGAGAAAAAGTTAATTTTTGGAGCACCAAGGTTTGGAATTTTCCATAATTCAGGTCTTCATTGATCAAGGTAAGGGACTAAAACTAAGCCCACAGCTTCTTATAATTACTAGTCATTTTCCAGATGAGAAGGGGTGAAGGATCAAGATACTTGGAGCATATCTGCATTAAGGACATTACGTCCATAATTCAATATAATTGAAACAATGAGATTGGAATAAAATCAAAGATTCTGAATCACAAGCCTGAAAGGTGGTCATGTTCCTATCTGAAACATTTGGAATAGCAATTGTCTCAAATGTGAGCCATCTTTGCCTTGAAAACCTGGAGTTAAGTTCTGCTTGAAAGAAAAAAAACCCAAGGAAAATGCTAAAGAATATTTTAATGTTTCTTTTTCTAATTTAGAAACATGGTGAAATGGTTGATGATCAAAATTATTTGATAGCTAATAGAAGACCACAGTGAATTTTTGACAAAAAATATTTGTCTCTTTTTTGGCTGTTTTTATCAGACAAAAGATTTCTAAACACTGAAAAATTATGACAGGGAGTATTTCATAGTAAAATCATAACTAACACTATGAAGTGTCTCATACAGTAAGGTCACTACACATTGATATATATACACATACATTGATGAATACACATATAAGGGTTTAAGCATACACTGGCTTTGCTGTATTAACTGAATCACTATAATCTCTCTGTGAATGCTACTAGATCCATTTATACCAACTTATCAAAACCTGGCAATAATCTGATATAACATAAGCAATTAAATCTGAGGGTATTTTTATAGGGATTTGCAAAGGAGTACATGTTTATATGCTGGTTTTAATTAAAACAGTGCAATTAAATGGGTAGGCCAGTTTTGTGGTTTTTGAAAATACAAGTATATATAAATTGACTGGTGTACAACAACCCCTATTCTGTTATTAACTTACCAGTAAATAAATGCAGCAGCATTTGGACCCCAGTTTTGAACACCACCATTTGGATCATTACATCCCCTATTTTTGCTCTCTTGCAAAATTCAGAATTAGATCTGAGTTGGTATTTAATTTATTTAGCCTTCTGTATTCAGTAAAAAAAAAAAAAAAAAGCATCATTGTCATGCCTGTGTGTGTTTGTAATGACAGTCCCTGTCCTAAAAACCTGAACAACAATCTTTGCTTTAAAGTTCAGGTAGCGATGTGATCTAGGTTTCAATTTCAAGACCATCTCTTACAATAAAACTTAGCCCTTTGTATTATAGAATCATGACTAATTTTCCTTGACCTTTTTTCCCATCGTGTTGTCCTACTGTGTGCAAATGTTTTATACAACTCTTTTAGTCTTGCTATGGATGTATGATGCAGCTTGGCTATGTGATGCTATTCTCCCTAATAATTTTTTCTACATGATTTAACTTACAAAAAAATCAAATAGCCACCAATCTATCTTTCCAGTTGTTTGTATACCTGTTCTTTCTTATTTTTCTGATTATTAATAATCACACTACTTTCAGGTTTATTACTGGAATTCAGATTCCACTTTAGTGATATTTCTTTACTACCTGCCCTTTAAATATCATTTACTTCTCCACCATAGTCTTCCTGCATAATAGCTGATTCCAGTCAATTGTCTTTAAGTTCGAATTCCTTGAATGTCTGGCTTTTTAAGACTCTAATGTCCTTGTGCTTGTGCCGTGCCATTTGGAAATACTTCAGCTATATCTCCGATCTGATTGTATCAGATTAACTACAGTCATACACATCCAGTTATCTTCAGTCCTCACTTTGGTTAGCATATAGCTGAGTACACAGAACCTTTAGTTACCCATGCAGCATCTTGTTTCCACATTCAACTACCCTAAATAGGTAGGGGTACACATCTCTCTCCCTCTTCCCTCACATCCTCCTGGGGGGTTCCCAGCCATCTCATATGACTGCTTGGTCCTTCATGCAGGTGCAGGGGCTATTGTACTTTTCCTTTATACTAAAATGTTTTTTTCCTTACATTGCGACTTCTAACTGGCTTATTTTTACCCTGTTACTTGAAGGGTTTATTTGAAACCCTTTTAGGCTAATGATTCCTTTTTTTGATGGAATAGAGGTTCTAGGAAGTATATATCCTCAGACAGTGAGGATGCAAATGAGAGGAGAGCATGACTCCTTACGCTCCCTGACTTTCAGGAAAACCACCTCAACAAATAAAAAAACATTGAAAAGAGAAAGTCCAGAGGCCAGTAACAGGAAAAAGTACTTACAACTAACTAGTAGGTAGCTTTAGTCAATTGACAGAGGAAAGGGAAAGGAGAATATGCACCCTTAGTAAACTAAATGGCCGAGCTCAGCCATTTTATGATTTAACAGCATTCCACTTTTACTGCAGTACAGGGACTGGAGAACATCAGTTACTTTTTTCTTACACTGGCAGGTTCTTTAAACAGCTTCAGCTTGTGGTGTTTTTCCTCTGGTCACATACATGCTGAAACGCATTAGGTGTAACAGGATGAAAGAAAAGTCTCTAAGTCTTAAGTAATGCCACTGATGTCTAATGACAGCAAAATCTAGTCTGCTTTCATCTAAAAGCAGAAAAATGAGTTTGGCACAACAGAGAAATACAGCAGTCAACATAATTTAGAAGAGTATGTTAATTTTAGCAATGTTTATGAGAAATTAAGAGGGATTCACATGTAGGAGGAATCAGATTCTCTGAAACACCAAGAATTCCTCGGTCCTTTCAGAAGCCAAGATACTGAGCTGCATACAACAGTGGCCTTATATTACTCCAAAACCTACTGTGCTGTTGAGATGGGGGCTGGGGGGAATAAAGGGCAGAGGTATTTTGTTTCCAGCACTGACAAAAGACTCTGGCATTTTATGCAGTATTTAATTTTAACATATAACAGCATGAAACAGTTATATTTTCACCCCTTTCTATTGTTCCACATTAATATTTCAGGAAAAAATCTATTCTTTTCTCACATAAACATCCACAAAGCAATAAACAAGTATTTTACGTAGGCTGTGGAATTTCAGATCATTGAAAATGATTATACTTGACTTAATTCTCCATGTAAATCTTTCATAACAGGGTCAGACCTTCAACAAGAATAAATCCATAGTGAACCCATAAAGGATTTATATCACTTGTGGTCTATACACCAACTTTGCCCTGTATTTTCCCCTACATAGCTTGCTCAGAACTTGAAAAGCATGTGCAGACATTGCTATGCATGGAAAAGATGAGATCACGTTATTAAAATAAGCCAGATAACATGGCATTATTATTATTATTACTTACTATTCTTAACGTGAGGTACAGTTACAGTCTCTGTTTCAACAAGGCACAGGAGTGCTGTCTTTGGCTGTAGGACTTCTTTGAGCTCACATGCTTGAGAAATTCTTGGGTGAGTCAGGGCTTTCTATTAAAACTTCTACTACGGGGTTAATGGGCAAAACGCACTACACTATTAACGTTCTATGCCGCGCAACTTATTTTCAATTGAAAAACGTAAGTTGCATTTTCTAATCACATTTGTTCCTTTACCTGCTTTTTCCTATGAATATAGTATATCTAATTATAACCTGAAGTCCACAGCAGGCTGCAGTTCACCTCATTGGATTGCACCAGTCCTCTTTCTTTGAGAAATCACAGCACCCAGATGCCAAGCTGTTAAAATAGTTTTCTAGCTATAGCATCTGCCTCCAGATTGATCAAGCAGTTGTGTCTGAGTCAGTTATGTGGTTAAAGGGATAATGGACTGTCTGTGCTGTCTGGCCTTCCTGAATGCCAATTTCTTTTGACTTGCATTTCACAGTAATTTATGCATCTTTACCAGTTGTTCAGAAGGCTTTGCTGCAATCCACCTCCCCTCATTTCAGTTTGCAGCAATAAATGGAAGCTCCAAACCCATCGTGTTCATGACTGGACAGTGTCTATACCTAAGAAAGTGGGTTACTTCTTTTTTTTTGCTAGATTCCCTGTTTAAACACTAGTAGCACCAATTGTCTGCTGCATCGTCGCAACAGACCCTTTATTATCATGCTGTCAGACATTTTCTCATGATTCTGGGCCACAGTAATTTAGTAACCTTTCTAATATGAATATTTCAATGTTTGTAGCTCTGAGTAACATACAGACTGGAAGGGGGAAAAAAAAGCATCCCCTTCTTCCCCGCAGCTCCTTTTTATAGTTTTAGCTTTAAGAAGAATATGAATTAAATGTTAGGTACTAGAATCTGAGATTTTTTTCTCTAACTCACCAGTATTGGGGACGAATAAATATGATGAATTTATTGCATGTGAGGTAAGGGTTCTGATTTTTGTCTTCCCTCTGCATGAAACCAATCTTCTCTGAAAGGACATTTGAATTGAAGAAATAGAGGACAAATATAAATATGGATGGAGGTTAAAACTCTCGGTATAGGTGTGAAGTCATAAACTATTTGACCAAAAAAAGTCATTATGTTGTTTCTGCTGCCAGCTTGCTGAGCTGATACACCAAAATTTCTGGAAAGATAAAGGAAACAGTACATGAAGCAATGAAAAATTCAGAAAAATGACATTCGTGTAGTGCTAATTTTATTGCATTCTTTTGTAGTGAAGTCACTCTTCAGTGCTTTCATTTTTCCCTTCCAGATTTACCGATAAAAGGACTATTCTCAGACAAAGAAAAATGCCGTGAGAGTACATGTTGTACTTCTGATTCCACAAGATGTACACATGTATGTGTTTTCAAGGATCACATTGGCTTAACAGTCACGAAGCCTTAGGGGCTTACAGAATGCACATCCTATTTATTCTGAGGTTAAACATTTTCCTATCAAGCTGCAGATAATGGTTAATATACTGTACTAAGTGCAATCTCATTATACATTCCCGTGATTTCAATTATTAACATGATAATATTTTCTATTAATTTTTAAATAATCAGGGTTTGAATGTAAATCATTGTATGCTTCTAAATAGATTTTTTATATTAATTATTGAACCTTTGTTACTGTACCAGTATTTTATTACACGTAGCTCAATTTTTTCGCTACCCCCCCCCCCCCCAAAAAAAACCCAAAAACCACTGATATGGAAGCTTTGAATTTATACCACCTCTGGATATAACATGCGTCCATCTGTTCGTACACACAGACTCTTGTATACATATTGCTGATTTTGTAAATGATAACAGATTTTCTAATTTATATTTATTACTGCTGAACCAGGAACTGACAACAAAATTTGGATGATTAGTGTGCAACAGTGTGTGAGTGTGAGAAAGAGACTAATGTTTAGAAACACTTAATGTCTCATTGACTAAAGGACCAAGAAAAAGATCCAACTGTGTACATCTAGAGAAAGATAATGACATGAGAGCAGGAGGAAAAAAAAGTCTGAAGTGTAGTATCCCAGATTATACTCCTGAAACATGGAGTGAGTTGAGAATGGGAAAAGGGCATAGTAACTCATGGATACCCTACTTCTGCAAAGCTTGGTACCCCTCCCCAGAGCATTCAGGTTTGATTTTGTGTGTGGAACTGATTCTAAATGTCTTTTTGGAATACTAATTAAGGGAATTCATACTGACTATCATAAACCATAGTAGCCTCTTAAATCCATGGAAAGAAAAGATGTCTTCATCTATTGCTAAGATTAATATATCATAGATCACAGACTGATCATTCTTCTATTCTGTTCTGTTCTGTTCTATTCTATTCTATTCTATTCTGTTCCATTCATAAATGTCTGAAGCAGATGGACTACAGAAAGATGTTTGAGATTTGGCTAAGAACAGACCCACGATTTTAAGAAATTAGAAATAGCCAGAATAAATTCCATATGAAATGTAAAAGGGCATGGGCATGTGCAAACATGTGTGGGATCAGCACTGTCAGGTTCTGACAGGTTCCTTGTATCATGGACAAGATTGCTATCATTTGTGATTTGCATGATGTTGCTATAGTAGAGGCCAATCCTTTTTTGTCCTCTTTGGTGTCTCAGCATGCCCTTTCTGCCTGACTCATATCACATTGTCTGCCCCACTGACCATGCCATTCGCCTCGCCCTTAAATGCCTTTTTTGCCTTCTCTGGTGTCCTACTTACATAGTTTCCTTTTGTTCTCCTTCAAATCTTAGCCATTTCTTCTGTGACTATTAATGACTGGGTAAGAAACAGTATTTATATAATTTTGCTCTGTGGATCTACTCCAGAAATCTGACTGAAGCCAATGAAATTACTTACATGCCTGAAATAAAACATATACCTAACAGCTTTTATGAGTTATGGTCTGTCTCTCTTTGCCACCCTTTCCTTTCATTATATGCTTGTCTTCTTTTATACATCTAGCTCTTCAGGAGATGTATTTGTGGCATTACATTTGCTTGATAGTAATTGCAGAAATAGTACAAATAGCAATAATAATGTGGTATTCTAGGTTGTTCATTTTATGCTCATTTAAATTGGCACTTCCATTTAATAAATCTCTGTAAATGAATCTCTGAAAAGCTGTAGCGAAAGTCCTTAAACAAGAAAGTTACCTGTCACAAAACCCAAGCAATCAGTGCCATCACAGCATTTTAAGTGAACCCAGTGCCAATCCTCAAAAGTCTCCAGCTTATTGTTGATGCAACCGATGTTTGGATAAACCCCTGTATTGAGCCTCTTTAATTACGCCATAGATGAATTACAATTAATATGTAAATAGAGACATAAAACTAGGCTTATCACATGTAGCTATCTGTACTAGCAATCAGGCTTTACAAATCCCTCCCTTTTGAAAGTCCCTCAAGCTACTTGTTTCACATTTTATTTTCTCTTTTACTTTAGCTACTGATCTGCCAGCAGAATTCCAAGCACATGGTGGCCTCTTTGTAATTCACACCATTCAAAGGCATGGCAAATTATGATCCACTTGGCTAACGAGCAAGACAACATATTGTTAGTTTACTTTTACAAATACCTCTTCCTTCCACTGGATTTGATATATGTATGTATATAACTTTATACATTTGTGTAACCAAATTATCACAGCATTAGTAAGAAACAAAGACGCACAACAGGGGAAACTTTCTTTAGTCACCTGCTACAGAAACACCCCACCAGAGCTTGTAGAATGTGTCAGGTCAATTGATTCTCATTTTTGCTAGACTTACTTGCACAGCTCTGTAACTGTGTACCAGAACTGGTCAGCAGACAGATTTTCTTTTTTTCACAGAACAAATAAGCAACCCCAAAATACACTCCCCCCCCCAAAGCCAGAATTTTTGCTGAGCAACTGCAACTGATATAAATCTTAAAACTGTAAATCTGTTCTTCACCCATCTGTAAGTTGCAATATTTATATGCCACAGACATCACGGTGGGCATGGTTAGAACCAATAAAGAGAGTAAATGTCATACTTAATTGATAAGGGTGACAAGCACTTTCTAGCATTGAAAGGCAGACTGCATCCAAAACCTGCACGTTTCCAGCCCTACTGAGCAATGACTCTGAAAGTCAAATGAGCAACTTTATCTGATTGTTGTTGTTATTAGGAATGCAGTAAAAGCAATGAAAAGTAGGAGTCAAAGTGAGAATTTAAATACATGTTTCTATGAAAGCTTCTTGCATCTACAGATGGAAAACTCCTAACAGAGTAAAAGCATGGGGGTAGCTGGGATGTACAAGAGCCTTAAACATTACCTATTTATTTAGCTGGCGTAGTGATACGCTCAGCTGAGTTGGTTTGTCTCTGCTTGGAGCTGGTCTAAATCAGCCTGTCTCAGTCTCAGTATGATTTTTTTTTTCTTCCCCCTGTTCATAGTCCCTGGAATACAGTACTGCATTTGTAGACCACAATCAGGGTTTGCTAACAACCTTCCCCCTTCACTTGCAACACATTAAGAACAACCAGGGCTTATCTCTCACATTTACATGTGTGAACAATGTTAACAATAAGAAGAAAAAAATGTTTAATAATTTGAAGTACAATATCCAGAAAAGTTTGAACATTCAGATTTTTCACATATTTTTGAATGTACACATTTCCATCTATCTTTAAACACTTAAATAATCTCTTGGATTATGCAGTTTTTGTTTGAATCACCAGTTTCCTTCAGCTTAGCTATGAAAGCAGAAAGGAAAAGAAGAGTTAGTCTTGAAAAATCCATTATTCTGTATATTCACACCATAGTATATGTCTGCATTCTCTCAGAGCCTGATCCCAGGCAACATTACTGTAAGGCTGCTCCCCCCACCCCCATCCCATCACCACTGAATTTGCCCTCATTCTTACATTTTGTCAGAAAAAAAAACATGTATGAAATGGTACCCAGTTCACCCGGAGGTCCTGACCTGCATTCATTGGTTGCTTACAGTTCTTTGATAATGAGAGACACTCAGGTGTAAGCCTGTGATGCCCAGGCCTTTTTCCAGCTCCAAAATGTAATTTCTGCGAAACCGTACTGTAATTCTGGAAATTCTGTAGGAATCACTCAGGAGCAGGTAAAGCAGCAGGAGCAAGAGCCGGTCCTTTTCAGGCTCCCTCTAAATGGGATGAGGATGCTCTCATGCTGTTCTCACAACTGTGCTAATGTTTCCTGTGATGTCCCTATCACTCCAGCTTGACTAGTGGACCTGAGTAGTTGCAGACTGACTGCAGCTTCCCCTTGAACATGTCCTTGTACATTCATTCCACATCCAGAGGCGTGAAAGGAAGCCCTGGCAGAGCACGGTCTGTGCCAAACTATGTAGCTTCTTGTTTCTACCGGATACACAGCAAGTAGTGCTGCGCAAGGGGGTGATAGATGCTTGGATAGCTGTAGTGTCAAAGATAGAGTTTGGCCTTTTTGTTTTAAACTTGGAGAATTATTCCAATAATGATTACATTAATTAAGCTTTTATGGCTTAAGCTCTTAAGTTATGAACTTGTTTCCAACCTATAGCCCCATAGATCAGAAGGGTTGAAGTATTCTAGTAACTCTGCAGATCCTATCAGTAATTTTCAAAATTTATTACATTTGGAAAAAATCTATTCAAAATACAGCTAAAAATCATTCTCATCAATGCCTTTTAATACCATCACCCTCCTGTCTTTCTGCTGCATTAGAAAAATGGATCATTTTTGTGACAAAATGCAAAGCTGAACTGTTGTGCTTCTCACTGTAAAGATGTTGGCAGGTCTGATGTGTGCTGGATTTGAAATATTTATTGTACTGCCAGAGCAATCCAAAACCAAACAGTTTTACAGATAATTATGCCCACTAATTATATGCAAAAGGCATCCATTCTCCTTCAGTGATACTATATACATATGGATCTTCTGCTAAGAATAATCAAGTTTACACACATACATTAAGGAGAGCCAGAGCAACAAGCTCCCCTCATCTCCTCCTTTAAATGCTGGACAACTTCTTTTGCAGATCAAGCTGTTATAAAATTAAAGCACTTTTCTGAAATCATCGTACTTTCTATAACATATGTGAGAATGCAGAAAGCAGTTTGGAAAGAGAGAGAAACCTAGAGGGGCTGGAAGAGAGCCAAAACGATAAAGAACAATGAGTGGGCTTGCTGGTCTGTTGATCTTGGATTCTCCCCAAGTATAATTTTTTTCTGTGAGCTGCTGATTTTTTGTTGTGGGTTTTTTTTTTCCCTCCTCTCCTTCCCCCCCCCCCCCCCAATCTCTTTTTCCATCTTACAAGACAAGGACAAGAGAAAGAGAGCAAGGCAGTGCAGTCATTTTAAAAGAAGGATAAATAGGAATGAAAAAAGAGGTGTACAGGAAATTGGTTTACAGCTTCATAAATTTAAAACAGGCATATCGTATTGCACAGATTATGAAGTGTTAGACTGCTCTATTCGGGAACTGGACAATCTGCTTTGCAATGCAAAATGTACTTACACAAGCACAGTGTGCATTTAATAGAATGTTAGGGACTACTTAAATAAGCTGGACATAAACACAGAATTGTAGAACAGTTGAGTATGAAGGGGGCCTCTAGTCTGGCTTCCTCCCCCCCCTCAAAGCAGAGTCAACAAGAGTGGGTTGCTCAGGGCCTTGTCCAGTCTTGTTTGAAAGCCTCCCAGTCCATGGCGCTGGACAAGATGCATCCAAAGATACTGATGTCATTGGAAGGTTGCTGTCATCTTTGAAAAGTCGTGACAATCAGGGACTAGAGAAAGCATCTTCAAAAAAGATGTCTTAGGCCTTAGGAACTGCTGGCCATAAAGCCTCAATTCAGTCCCAAGCAAGGCCTCCTGGAAAGCATTTCCAGGCACGTGAAGGACCAGGTGATTGGTATCAGCCAGTAGGGACTTACCAGGGCCAAACCATGCACGACCAACCTGATTGCTTCCCATAATGAAATGACTGGCTTTGCAGCTCAGGGTAGAGCAGTGGATGTCTCTTAACCTAGACTTCAGCCAGGTTGTCAGAAGTGTCCTTTAATATCTTTGTAGCCAAACCGGGAAGGTATGAACTGGATAGGACAGCTGCAAGCGTGAAAGCTGACGGCACTGCTGGATTCAAAGAGACAGTGGTTCCAAGGTGGTGTGTCAGTGGTTCAAAGTCCAAACACCAACCAGCTGTAAGAGATGTATGCTGGAGGTTGATACTGGGGCTGATACTTTTTTACTATTTTTATGAGCACCCTGGGCAATGGCATGGAATACATGCTCAGCAAGTTCATGAGTAACACCAAATTGCATGGACCAGTTTACATGCTACCCTGGGGAGCAAAGCTGCCATTCGGAGAGGTGTTACCAGGCTGGAGAGCTGACAAAAAACCAAGTGAGCAAAAGCATAGTTCTGAGCTTGGGACAGAACAATCAATGATAGAGGCAAGGGGCTGACTAGCTAGAAAGGAGCTTGCAGAAAAGGAATTGAGGTCCTAGTGGACAAAAGGGCCATCATGACTCAGCACTGCATTGTTGTGGCAGCAACACCTGACTGCGTATGGGGCTGCAATTAGGAGCACAGCGCTGCTGCTAAGAACATAGCCAGGGAAGTGGTTGCGCTTCTTTACGCAGTACTGATGAAGCATTATTGGGAGAACTATGTCCACTCTTGCACCCCATGGACAAGAGAGAGAACACTGCAGCAAGTCTAGAAGAAAGCTACAACATGGTTTGGGAGCTGGGGCACCTGACATTTAAGGACAGGCTGAAGGGAAGTAGTTTGTTCATTGTGGAGAAGAGATGGCTCTTACTGCTGTCTTGAACTACCTAGAGGGGAGCTATCGAGAAGATGGATCCATATTCTTCTCAAAATGTACAGCAAAAGGGCAAGAAGCAACAGATACCAGATGTAGCAAGAGAAATTCCATACATAAAAGGAAAGTTTCCCCACAGTGCAGCTGATTAACACAGTAGACCAGATTGTCCAGAGAGATTGTGGAATAACTATCCTTGATGATACTGAGATCTGAATGGACAAAGCCCTGATCTAAAATTCAGGTTGATCCTGCTCTGATGCATCATATGGAGTCTTACTATCTGGCATGCTGGTTGTCTCCCTTGGCATTTTGAAGACACGAAAAATTATGCTTTGGAGGACTTGCCAGCTAAATTCTTCCCCTGCAGTTTTGCTGCATTATATATCTAATTTCCATGCATCCAACTTTTGAACTTTATTATTTTCATCCTTCCAAAATATGGAAGTTATTTTAAAGTGTCTCTAAAGCCCCATGGATTTAACAAAAGTTATGCTGATTAATGGAGACAATTACTTCTCTATTAAAAAGTTACAGAAATGAACTAAAAAGATATTATTTTACTTTAATTTTTTAGTTCTCCTTTCACTTAATACACATGCTTCTTCTGTGACAGAAGCTGAAACAATGAACAAGGCAAAAGGAAGACATATTGCAGAGCACTTCATCAGGGAAATGTATTTCAAGTTCCCTCATTGCTTAAGCTTTACATTCAGTTTATGCATGTGAGTACCTTTGCCTTTTCAAACATGGAGTCTTACATGTGATGTCTAGTGATACTAAGACTAAATGAATATCCTTCCTATAGTTTTGGGTTTTTGTAAACCAGATAGCTGACTAAATCTCAAAAGAAATACTTTGCTGTGTCTGCAGGGTAAGGTTGGAGAAACTGTCTAGAAATGATAATCAGACTGGGCTTCTCCACAAAAGGAATGTCTGCTAATCTCAGGTACATACTTAGTCCCCTACCACATATTTGAGTAATTCACTAACAGCAGCGTACTAATTTTCACTTCACTCTTGTCAAATAGGGAACTACTATTATCTCCATTTTACAAGTTGAAACCAAGGCAGAGGAAATACTAAAAAACATGTGGCAAGAACAAAAAAACCTGAATAGCAGCCTCATCAATTGCAGATGACTTTCTCATGCTTTAGTATCTTCTCATAGGTTTTTAGCTAGACCATAGTCTCAGCCAGAAGGGTAATCCCTATGTTTCTAGTGCATGAATAATGTACCTTTTAATAACATTATAAAAGTATTAGTGCAGCTTTAATCTTATTCCCATTTCAATCATAACTATTATTTGGCATGGTAAAACACTCCCTCAAAACACTGTCATAGAAGCTTAACTTTGCAGCACAGTTCAAAAAAAGCAATTAGCTACTTATTATTTAATGGGCCACTGTCAATGACCTGTGAGAATTACAACCCAGATCAGTATCAGCAGTAAGCATAATAAGTTTGTAACTTCTAGCCAGTGAAAAGGGACATATTGCCATTTTCCATTATGAAGTATCTTCCACTTCATGGCTGCAATCAGGTATATAAATACAACATCACTGGGTTTTACAATGCAAATGTAGTCATCTTTACGTACCATGTACAGTGTAAATGTCCTCAAATGCATAAAATGAAGCACAGTGAACAAAAAATATGCACAATTTGTTACACAGAGCATGGAAGGGGTGTTTGCTCAGACAGACTCTGAGCACCATCTGGGAGACAAGTGTTTAGTTTTGCAACAGATTGCATAATTTTCGTGTAGAATCTGGAGAAAAGCTCTAAATGCTTTAATAGATAGTTGATTTAACATGCGTTTAATCTTTGTTTTGTGTTGTCTTAAAGGCTATGCATATGTTTTGAATGACAGAAGTAGTCATTAACTTATTACAGCGCTCATCCCTTTGCACAATTTGCTTTCTTTCCTTTTCTTCTCATTGCGCGTGTCTGTGCGCATGCAATATTTCACCTTACAGAGTTCATTTTCACAGCACATGGTAATTAATCTTAGTAAAAGCCAAGCATCTACTGCATATGCATGCCATTTGATTGATTAGATTAAAAATGTAATGTTACAGTTCATACATTAGCAATATTTCAATATAACATATACTAAGGACTCTACTATCAATAATACGAATACTTCAAGAACAACACAAATTAACACCTGAAGCATAAAGAACGACCTTGAGAGAATGAAATGCTTTACCTAAACCACATTGCTTAAAATGTCTTTTAAACTCAGCACCATGTTTATGTGCTAAACAAGCTGTAGAAAGCACTGCCCTTCAGAATAGGAAGATTTCTGATAGAGAATTTCTCGCTTGGAGCATTTTAGAAGTGGCATAATGTTTAGAAACACTGCATTCATTTTTATTTTTTTTTAGTGGTATCCAACTAAATATATCTGCTACACAATAGTAAAAAGCTATACATTAGAACTTTTTTCAATTTTCTTCTTGCACAAGTTAATAAAAGGATTGGAAGGCATAAACTGAGGATTCACTTTATTAGAACCAGAAACATAGAGAAAGAAATATAATAAAATGAGACTATACATATTGTATAAAAAAGGCATGCTGTATTATGTGACAGTGTTATGACAAAATGAAATACCATCCTTCATTTGGGTATCTGTTCTTCTATATCCAAAAGCAAAATTACATCAAAATACTTCTGCGCTGATTGACTTTTAATGCAATACACTGCAGCATCTTTCAACCTTAAGCAATGATAATGCTTTCAAACCTGCTATAAACTGGGTCAACCATATGAAGAAATTGTAAAAAATGATGCAGAAATTCAATTTAGCACTGTGTGAAAACTGCACAATAGCAGGATTAAAGGATCTGAAAATGAAGACAAGTGGTTCATTATTAACTCCTTAAATGTTGTTCCTTCTGCTTTTTCTGGAATGTCATTTATTTCTAGCTTAGAATTGTAATTTCTGTGTCATGATACAGTGGATACACTCTATATTGCCTCTCCATATGAGCACACTGAAGTTTCCCCAAAGGCTTAATAAAGTTTATGAAATAAGTCAGCATTCACTATTAATTTTACCCACATAGGTAACAAAATAAATTAAAAAGAAAAAGCATTATACAATCATATAAAAGCTGTGGAGAGTATAAAATGTAGTCAACTTAAAAAAAAAAAAAAAAAAGGAAAAAAGCAGCTGTTTAAGTGGCCAAAGCAGCGTTTAAAAAAAGTGATGTTATAGCTGTAAATGAAAAGTCCTTGTATGCAGAAGAGATACTCCTATTTGTTCCTTGTATAATGTAATCATTTAAATAGTTGGCCTTTTTTGTGACATGCTAATTGTTTAGACATCACTTCTTTATGTACCTAAAGAGGTCTTTTTTTTTTTTTCTTGAGCTATTGTGTGTCGTATGTGCCTGTGAATATGTTTTGGATCAGCATGCATAACTGTCATGGCCATTCTTCCAGCAGGAAGTCCAGTCTCTGTCCAAGTGTATAACAATAGCACTCCACGCTGATGATCACCAGAATCCAGTGTTCAGTTCAGACGCAACATCAAAATGAGTAACAATTGAAGAGAAACCAGCCTGGAATGATTTAAAGAGCTGGGTAAGCCTAAAGATGAAAAAAATTTAAAAAAACCTGCTCCAGGGGAGCAATTGTACTTTTGTGTATGAATCTATAAAAAAAACTCCTCTGATTTCTTTGCTTTGAGAGCTTAGATAGCTTCAATTAAATTCAGTCTGGACATCTAAAAATAAAGTTGGTAATAGACAGCAGTGTAGTCTTACTTCTACTATGGAAAATTGTCTTTCTTCCAAAGTGTAATATGTTTGATAGCACTCATTTTTGAACTTAATCTTACTCTTAATTGGCAGAGGATTGATTCAAATTCTATTTGGCACTTACTATTTGTGCCTAAATTGCAGGACAGTGTGCTCCAAAATGCATGTTACAGTTCTGGCTACCAGTCATCCAAAACAAGAGATCTGCTGGAGCTCCTCCTCATCTGCCTGAGGCTTTCTTGCCAGTGGCAGCTAGGGCAGAGTGATGTGCCTGGGTCTGATTTCGACACAGTCAGGACGCAGCCAGGCCTGGTTAACTTTGTTCTGGAAAGCAGTCTTAGGTCCCCCAGTTTAAGTGTATGCACGTCACTTTCCACAGCTTGACCTGTAGTTGTTTGGCCATCACGACAAATAAATTAAAAATTGACATGGGAGAAAAATCATAAAAATCAAAAATAAAATAGCAACTTGAGTGATCATCAGCACTGACATTATTAGCAACCAAGAAGTCTCAAGCCTAAATTTAGTGATTCAACTGCAACTTACAATATGTGTTTTAAAG
Source organism: Buteo buteo (assembly GCF_964188355.1). Lineage (NCBI taxonomy): Eukaryota > Metazoa > Chordata > Aves > Accipitriformes > Accipitridae > Buteo > Buteo buteo. Next base: position 8,251,215 of record NC_134181.1, on the reverse strand, counting down.
AATTTGCAGTTTCTTTCCCTCTGCTTCCCTATCTCAAATAGTAGTAAATAATTAGATGAATTACTACTCCCTTTTGAACTCATGGTTACATGATCCCAGAGCACAGAAACTACGTGATGTCTCATATATTTCTATATAAATTTATTGTGCAGATCTGGTGGTACATGGGATGTGGCCTGCACCGTCTACTCATTTCAGCCTCTATCATAATACATAGTAAAATCATTGGCCAGTAAGCTCAACTGTAATATTAGTGTTGGGGCTGTCATTAAGTCAGCATAAGATGAAGGAGAGTAGCTGAGCATATAGAAAAGCATTCATACAAAGAGACTTCACTCAATGGCACGAATGGATATCATAAGCGGAAAATATTTTAAATAAATGTTGTGACAAAACAGTTTAATTTGAGAATAAAGAGTGAGAAAAGGGATACAATGTTCTAACTGTGTAAATTATCTTTAAGCAATTAATGCTTTCTCCATCTGTGGTCCAAAACATAAGTTCTTCTCCTTCAAAAGTGATCACACATTATGACTGTGGATTTACTTTTATGTCTAGGAACAAGGAAGGATGTGCAACTTACCAGTTTCTTTTTTAAAAAAGTATAAATGTTTAATTATATAACAGAAAATTGACTGAAGGAGTAAGCTAAACTTTAAAATCAGTGGCAGCAAAATTTTTTTCCCTATAAGCATAATAATAATGTAGACTATATTTGTGAAGATAAATTTATAAACCCCTCATACTGTTTGCTTTCTCAGTTTTTGCAGTTTTCTTAGCTTGGATGATGACAATGATTCAACCTGTTTGCTTAGAGTCAATCTCATGTTTAAGTTACTGGAATTTGCAACTAGAGGTTTCATACTCTGGAAGAGTGCTCTATTTATGGAGGACAAAAAATCAATGATCCTGTTGCTCTCAGATATTTTCAAAAGCTGTTTTTTTGGGGGTGTGTTTTCTTGATGCACAACTGCAGTTCTGGAACTCCCATAATTTCATAGTGTCTTTAAGGTAACTTTCAAGGCATTCTGAAACTCCATTTGTCGCGGTTTAACCCCAGCCAGCAACCAAGCAGCACACAGCCGCTCGCTCATTCCCGCCACCGATGGGATGGGGGAGAGAATCAGAAGAGTAAAAGTGAGAAAACTTGTGGTAATAGGTGAAGCAAAAGCCGTGCACATAAGCAAAGCAAAACAAGGAATTCATTCCCCACTTCCCACGGGCAGGCAGTGTTCAGCCATCTCCAGGACAGCAGGGCTCCATCACGCCTAACGGTGACTTGGGAAGACAAACGCCATCACTCCCAACGTCCCCCCTTCCTTCTTCTTCCCCCAGCTTTCTGTGCTGAGCATGACGCCATACAGTCTGGGACATCCCTTGGGTCAGTTGGGGTCAGCTTTCCTGGCTGTGTCCCCTCCCAATCCCTTGTGCCCCCCCAGCCTCCTCGCTGGTGGGGTGGGCTGAGAAGCAGAAAAGGCCTTGGCTCTGGGTAAGCACTGCTCAGCAGTAACGAAAATATCCCTAAATTACCAACACTGTTTCCAGCACAAATCCAAAACATAGCCCCATACCAGCTACTGTGAAGAAAATTAACTCTATCCCAGCCAAAACCAGCACACAGTACTAACACTAAGAGAATTTAACTGAATCTGTACTTACCAAAATCAGTATACGTGGTTAACTTCATGAAACTGAGATTAGCTAAAGCGTGAGAAACAGTGACTACCAGAGTGTCAGATTTCTATCATGACCATACAATGGGAAAAACTTCCAGATTTCAGGTTCATAGTGTGAAAAGGATGTTTGCCTTAAGTTAGGTGCTGTTGCAGAGAGCAGTTCTGCATCGATTGGACCATGTGAGCACAGAGGTTCACAGGAAAGGTAATCTATGCCCTGATCTGCAAAAGTCAAAAATATTTGGAGTAAAATTCAACTGGGGCACAGCAAAATGAGGAATGGAAATTACAGCAATACACTCCCTCTTTTTATAGTTTCCTAAATTTATTCATTTGCTCATCTTGACCACTGTGCTTGTGAAAGCAAAATGTAATTTGCTTTTATGCATACCTTGCTGTATATAAATGCTTGTTTCTCAGTAGTACTAAAATGCATTTTAGGAATATGATCCAATATCTGCTGAAATCAAAAGAGAAGTTTGTATTGCTCTCCAGCTTATTTGAAACAGGTCCAGATCAGGAAAATAAGTGATACATTCAGTGTTTCTGAGGGAAGTAACATGCGTCAATTAACTGTGCCACAGTTAGCTCTTGGCGGCATCGTTGCAAAGCGATTGCCAGTTGCTTTTGATAGACATGAATGAAATTAAGACCTTCAGGGTGGAAAAGCATGTACAATCCTTAGCTGTTTTACATGAAAAACCTTCTTTTTCATATGGGGTACAATACCAAAGAAACAGGGATTTAGAAGTGACATTTCTGTGCTAGAGCTCCCGATAAGTACCTGTATATGGGTACCATCAGCAGAGCAAGCCATTATTTGGATGAATCCCACGGGAAAGTGATAATGTGTGCAGAAAGAAAAAGCAAGTTTTGTGTGAAGCTGGGGTGGACGTAATCACAATGTAGGTGAAAGATGACAGCATAACCTTTAATGTGCAGAGGATTAAAGCATGAGGTGGCGAAGAATAAATGTGGACTTCTAAATTTGTTTGGTAAGATAGATGTGCAATTAGAGGAAGCAGAAATTTAAGAGCCAATAAACCCTAAATAGACGGCAGACTTGTCTGCTGTGATAAGGTAGTCAGTTAGGCCCACAATAAGTGTCACTACAGTAATTAGAATATACTGAGAAATCTGATTGGAATTTTTGCATGATGAGAGCATTGCCAACTGCTTTTGATATTGGCTGATAGCAACAGTAACAGGCTGACAAGACCTGTTCTGAATTCTTTACCAGCAAGAAGGGAAGATGCTTTTTAGTGGATTTATCCTTTAGCATCCTCCCTTTCTTTTCCAGCCTCTTAAGTCCTTTGTAAACAAATAAACAGCAATGATATTTTAAAGGGTTAGTTGTGCCAGACACTGCTGAAGCTCATTTAAGAAGAGGTGCCATATGTAAGTTGCATTCTTCATGCGTGAGCTTCCCCTCCGTATCACATTTGCCATGAAGTTTTGGATTCACTTTACAAGTTTTCAAAGCAATATTATTTTATTCTGAAGCTTTTCATAAGCACTGCCAAAGGGGTTTGCGGTCCTGTCTCTCTCCTCTGGAGTTTCAGCTTGCTTGAAACAAAAAAAGATTATTTGCAGTAGATCAATATTCCCTTAAGATGTAAACGCATCAGCTCCTATAAGTGAAGCAAGATTTGGCCTGGCCAGTACTCTAATGTTAGCTCTCGAAGGATATCTCAGGGGCTGCAGAAATTGTAACGAGGAATCAATAACTAGAACAAATCTCTCGTAGGGCTGATGCAGCCTCTCAGAGTATGTTTGTATCTTTGTATAACTGGAGGTAGTTTTCTGCAAATGAGATGCAAAATGGAGGAACTCAGGAAATTCATGTGGCAGTTTCAGTGCTGGGCAGGACTGTAAGTTTGATCCCAGAGGTGAGATTGTGCTGTCAGTAGTGATACTCTGCCTGCCTAAATTGCCACTGGAGGAAATACTCTCCTTTACTCACCCCTCTTAGCTGGTAGACATTGTTTCCTTTTACTGTTTAATCAGGGGCTGTGTGTCACCCTAGGTATGCCTGAATTATAGTTTGGATTAAAGTGAATAATTTTTATAGTGTTTTGCAGTGAAATGAGCAGTTTCAAGTCCTACAAATGTACGCAGAGTATCTTGCTCTCCCCCACACTGTTCTTGGATGTGAAGAAGCTGAGCTTTCTTGTGTCCATTCGACAACTTTGTAAGAAAATGTGTCAGGATTATGCTGCTGGACCACCACAGCCAGCTTTCTGTCTCTCAGGGCATGTGGAACTGTGTATATATATACATATATATATACACACACACACACACAGAGATATATCAGTGGCTATTTTTTGTACCACCTTAAATTGAACTGTTCTCAGATGTTTTGCCAGGTTGGCGATCCAGGGCAAGTTGAACATCTCTGCAGCTGAATGCTGAGTGTGTGTATTTATAAGAAGGCAAGCAGGAATCCTGTTGTATTTATTAATAATCTGAGATGCTCAGAAAGTCTGCAAATGGCTTGATACTCATAAAACTTAAGAAAAGTTCAGATGCTGCATAGTGGGATGTTACAATTCTGTTACAGTAAGTACCTTTTGCCTTTGTTTTGTGAATGACCTTCTCATTTATGGAGTCCCTCTTTGCTCTTCTGTCCAAGTTATGTTCTTTTGTGTTAAGTAAAACATGGACGATTAAGTATACAAAAGTGCACTCAAGCTCCTGTGCACACCCAACTGAAAACAGTGTCAAATGACCAGAAACATGCTAGCAGAGATGCGAGCTTTGTCACTGGAGTAGAATGACTGAATATGAAATTCATTATTGGGAAGCAAAGTGACATTTAAATTATGCTGCTGTTTCTCCTGCAGGCTTCTGACAGGGTATTTTCAGAAAGAAAATTAAATGTGTTACAAGGCACTTAAATGCAACACTTGAAAATGGTATCTTAATGTGTTTGATTCTTAAATGAAATGTTAGCGCTCTGCATCGCTATGATTTTACCAGGAATGTGACATGTAAAACTGACACTGTATCTCCTCAAATCTTCAGTGCACTAACTTGCATCCTTTAAATGCTGGTCTTGTGCCATTTGTGTTTAACCCACACAATAGAATTAGTCATGTGGAGAGGGGAACAGCTGGCAAAAAAAAAAAAAAAAAAAAAGGCATGAGCAGCCAACTTAGCATTGTCACAGGTAAAAGACAGCAATGAATCACAGGCAAGTGCAAAACTATCAAGGGAAAAAAAAAAGCCAGTAATAAAGGTGATTCAACTGTAATGTCAGGCTCTCTTGAGGAAGTGATCTGCAGATGGATAGAGAAGTGGAGAAGAAATGGCTTCAGACAGGTGAAGGCTAATTTTTGATGTTGAAAAGAAAGCTTTATCCTTGTCTGAGGCCCCAGTTTAAAAAGGGTATTTATCTATGGGGTTAATTTCATCAGCTCCACTAACTGCACTCCAGTGAGAGATAAGAAGATAATTAAAACTACCACCATGCTTAATCAACGCGCCAGCATAGGGATACTCTCTTGAATTGGGGCACAATTAAATTAAGTTTAACTTCTTCCAAATATATGCAAGAAGTAGACATCTGGCAAAGTCTAGCTGAAAATGCACAGAGCTGCATTATGACAATCTCCAAGGACAAAGGAAATGGAAAGACTTCTGCCAAGTCCTTTAACCTTTTTTTTGCAATGCAGACTACCAATCACAAAAAAATACTAGTGATTTCACTAATTTATTGCTAAATCACTAAACTAGTGATTTCACTCATTTACCCATTTATATATATACATATATATGTAAACGTATGCATGTACGCTAATTAACATTATTTTATAATGTTTCAGTAAGCACCTCTAACTGTTGTGTTTCACAACAATTTATAACTGCAATTAAAAGATCTGAAAATGATATAAGAGGAAACAGACTAATTGAACTAATCAAAGACAAGATCAAGGCCCTCCTGGCTTTGATATCTATAGCTCCATGAAAAGGAGTCTTTGAATATTTGCTGAATCTAAGGTTATTAATAATCAGCAGTTACAGTTCTGTCCATCTACAAGGGGCATCAAAGAGTTAATTTTTACAATATGCCCAGAAGGTAAATAGCAGAATCCCTATTAATTTTACTGAATCAAAAGGTCGAGAAGACCTGCTAAAGCCACAACTGGAACTAGACACAGCCAGATTATATGTTGCAAATTCCTGATTCCTAATCTCTGGGCATTTGCTAAAAGCTCACTGAAGACGAAAAGGCTTCCATTCATATTGGGTCTGATAAAAAAATAGTGTGACTGGCAGTTGTGCTCTCACACTCTGAAAAGTCAGAATGCTTTAAAAATAATTCAGAGTGGAAGTAAATAATTATCTTTTTTTTATTTTTCTCTACAGTAGGAACCTTGAAGAACCCTTTTAAATGAGAAACCCACATTTCAGAAGTGCTTTAAAGAGTACAGTCACCCATCAAGAGCTGAAACTTAGGACCCATGAAGCACTTTCTATTTTAAATATTTATCTTTATCTTGCAAAGGCATCAGCCCCTTCCTTTTACTTAACTATGTGAAGAAAGATGATAATTCTTTTTTCTTCCCCCCAAACTGTAGAAGTAGTAAGTTCATTAGCTATGTTTTTTGCTTTTCTGTGCTTCTTTATGTAAATTGCTGTTTCATACATAGGGAGAATGTTGTAAAAGTACTGATGGAGGTTGAAGTAATTACTTGTTAATTTATTCCTTAGTTAGTTATCATTTGAATGCTTTGGAACTGTGCTATGTCTCCTGAACTCCCAAGTCTTCCTATATGGCTTGTTCTAGCCTGGCCGTAATGCCTGAGCAGTAGAACATAATTAAAGAGCTCTACTTTCAGGATATCATCCTCCTTTTTCAACAGGTCCTTCCTCTTGCTGGGATTTGATTGTTGATCTTGCCTTTGTTTTCCATTTTACATATTAAATACAAGATTTTACAAAACAGTTCAGTCTATCAGATGTTAGTTTTCAGCCCAAATGTGTGATATCTTCAAATGTGGCAGCAGTCAGTCCCTTCTCAAGTCATTCATGAAAAACTCGGTTTCAAAGGCAAATTAAAAGAGGGATTTATACCTAAATTCTTGTCTGCGCTCCTGAATGAAACATGTCAGAATCCACTTAACTACACTCCCATGCCTTGCTTAATCCAATAGTTTATACTACAGTCTTCTTTTTCCTGCTTTTAAACACTTCCATGACAGCCAATTGTCAGCTCAGTAGGTGATGAATCTTACACTGCTCTTCATCAGTCTCCTTGGGTGGGCAGCTGTACAGCAGGCTAACAGAGGCAGTGTAGTCATATGTTTGAGTTATGGCCTAGCCCTGGTGATACTGCTCAATTTAAGGTTAAACATGATACATTGTCCTTCAAGGAGGACCATTACTGGATAGCTTCACTATGCAAGCCTGATTACTTTGTATAAACTATGCATGCTTTGCTAACCCCTATGCCCTTGAAGAGGGAACTAAAGACTGATAAAAGGAAACATCCTGCCCCAGAAGGTGCGGAAGGCCGGATGATTGCCAAAAAGAAGCACGAACTAAGGGAAAGGTAAAGGTGGCAGGGGGAGATTGTGACCTCCGACTCAATTCCAGGCTGGAAGAACTTGCCCCCCGACTCTTGCAAGGAGCATGCGTGCTAGTTTACATAGCAAGTGAGGCTAATTTAAATATAACTGGCCAATAGTAGATGGGATGATGACTACTAACCAATGAATATGAATTTAGGCGGGTTTTTACTAATCATGTAACAGATAAAATACATTGATTTTCTTTGGTGCGGTGTGCTGGCTTTGTGGAATTACCTCCTGGCACCCATCTCTGCACAGACATGAAATAAACAAATATCTCGGCTCTGTTCGTAAGATTGGCTTATTGCACACCAGGTACTGAACCCCGCTTGTGGGACAACAGCAGGATGGCTTCTGCCAGAGCCCGGTTCAGGCAACTGCTGCAGCCCCCGTATCTCAGGCCTTGCACACAACCTCTGACAGCACCTACCCAGAGCCGAACGCTTGGAATGCAGACAGCTCCCACCAGTTGGGATGGAAACTTTCAAACCAATGAGGACTATAAAATGAGGCTTTTGACATATATGCATGGTGAAGTTTGTATATGGATGGAAAACCAGAAACATTTGACTTGCAGGGTCTCTACAGACCTGAAACCACCCTGGAGGTATTTAAAAGACATGTAGATGTGGTGCTCAGGGACATGGTTTAGTGGTGGACTTCGCAGTGTTAGGTGTTTGGACTCAATGATCTTAAAGGTCTTTTCCAACCTAAATGATTCCATGATTCTATGACACAACACACTTAGCCAATTTTAATTTTAGGTTGGAAAAGAAAGAATATTATTGAACACCTTCAGTTGAGTCTGACAGTTAATCTAAATAGAAGAAAACACCAGCATCCAAGAATCTTAGACCACAAAAAAGTCACTGTTTATCCTTGCGAATGTATCAAGTATCACTGGCAAATAAAACACTGAAACTGTAAGGGGAGACAGCGCAATTCAACTCCTGAAGCTCCTACTCAGGCAGAATTTGCCACTAATGCCAGTTTTTACATCAGATCTCATCAGGCTTGATTTGAAGGAAGTTGTAGGCTTGAAACCGTAAAGTTCATTGTTAGAAAGGTAGCTCCAGTGGGAAAAAAAGGCAAAAAGCAAATTGTCTGAAATTTTACTCTTTGAGTCATGAACAAATTCTTCTGAAAAGTTAAACAAGTGATTTGCAAGTTATCAAAACTGTCCATGCTGGACTACCTCCCCATGGAAAAAAATTGATACTTTCTTTAATAGTAATCCCAGAAAAACATTCTGACATGCTTGTTTTTATTTTCTTCAACAGGCAATCAAAGAACTGTGCTTGTGAGGGAAAGAACATTCTAATATCCCCATCATCTTTTCCCCTTTCCTTTCAAACTGAAAAGTGTACATCTCTTCACTTCTCTGTTGTGTTCAGCTACTCTTTTACAAGTGGGTTGTGAAACCAGAACTCCCACTAACATAGAATCAGAGACAGGCTTAAGATTTTAGAGGTGGTTCTGAAGTCCTGAGAAATCCCTCAAAAGCTGTATGCTTTTAGCTGTGCTGAATTGCTACTGTCTTCAGATCTAATCTTTCCAGCAGTTGATTTTCCCTTTATCCCGTGTGACCAGACTTATCCCATAGGAGAAATTATGGTTCTGACTTTCCTGAAATTCTGTAACTCTTATTCCCACAGTAGCACAAAAATGGGTCACACTTTGAATCCTGTTTATGCTAGCTTCCCAAACTTATTCATTGCTTTTATCATGCAGATGGTTGTATGTAAGAAAACATATTTGTTAGATGTAAATTTTAGCTGCTTGGGGTCTCTGGCTCTATGTAATATCTAGCCTAATGTCACCACAGGACAACATTTATGTTTTCATTTAAAAATAAAGTAAGCAGATGGGACTTCTCTCATCCATAGAGTAGTAAATTAAAAACAAAAGTAACAATTTTTTTAATGTGGTACTCTGCTGGGATGAGAGTTTGGCATTATGACATCTGGTCTAATTTGAGTATTCCAGTAGCTGCTGTACAGCATTTACTAAAACACTGAAATGAAGCCTGCTAATATTATTTTTGCATAATCCCTGTGAACATGCACACAGAAAGTCTGTGCTTACCCACCCCTCAGCAAAATAAAAAAGCCTAGTACAGACTTAGCTAGTTTCATGGCATATGTCAAGTAAAAATCATTATAGGTGAAACGCTGTCATACAAAGTCCATTTGAGATTATCTGTCCATGAAGACAATGGGAAAAAGAAGAAAAGAGATACCAGTCCCCCAGTTTGTATCTTCGAAAATTTCTTCCCAGGTAAACACTTTTTCTCAGTAATATTCAGAACTCCAATTTTCTGTGAATCTTCCAACCATCAGGGCATGTTATTGAGATTCCACTGAATATTCAAAATGTTTCTTCAATAGGTAGAGACCTTATGGTGCCAAGAAACTTACCAATATTAACTTTTGTCCTTTAATTTTAAACTATTAAAACTTGTCATCTTTAACCAGACACAAAGCATGACTAGTAAATGATTAAATACTTTTTGAGAGTTCAACATAACATTCCACAGATACGCCATAAAATTGAAATGCCTTTTCTATCTAAATACAAAATCCAAGTAAACACACTAAATAGATAAATGGGCAGATTGCAGTTCCCAGGAAATAATGCCTTTTGCTCTACTATGTAATAAAAAAGTTCTCATTTGTAAGTCATTGACTCTAATCTGGTCAAAAAATTACCTGCTGGAAACTGTTGCAGTTGCTAGTTGGTCTCAGGCCAAATATTAGTAAGAAAATCAAGACAAGCTTCTCGCTCAGAGGTAAAGCAATCTAGCAGATACATGACTGGACAAACTTTGAAGAACTGAGCTCCATTCTTTGCTTGACTGCTGGCCGAACTGATGGCAAGTCACAGCTGTGCTATGTCTATAAAATGCCTAAGATTCTCCATCTGTAACAAAGCAATAAGGTTAGTGTTAGTAATATTTCTAAGTGGTATTTATATGGTGCTTTGAAAAAAAACCCGAAGTAGTGTGATTTGTTTGGGGGTGGGTGTGGTTTTTTCCAGCAAGTAACTAGTTCAGCCAACAGTGAGAGAATGCATTTGTCTCTTATCCTTTATGTTTCAGTTTGGAACTGAGTCACAAGTGCTGAGGTCAGTAGGAATGCAGTGACCTTCCAGACATGATGGATGACTTCCAGCTCCAGCTTTGTACACCCCACTACCTTTTCATGAGCACTAAGGGTACTTAGAAAGGAGACATTCTCTTAGATTTTTCAGGAAAACTCTTTTGGCAAAGCCAGCCAAAATACAAGTTTCTTTTTATATAATTACATGTCTTTTTTAGGGAAAATTAACACTGTAACATCAACCTGAGAGGAAGTGCTTTTTTTCAGTAAGATTGTATTAGGACTTTACAAGCATTTAGCTTCTGCTTCTAGCTAAGGAGAATGAACAGTTAGTAATATTAAGCGATATGAGAAAACAGCAAGCCTTGTATTTATTCAAAGGTTATGCAATTACTTTAGTTGATATTTTTGTTCTGTGACAATAATGATACCATATTTTACACAAATATAATAAATAATGAATATTGTGAATGCTGATATTTTAAGGAATTGTATTGAGAGAAGAAAAAAATCATTTGGTCTTAGGTGTTAGTTGCTGGCTGGGGTTAAACCACAACAGGTGTCTTACAAATTTGCTGTGCAAGAGAAAACACGATGAATAAATACACTACATAGTCTTATATGGGTAATCCCATATGCGTAGTGACCCTGGAACTGGGACTCTGTGCAGGGGCAGGACAACATCAAAATTTATACAATTTTAGAATTTAGACACTAACATGGAAAATGAACTTTCTTCCTGAATCAGCCAGCATGTCTGTACTTTCAATGGCAGTAGCTAGTATGTAATGTTCAAAGGACTTTGAGCTGCCTTCTTTTCAGACAGCTAACCATATTCCATATTAGTATTGGTCAAATGCAAACTTTTTTCTTGAAGAATTTTTAACAAAGATATCTTCTAATTTTTTTCTTTTGCTTTTTGCTTTTCAGTCTAGATTTTATGGTAGGAATAAAGAGCTGGAGTCTAAAAGCAAGCATGGATAGAGGGCCATTTAAAGTACCCATTTGGAAACCTGAAGGATCATGTATGTCTTAAATCACACTTCCTTCTGTAGACTTAAGGTAGGGCGAAATGCTAACCTTCGTTCAGGGTTTCTTTTGAAAAAATAAGGACAATTTCCTTCTTTTAGACAGATAGCTAAAAAGTAGATGTTTCTTCTTCTACCCTCATTTATCTCAGCAGCTAAACTACTCACTGAAGAGGTAGGGTACTTCAGTTCACAGCTTCTTCTATCCAGGGAATTGAAATTCAAATTCAAATCCTTATCTGTCTTTCTGGAGAGTGCTTCATCACCACTGTATGTTGCACCCTGTGAGAGAGCGTTTTTCTCAGGTTTTTTTTTAGGGAAGCAGTTTATTTTGCATAACATACTAATTAGGGAGCAGATGCACTCCTTTACAATCTAATCCTATGGTTAGGACACTTTCCTGGGAGGGAGGAAAAATGTAGATTCAGATTCCCTAAAATATGGGAAGTAATTCAAAACAGACCTCCTGCACTCTGCTGTGTTCTGAGAACTGGATATAAAGAGTTACCACTGATTATCACTCTTGTATTCTTTCATACCACAATTTAAACTTCTCATGAAATTAAAAATGAGCATTTTGTGCTGGAACAGTTCTGTTCTTTAGTAGTAATGGAGAAAATAGAATCTGGTCTTTGCAAGTAGGATTCCCATGTCAGGTCCAGAAATGTATTTTATTGTCTTTAGGGCAAGAACTAATTCAGAGAAAGGCTCTTTGATTTCGTACCTATGAATCTTGACCTTGACCTAGAAAGTCTATCCTCACTGTTGCATGAGGGGCAATTAAACTTCTATGAAGCAAAACCTCCCTATCATAACAAAGTATGTCAAGTGTATCAGAGCTCAAACCTCCAACCTCATTTTATGCCCTTTAAATGTGCCAAGCTGCCTCACATTAATTTGAATAAATTGAGAACAACAGCATTTAATAGGTTTGAGAAACTTGAAAGTTTCTTTAATCTGTTTTGGGTTGTTTGGTTTTGTTTTTTTTTGTTGAGGGGAGAGTAGGTTTCCAAAGACATAGATTTCCAAAACTAGTCATGGGGCTCAGACATTTAACTGAACTACACTGGTCTAAGAAGTTACTGTGCACCAACTGAATCTCATAGCTGTTAGTAATGGCTCGTGTGCTCACTAATAGCCTTTCCTGCTTCTGAGCTAAAACAACTTAGGGAAAAGCTCAGAGTAACAGACTATTGCATTTTACCTGTGGAGGGGAGCAGGCTAGAGTACACACATGAACTGTTCTATTATGGCAGCTCAACTGATAGGAAGTAATTTATTAAGCTTCTATTACTAAGTGCTTAACACAGTGATCACTGCTATCCTTTCACAGACTCCAAGGAGGTGGGAAGTATACCCAATGAGAGCACATACTGTTGAACAAATCATGGTCAGACAGCTCACTGTTTTCTTACATAAAGCAAAGATGCTTTTAAAATTCAAGTGGATCCATGGATCCTCAGATTCACACTGTGCGTGAAGGAGCACAACCAAAAAATCTCTGATACTCTGGTTTTTGTCATTAGTGTCTGACCACAATAAAGGTTTGCTTGTCTCCAAGAAATACAGGTAATCATTGTGTTGCTGAGATCTACACTTAAATATGCCTTGTTTTCTTATATACCCGAATGAAATGCATCCAGAAGCCCTTTTTATATTACATCCTTGAAAATGAGAAATTTTACAACAGGAAAGAGGATCCTTGATGCTGAAAATGACACGTAACTCAGCATACAGTTTTCCTAGTAAAATCAATGCTTCTGGAATGCTGCATCACACGGTTTTGCAATTTTGCATTGATCTCATTCACCCCATTTCCCATAAGAGCCTTTCTGAAATACTGCTGTTGAGTAATACGCTCGCTAGTATGAAAGGGAATAGAGAAGGAGTAACCTTTGCTGCTTGAGTAAAATGCAGAATGACATAAAGCATCCAATTCAGCATCCTTTAGGGTGTTTAAGACACAGAACTCATTTTTCTGGATGAAAAGCAGACAGTGACACTGCCAGCAGCAACTGTGTCAGCTCAGGTTCTCCCAGCAGGAGGGACATACAGGGTGGCTGGAGAGGGAAACAACAGATGCCACAAATGGAAGTGCTCATTTAGAGCCCATGTTTAACTACATAAAATGAGACGCGGGGCATGTAAAAGTTAACAGTGACTCTTCAAAATGTAACAAATGCAACTGATCAATAATGAAAAGTATAGAACAATTAAGATCTGTTTAAACTGGGGGTCCCTGCTTGCCTCCAGAGCATCCAGATCTAGATGTGGATGAATAATGAATAGCTTGGTTTGGTATCTTAACCACAAAAACATTCAAGAGAAAAATCAAAACACAGTTTAGGGAAGTACGAAAGGGAAATGTTTTGAGCAGAAAAACCTTTCCCCTCCTCCCAGAATACCTTAATAAATTACATAATAATTGCATTGTATGTCATATTGTTCAATCAAAATGTTTTATATCCTAGTTTATATTTATCCCCATTTAAAGAGTTTTTCTGTTGTGTCTATTTTTAAAGGAAAAATTATATTTAGAAGTTTTTAGGAACCAAAATATCAGAATGAATTAGATATATATTTTTAAAGAAGAAAAAAAAAAGGAATTTTAAAGAGACATGCACAATACAAAATACATTATTTCTAAGTAGACTATGTTAACATTTTATACTGCTTAGCACTCAGATGATCATTACAGGATGGGACTTATGTCATACTATATACATATGATAAATTAGAAATTAATTTTAATGAAAGACAAAATATTAAAGGAGCAGAGTTATTAAATATTTAGATCATGACTGCCTTATAGTGGTGAAGGTCAACTAAAATAAAATTCATCACATTTTTTTCAAAGTCATCTAGATATATTTGGATGCTCCTCAAGCCATTAAAATAAGAGTGATGGCTATTGATACATTTAGCATTTTCCCAGCACTCTCTTATTATTAGAATTGCTCTGTGAACAAAGCTGTTTTTGTTAACTTGAGACCAATTAATAAAGCAGTGTCTGCCATGACCTGTAGATCATCAAAACACTGATTAGGAGGGCTATAGCAACTTTGTTTCTCTGTATAAAGAAGTCATAATTTCCACTGCCTAGTAGAGAAACAAAAATTTACCTACAAACCCTACCTACTATTTAAAGGAAGGGAAAAGATGTGAATTACTATAGTTAGGGGAAAATGGTTTTTTTTCTCCCTTTTTTTTTTTTTTAAATGATAACATTCTGTCCATCTACTTATAAAGGTGGCAGATACTTCATGTTTTTGTTATAGTCCTTCATTACATATTATTCTGTAATGCATTCTATCACAATAGCTTTTAGTTGAAGTTCAGATTAACGTCTAGGTTGTGATTCAATTGGAAATGTAGCATGTCTACTTACCTGCACTAGAAAAGTGCAGAAATCTATATACAGCAACAAGGCAAAAAGATAGGGCAAGGTCCACAGCCCTGCATTATTGATGGGATACTTTGCCATACTAGGTTTCCACTGTTTAATGAAACCCAAAATAGGGAACATGCAATTCAGTCCACTGGCAGATGAAGAACTGCAGTTAAGCTCGAGTTTTCTCAGGACTGCTCTTTCTCCACTCATGCCTCCTCTTTTAATTGGAACACTTACATGAAATCAGTCTCTTCAGTCCCTCAGATGTTTTTCACATAAAGCAGTTACCTGATAGCACTCCCATCATCTTAGTATGAGCCTTAGATGTGGCTTGAATAGTACACAGCTCCACACAGGGTGAGTTTCACTTGGTTGAGTGCCAGAAGAGAGATGCAAATAGCTTGAGATGGCCCATGATGATTACAAGTAGCACTTAAATGTCATTGTTTCCATGACCTATTTCACTTCATGAGTGCACTGGGGTTAAAAATACTGTTCTGTCTGCTGCACAGTGTGTTTGTGATTGGGGCAGACTATATCTGTCAGAGAGAGAGAACTACAGACAAATATAGCTAGATTAGATGTGCCAAGGCTGACTTCCACTGAGATGTGCTTTGTACAGCTTCTTCTGCCTGGAGCTCACCTGGTAAATCAGTTGTTTTCAGACCAGCAGAGTCCCAGGATAAGCCTCAGCTGTGGTAACATTTAGGATGCACACACAGCTATTCTGGGTCCTGCATGGGAAATTCTGCTAATTGGGTAAACCCACTCTACTGTACAGGCACCAACTGGCAGACACAACTTTCACAATGAGAGAGATCCATAATTTTCAAATGTAACTAACAATTTGTGACAATAAAGCAGCAACAGGAGCCAAGCTGCTGGCACTTCTTCTTGTCACCTCTTTCAAGCACAGTAACTAGAATTTGCATTTGTTTCTTTTCCAAAAGCAGTTACTTACTTTATAAAGTAGGCATTTAATGCATGCAGTTTCTTTGGCACAATTTTTATTTTTAAGCCAAAGTCTCTAAAGAGTTTAGTGTTGGCTCTCTTAAGAAAAGAACCCAAAGAGTATTTAACTAACGCTGTATCAAACCAGAGGTATGTCATCATCCACACACAGAGTAGAGATCAGAACTGTCTCAAAAAGGGTAAATAACATAATTGTGATACAAGAAAGTGAGGATGATGGAAGTATACAGAATTATGGGTGACAGACACAGTAAACCAAAAATCCTTGTTTAAACTTTCTAATGGCAACAAAGCGCACTTCAAACCCACAAAAACTAACCGTTTATCAATGTACAGTGTAACTGTCTGTTGTCATTCATGATATAGTATCTTGGTTAAACAGTTAGCTACATCTGTGTCTCTCTTGTCCAGTGCATATTGCTATCTCATAGGGCTCCTTCGAGGGGAGTTTACAATTTTTTTATTTTTAGACCAGGCCCTGGGCTACGATACACAGGATATCAATCATTCTTACCCCAGAGGTTAAATTCCACAAAGAAGTCTTATGCATGGAGGAGGGTCAGTGCCAAAACAACATTTTCAGAAGAAAAGTATTCTTTATTTGGCATTTGGCTGTGGGCATAAATCTTTAAAGACAAAAAGAAAAAAAAAGACAGAAATTTGGGGGGGGAGGTTTTTAAACGCTGGCTTACGCATTGGTAGGGAGTAGGTAGACTAAGTAGGGGTAGCTTTTTCAGATACCCTAAGTTCATTACCCTGGTTCCCCTGTGACAGACTTCACAAGGAGAGCCAACAGGCAGATGAAGAAACATTAACCTGAGCTGGTACTTTCATACAGCACTGTGTTGCACTGTGGAGTATACTAGTTCAAACTCCAAACGGCTTATTGCTGTAGTAGCACAGAGCTAGCTCTGAGCTAAGACCATCTGCCTCTCAGCGGCACACATTAGGCATCCCAGCACCATGTTGATGTAAACATACTGCTTTAAGTTCTGGAAGCAGCTCCTGCATAGTTTCTCAGTGGTCCACTGTGCAGCAAAGACTGGCCCTCTCTCTTCTTAAATAACTCCTACTTTAAATCTTGCCATTTTGTTTTGGTTTGGTTTTTTTGTTTGGTGTTTTTGTGGGGGGGAGTCCTTAATCATTTTTTGTCAGAACAAGTTTCGTAGGCTGTCTGGAAAAGGAGGTAGAGTCATTAAATCTAACAGTTCTTAACAGTCATTTCTTAACAGCTCCTAAATGTCACTTGATGGATGGCTGTCTGGAATGATATCCTCCTTCCTGCTGCTATTCCCAACCAAAACCAAGCGATACAAAATGTCTCAGAATCCCAGCAATCACCTATTAGCAATAAATTTATTTACTACACAGCACTCCAGATCTTTTGCAGTCTTCTATAATACACTAATCTCATATAGCATTTGAAAAGGATTAGACAGTGTATGGATAATATGCACATTTGCAGTTTTGTTAGACATGAGAGAAAGGGAGAGACCCTGAAATGAAGATTCACTGTCAGGGGTTAGAATGAAAAGTCCCCTCTCAGTGGATTACTGTGGCAGGGTGATGGACTGAGTGACCTCTTTAAGGTCCTTTCAGGTTTAAGGTTTTGCCCAGGCCCTTCATGTCCCATCCGTCCCCATCATTCCCACACTGGTTTCTAGAATAAATGGGTTTTTGCAATTTCTGTGAAGCATCTGTTAGTGTCCACTGCCAAAAGTAGTATAATGCAGTAGCTGAACTACAGGTCCAACCAGCTAAGACAACTCCTATGTTCTTTTTGGCCATTTTAATAAAACAAATAAAACAAAGGAAAGGAGAACTCATTTGGAAATTTCCTATATACCAAGAAAACACTTAATTTTAAAAATACAACTTGAATTTTATGAGGATAATTCATATCAAATTATTATATAGGCAGAAGCTGCTCTATTTCATTCAGCTTCTCGAGAAAAATAATTATGCTCTTTAGAATTTGAAGTGCATTTGTATTCCTTCCAAACAGTCCCATTACAACAAACGAAGTACTTACTATACATCTTTTTCCTGCTGCTTTTCAACTTAAATTTAATTTTCACATAGATTTATTTAAAACAATTCTCAATGTGACTCAGCCAAATGATGGATTTATGGAAGGTTTAGTAAATGTGTAATCTAGTTGAAGTTAAAAATGGCTACTTTGTAATTCTGTGCCTAAATGAAATTACCCATTGTAGCCAGCTAGTGTGCATCCATTTAAAGCCTGTTTCTTGAGGCACATATTCAATCTTAAACTGAAAGAAAGCATAGTACAAATATGTTGCTAAAAGAAAAATGTATATATACATATATAGCATTACTATTAAGCAAATGTGGGGGTTTTTTTCTGTTCTCTGAGCCTGCTTGAGCAGTTAATACATATATGTGTGTGTGTATACATTTTGTATATGCAGAGAATACACTGTACATATTGATGATGTCGTATTTTTTATTGCTCATAATACATGACTGTCTCTGTCCAATGTAAATAGGTTAAATTTAAGAAGAAAAGTTCAATCAAATGAATGTTGCAGAGCATAAAAATATTTGTAATGAGCTCTCACTGCAGAAAAGGTTTGTGACTTTTATTGATAATAGAACAGACTGTGCGAGGAGTTTGCCTTGGGCAATGTGTGATTCTGTTCTCTGTTCCATTGTTGGCACTAAATCAGCAGTTACTCCAGAGTTAAGTCTAAAATCAGCCTATCGTTGATAAAAAATGCTTGAGTTCAGCATGAGATGTTTACAAGTTCACTGTTTTTAAGAGGGGCCCCCAAAATTTTCTGAGAGAGAATGTGTCACTGAGGTTTCAAATGGCTACCCAGCATGGAGGTACACTCAACTCACTTATTATTATTCAGGAGTTTTGACCAAGTTATCCACACTAAGTTTGGTCAGGATAAAGTTCATTTCTCCCAACCAAATGTATAAAAATTGAGCTAGTAAATTCTCTGTCCATATCACCACAACTGTGTACCAACTACAGACTTGGTGTCTAACCCAAAACCCACTGCCTACAATTTGTGGAAAAAACTTCCATCTTCCTCACAGTTCTGGATGAGGCCTGTATTTCCTACTGCCATAGTACTTTATGCTATTTTTTCAGTGATGTTCTGATTCATATAGAGGGATTTCCATTACCATCTTTGCAGGAATTTGTAGATACACAGAAAGTCGTAACTCCACATCCTCAGAGATACCTAGGCTCCTGAAGTCAGACTGTATTGCATAGTTTGCATTGTAGCCATCCAGCATGCAAATTAGACTTCAGTTGTATAAATTACTGAGAGTGAGACTACTTTATTCTTTCTTTAAACAAGACCAAAAAAATCACAAACTGTTTCATCTTCTTTTCCCACTATTTTCATTTTTGATGTTAAAAGGTTGACAGCTGCACACTAAGGAGATAGGCTTACAGTGGAATTACGACAAGGTAAGTGAGTGAACATGCCAGCTCTTTTGAGGTAACTGTCTCTGAGTATGCCTTTAACCCATAGCACCTCAAGGGAAAGGCAGTAGAGCTTATCCAGCTTCCACTGAGGGGTTACCTAACTTGCCTGTGTTTCAGGGAAGATGCTGAACTCTGTCCGTTATCACAGGCTGTTTAACTCCATGTAAGATCATACCCTGCTTTACCCTATAATAACTTCTTCATGACTGTGATGTTACTTTTTGATACAGGATTAATGGCATGCAGCAAATACTCAGATATTGATTATAAGGACTCATTTTTCATTGTTAGTATCTCCTGCCTACTATTAAGCTATACAGCACAGTAAAGTCTGGAATTTAAAACAGTACTATGGTCAAAAAACAGAATTCAGAACTCTTTTGCTTCTCATTGCTTTGCTTACTTTAAACCACAGAGAATGTACTGAGAAAAAGCTAAAAGGTTTTGATTTGTGATTAAGGCATGGGTTTTAACCAGATACTGTTTTATAATCCTTTTACCTGTGCATCAGAAATTTCTGACAGACATATTTTATTGCAACAACAGTCCACCAAAACAATGGCTTTATGTCAAACAACCAGCATTTCCTGAACGACAGTACAAAGGTATATGGAGCTCCTAATAGTTTAACTACTGACCTTCTCAAATTTGGTTAGGTTCCCCACATGGCAGCACAAGGGGTTGCTTTCTTTGGAGAATTTTATACTCATGATGTACAATTCCGAAATAATGCTGAAGCCTGGACTTATATAAAAGCCTCTAGAGTTCCTGGATTCTTCAAAAAGCTCATAAAATCTTTGAAGTTGATAGCACCTTCTGTTTTGTCTTCTGTATTCAGTGAAATGGAGGTAGAGAAGGCATTTGGTTTTTGTTATTTTGAAATGAGCCAGTGAAAAGGGCCTGCCATAAACAAAGCTTATGAATAAATGAATACATCTGACAAAGAACTTAATGATCACATGGACTGAGCCCAAATTCTTGATCAATGAATCATGTAGGCTGCTTTGTTTAGGCTTTGGCAAATCAATACTCTATTTTGTTAAACAAGTAAAATAGATTTTTTGTGGGGGTGCTCTGGATTAATTTTTAAATATAAATTGTCAGACAAAATCTGCAAGGGTGCTTGAGAGTACTGCTTGGAGCTTTTCACATTTCTTTACTTCTTTGTATTTATTGTCTTGTTATGCTTCTTAACAGGTGACAACAGACAGCAGATGACCAGTTACGGGAAAGAAGCAGTAAAATTTAGAAGACCTTATTGTAGCTACAGAGCTGTGAAAGAGCTCATAACTTATTAGTATGGTATAATTATGTCACTACATTAGAGTGCTATTAAATGAAATGGGATTGGTAAACAGTAGGACCCTCTCCATTTCATTCTCTCCCTGGCCTCATAACAACCAGCACATGAAGTTTTTCTTTTTTCTTTATCATATGATGTTGGAGTTTTATTTGATGCAGGTGATTACATTGTCTCTCAGTGACCTGCCATACCTGTAGCAGGCAAAGCAACTCCAGTATGTAGTTTGTTGGGTTTTTATGATAGAAAGCACAAAAGTCAAGATTCCTAAATGGATTTAGGTACACAATGATGCAGATAGACCCTGCTCAAGTGCTAAGAAATAAATTTAGGCTGGATGCTAGAAAGATTCTATCCAGAAGCAAGGTTATGCCAATTCCACGGGAAGAAATTTATTTAAGTAAATAATGTGGGTTCCTGACAGTGGGTAAAACTGGTACCTAGTTTTCAAGAGAACTTGACTGGTTTTTGAAAATTACTCCTGCAATATCAGATGTATCAAAGGTATGAATATCAGGTTCTCTTCTGATTCTTGTCCCCACGGCATTTTCAAAATGAATAGCGCAGACTAGGCAATCCACTCCTGCTGAAAGGCAGTGGAATCCTGCTCCCCAGTTTACATTCTGCTCAAGCAATTCTGTAGGTCACACCAGACATCTATGTGCACTTTGAATGCCGTCATGGTTCCCCAATTCTGGCCCCAAAATGTTGGGTCAGACCTGGTGCCATGAAGCGTGTGAGTATTGCTGAGTTTGCACCTGTCCTCTTGATACAGGGAACTACTGAAATTCCTGGCTCTAGGGCTCAAAGAGTGAAAAAACCTCTGACTTGGGAAGAGAACAGAAAGTTTCTAACCTTGTCAAGAAAATGACAGTGTCCTGCACTTGATATTGCCTGAACGACATCGCCTCAACAATATTCCTGAAACATCGCTCCTAGATAGTCCTAAGTAGAGACAAAATGCCAAATCTGATTACATAGATCAAAGTGGTCTGCTTCTACAAAGCTCTGAGTACTCACAGCTCACATTGTCAAAATTAGATTTGTGGCTAAGTGGAATTTTTCATCATCATAGCAATTTGTTTTGGGTACTTAACAATGAATTTAGGGGCCTAACTTTAAGTAGCCAACATTGAAAGCTTTGGTTTTCTAAGAAAAGCTACTGCTGCCCAGATTCGCAGAGTTATTTATTACCTTCAGTAGCATATCTTGTTAAAGAGGGTGTTCAGAACCAACTTTCAGCAAGGAAAACAACCAGTATTGAAATATGGATAAGAAACGACCCCTTCCCCTAGCCCTGTTGGTTACTGGTCTTTCATCAAGCTTATATATGCAAATGCTGCCCTGTCAGAAAATGACACTGTGACTTTAATAAGAAAGCTGAACAAGAAACTCCTGTCTGAACTATGAATTAAGCATGCTGTATGGTCACTGCATTGAGTCAGTGGAAGAAAAGAAACGAACTATTCTGCAAAAGATAAATTATTACCCCCTAAAATGGTTTATGTTCCCTTGGTTATTTGTAGTGAGTGATTGAAGGTCAGGTAGAGGACACAAGCTATTGAACAGGTCACTGGGGACTCTTCCAGGTTTGGTCTGTTAAATCTTCACAAGTGTATCAGAAATTTCTGTACAGAATAGGACAAAATGGAGCAAAACAGAGCAAATCCAAATCAAGGATTATGCCTTACAAGAATCTGCAAGCTTAAAGATTGTTAGAGGAGCTAAAAACTGTTTGGTGGTTTGTTATTTTAAAGCTTGAACTGGCTTATTGGAATGCTAACAATTATTCATAGAAGCAAAAACAAAACAAGAAATCGCCAGCAAGTAAAACATAAACTTATTCACAAAAGTACAGTATGTATTTTGCAAAGCTCTTGGCTTGATACGCTCAGGCTGAGACCACCCAGAGGCAAACACTCTTTCCATTTAAACAGTAACTAAGGCCTCATAGCACTTCTTAAAATCAGGCATTTTATCCTATTCTAACATTCTCCCTGATTGCAGATTCACACATTGCTAAAGGTCTTTTTTAAATCCAAGTAGAGCTCGATATTAATAGTGACACGGTTAGTTACTGTCCTTTATCAACTTGGGATCAAATGTTCTAATGAAAATCAATACAGTATTTCCACATTGTGTCTCTGAAAGCAAGAACAAATACATACATCAGATAAAATGATTATGTTTTCACAAGTGATTAGCATGATTCAAGTGATACACTACTAAAATAACTTCATGCAGAATCAGTGTTTTTTAAAACAGCATTTCACTTTCTCTTTCATTTGTCTACAAATATTTCCATTTTGGCATATCTTTTATGCAGCAGTATCACATCACAACCCTGCTTCACACTGATCCAAGCCATTAGCATCACCTCCATAATTGGAAGATGCAATCTTACTCATTCACTACAATATTGTTTAGAATTTGTTAACAGTTGGGATGGCAGAGTTGGAATGTCTCACATATTTTAATTTGTTTTATGTAAGCGTAATATATCTGACTTGTTTTACTTATATATGCTTGCAAAAAATAATATCAATGACTCTATTTTTACCTGATTTTAAAGTTGGTGAAAATACTCTCCATTGCACAGCTCTCAACACAAGGTTGTATATATTCATGACCAGGACTTCTGTGGTCTACTACAATGTAAATAATAATTTGTAATTATAACTTCTCTATCATGTTAGTGAAAGGTAAAGAGGCAGCACTAGGCTTCATTGGATGTTTTACCAATACTTCTGAAAGGTGATCGGAAACCAAGTGCAGTGTAAATTTATGCTGCATTTCCAAAAATAGGTAGCAGTCATTCCTTCTGGTGCTGTCACTGCCTGTGCAGCGCTTACAATGCTGAGACCTGAAGACCTTCATTTTACATTTATGCATTTAATGTATTTGTTCTCATATAGATACAAAGACTGACATGCACCACAGAATACTCAGTAATCTGGTAGATAAAGCATTCTGCTGGGAACTGTGGGTTTGAGTCATCGCATGCAAAGAAATAAACTGTGATTAGTCTCTTATTTCTAGTCAGTGTGTGGATTGAGCCCTAAAATAAAAAGGGGCATTGCATACTGTAGGGTAGGTCTAGAGAAAGGTGACAAAGAACTGTAAGAGAAGTAACACTACACATAGTATTTTTTAAGGAAATAAAAATGGTTTTCAGACAAAACATAATGATGCTTTGATTCATTCAAGCAGTCTTTATGACAATGTGGAGTAAGAGCTGTGGATGGCCATAGCAAGACAGATAGACATGGAAATCTCCAGTTCAGAGAAAGCTCAAAGTGTAATAGAAAACAAGTTGGCTGCATCTATCCCCAAGACAGAGATTTTACTCATCATTGTTACAGAATGAAAAATTTAAGAAAGCCCCAAGAGAAGAATTTTCTTATTTTATTCAAACGAACTTCCATCTGAAGGCACATATGCCACCATATGGGATCCATTTCAGGCATTCATTAGGAGAAGAATAATTAGTCTAGCATCATACCAGGAAGAAAGGAAGAGGCCCAGAGGATAATTACTTTAGAAACAGAAATAAAAGACCTTGAAACTAAATTTTCTAGGGACAAGTCTATGAAAAATGAAAGAAAAAGACCTTATTTATGGGAATTTTGAATTCAGTTATCAAGGAGAAGAGGAAAAGGGGCATGCCTACGACAGGATTATTTTTAGCTTGGGGAGAAGCTGTTACACTATTGTTTTAATGATTACGGAAAACAAGTAGTCTCATATTTCAGCCATTCACCTCAAGCAAGAAGCCTTTTCTCGAGTACAAAAGAGATGAAACACTTCCACATTATACTAGGAAGAACGGCACGGTATGTCCTCTCTTTGCAAATACACCATTATTAGTGCTAGCGGTCATAGGCTTTAAATATGGCTGTGACCCTTTAAACGTTGTCAAAAGGGATTATTCTTTGTAGAGCTATGAGACAACCTGCAAGAAAGAGGAATATCTGTATTATGTAAATAAAGCACAGATTGAGTAACATGAGAATAGAGAAGATTTAGGGATTTTGCTATGAGCAATTAAACATACTGAGATAGTGCGCTCTATATATCAACTTAATCCTAACCATGCATTTAGCCAACATCACTCTACTTCACCTTCTGGAAGGTAACAGATAGACACATCATAGTGAATAAAAGACATACATTGTATAGTGCACCACAGTCTGTCTCTAAAGCCTCAGGCCCTAAGTAACTAACCCCTAATTAACTGCTGAGTTTGGAGTTTCCGTGCTACTCAAAAGGCCCATGGGAAGTGAACAGTGACAAGATTTGGCCCTTAAAAAAAGCACCAGTGACTGGATTCCTCCTATTCATACCAGGAAACACCTGATATTCTGCAGCACTGAAATCGTAATGGGAAGTAAAGATTTGTCTAGGTAAAATCCTTTGATTGAGACAGCGGTCAAAGGGACAGTTCTTTGATGTCTAGAGCTCTTTGTAACAAAGAATAAAATGAGATCTCACATCACTGTGTGTGAAACAGATGGTATGGGTTATGACAGTGGTTCATTCATATTGGGAGCACTTGTTACAATGCATTATCTTTTAAAGATACAGAGAAAGCTATCTAGCATTTTGTGACTCACCTACAGTATAAACAAGGTAATTACCTGGTTCACCTGCTAGAGCAGGGAGATCGATTATAGAAGCTAATTAGAGACCTGTTTTAAGCAGATATGAACTCATGAGTTTTCGTTATGGGTTCTTCTCCTCTTAACACACCACAGAGAAAACCATAGAACAACAGTGATTAGCCTTATTTCATTTTTATTGCTTCTCCCATTCAGAGTAAAAACCACAGAAAGTTAAAAGTGTAGCTAATTTACTTTAGCAAGCCAGCAAATGTAAGTTAATTTCCTTGCTTTACTACTTGGAAAGCTCTGCCAGAGCATTAATGTCAAAGAAAAACAAAGAAAAAATATGTATCCATATGGAATATGAATGCAACTCATGGCAGCTTGACAAACAGTGGCAGGGAAAACTGTCACATTTGCAAGGAGGTAACAGATATTGGTAGTGAGCATTTGAGCTCTTCGTTATTTGTACATGTCAGTAATGCAGCAGATAGATATACCAGGTTGTGATGTTTGTTGATTTTTACTTTTCTGGCACTGGAGCACACTTGCATTTCCTTTAAGTAGCAGTCTTCCTTACTGTTGTTGTTCCCGAAAGCAGAACATCTATAACAGTGTCCATGAATTTCTGATTGCTCATATTTAAATACATCATATGTCTATGATCTGCAGTTGTTTCCCAGCTCCATGTGATCTGTCATATTCCAGAAGGGATTACTTTTAGAATCTATCCAGTCTGAAAAATTTCACACTGCATCTCCACCCACATGTGGGATGAAAAAACAAATTACTTTAGGAAGGCAGAAAGACTTTAATAATTAGTTCTTAATTCCCAAGTGACCTACTGTCTAGTGCAAACTACAGTGCTGAGTAGGGCACTCAGGCTTCCAGCCCACTGAAATGAAAAAGGTATGATATATCTAAGCCACCAGACTTGGGCGTGAACTGTCACTGTCACTGTCACTTGGAAATCTGAAGGAGTGAAATGCGGCCTGCACTGTACCCTTTTTAAACACCTGTAGCAGAGCTATAAAAAGACCTTGCCATTTTAGCCACAAAATTGTAAACTAAAACCTCCATTAACCAGGAAGAATCTAAAACCTTTAGGTTTTCACCAAGTCCTTAACAAACTGACTGGTTTTGAGAATGTTTGCCTAAATATTGCAAATATCAAGTACTTAGGCACACAGCTCACATCTCAGCATGCTGGGATGTACAGGTTGGGTATTTCATCACTCACGTGCAGGACCAAGGCAGGCATCGTTCTGAGACCATGTCTGCTCTATCGGGTTGTATATAAAACATGAAGCATCCCCTGCTTCCCTTGCTCTTCTCCTGAGCACTGACTAGAGGACCAAACTGCATCTCTGTGGCTCCTGTTGAAGCTGTTTCATTTTGTAGGAAGTACTTACCTGACCACTGAATCAGAGGAAAGAGCACAAGTGAGTGACTGACTAATGAGCAGAGCACTAGCATGAGTAAGGAAACTGCTAGCTCACATTTGCTGCCCCAGTTCATTTTTAAATGCTTTATAACTCATGTAAATGTAATAAGGTAAATGTGGTTAATGTAATATAGCTTAAACAGCTTGGGATGAAGTCCTGCCCCCAAATGTGCTATACCTGATGTTTCAGGCACTCATGTAGGTGACACAAAGCTAACCTACTCCTGCCTCTAATCCTCTAATCCCAATCCTAGAAATTTAGTCTCCAAAACAACAAATGTTCTAGGCTGGATGGCAAAAGCTGCTTCTCCCACCAATCAGCCAGCCTGTCTCTTTTGTGTCAGGCCAATACATTGATGCTGAAGGTTCCTTCCAAGACTCACTGTCCATTGAGGCCCACACAAGTGAGGTAAATCAGGCAATGTAAACTGTTAACAGGATTAAACAAGAGCAAAATACCCAGAAATTTAGCACTGTCAAAAATGAAGTGTCTTTGGATGTGCCCAGAAACAGAAATGGATACCTGGAGAGTGTAATGGGTGGAGAGAGACTCAGTGTCTATACAGTACCTTCCTTGCAGAGACGAGCCTGCTCCGCCCTTACTCGAAAGCCACCAGAGGTAATGTAGTCACATTAGCGCAGCATTGAACCTGAGCCAGTAAACTCTTTCTCAAGCCTAGTAGCTCACCTTGGCACTGTGCTAACTGAAGCTACACGGGCTGTCCTGAAGGCACAGTGAGCTCGAATCTGCATGCAGAGGATCATGTACAAACATTTCAAGAATTTAAGTGCCTACAGAGTTAATCAGCAACCAAGAAAGATCTTGCAGTCTCAAAGGTACTTAAACACTGGACTTACCTGCCTGGTATGGTATGTATCTTCCTTTATCTATGGCTATTGCACATGCAGACGCTCAGCTGCCCATCAGTGATGTTAATACTTCTGCAAAAGCTGGACACTAACAGATACTAAATGTGTGTAACTGCTCAACTGTCTCAGTGATAGAGTCATATTTACACCATTTGCTTTCTAAACCCATTTATTCCACGGAAACTAACACAACCTGGGTTACAAAAGCAGCTAATCCTGACTGAGTGCTGAACTTTGTGGCAAGGTTTAGCACTGATAATCCTAAGGCACAAGATGACATCCAGCTCTGACCACAGAGCTGCAGTTCTACCAGCCTGCCCTCATTACATGCTAGGCTAGCATAGAAACTGCAAACAATCTCCTGAACAGGCCTTCCCTGTGCATTATGAGTCCATGCATTTTTGGGAACATGGACACCTATCTTGGGAGGTGAAAATTGTGCTCTCAGGCAAGGAACCAGGTTTAGGGAAGGGTAATGCTTAGAAGACCTTAGCATGGACCTACATTTGCTATTGAAAATGACATTAAATATTTGACTAAATGCTTGCATTTATGCTGCCAGATTGGTGCAGTATAAAAAAACTACCCTGCAGTCACAGAAGGATACATTAGATATCTAATTTGAAAAAGGGCGCAGTGCATCTACCCTACACACTCCTTGATCTCCTATAGCAAAGTTAGCACCTCTGATAAAAAGACTAAAAGTCACAAGAAACATGCCAAAAAGTAAGAAGCGCATACGTAGTGTCTTAGGCTCCGTGAGGACAGTGTAGCTGATAAACTGGGGAGTAATGATTCTTTTGCCATTGAACACAGCAATGGTAAAAAATCTATCAGTAAAAATAATATTATACTTTAAAGCAGGCCTGGCACCAAGACCAAACTGTGCTTGTATTTTATGGTCATTCATCTCTGCTCAAAAAGAAGTGACAGGTTTCTCTTTCCTTTTCACTTAGAGATCCAGTGAAAGTGTTCACCAGAGCCAGAAAAAGTCTATCAGCTTACCAATGCAAGATGCCAATCAAAACTCTTATTAAAACCTAAGTGAGAAGGGGGGGAAGCCCCCCTCCCAAATCCCACCCAACAACAATACAGAATTAAGGATTGGGGGAGGAATGTTATTTTTAAGAGACCAGAGTTATAGTAATACTAAGGTTTTATGTAGTGGTTCTTTATCAATCAGACAAAGGTTGGCTTTTCACCTTAGTTCCTTAAATACCCTATCCAATAATTAATTTAACTGATATGAGACAGCTATATCATCCCTGAATAAAGTGATTTGTATAGATCTAAAAGCAAATGCCTCAGCAGAAAGATAGGGGTGATCATTATTTCAAAGCTCTTTTTTATTTTTCCCCTACTCTTAAGACTTGTGAAATTATTTATTTGACAATCTGAAAATAAAACTTGAGCTGTATTAGCATGTAGGCTGCTCAATAAAAGGGAAAAAGGGAGAGAGAGGATTAATAAATTACATGCTAGAAATGGGAAACAAGATTAGAGGTGACATTTTGGCAATGTCTTCTTCACAGCGAAGGAAAAAAATGAAACAAGATTAGTTGGAGGGGAAGGAGGGAGTCAATCAGTAGGAAAAATGAAATTTGGAAAATGTGAGAAAGACTGTGAAAAATGGAGGAGTTGATTAGGATAAAGGGTGCAATAAAAGTGACTCTGTAGCAAAGAGGGACATCACTGCTATCAAAAAGTAAAAAACACTCAATGAATCAGAGGGTTAGAAGGTAGGCTGGAGAATAACGGGCTGATAGCAGTGAGAATGCACAATGGAGAGGATAACAAGAGAGGAACAAGGTGAAAACAATATATGTTACTGGTGCTACAAATGCAAGAGGAGTGAGTTTCCCCAAGGCCGTGTCTGTGTGCCTCCTACTTTCTTACCTCTCCTCTGATAATGTGGATAAAGGGTAAGCTGTACACAGTCATACAAGAAACAATAGTCCATGTGGATTCACAGATTTAGGCAAGACTGGGTTTTCAGCCAGTTTGTTTTCATGGGTCAACATTGATAGATTGTATCCTACAGCAAATCTCAAATATGCATATCAGGTTGCTTCCTCCAGCACATTACTATAGCAACAACACTTGAGTTGCTGATATTTGACATCACTGGGGCTGTTGTTTCTTTCTGTTTTCAACAGCAAGCCAAGAGTGCTCCAGCGTTGTGCTACCTTCTCTGCAAGGCCAATGGTTCTCTTCTCCTTCAAGTACCCCACCTCCATCGTAAATGCTTGGCTCCCTAGAACCTACTATCTTTCTATTCCTCAGCTTTCTCTGTCACTGTTAAGATCTCCATTCTTTTTCCCTCTCTCCTTCTCTTTTTATACCCTCATACCTGCTGTGGGCGTTTGAAACTCATTTCAAATTAAATGAGAACATGGGCAGGACAAGCAGGGACTCCTCATGCTGTAAGTAACAAAGAGAAGAGATCACTCTGGATTGGCTGTAGCTTGAGCAGTTATTTCTCCTTTGATTAACCAGATCTTCCTTTCCTGGTATATTTGATAATGAGCAAAATGGATAGGGAGGGGGTAGAGTCCACTGCCATGAGATAATGAAGTGGATAGCTGTTTGCCTCTTCTCCATTTGCTGGCACTCTGCCATCAGCACTCAGTCTCATAAAAAAGCCAAAGCACCTGTTGCTTCTAAGTGCAATTAGAGTGAAGACAGCATGCATAGATGGCTTGCTCTTATTCTGATAAACATGACGTCTGCATGGAAATCACTCCAATGCACATCTCATTTGAAACACAAATCGCATAAAACAGCTAATTGGAGGGAGCAGAACAAGACCACAGCTTTGACTGTGCATGAGCCTCATAAGGCTCTGAGAATTTGTCCAAGCAAAGCCTGTCCTGAGGACGAACACACTGGCAGTTTAAGAAGCTGCCTCTCAACTGCCAGACCCAGATTATCATCTGAAACTGATACCTGTTGGTAATTGTGTGCACTTATGACAGGATAAAATTCCCATATGCTATCATGGAAGTAAAGTTTGCATGCCAGGCATGCTGTGAACAAGCTTGGAATTGTGAGAATAAAAAATGCATAGCTATAAAAATCAAAACTTTTTGGGACAAGTGTCACGAGAGTGACTATTTGGTCACTCTTCAGTGGCAGTTTTAGTCCCTGACTGTCTTGGGCCTCCATCCTACCATCCAAGGGATCCTACAGGGGAAAAAAACCAAACAAAAAAGCAAAAACCAAAAAGCCCTTTGGGTTGTCCCTGTTAAAATTTACAGGAATCATTCCATTACTACCTTAGTAAGACCCTTCACAAATATATGAACATGGGTTCAGTTCAGGACACAGAATGGTGGTATCCTGCTGTAATTCATCTTTACATGAGTGGTCATCTGATAAAGATGATTCCTCCTCATCTTACTTCCTTTGCAAGTATCAGTAAAATGCTGATTATGCTTTCCTGCAGTCTTCTACAAGATGCAGGGCAGGAAGATGTCTTCTGTATGCAGTAGTAGTTATCATCCCCTACAATGCTTATGTTCCAACAGCAATTATTCCAAAGCATCCAAGTCTAAGAAACAAGATAGGTGTTTTTTCCCTGTATTTAATGTAGGATTTAACCAGTAACTGACAGTCATACCTTGCCAATGTTGACTTTTTTAATCATAATTCTTGTAACTATGACTGTATTGAAAAGTTACGTCATTTTGTCAATGAAATTGAGAATAGTTAATGTATAACAGGTAAATTTTTATGTTCAAAGTCAGTAGGAGTATTATACTGCTGAAATATTTATTAACCTTGAGAATTTGAAATGAATGCACAGTTTGCTCATGGTCTTAATGGGACATCATTTCACCTAACCATAAAATGCAGGTAGATGTATAGTATTTTCTTTTTAATTTATCAGCATCCTATTAACATAATTTTACTTTTGTAGTATATTTTATTTTTAATGATAATTCTTTTCTAGATTGTTTCACCATCTGCTTTTAATTAGGACAACAGACAAATTTAAATTTGCCTTTATTTTCCTTTCTCACAAAGTGTTCTTTATTCCCTATTAGGTTCCCACAGAAAATTTTTTAAATGCAGAGGTTTTGTTTCAGAATTTGTAATCGCCTGAACAGACTTTATAAAGACGAAGTCTCTTTCACACAGTCACCTGCTGTTTTTCTTAGCTGTGTTTGGAAAACTTCATATATGGCAAGAGGTTAAGTAAATCTCCAATTCCCTAGGGGTCAATGTGTGGAACATGCAGATACATACCTTATATACCTTGTATAATCTCTTAAAACTCTGCAAATGTTGCTTATGTTGCAAATGTTGCTCTTGGCCTGCTTGTTTTTTAAAGATGTGGCAAAAACATACTATAAGAACAACAACAGTATACAAGAAGAGGTGTCAGCCAGTCCCTTACCAAATGCAAAATATGGTGCTTACTTAGAAGGGCTTGTTAGAAGATCTTCCAGGTTGCTGAACTGCCATCAAAGACTCTCTGTTAACACATATAGAAGTTTACCATTTGTTAAAAATTATTTTCCAGAGAATCTTTCCTGGATTTTTTAATCCATCTTGATCAAAGACCTTAAGGCAAGATTCAGCAGTCAGAGCTGACAAAACATTTCTTACATAACGCATAAGAAATCCAGTTTAATCTGGACATCACCACTTGAAAGTTTTAAGCTACCAAAACAAAAAACAGAGTTAACATTCATGATTTTAACCCTACATGACTGGACATTTAACTACGCACTGAATGCATGTGCATTAGTTGAATGACACTTAGACTTCTTTCAATAAGTTTTCAAGATACCAGGCCAAATTTTTTCAGCATTTTTTTCTTTTACTGACCTTAAAAAATCTTATTACTTGCTGTGATTCAGCCAAAACCATACCTGCTGTCGCGTTGCCTTCATACCTGGAATAAAGACACTGGTGCTATGTTCTGAAGATAAGTGTTGTACAAATCTTAAGATGTTAAATGAGAATACTGTAAGATGCAAGGGAAAACGTTTACATTTGAAATACACACCAGGTAATGTCTAGCATTGTGGAGATACAACTATAATACAGAATTAAAGGTAATGAAGGAAAAATTTGGCAGGAAGAGCCAATGATTTGAAAGAGACGTTGACCAAACGTTAATCAAAACCAAACAACATAGATGTGAAAGTACAGTTAGTGATCACAGTTTTCAGTCCATTTGATATAAATTCTGAAGAGGAAGGAATCACTGAAGTATGGCATAGTACTATGAGTAGAATTTGCACACAACGTAATAAAAAACTAAAAGAGAATAAATGAAATTTGGCAGAAAGCCAGATGTGATGAATTTGCTGGTTCAAAAATAGTCGCATTATTTTCATTTTTTATCTTAAAAGTGGAAGACTTCTAAGTCAGGACATTGAACTGGAGCTTTAGAAAAGTCATGTAAGTGTTGGGTAAAAGGAAATGGGATGAAGAAATGAAGGAAGAAGATACAGAAGAAAAATTCTTTCTGGACATTAACATTATGTCCTAGAGGGTAGTACATAGCATGACATCCAGCAGCAAATACTGTAATAAAATGTCTAACTGCAAAAAGTAATCAAAGATTAAGGAGCAAAAACACTCACAAACACAGTGGTACATAGGAGTAAATGAAGTTAAAAGACTGTAACAATGATAAGAGAAAAAGGGATAGGCTGAAATTGTATATGAGATTGTTTTAATAATATGCATAATAAAAGAAAAAAGGTTTGTAAGGGCTGAAAGGAGTACTATAGTGGGGAAAAGAGATATAGAACATAAAATATTTTTTGCCAGGGAATGACACCAAAAGAAAATAAAACTATATAAAAAAATGCCAGATAGGTATCAAAGGGAATCAGTTTCATATAAAAGAGGATCAAGAAATAACAGTGCCTGAAGATTGACACAGCTTTAGAGTGAGCTGAGAGCTGTCCCAGAATTCCAAATAAAATGACAGTTGGCCAGGTAAGCCTCTCAGAGAGATGCACAGATAAAACTGCTTTAGGAAATAATTGTAAGGAACCCAACATCTATATTCTAAGAGAGAGTCTGGTGAAATTCACTCCTATATGGAGGATCTTTGCAAGTTCCTTGCAGTATTTAAGATTTCAAGTTTAATAATTACAGTTCCCAAACTGTCCCAAACTGTAATTACACAACAGACCTTTCAGTTAAAGCTCACAAACCTATTGGAAGCCAACAAATCTGACATGGGAACAATGTTCATCAGGGGAGCGTACTGAAAACATGATTATCCAAATGCAGCTTGGGTGTAAACATCTGTACCCTCACAGTTGCCTGAGTGGGGCCCTTGGAATACAAAATAAAGCTCTTTGTTAAAGTTGAACACAGTATTGCACACAAACAATGCCTGCTGTTGTTGGTAATAAAATCTAAGAGGGAGAGCAAACTGAAGATATCCATAATATTAAAATGGTTGTATTTTGAAAAGGAAGAATTAATGGTGAAAAAGCTGTATATGCTTATTACAGTGATGGTTCCTTGGCTGGTGTCCATGCTATATAAGCACTTGTCTTCACCTTCTGTGGTGTGTGAGGGCACAGGAGGATACTGTGACTGCCATATGAAACTCTTGCATCTGATATTTAATTTACTGCGCAACAGAATGCTTTGGAAAACAAAATGAAGTCTTTGCTTCTCTAAATAATCCTCCCTCCCCCACTGCAGTCATTGTCTTTGTAATATTTTATGAATTGTCATATAACACTCTGGGATATTGTCCTACAGAGGATGTGATTATAAATATATTGCTGAAATGAAATGCCTGTATGGTGTTCCTTACTCACAGTACAGCTTGAGCAGTGGCAGACTAGGCTATATGCATATCTTAATATTTTATTTTGAGTTTTTCAATTTTTGTAATAAAGAGCAAAAAAGAAGCAAAGAAGAAAACAAGCTTCACATTGATTTAGGAGTTCAGGGAGAAGAATAAAGCTATTCCATCTATTTTACAAATGCGAATATGCTTATAACATTGATCTCAACAGTGTAAATCAATAATACCCAGAGCTTCCCTGTCCCCCAAAGATTGTCTGCAAATTATAAATGGTGGTTACAAAAGTATAATCAGGGTGAAATATTATCAAATCTCATATTCTACACATGCTGTAATTCAAAAAAGAAGCAGATATCTTGGAACTCAGAGTTTTGATGTTTTAATGAGTGCACTATTTTTTCTAGTGAAGCACAACCAATTAAATTGAGCATCCAGTCTTTTGCTGAACAGTCTGCAGCTTCCAAATGACTGCAATTCTTTCTTTTGCCATTATAGGAAAATCTTTTTATCCTATCACCAAGCTCAGCGCACTCAGACAGTATAAAGCAGCTGACAGCTAACATTAGTAGTATTCAATATAATCAGATTGGGTTGTGTATCTGACACAAGGAACCACTAAGAGACACAAGAAAACACTAGAACATATTTTGAAATTACATCTTTTATTGTGGGGTAAAAAGCAATGTTTCACAGCTTTTTCAGAACTTTGGTCTGTACCAAAATTAGTCTTTTGGAAGTGTTTCCAGATTCTTAACTGTGTTTGTTTTAAAAAAAAAAAAACAAAACAACAGCAGGTTTCAACAGGTTCAATTCCTGCCTTTGTATGAGCAGTGAATCCAGGAATGCACCCTTCTCCTTACCCATGCATTAGTATTTGATTAGGAATATGAAAGAGTTCAATAAAGAGAAACCAGAAGAACATCTCCTAAGGTGAACATAAGGGATGGAAGATGAGAGAGTCAAATCTGCTGAAGCAGAAAAGAGATTTTTTCCTGTGTCAGTTGAATGCTTTAACCCCTATAGTTCTAGATATAAGCCCCATTAAAAAACAAAGCCTTCTATTCCTCCTCCTGATATATTTTGCCTGAGACCTAAGCTGGTAGGAAAGATATGAGCTTTGGCTTTTGTTTCACAAAGACTGACTTGTTTGTGAATACCAAGAGAATGTATCAACCATCTCCTGCCTACTAAACATTTTAAAAATCTAAAGGTCCTTAGAGAACTTCACTGCTAGAAACTTTGACACATTGGATGTTAGGTGCTTCCAGACTTAGGCTTTAGCTAAGAATTTTGAGTAGCTAAAGTTTGGACTTTTGTGAATTTAGCCCTGACTGATTTGTCTGGATTCCTACAGAAAGGCTAGAATAGAACAGAGACTTTGAACCCACATCTCTCCAAGCTCCAGCTTCTTTTTCCAGCTATCGATTTGATTTTACCACCCTGTTCAAATTAATTTTTATCAGTACTCCCCAGTTAAAGCAACTCTAAAAATACCAGACTGTTTTTAGAGGAGAAAGTAGCACTTGATCCCCTTCCCCCACCCCACATTCTTCAGATTATGGAGAGAAAGAAAGATGAGGGTTAGATTTTTCCTTTTTGCTCTTCAAGGAACTCTGTGTCTGGCTTCAGCAATGGCACAGTAATATTCCTAGGTAATTAATATTATGGGTAAGATGTTAGCAGTCAGGCTGCTGCAGACAACCTCAGAGATAGTCATACTCTAGGAATTGATGGGCTGATATTATAAAGAACACTGTAAATAATATAACTCTTAGTGAGAAGCATAATTAGTTAGTACATGCATTTATACCAGACCACAAGCAGTAAGTCTTGGTGCCTGCTTACTTATAGGCAATAATACTGAAAGCAATGAACATTTCTCCATTGTTAAATGCTTAGTTTCAGTCTCTGCCATTTAAAATAACAGTAGTTTAAAATCTTTCTTCTGCTATAGTAAATGGAGGTATGGAAAGACTATTGCTAGTGCTAATAAATAAGACAAGTAATTTTACCAGTTGGTTAGCAGCATTTGAACAGTATAATACACGTTCCTTATTATCTGCTTTATAGTTATGCCACATACAAGCTTCATGTTAAAAGGTATACTTTTTTCCAGAATGACAACTAGCCAGTTTTTTTCTGACTTCTGAAACCACCCAGAAAGAGATAAAGTTTTGGAAGATTTTGAAAGGCAGACGTGAGCCTGATGACAAACTCCATCAATAACTCAGGAAACAGATGTTATAGTGTTTGTTTAGGCTTTCCAAACTGGTCTGGAAATTATTTTTCTGACTACAGTTTAAGGAATTTCTTTTCCATGTTCATGCATTTATTTTTGTGCAAAAGTCCCACATTTTTACTAGGGGAAAAAAAAAACCCCAAAACATACCTGTGTGTTTGTTTTGCCAAGTCCAGAGGTGACCCCAGCTTTATGCTGCTCTTCTTATGTGCATCTATTGTAATAGTTTGCGAGTTGCTCACACCTTTTAATGAAGCTGTCCTCACAGTAACCCCATGGGTAGGTAAATGCTATTATATCCACTTTACAGGCAGAGAGCTGAAGCACATAGGGACTAAATGATTTGTCGAAGTTCACACACAGTGTATAGCATAACAGGGACTTGAAATCACCTTTCAAATTACAGGGCTTGAACTTCTGCCTGAGATACTGCACAGTCCTTCCTCTTACTCGGCCATCCCTGTGCCCCCTTTTCCACAGCCACCTGTCCACCACCACAGACTCCGCTCCATCATGTACTCTATCTCATTTCCTTCTGGGCGTGAGGCCAACTAAATCCTTTAAATCACCTGGGACTTCACAAGAAAGTTAAATTTAAGAAGGCACATTATGCATACATCTATTCCTGACATACCAGCCTGCGAGACACTCAGCCTCTTAGAGGGTCCATGGAAAGTGGACTAGAAAGAAAAAAGTGAAACTCCAGAAATGGATTTCAGAAGAAGCATCACAGGGATGTTTTTCCACTCTTTTTGGACTCTTCACAGAGCTAAACAGTGCATTCATGGGAATATGGTGGACGTTTTCAGCTGCGTCTCCTGGAACCACAAGACTTGATTCATTAAGCAAGCTGTAAAGACACTTACTAATGTTCTACACTTGTGTAAATATCAATAAATATAATACAATATAATTAATATAGCATTAAATGATATTATAAATAATATACATTATATAGCATTATAGAAATATATACATATTAAAATATAAATAGAACAGGCTCTCAGCTCCTAAGGTTATGGGTATGGCTTGCAATTAATCTACCTATGAGGAAAATAATAGCGCTTTTTTCAAAGCATGACTTAATTGTAAGCTGGCTCTATGTAATTCTTTATCAAACTAGGTCCTTGTTTCATGAGCACACTGAAAACTTCTCTTGTGTTTCATATGGAGAGCCAATAATTTGCCTTATTTAGTTTAGATGAAATAAATAATTTCACAGCCACTTCTCATTTAATAAGGTTGGCTAGAGCCTCTCTTTTTTCTCCTCAGCTTGTATATTTTTGTTTGGAGTGAACATAAAAGCATATTTTCTTGCCTGCTGAGTGTTCATTAAAACCACTTCCAAATCTTTTCAGCCATTAGAGTCCTCACTATGTTCTGATCTTACTGGCATATTGATTTAACTGTAAAAACATTCCTTTCTTCAAATAATAATAGTAAAGATATTAACTGAAAGTTATGAAGGAGAGCTCTTCATCTAAAGGCCTAAAGTACTTGCAAAGGCTTCAAAAAAGGAAAAATAACCAACCCAAAACCAGAAGGTCTCTGAAGAAACAAGACGAATCCAAGCATGAATTCTACACTTGTTGCTGAAATGCAGTTACTATTGACCAGTAAGACTATGACACTGGTAGGCTGCAAAGGAATTACAGGAAAGTTTTAGTTGAGCTAATTCTGTTCCCTGGCTGGAATCCACACAGGATACCTGGCTATGCAAAAATTGCCAGCAGCAAGAACCAAGACAGAGAGGATGAAATCATCATCTACGGCTCCAAGTTCTGGACTGGCCCCCCAGAGAAATTCACCAAATTAAATACCTTCACTGACAGGCATCTTCTGAGACTGGTTAGAAGAAGCAGCCACAGCATTTGTCTCCATCTGAGGCCCTGAAGTTGCCCTTTTCACCACCGTACTTAGGCGACTGCCCACAAGCATATGTGGATAATGGGTTCCTCTCTATGCTTACCTTAGCATTAAAAAGATTCCATTGAGTTTTGAGACTGGTTTTCCTATTTTGGCACTTGTCAGCAACTATCTAAATCACATTCTCTCTCCCAGAAGTCTGTTCCAAACTGGTTATTACCTACTTGGGAATTTCCTACCTGTTTCTTATTGTGGTATGCAACTCCTCCCTGAGTTGGGAAAATGGTATGAATAATAAGAACAGCCCTCGATAATTGCATTGATAATGAATACAATTGTCTTGTAAACAAATGGGGAACTCCAGAGCTCTAATGTCACCAAAGAGGCACTATTAGAAGCAGGTAAGAAAAATATATAACTAAACATAAACAGAATTTCCAAGTTTCTACTGAAGCCTATGAAATACTCCCTTTGTGAAATTATAATATGATATTCTTTTGGTTAAGCAGTCTGAGCAAAATTACTGATCAGCTTTTCAGTACACAGACTGCTTGAGAATGTCTTCCTCTGGTTAAGGTGACACATTGCACATAATATAGTAGATAACACAGCTATATTAAAAGCCTACTTAAGCTCTTCATTACACCAGAATTCTGTAAACAACTTTGCTTTTTAATTACCGAAGATTTTCTATGCATAAAAGCCTCAAATTATAGAGACAGAGCGACAATGCTCTGCAACAGCAACAGGGAACACAGATATTAGATCATGTTATTTCAAAATTCCAATTTTCAGACTGTGTTCTAATGACATTCAGCCAGCACACTGACAAAAGTACACAACTGATTAAAATTACCTAATAGGGAAATACTGAGGACAGGAGTGCACAGGCTGCCTATTTATCTGTCTATCTGTCCTAGAGACTGCTGTACGACTAATTGCAGTTAGTTGTTGTAACCATGATGCTCAAAGGATATATGCACAGTGAAGTCATAGGAAAAAGGTAATAGTTTATTATTGCTAGTAATCAGATAAGCTAATAAAAGGTCTCTCTCCCTACCTCATTTCTGCTCTGATTGGGTACTGCTTATTAGTTCTCAGAGAAAGAGTTAAGGACAATTATGATAAAATTACGGAAGTCATAATTTTAAT
This sequence comes from Buteo buteo, assembly GCF_964188355.1. Classification (NCBI taxonomy): domain Eukaryota; kingdom Metazoa; phylum Chordata; class Aves; order Accipitriformes; family Accipitridae; genus Buteo; species Buteo buteo. Next base: position 8,211,743 of record NC_134181.1, on the reverse strand, counting down.
GTCATACAGAAATATTGCCGTGCACACCACTGTAATAAATGTTAAGCTGTTGTCAAGAAAGAACTAGATAAATGATACGATCCATTCTCCACATCTTACTGAACATACAGAGCTGTAACTATTATTCTATTAGGTCTGTCTAGGCTGATAAATTGTATGCTAATGGATAAAATCTTAATCACAGAAATAGAGGCATGAAAATCATTCAGTTTAGCTAAGATGCTTCGTAATTATCAGTTACCCATTCATTTGTCCTAACTCATATTAGTAGTTCAGGCACACACCTCATCATTCCCTGAAAACTCAACAACCTCCTTCCAACTTGTCCGTAAAATTTTCGTTTTAACTTCACTTTACTGTTGATGCCTTTCTAAAGAATTTTGTGTTACTGTACATTAAGGCCATCCTATAAAAACACAATTTATTTTACTGCATTATAAAAGAATGCCAGTTATTCTGACACATCTGTGTTATCCGTGCAGTCCCATGGGAAATACTCGTGCAATAGAAGGGAATATGTTACAATTTGTTTGGGAACATTTTTACAATCACCAGGTGAGCAAGTAATTGCTCACATGAAAATGGTTATCTCAACGCATTATCTCAAAGATGGAGATTACTGTGTGTGCACAGAATATCAGTGACTGCTATCAAATCTCTTCAGCAAATCTAGCTAAATAACTAGCTAAATGAACTAAGTAAGGGAAATGGGAATGTTCATATTTGAGGTAAGCTGGTAAGTTTTCACTGGGAAATGACATTGTGAGCAGCTGATTCTGAGATATTTAGTTCAATTACCCGATGTTGACCAGGGCTTTGTACACAGGGGAGGCAGAAGCGATTTATGTTTAACCTTGTATCAGCTGGACTCTGCTAGAGCCTGACTACACTAACTGCAGAATCAGGACTCCTCAAATTTAACATTTCTCAAGGTTGTAATCTAAATTACCATAATCTTCTGTTGAAGACTGGGATCTAACGAGAGAGATTGAGGGAAGCCAAGTGTCCCTTAATGAGGGAAGGCAAGAGTACAGGAACACGGAGAGGAGTTTTTTCTGCCGAAAGCAAGATATCATTCATGACTTTTTCCAAAGTGGATAGTACAATACAGGCAAATACTTTTTAGACTTTGAGGAGCTTTTGCTACCCCCTGCTGATCTGCCTGGGAGGGTTTTGCTCTCTGTCACTCTCTGAACTGAACAGTCTTCTTATGGCTCCCAGCTATGAAGTAGGAGAAGGACTTAACTTACTCTTTTCTTACATGTTAACATAACATGCTTACAGACTATTAGTGCTTGGCTTCAAGAAGTAGCATGCTCTGCCTAAGGTTTTACTGCTTGAACTCATATACATGGAGGATTACAGCTTTATTTGTAGGACTGACTGAATTTTCCTAGAAAAAATATCCTAATATAAAACTAAAACTAAAAAATTTGAACGAAAAAGGCTTTTTGCTAGAACATTTTGAAAAAAATAATTTGATGTTCTTTTTCCTCCCAAGCAAAATACAAAAGCTATTTTGAAAAATAATTTAAAAAAATAAAAGTGCAACAGCTCAGATATCCACCTGAAAAAGAGGATCTGTTGGAAAATGTCAGTTATCTCTAGGTAGAATCAAAGGAGTTCAGTTTACTCTCTTTGCCCCACATACATATCCAATGCTCTAAAAAACAACTTCCAAAATTCTCTTCTGGTCACACATTATTTTTAATGGCTTTTTTTTCGTTGGTTGATTTTATTTTTTGTTTTAGGCAATTTTCAAAAAACCTTAAGCTTTCCTCCCTTTTCCCAGGTCTAATTATTCTGCATACAGTGGTGATAGATCTAGAACTACATTTCTACAGTCCTCTGTTTCTAACTATATGTTGTTCAGAACCGGTGATCATCCTAAGGTTTGTAATGCTATAAAGAGAAGTAAAGAAGCAAAGCATATCCCTATTGTTGTGATGTGCTGAACAAACAAAATGCATTCTTTTGTATTCTGTAAATGGACTATTATCTTGTCCTTCAATACTCAGATGGTTTCCCTTAGCAAAAAAATTTAATAGATAATTTTACAGCTGAGTAACATTTGACCTTGGAACTGCTCATTGAAATCAATGAGGCCAGTTTTTTATGCAGCATCTATGCACTAAAAAGGCACTTTAGGCAATTCCAAACATGAGATAGCACAGCAATAGGAAACCCTAGTTTCTTGAAACATGAAAGAGCTTGTATGCTCTACAAGACTTGTAGTTACTTCTGTGTAAACTTCTAAATAAGTATTATAGATTTTATCACAGCGGGACTCATATAAGAAACTTCCATGACTGCTGCACTAATAAGGAGATGTAGTGATCCTAAGAGTTTCATCACAGCAGAGTATTTCTAGCAGTTCTGATATTTTTTTTGATTGAAAAATCTCTCCAAGGACTATCAGTATAGGGTTTTTTTTAAGCCAACAACTACCGCTAAATGGACTTGGTTTTATAAAAGCCTACTATGATAGGCTAATATTATTAATCTTAAGTCTCAAACTTTAGAGCTTAGAAATTCAAATACAGACCACATTATTCATGTGTGGTCTGGAAGCACTCTTTTAAACATCATGTAGGTTTGTTCTTCTCTGTCACTTGAAGCCACTCTTCACCAAAAAGCAAAATCACTGATACAGTTATTGAGCTTGTATCAATTCTGATGATTATCTATTCATGGAATAAAACACCATATAAAAGTGTGTTGTTATATTTAACAGAGAGAGTAAGAATTTCTGGACACTCTAATCTGCAAAGCGAATCTGGTCTGGTCTGAATGAATGTCTCATGAAGGTATAAAAGACAGTGTGAAACTGAATTCAAACCTACGTGTAGGTTTGAAATCATCAAGGAAATTCCTACGTGGGGAAAAACAAATAGCTGGTCCTAGTCAACTGTTCATCCTGCTATGCAGACACACATTTAGTATAATGAACTCCGGCAATCTCTTTTTTTTTCTTTAGTTTTTTTCCTTTCGTCAGACATTTACAGGCCCCCTTTGCCCCCCAGTCCATGTCAGGTTCTCACATTTGCATTTATTATGTGTTGTGCAACCACAACGCCACAACCATATAATTATTTTCAGTTCTGACATGAATGACTGTCCAGATAATAGCTACTGGATAGTTCATAGCAATATGCTCAAAGATAGAAGAAAATTTGAATGATCAGGGCTAAAAAGCCAGATGCCCCTCCATCATGACATAAAAGAGGCAATGCAGAACACCCATGAATTTTACTTAAACTAACAAAAGGACTGGAAAGCAAAGATCTCAGTATTTTTCAAAAACCTGTAATAATATGTAAAGAAGTTATCCCCCAGAGAAAACAAACACACACTTGATCCCTGCTACCTGAGGTCTGTTGAAAGGTCAATAAAGGCTGCTATTTCAGTTTTAAAATACGAAGTTCTATAATATGGAACAATTACGCCCTACATGATATAAATTACAAATTAATTTTTGCTCATTATTATACACTGAATTCATTTTAGAGAACAACTCACTAGAGCATAAATGTCAATTTCATTATTATTTTTTTAAAACTAGGATTCAATTTTGCATTTCTATCGTATTCCAAAAAAATAATTTTCTATGTAACTCAGTGGGATATTCATATGTGCTCAGAAACTAATGAGGTATGGGAAATAGATACACTATCATAAAGGGAAAATTACTAAATGAGAAAAAAAGATTTTAAAAGGATCTCTTAGAGTAAAAAGAATAATTTCATCACCAAATGGGACTGCTTTTTCACTATATCTCTGGTTTTTGCCATCCCAAGTGGCCTGTTCATTTATGTAACTATTTTGGAACATTCTCCTGCTTTTACTGATTGAAAGAATCTTGTTCATTAAACATCTTTGTAAAGTACTGTTAAAAAGAAAGCCGAAGTAAAGAAGTTTATAAAGACCATTTTAAAAATAAAACTGCCCTCATTTTCTTTTGGTAATTCTGGTTTGGCTATAGTAAATAAATGGTTCTCTAAACCACAAAGAAAATAAGGGGAGCACACAGCTGTACTGCTAAGTAACACCCCCTCATTATTTTTAAGTAAACTGAGTAATACCTTTTTCATCTTGTGGTCTGAGTGCCCCTTTTCATTTGGTGCACTTCAGATAAACTGGCTGGTCAGTGCTTCCACACAGCTGCTTGCCGTATTCCAGTTCTTAATGAAATCTGTGTTTGACTTAGATTTGCCTGCTTTCAAACTTAATTTTGGCAATTACACAAAGATCAAATGACTTGTATGAGCTGATTCAAAGGTGCAGGTATTCAAGGTTAACATGTGCCCTGGTCTAATGACTGTATATGATGCCAGACTGGACGCGAATGTAAGGTGTGACCCTCCAACAAACTGGCAACAGTTGCTGGAAAAGTGCTGTTACAGACGAGTTAAAAAATCTCTTTAATTAAGAACTACATGTTCAGAGAAAGTTAGTGAAAGATGTCTCTAAGCAGAGTAAGAAAAATACATATTCATATTCTGATAAGGCAATCAAGATGTTGATGTTAATATTAGAGCAATAACTTTAATTGTATTTCAGCAAACGAATGGCAATTAGAAAACAAATTATCTCAGAGAAGCATGTCTGCTGCACAGCTTAGCCCCGAAGGCAAGCCAAAAGCTAAACCTTTTTCTTGCATTTTAATGCAGAAGATAAATAGACACACCTCTGGAATTATTCTAAATAGAAATACCATAAACAGTTTAAAGTTACTCTGAGACACAAATGTAAAAATTTCCTTTCCTCTTGAAGTGGATTCTTTGTTGCAATAACAAACATTAGCATGCAAGAGTATAATATTACTCTGTACTTCAAAGATGGGGAAAATGTAACAGATGTTGGCCATGCTAATTAAAGAGCATATGTGTATAGTAAATGATTTCCATTAAGGTAAGATGTAGTGCATAAATGCAATATTAATGATTCAGGGTGAATTTTCATACTACTTCTCAGTGCTATGCTGTTTTCACAGTGACCAACCACAACTACAGCCAGGTTGTTTTCTGACAGAAATAAACACTCCCCCTTCTTTGTATCTGATCATATTAGCTCTAACAAATTAGCTGGTAAGGTTGCTCGAATCCTCTCTCACCCAGAATGACAATGACCAGCCAATGTATGACTCAGTATGCCACAGGGTACCAAGAAACAGACTGGATTTTCACCAACGCAATTGAGACCTAAACCCTGGTGTAACATTACCAGATGTAAGGTTATCTTCTGTGATAAAAATGCCTCTTTCCAATAAAAATATACTCATGTTTCTAGCCATCAGTGTTCTTCCTTCTCCCCGGTCCACTCCCCCAAGACAATATGCTCCATCTGTCAAGATGAAAGTCTGTTCTTGTGATCTATTCACCTTGCTGCTGTAGACCTTTTTGGTCTGTATGAGTTGGCATGGACTGTATTTTGCTAAAACAGTGGTTGTATAAAATGCTTAGGCATTACTCAGCCCTCCATAGTTTCAGTCATGCTATTTAGAAAATTTATAAAATCTTTTGATCAAGCTTGAATGGTTTTAATGATGCCGTAACTGAATCCACCCAGACTGCAACAGAACATTACAATTTTCAACCATCAAATTATGCATAAATGGTAAAAAGATGGACTGCAACTGAGATCTTGATCCTTAAAAATCTCCTCACTCAGACAGCAAATCAGTGACAATTTCTCATTGTACCTGCAATGCAACAGTCCATCTTGGTTCTACAAAGCAATTAAGTACCTCATTAACTTTAAGCACCTGCTTAATTCCCATGGCTTTGAAACCAGTGGGAGTTAAATGCTTGTTCCTGAATTTGTGCAGGAAAAACATGCTTGTTAAAACTTGCAAAAAAAAGAGGATTATGTCTGCTAAACTTGTTATAGACTGGTTTAATAAACTTTATGGTATTTAACCTTCATCTTTGTTACATAAAGAATCAGACTAGGGCTCAAAGGTGTGATGACATTTATGCCACATCTTCAAATGATGCACCAGACATTAGGTGATCATAACAGTCTATTTAGAATTTGAAATTATACTAATCTACTCAACTGACCACTACTCCCAAAGGTGGAAAAAAATCTAGGAAATAAAAGAATAGGAATCTTCTTGATGAAGCTTATGCTTTTAGGACACTGACCATAAACATGACGTTCTTTCTTTTTAGGATGAGTTTTACATTAAGGGCTCCAAGATTTGCATGAAAATCCTGAGGTTTCTATCAAGAATGTCAAGATGGTGGTGGCCAGGTATTTTACAGTATTTGAAATACAGTCACATATGATATGTCGGCATCACAGTATCTGTGTCCTCACTGAAGAAACAGATGAAATACAGACGTAGGCTACAAAGATGTAACAGAGACTCTTCCAAAATATGTCATTTAAATCAGGTGCTGATTTAAACACGTGCCTGTTACACATGGGTTGTAAACTACTTTATGGCATTCTCTACCACTGCTAACCAAGGAGAGATGGAGCGATTACAGTGAGCAAGGCCTAAGAGATATCGCTATGAGTTTCCAGCAATGAGACACATACCTCTTTGTCAGGATGAGGTAGGGGAGAAGTTGTGAGGGCAGCCATGACCTGTGTCCTCTTGCCTGCAGAGATGGGAAACAGCACTATGATGTACTTTGCAGAAAATGAAACATACAGTGCTAGCTCCCAGAAAAATATTTTCTGATGAGTTGGCAAGGAACAGAATGGTAAGCTCACTAAACTACCCGCAACCACCTTTACATTAACAAACATATCAAGTGTTTTTATTTTACATTGTGAGCTTCATTATGATGCAGCAATATATATATATCTCTCAATAAATAAAAATGTCCTCTGGACTGCTGAACACTTCAAAGTACATATCTGAAAGTTTTCCTTCCTGTTTCCTGAATGTCATGGTTTAACCCCAGCCAGCAACTAAGCACCACACAGCTGCTCACTCACTCCCCCCCAACCCAGCGGGATGGGGGAGAGAATCAGAAGGATAGCGCTAAAACTCGTGGGTTGAGATAAGAACAGTTTAATAGAACAGAAAAGAAGAAACTAATGATAATAATGATAACACTAATAAAATGACAATAGTAATAATAAAAGGATTGGAATATGCAAATGATGCACAATGCAATTGCTCACCACCTGCCAACCTACGCCCAGTTAGTCCCCGAGTGGCGATCCCCCCCCATCCCTCCTCCCCCCAGTGTATATACTAGACATGACGTCACATGGTCTGGAATACCCCGTTGGCCAGTTTGGGTCAGCTGCCCTGGCTGTGTCCTGTGCCAACTTCTTGTGCCCCTCCAGCCTTCCTGATGGCTGGGCATGAGAAGCTGAAAAATCCTTGACTTTAGACTAAACACTACTTAGCAAGAACTGAAAACATCAGTGTGTTATCAACATTATTCTCATACCAAACTCAAAACATAGCACTGTACCAGCTATGAGGAAGACAATTAACTCTATCCCAGCCAAAACCAGGATACTGAAATAGAAGTCTTTTCAACTGTCTTGGTTATCTGAACATGTATTTTTTGCACAACACACTTACCATAGTGCTTTTCTCATAGCAGCTATTTACTTTCACAGGTGATTAGAGGATTTCTCCGTAACCCTTTTTCATCTAAACAGTGAGATAAAAACCCAAATCTTAGACATTGCTGCTTTCAGCTGGTTAAATTAGCAGTGGATTGTGTGATGTATTGTTTGCTTGACTACATGAGTAGTCATGTAAGCCACAGTATCTTACCCACAGCACTAAGCCTTTTGCTACTAGACAGGACTTCAGACATAGGCATAAAACTTGTTTAAAATCTGGTTTACTGTAGATTTTTACTAGCATTATTACAATAGTTTCACTTAAATTAATCCATGGTGGATCAATGACTTACCACCAACAGTGAGACATTTTTATGTCATTATGTCAATTTACAACAGTAAGAACTGTTCTTTGTTCAGCTTTCAAAATGTAAATTAAATTTTTCAGTAAACTTTTCAAGCAGTACATTCTTTTAAAATGTATTGTGAAAACCACTTCTCAAATATGTCTGCATTGCTGTAACAAAAAAAGACAGGAAAAGGTTGCTAAGGAGAATCCAAAAGGCTATTGGATTAAAATTCATGAAGGGCAGTTTCTGCCTTCAGTGTCAGAAGTAATTGCCTATACACTGAACATCAGAGCAGTTCCAGAAGTTGCAAACATATTATAAGCAGCAATTCAAATGTGTTGCAATCCTTTGCATCTGCTAATATCTTTCTGCAATCTATCCAGTGATTTTCTATCCTTGAAATTGTGATTGCAGTGGTCACATGATTTAGGTAACAGTCTGGATCAAAAAAACTTAATTATTTCTAGTGTTAGAGATGCTGTAAGAAGTATGTCTGATAAAAACAGTGTGGAGTACTGGACCTACTGATGTCATGTGGAAACAGATCAACTGAAAAAAAGTCCTGTAGTGATTCCTAAGCCACAAGTTGAATAGTAAAATGTATTAAATTCACACATAATTCACATTTTTCTATCTATCTTTGTTGTTTTAGCAAATTTTAAAATTTGACTGTTTAGTGCAAATAACCTATACTGAGGACATCAGCCTCTATTTAGCCTCTTGGCATAGGAGCTTACTACATTTACATCGTAGGGTGTTAAAATTCACAGGGAAGCTTCCGTGAAGAGCACATTCCACCTTTTCCTCATTTTTAAAAATGTTTTGAAAACAAATCCATCATATTTAGCATTTGTACATGGTACTGAAGCGACAGGCCTAAATGTTACTGAGTGACAGAATTGGTACAAGATATACTGCAGCACTACCTACTGCATCAATTTTAAAGTCAAAGGGACCACTTCTAGTGTGGGAGGAAACAAGATATTTTTTTTTACTAAGAGAGACAAGCCAATTCCTTTTGCTACCTTTGCCAACAAGCCTAACAGTACAGGTCAAACACCATGGATCTATTTTCAATATAAGGAAAGGACCATATATGATACAAATTATCTATATGATCTACACGTATGTGTGTACCTACTCACACGTTTGTGTAAAGTATAACACATAAACCCTGGTTACACAGAAATATAAATGCAGGGTTTGCAACTTCCAGGTAGAAGTCATTCCTACTTTTTCTGAAAGTGAAAGGTGGCAAATGACACTGGTTTCACAATGGTATTTCACAGTGGAGAAGGCAAGTCTAGTCTACCTATTTGAATTCAGTACTTTTCTCAACTTTAATTAAATTAAGTGATCTTTGAGGAATTTACTACAAAGAGAACAAAAGAGAGGGAAAAAGAGAAATGAGGAAGTGGAGTTTAACAGCATTTTATTGCATATATCATCATGTCCTTTGCCTTCATAATATCTACCAGCAAAATGCTTTCTAAAAGTGAAAATGAATTATTTTCTTCAAAGTTTATTAATTAATCATACCCTTTTTATGAGACTGATTATTTAATTTTAGTCATCAGTGGGAAAGTTGAGCTTCTTAATATCAGACTGAAGCCATGTAAGAAAAGAGCATTAATTAGTTTCTTTCCAAAAAGCAGGTGCAAAAGGCAATTTAATGATCTTACACAGGCAGGTATAGGCCCTGATCTCATGTGAAATCTCATTACTGTCTTTCTTTTGCATGACTATTAGTTAAAATTCTACTATTGTGAAAGTTACTTTGTGGCCTACATGAAATAAGTTGATGGTCTCACTCTACTTCCCAGTGTTCAGGTGCTAACATCACAAGGATACTGTCAGAGCTGTCACTCTTTGACATACATGTTGACAGGTTTATCAGATAACAAAGATCTAATGGGCATGGAAACTGATTGCAACTCTTGACCCTATGGGGACTGCTCCCTGAGGCACACACGGGAAACATTACATGAGAATTTGAATTTGCAGTAACCTAGTAGACTTGTTCTGTGGAGAAATCAGATGATCTTAGTCTCCTTTCTTGTTATTTTCTCCCTATTTATTACACATATATTCTGCAAAGTTTTCAGTGAAAAAAACCCCCTTCGTTCACTGGAAAGGTTAAGATGAGAATTAAAAGAGTGTGGGGGTGTGGTTGTCTGAGAGGAGAGAGATGTCCTGGCATGTGTATGTATGTGTACATAAAATAAAAGAGAACTTTGACAGAATGCAGCACAGATTAGATGCTTGAGTGTGCAGAAAACTGCTGAAAGAAGTTAAATGTGCAACAGAAAAAAATTGTGTGCCCCATGGCAAAGGGCCATAAGAAGGGTTTCCTCCAATGCCTATCCCTTTTATAAATGTTAGGAAAAAAAGAAAGCCCAGTAATGACTTAATTACTGCATTACTTAATCATTATTAATGCATACAATAATATTTTGAAAGAATCATGCAAAAGCTTCAGTAAATATATCTGAAGCATTTGAAGAGAAATGCAGTGATGTCTTTGAGTCACACAAAACCCCCACATTATTTTCCTGAATATGCATCTATAGTGACAAAACTTGCCAATTAGTTATCATGAGAAGCATATAGCACCTTCTCAGGTCACTTGAAAGTGAATGCAGGGACTCTGGTGTACTATAATTAAGGAAGATAACACCATCAAAGGCTGAGATGTTGAAGGCAAAATATTGAGTCTTTTTTCAAGTAACTGAGTTTTATAAATCAGAAAATTCAGTTATTATAATAGGATAAATTTTGCTTCTGATACTATTCCCTCACAGAATGTTCCTGCATTATACTTCCTGAAAAAATGTTTTAGCAGCTAGAAGCTGAAATATTTTACACATTTCAAACTTAAATAAAGAATATGAAGATCAAAGAAAAGGTGGGAAAAAGTTGTTGCCTGGACAACACAGAACTAAGCAAAGTCTTGCAGTGACTAATTCAGAAATCTCTCCAGACATTATCATACCCCATACATGGAAGGCAGCCATACAGACAGATGTTGATGTTGACTAAGTACATTTATTCTAAAGAGTGGCATCCGTCTTCTGCCAAGCATAAGAGATGTGTGACTACATCTGTTCTCTCCACTAAGGGAGCATACAGGCATAGGACAGAAGAAAGGGCTGCCATAAAATAAAATGTTAATTAGTGCACAGAGTCCCATTTGAACCATTAGGAAGTCTATATTTCACAAGCCTTTAAGATTAGCCTATCACAGGCCCCCCTGAAGGAGGTGAGGGCTGTGCACTTGGTGTCAATGAGGGAAAAAACAGATCAAAGATTAGTACTTAAGTTTGACCGTTATCCATGGACCCCTAAATAGCTGATGACAACAAACTTCCACTATCTATGTACACATATATTTATGTACACATATCCACATCCACAGACACACATACACATGCTTATTATGTCTATCAGTATGCATACACTTTCTGCCTCCAACTCTTTGTCTTTCTATAAAAAAATGGAAAACAGATTTCTTAAGTTAAACTTTCTACATTAATTAAATCCAAAGATCAAAGGAATATGAACTTTATCAACTGTGGTCCTGGAATGAGTACATTCTCATGGTACAGTTCATGTGAGATATCAAGCTGATTTCCAGTAGTATCGTTAAATAATATGACACTTGTAGAGTTCACTCAGAGATCTGGGACATACAAAACTGATCTATGAATATATCCCTTGTATTGCAGCTTAGGACTTGATTTTACGTTGTACCATTGCCTTCACTTAGGTTTTAAGGGTTTTCAGTGCACCTAGAACAACTGCCAGCTGGAGTACTCTAGTAAAGGAAAATAATCATTTGCATATTTCCACATTTATATGGTTAAATGAGTTCTTCTGTGAATACATCTTCAAATGCTACTTTACTATTATATGTGTATGTATATAATGCACATACATTAATAAGTTTCCTGACTTCCCTGACTAGTTGGGTTAACAATTGTGAGTCCTTTCTATGTAATTCTGTGTTATATTCTCTTCTCCTTACTGGGTCCTGTTGCCCTGGGTGAAGGTGAAAAGGAAATTGTCAAAATCTCAAAGATCCTTAAAAAATAATTTAAAATATTTAATCCCCCCCCCCCCGAACGTTGAACTGTATCCTAAATCAAGGCAGTAAAACATGTTGTCGTGGTTTAACCCCAGCCAGCAACTAAGCACCACGCAGCTGCTCACTTACTCCCCCCCCATCCAGTGGGATGGGGGAGAAAATCAGGAAAAGAAGTAAAACTCCTGGGTTGAGATAAGAACAGTTTAATAGAACAGAAAAGAAGAAACTAATAATGATAATGATAACACTAATAAAATGACAGCAGTAGTAATAAAAGGATTGAAATGTACAAATGATGCGCAGGGCAATTGCTCACCACCCGCCGACCGACACCCAGCCAGTCCCCGAGCGGCGATTCCCTGCCCCCCCCTTCCCAGTTCCTAAACTAGATGGGACATCACATGGTATGGAATACACCGTTGGCCAGTTTGGGTCAGGTGCCCTGGCTGGGCATGAGAAGCTGAAAAATCCTTGACGTTAGTCTAAACACTACTGAGCAACAACTGAAAACATCAGTGTTATCAACATTCTTCACATAGTGGACTCAAAACATTGCACTGTACCAGCTGCTAGGAAGACAGTTAACTCTATCCCAGCTAAAACCAGGACACATGTTTATATAGATTGCTAACTTATTTTCATACTTTGGCTACAGATGTTCTGCTCTTTCACCAGTTTTTTGAATCTATCAGTATAACACTTCTACACTACAAATAATCCAGCTCCCACAGATGCAAGTGCGGCTGATTTTTGACCATGTATTTTGAGCATCTGAAAAGATATTTGATAAGATCATGCATTTGTCTTATGTACAGACAGTACAAGTAAAACACCTTATTTTAAGTTTTCATGATGTTTACTGACAACTTATAAGTTATAAAGTGAAATTGGTCATTTGCATGTTTTATGGATAGGCAAAAGCACAAATCTGTGTTTTGAAGGCAGAGATTTCCTGGCTGAGATAAAACATGTGAGAGATTTGCTTTCAGTAACTTAAAGCTGATGGGCTTGGCAGGACAGCCAACTCATACTGAATTGTATCATCCATAGCTACTGGCAAAAGTGTTATAAGATACCAGGTATGATCATCCACTGAATTCACAACAGGGACACTGATGAACATGGCTCCAAGACACAATAAATTAGTAATAACCTCCATTATTAGTTCCTCAAACTAAAAGTAACAATAACTTTTCTGCCAGAAGGGGATATGCAGTAAATGTAACACCACCAGTTTGTCCTGATAAATTGCTGTCTTACTGGCAGTTTCTGTACATTTTGCCTTCATTGCATGAAATGCCAGTTACCTACGAAGTCTCTGCTTCAGTATTTCATGGCTTGTATGCAAATATTTGATGTTAAGAGCTCCTTTTTTTTTTCTTGGTTTGCTTTGCATAGTTTTGCTGAGTTGCATTATGCAGTCATTAAAAATGAATAGCCAAAATAAAAATATTTCATATTGGAAACCATACTTAAAAATTAATGGTGTTTTAGCAAATGACTGTTTCCCATAATTTCACAAACACAGCAGAAACTTCATAAGGGAATGGTTAATCAGCTGAAGACAGCATTTGTCTATGCCCTTTCTACATTTGGTGCATTTGGTAAAAATCCCTATAGTTGCTTAAGCTATTGGATTGTACACACAGACCAGACAGTGCAAAGGGAGCTTAAAGCTACCTTCTCCTCTGTGCAGTGTGCTGCCAGCTGGAGGTACAGCACAGAATTCCCTTCCACTCAGAGTGCTTAGGAGAATAGGAAACAACTTTCTACAAATTCTTGTGCTTTGGACAAATTACGGTTTCAGTTTGTCTGTACATAACAACAGTAACTCCACTAAAAAAACTATTTGGGATATTCAACAGAGAACAGAATAATAATGAGTCTTGTTTCAAGAAAACTAAAGGAAAATCCCACAGATTGTACTAACTGACTTTACATGAGGCACAGAGCCATGATAGCCTGATTCCTCACTGCTTCTCTTTTATGGATGGACTGCAAATCCATCAGTCTCGTACAATCAGAGAATCCAGTAGTCACAACTGAACTTCTTCACTGATAAAGTTATTCAAGGGATTCATAACATACTTTAACTTGTGCGTGTTAAAAAAAAAAAAGTAATGTATTTCTTAGGAGCATAGGTGCGAATAGTTATTCAACATACTGGAAAACAAAGAATGAAATAATAAAGGCCAGTGATTATCCCATTGTTGATTTTATATTCTTAATTGCTCACAGGTTCTTGTAAGTCAGTTCATTAAAGTCTTCATAGTGACAGGGAGAGGAAGAGAAAGAAAAAAGAAATAAAGACAGAGAAATGACCATGAAAAGAAATGGGTATGCAGATATGGTAAAAGCAATTAAAGACAGCAGTATTGGAGTCAGATTCCATACTTACAAGTGGGAAAGGTTTTACTGTTTGTTCTCTCCTGAATTCCCTGCCATCATTATGATTGCATTTTTTATCCCCTTAAATTATATTGAGCTCAGCAGAAAAAATGGCAGCTGAGATTCTTCTCATGAGTAGGTTTAGATTAGGCAAATTATGCATCCCCTTATTTTTACAAAGAATCAGCTTCAAATTCAATCCACTGTATGATTTTCAGTGAGTTTAACATATGATTATGAAAGTTCAGCTATTCCATTTTGGAAACAGTCCAATTTACGTTCCTTGTACTTGCGTGTAGTTCTACTTTGCAGTCTTAAACATTTCACTGAGGTGGACTTCTTTGCATCCGCAAGTCAAAATGCCAGTGATTGATTACTGAAATTCTCTCAAGTACATAGTGAACCTCAAACAAAAGTGTGTACCCTGTTGGTATTGATTTAGAACTGATGATCTCATTAGAAAGCTCTAATTCTCAACATTGCTTTGGTTTACACAATCTTTAATTTATTTTAAAAAAGCTGATTGGCCAACTATTTCAGCCTTATGACTGTCTTACCTTACTAGACAACTGCTTTAGTCTTTGAGCATTTAAAAGGTCATTAATCCAAATGCTAATGCAATCAATACTATATTAAATAAACTATAAAAAGTAAATTAATATTAGGTAACCTGATGCATTTTGCCATAAGGTTTTAAAATGTGCTTATTGTCAGCACATTTTAAATGATAAATTAAAACAGTGCACCTTTCAAAAAATAATCCCAGGAAGCTTTTAAAATTACTTTCTCTGCTATTTAAACATTGATTCATGGTGAAAACAGTAAGGAAAATATATATTATTTACTTTTTGGTTGAGCTAGCTTTTATACTGATGCTATTTTTCACAAAACTGTATGTATGTAAAATTGAATTTTAAACACAAGTGAAAATCTGTAAGTTGAATGAATTTGCCCTCTGAAATAGAACACGTCTAATGTGTTGTGGGTGGAGGCTGATGTCCTGTTAACTGAAGCTCTAGAAGGCGAAGGAGATCAGACTTGGCACATACCTCTATTTTAGACTGCAAAACCCCACAGATTGTATACAAATATGTATTATTTTCTACTCTGAGAACATAAGCCTCCTCCCAGCTATCTCATCTAAGCTGGCCCAGTTAGCCTTCATATTCATATCTCTCATAGCTTTTCCATGCTCTTAAATAGTAAGTAGTTTTGTTCTTTCTGTATTTGTAAACAATCCTGTTCAATAGTAGCCAATTCTGAGTGGCCAATATGCACTACCGTAATAATTTACATCTCATAGAGATGGTGGCATAAAACCAGCATTTGCTGAAAGTCTTAGAGTATCCATATTTTGAAATGCATTTATTTAACAGGCTTTAAAATAAAAGAGCTAACTGAGAAATCGATGTATAGCCACCCTCCAGCACCTATCCATCTTGCATCCTGTGGATTTTAAATCTGAGGCGTGAGAAGAACTTTACTCATTTTTTAAAATCTTGGATAATGAAAACTGAGCTCTTGCAGCTACACTGTTAAAAGCTTTTTCCCTTTTATCATCACTGGAAAATCCTGCATATCTTCAGTGCTTGCATTTGCGGTCTCTGTGCTATTTACCTTCCTTCTCGGATTTTCTTTCTGTATCCAGGTCATTGTCTAAATAGCTCCTTTCTGCACCTTTGTCTTGAATGTTAAAACAATCGATCTGGACTTTTGGTATATCATGATTCCTTTAAAATGCCTCCAGTAGCTGACACTGATAATTTTCAGTCTTTCTAATGAACAGTTGCTGAAAAAACACCTTTTTGGCAACGATACTTATCTTATTATCACTGGCATTCATTTCTCATTCACTGGCTGTACCAGCTTTTAGGCTTTTTGTGCTCACCTTCCAGGCCCACCATCAGCCTCGCTTTCTCCTGTTCTGCCGTCTGCTAATAAATCTGTCAACCTAAACTGCCAGCTGAAGTGTTCAGCCGAGGAAGCTTTTGGGAGAAAAAAAAAAACAAACCAAAACCCAAAAAGGTCACAATTTGTAATCACAAAAAAAAAAAGGGTCAGAATTTGTATCCACAAAATGAAGACTCACACTTTTGCTCCTGTAAAAATGAGTGGAGTGTGCAGCATTTGGCTCTTCAACTACCAAATGGCTGCAGTTGCACCAAAATACAGCTGTGAGCATATTATTTGGGAGAAATTGTTAAGGAAAGAAAACTGTGTATGATAAAGGTGAAAGTGCCCTGTAGAAAACAATGTTGCACAGATTATTGCCATGTAATGATGACAATCTTAAAAAATCACAGCTAGCAATACAACAGAAGTGAGCGACCCTGGTTCAGCCAAAGAAAAATCAAAATACAGACTGATGAGAAAACCACTTGTTAGAGAAAAACAAGTATTTGTTTACAGAATCTGCACCTTATGTACTGTTTCAATTTGCCTGTAGCTGATCTTTCCCTTGTAATGATTAGAAAAACACTTTTTTAGCAGGCCAAAAGCATGGAAAAGAAGGTCTGTGGAATGAGTGGAAAGCCTGGGTTAAGGTTGGTTTCAGTTTATAAACTAATGGAAACAGCCTAACATAAGCTGTTCTAGTGTTAGGACACTTTGGCTGAAGAAAGAATATTTTAATGGATCAAACCTAGACTGCAGTGGATTAGCCTCTGACCAGCTGGCAGTTGATATGAAGACTGTGACCAGTATCAGTGCAGGTGAGTATTTATGGCTTAGTGATGATTCCTTGTTCAACCTCATCATGTACTGGGTGTTTTGTTTTGTGGAGTATAAAGGTCTAGGAACTTTCTTAATTTAGAGAAGTAGGAAAACAAAAGGAATAATTGAAGAGTCCTGTGTTCTTTCCACTAGGATTGAGAAGTGCTTCACTGTAAGTACATCGTATAGTAACAAGACTCTAAGAAAAGCAAGACTATAGCTCATAGCGAGCCTCCAGGAGCAGTACTTGCAGAGGCTCAGTAGACAGAGCTCACAGCATGAAGTGATGAAATGGTTCCTGCTGCTCAGAGGCAATATACCCACAGCAGTAACTCTTTATGTGGTATAACTCAGCTTGGTAGTTTTTTAACTGAACTGATAAATTATGATAAACAGGGGGCTTTAAAAATAATTTTCCTTGATGGAAAAAAAAAAATCAATAAAAAGCCAATCATCCTTGGGTATGAAAACATTTTTTTTTACTTCATTTTACTTTTTTCATTGAATTTTTATGTTCCCAAGTGTCTTGTTTCAAGTATCTTGGATATTTTGCAACACTATCCACAAGGGGTGACATAATGAGTACAGGGAGAGCATAACTAAGTGATGTGTAACAAAGCAGCGCTCATTTGTAGGGTGAAGCATAAAAAGAAATTTTTAGAAGAATATTGCACAGAGCACAGAGGATTTGAAATGACAGTGCAGAGAAGAGTGGTAGTGGTGAGAATATTAAGAGCTTAAAAGGTGTAAGTATCTCAATTTTGAAGAGGTTAATTTCAGAGCACTTACGTATTGCGAGTCATACCAAGCTGAGCATTGGGGTAAACAGCAAATGTAAATCACCATGGAAACATCCTTAGGTCACCAAGAAGCAAATGCTGGGGCTGAGCTACTACATTCAAAGGCTGCTCAAAGTTGTAAAGGGATGCTATTTGATTCACTTCAGAAACAAAATATGCAATTTGCTTTCCTAAGTACCATCTTGCATCATACTTTTATCCAGAGTAACAACAAATTACTAAGAAAATTCTTTCTGAAATTTTTGATCCTTATTTAAAAAAATGGTTGCTACACAGTTGTGAGTTTTCCTGAATTGCTGGAAGTCTGGAATGGTGAAGACTTCAAACAGTTAATGCATTTGCAGCATTTTTTCAGTGGAGTCACTCAAAATGGAGGAAGCATACTTCTAAAATCAAGTGCCAATGCAGGGTAGTATTTCATTATGCATGCATTGCTGCACAGTGTTCTCAGAGAATACAACTTTCTCTGGGACAACAGTGCATCTATTTGCAGTGACTCAGAAGTATATTTGCTAACAATTGTCGAGACTGTTATGCACGAGTGCATCCTCACTTGTTGCAAGCTCTATGTGCTTCTTACTTCTAGCATAAGTCACTTACATGCTAAAAATTAAGATTACTCTGATCTGAATGAATTTTTTTTTTCCATCTACATTAAAACCACCACAAGCTAATACTGGATGTATTTTGATTTTTTTAAACGGTGTTGCTGGTAAAGGATGAAACCCCTTCCCCAAAGTGGTTCCAACACAGTGGTTTTCCTGACTAATCAGCACCAGAACAAGACAACAGTTGAAAGGACATTTTCAGTTTGCTTCTTCATAAGAATCAACTAACATCTAAAAAAGTAAAAAGCCTTAGCACTGTCTAAGAGATGATAAACATCAAAGAAATGTACGCAAAGCTTTGTTCTGTTTTATGTCCTTAAAAAGTGCCTATTGTTCACATGGTATTTGGGTCACCTGCCCCATCTCACAAATGGGAGGATCAGAGCAAAAAGAACACAAGAATGAAACCAATTGCTCCCTAATGTTAAGCAAACACTCCAAACATCTATCCTTACCACCACCTTTCATGGAACACCAAGGGATAAAAGACATCATGTGTAACTTCTGCTTACTGAGGACAAAGTTTGGATCTACAAAAGGTAAAAATGTCCCAGCCAACCTATTTTGATTTCTGATTCTCTTCTACTACAGGAGAAATTTTAGAAATACTGAGGTCTCACAAAAAAAGATTAATTTTAATTTTTAATATGTTTTAAACATTGCTTTTTAGTAAATAAATTTACTAAACCCTTTCTATCCCAAGTATAACTTTTTAATACTACAACTTGTGTTTAAAAAGAGCAATGAACCAGGATAACTGGAATTGGAGAAATAACAGATGTCAGAATAGAGTGATATGGAAATTGCCTGATACTAGATTTTAAGAATGTCTCGTTATATTGGTTTTCAAGTCTGTTTAATAAAGACATTTTTCTTAATTTTTTCAATTTTATTGTATTATGATTATAGGGAAAACATTATTTTAATGAAAAAGGAAGAACCTTGGATTCCTCCTTGGTCTCCTTTGGGTGTCATATGTTCTCAGAAGAATGTATCTTAGTACTTAGCTGATGTCAGGAATACAGCATTATCTCCGATTACAGCAGCACCACAAACGTATGAGGGCATATTTGCATCCTCTGCATCTTCTACTATGCACAAATACAACAGCTAGGAAGAATATGGCCCTAAGTGATTTTTAACCCCATTCATCAAATGCTAGTTTAACATCAAAGTTTCATGCTATGTTAATAGCCTAACTGACAAATTTAAGAGACAGCCTTTACTATGAGTTAGTCCTAAAAGCAATGCAAGGAAGGATTAACTTTGCCATTCTTCAGAAGAAAGAGAATATGATTTCTAATATGCTCTTGGTGAGATGAAGAGGAAAGCAAGCATACCACACATTACAACAACTTGAATGACTTGACAGCTGTTAGCTAAACAATACAACATTAATTTTCAACATTTTTGCACATGGCTGGGTGAGAGATCCCTTAATCCCAGTTCCTATTCTACTTCTGCTTCATTGTTGCTGTCTCCTTTTGTATCACTTATTATAATCAGTTTCTGCTGCATACTCCCTTTCACCTTATTATTGTTGCAAAACTAAGGTACTAGGTTAATTCAGACTTGCTTCCCTGGGGTACATTAAGATGGATTTAAGTACTTTATTGAGACAGTCTGACTTCAAAAGCTGCTTTATCAGTTACTACCAGAGAGAGAGAGAGAGACCCATCCATGACAGCAGTAAACTAACCATAAATTCTCATATTCTATATGCTGAGTGACTTTCAAAAGTAGAACTATTGATTTTGTCATTTATGAATGGATTTAGTCAAATTAGTCTTTTCATTGTGCACAATAAGACAGCACTGTGATTAGGAATTAGAGGATAAAACTGTGTGGAACAAATGGAATTGCCATTTTTGGGATCCTCAGCACAAATTCAATAAGCTTTAGTTATGCCACCCTGATCATTTTGTTCATGACCAGCTACTCTCCATATTTCGATTATCTTCAAAGGAAACGAAACGTGGCCTCTGCCTTCAAGAGGTACTTTGTTCTCCAGAAGACTTAACCTTTCAAAGTGTTCTCATGTCTTTACCTTTGAAAGAGCTAATAACTTGTTTGCCAAAATGGCATGAGTATTTACAGACATACTTGAAATCAGACAAAGATTACACAGTGAAATAAACAGAGAGACTGTCACTGTCAACAACAAATTAAGTTTGTGCTAAAAACGTAAAATGTTTAGAGTGTAGCAGACATCACTAAGCATTATGCTACTCAAGCCTCTGAACTTTTCCAAACACAATAAGCACTGATAGGCCCTGGATACCTTTTCCTGAAGAGCCACTCCAGATGTTTATTTCAGTAGCTGGGCTGTATTGCTGGAAACAACAAGGCTAACACTTGTGTCTTGATTTTCATCCCCTTTGTGTGGTGTCTGGCATGAATATAGAGAATAGAGCGTTAAATGAAAAGCCACTGGGGAGGAGGAATTGTGTGCCAATATTGTACAGCCTGTGTATTTAGACATTTATGCATTCAAATGCATGCACAAATAGGTATGCACAGAAATCTTAGGATGAAAAAATGAAGTATGTTAACCAGCCCAGCATTTGGTACTTCTTAAGTATTTAATTGAAAGCTTTCTGCATCTAAGCTTGGCTTTGCAATTTAGGAATGCAGAAAAGCCTAGATTTTTAGTTTCCTTCACAATTGCAATGTTATTTTCTAACTACTCCTGTGTGCAATTTAATTTTATATTTTACATGCTACAACAGAAATTACAAGGCACATGGTACATCTGCACTGTGAAGAGGGCTCCTATGCATTCATATATTTGCTTGGAAATACGGACTGGTTACATTTTTAAAACCTTAACACTATTTCCGAATTTATTATAGACCTAAAAAATTAATGTCTTTGACCTGCTGCACTATGCCCAGAGACGCCAGAAACAAAGTGAAAACAAGTGAATTTCTAAATATAAAATATTTCAGTCTCTGATCCCCTTCACTTTCAGGAAGAAATTGTGCATATCTTACATAGCTAATGGATATCTCTGAAGCAAGTCCAGTGCTTCTGGCTGGCTTCTATATGAACAGTTATGCCAGTGATTCCAAGAAGCAGAAACAGCCATAGGAGCTATACCTCATGCAGTGTATAATGAATCCACTGTGTCCCAAAAGCATCAGTCAGCGCAGGTAGCTGTACAGTATGTACACAAAGTCACATACTTCTCAAAAGCTTTGGTCTTACTGCATGTAATACACAACACATCTTTCAGAGTAGGAAAACATCATCAGTGCCTTGTAGATATGTTGCAATTTTTAGAAATATATTTAAAGAATCTTTTTAGAAAACTCCAAAACAAATAAACCCCAGGTATTAATCACATAATGACTTTTGGTTTTTTTTCATTTTATAGCCAAGTCTTAGGTGCAGATATTGTCCCCATTCCAGAGATGGCAAAGGGGAAACTGAAGTTTGTGCTAACACATTCAGGCTTAACCATTGACTGTTAAATGGAATTAATTGATGGGGAGATAGAGACAAAAGACTTGACTGCTTGGCTAGCTGTGGCTGCTGGGTTCTTAGACCCTCCACAATACCAAGACCATTTACCCAGGTTCCTGACTTCAGTTACTAAAATTTAGGGCTGGTTGCATGACTTGTGCAAGCTTATACAGTCAACATGGCAGACCCATATAGAAACTGGAAAGGTCCCTTGGCTCAGACTTTTTAAAACCAATAACCACTATGTTCTAAGTACACTGCAAACTTGCCCTACAATTCAGTGAGTATAACAAGCCTAATTAGAAGAATACATACTGGATATTTCATGGCTAAGCAAGCAATACGTTGACTATAAAATTTATGATCTGCTAAACACAGCAGATTATTTAATATTAATATCTTTATATTCCTCAGATGAACCGCATTAAAATGAATGAAGTATAGCCATTCCCACCAAAGGATAATGTGATTAAGTTACTCAAATATCTTAAATAAATGGATAGGGATGTGAAAAGGAAAAAAATGCATATGGAGGTAGGAACCTGTCTGAAGTCACTAGGAGTTTTACCGTTAATTATTACAGCAATGGAGTAAGGCCCACTATCTCAACTTAGTCTGAAGATGAGTGATCTTTTGTAAGAAATTAACAGATAACATTCTTGGAGACAATACCAAATATACTATCAGATTAAAAAAAGAAAAACAAAAAACCCAAAAACCACTGATGCACAGCCATGCTTATGCAAAACAGGAATATAGTACAGGCTTAATTATAATGATATCCTTGGGCACTGAGTCTGAAGCAGATGCAAAAAGTTAAACACATTAATGTGCTTCACTGAATAAGAATAAAAGGGAAGAGAGTAGCTAAGGTATCAAGCAAAGGCGAGAAAACCTCAGTGATTTGAGATTTAAGTATAGCATAATACAAATATTTATTGGGCTCTGTGTTATTTTCAGTGTATTAATTGTTTAACATGAACAGAGTAAACCCCATCCTGTCTTTGTCTTCTAACATCATACTCTGTTAGTTAGAACAGGTGCTTTAAAATAGGGCATTAATGACTTTTAAGACAAAGTAATTATACAAAATAATAACAACAACCACTATACTGAAGTTTGTATAATTTAAGCAGACATAAATAAAGACATGACTTTAGATGGTTCATCAGAACAATACTTAATTGTAACATTTACATGGAAAGAGACGAACTGCCTCAGTTGCTACGGCAGCTTTCATTTATATCATGTTATTTATATCATGTTATCCATGTAAGAAGGATGTGTATAATGTTCTCAAGCCCTACTGTAAGTTAGGACATACTAGGAACATATACTTGAGAGCATTTTCAGGAAGAAATTTTGTCAGTCTCCTACCAGAAATTTTTACTGGAAGACAGCACTTCTTTTGTTGCTGAAAAAAAGTAGCTTTTTAGCTACACAACACAAATCTCTGTGACAGTCTAGGACTTATTGTGCAAATGCTTAAGCCAAGGGGATGTTAATCATCAACTTTAATGTGTTTAAGAACTGAGCCCTAAATAATTCTGCCATCACTATGGCTGGTAAACTGTATAAGCTCAACTGTTGTGTTATTCAAAAAAACGACCCTGAAAAAAAATAAATCGTACAATCACTAGCATCATCATTTGGAATATCAAAGGCATTTCTGTAACAGGTTTGTTTATGCAGCAGTAATTTTGCTCTCCATTTTCCCTTGCTATTAACTAATAATACAAAGCAAAATGTTCTTGCAGAGAAAAAGAGCCAGCTGTAAACAAATGTTACACCCTTGGAGGCTTACGTTTTCCCTTATGAAAAACAATGCATTGGATAATGCTATATATTTATAATAAAAGATACCCCAAAATATCACTGCATACAACTTTGTTTAGAAGGAAGAGAAGATTTAGATGTTTTGCTAAATATGCATACATGTGTGATAAAATAAGGCAGCCTGAAAACTGATGATTTGCTGAACTTGAAAATCCATGAAGAGTTATGTAACCGAATGACTGATTTGAGGTATAGCATATTATCCCTATTATTATTTTAACACTGGCGTCTACATTCTGGTTTCGTGATATTGCTAACTTAGTCTTTGTAAGACTCTATTTACAGCCTGCCATCTGAAAACTGATACAGTGAAAATGAAATCTTTTCTTCAACTTTTATGGTAATATCCACATTTTTCTTATGTGCTGTCCTTCCCAAAATAATTCACTCACTGACAAAAAGCTATTTGAATAATCTTTATATATACAAGTTTCTGTAGAATGGAAACTAAAGAATAAAGTGAGCTGAATACCAAAGTATAGTCTGAAACATTAGGATGCATGAAGATTACATTATTCACTGCACAAGTTTCCACTGTTAGAAAGAATTCCTCATCAGGGAAAATCGATCCTGAGCCTGGAATGCTGTACACTGAGTACAAGACATTTATCATCAAAGGTCTATGAATATATGTGGCATTACTCTTGCTAGGACCAAAGGAAACAAAAGCAATTATTGCATCTTAATTAAGGATAAACACTGGTACGCATATGTTACCTACAAGAATAGCTATGTGACTGAATATGACTAGATCTAATCTAAAATGAGTGCTGAGATTAGCCAAAATCCTCTAGACATTATCTCTATGTAGGACTGTTTTTATAATCTTGTTCTAAGGCTAAGATCAATGAAACCTTAAAGAAGGATTTAGTGATGCTGATAGGATTTTCTCTTTTTGATAGATTGTTAGGTGAAAAAGCGCCATATTAATAGGAATACATTAAAAAGCTTCTTGATGGTGCACTCACACTACATGAAATACCCGTACTGTAGAAATGAGTCGTAAACCAATCCTTTATTAACATACAAAACACTTTTTCATATTGACAATGCTACTTCAGATGCTCACAAAACATAAATCTTTCTGAGTATAGGATACCAAATTTAAATTGCAAAGAAAGGAGATTTGGGCAAAGATTAAAGCTAATGAATGTACTGAAATCTGTCTCAGCTGGATGAATCTTATCTAAAGATAGTAGCTTGCTTCATATGCTTTCGAACATCCCAATGTGTTAGTGACATTTCTATCTCTTGATGGGGTATTTTCTTTACCAGCAAATGGGTTATATACAATCATTGTCCAAATACTATAACCCTCTGCTGAAACACACTCAATTCAGTTATGTGAGGGAATAAAGGTTCTTGGCGTTTTTCAAGGTCTTTTAATCCCAAATAATCCAGGAATAAAACAGAATCTGCAGATAATCTAACAGTCATTGAAAAAAAGGGGAACTGTTGATATAAAATAAAACCCCAAGCTCCCTCTTTTTCCTGGAATATGTAAAAAACTTATTTAACAGCAGCTCTTTTACATAACAGTCATGTCTGAACTACTATGAACTGGTTTTATTCCTAATTTCAGGAACCAAATCATTATTATACATTAATACTACAGATAATTTCTGCTTTCAAAACAAACTGTCCACCTGCATTTAGAATTAGATGCATTTCTTTTCCAAGATGGCAACTATGGTGAGACAGTTATCTTTCTAGGAATTGCTGCATGGTGTCCAAATGCAGAGGAGAAGGAGGACTGGTTCAAGAACAGACAGACATACAGCAATAGCTGAAGTGAAAAAAAGAGACAAAGATGTGGATGGGAATAACAGATAAATAGCACAGCTAAGAAAGGAACAAAGAGCAGGCAGAGGAGGATGAGTGGGGAGGTTGGAGAAAGCTGAAAGCAGGTTAAGAGGCCCATTAGGCTGAGTACAGTAGTCTGTGTTCATTAAGAAAAAGATCTAGAAAAAGGGCGGGGTGGGGGTGGGGTGTTGAAATATCAGGACTGGAAAGTACTTTAAGGACTGTGAACACAGTGGAAGTGGGAAAAAAAGATGCAGGAACTAAATGTAATATAAAATTTCTATGCAGTATATGTACATTTAGCAGTGATTTTACTGGGAGGCGGTGAGCTACCTAAAGGAAACCATTGTGGGTACCTCATGCAATAACTAAAAAGCTGGTTATTTTTAGTGAACAAATTGCCCAGTTCAGCAACTCGGTTGCAGTAGTGCCACCAGGCAAAGGAGAAGGAAAATTCAGTAGTTTGCAAGGTAACGTAACAACTAAGATTGGACATTTCTAAATTTTACTGTGAATGCAGAACAGTAGCGAAGTGAAAACTACATAGATGCAAACTGAAGTAAGAGATGCTGCACATAGGAAGACAATTAAGCGTTAATTAGTACAAATTGTCTGAAAGCAATTTGCTAGGTTTTTTCTAGGAGACAGGGATAATTCTACAAGTCAAAAAGCTTGCTTTATTTTTTTTTTTTTATCCCCATCCAAGGGCGTTTACCACTCACCAACCATGGTGGGCATTTTAAAAATCCCACAGAAGATTAGAGCCACATCCTCAGTTCAACTGAACTGTAATGTTTTACATCTGAGGCATCTCAGAGGATGATTCAAGTGAAGAAATATTACTAGAAACAGATTTGAAGGGAAAATATATTTTAGTGTCCCACAGAGCACTGAGATTTCAAAATCTTCCCATTCTGCACTGAAATGGTAATCTTAGGAAACCAAGAGCAAGAAACCATTAAAAAGGAACAAAACCAGGATACCTCATGAAAACTATCCACTTGCAGTCTGCTTATCACAGCACTGCTCTAGAATGTGAAAGACACAGGTTCAAACCCCTGCTCTGATTTTCACACAGCAATTCAAATCTGGAAAATGCTTTTCCAATCCAAATAAGCTCCTTTCAAATTTTGTGTGCTCCAGCAAAACTCTGTTTCTGATAAGCAAATATTTTCTGATGAAAAAACATTTGTCAAAAATTTATGATATAGAATACCTCTGCATACATGATATATTTAGAAAAACAGTCACTCACAGACAATATAGAGTATTACAGGAATGGCTAACACTTCCTATCTCCTAAAAAAAATGGTCTTCAGTGGTTTTAAAAGTGAGGATCTTAACTGTATGAAAAAGATTATCAAATCTCCTGCTAGCTACAGAAGGGCTGGGCTCAGCAATTCATAAAGAGACAATGTGGGTATAACAGCAGTCACATCAAACTGTGCAAAACATTTAAAGTGTTGATAGTAAAATGTTGAGGTATATTAATGTTGTGGAAGAATTTGCTTTCATATTTGGCTAGAAATTTAGATCTAAGAAAACCACTGTCATGG
Organism: Buteo buteo; assembly: GCF_964188355.1. Taxonomy (NCBI): domain Eukaryota; kingdom Metazoa; phylum Chordata; class Aves; order Accipitriformes; family Accipitridae; genus Buteo; species Buteo buteo. Next base: position 8,184,602 of record NC_134181.1, on the reverse strand, counting down.
GTAACTTAAAACCGGTCATTTGTGAGCATTCAGTTAGTTTGTTTTTTTTATTGTATCTTTCATATATGCTTATTCTCTTTCAAAGAAAATACACAGATAGTGTTGACGCCACGCTTATATTTCAACACAGGAGCTCATCCAAATGAAAACCTGACTGTGGTTTAATTGCTGGAGTAAAATGGCTCGGGCAGAATTGAGTAATTTTTTAGCAGTCCTTCTAAGGTAAATGATATGTTTGTACATTTCTCAGAGTGTGTATTATCTGCCTGAGAGACTGGAATTTGTATGAAGAAACAATTTCCTGTCTCCCCTTAGTAAATAATGTATTTAAATAGGAGTTCTACAAATGTGTATTATGTGTAGACTGTCTCTGAAGGAACTGTTCTAGTCTGATAGCTAAATACCTATTTATAAATACTTTAAAATCCATATTATAGACACCAAAGTGTAATGGTTCTTCCTGGAATGGTCCCAGGCTCTTGTGCAAATACATTTTTAAGATACATAAGATGTATACCATTTATTTTAAACAGGCATACACACAAAAAAACCCACCCTTCGGGAAAAGACAAGTAATGTGCCCTGGACTTGGTCTGAAATGCACCAGAGTCTTTGCCCAAAATTATTACTTTCCATTCACTTTGATTTGAAAGCACTCAACATCTTGTTAGGCAAATACTCAGCACCCATCAGAATAGCAGGATAGAAAAAGACTGTAGGGAGTCAAAAAGATAGGTTGTATAAAATACTCTTCCTTAAGGACAGGAACCTGAACCTATGTGCAGCTCTATTAGTAGATTAAAAGGCTATGTGTGGGGTTTTTTGGACTGTAATAAAAGGATGAGTCAAGGTGGGGGCTATTAAATGTACACAGTCCCTCACAGAAGTAACCTAATGCCCATTTCCAGTTGGCTCTACCATTACACACATGAAACCATGAGGGCAAATGAAACATTCTACATGTACCTGTGCTTTTAGTAAGCAGTGGAAGATCTGATCCTTCATATTTACACAATTGCATATGTATGAGACATACTAATTCTTCCTGTTTTTAAAATGGGAAATATGTACAGGACTCTGGACTAGGATCTGGCAGACTACTTTTCCACCCAGAACAACTCAAGTTGTCTTACTCATAAACCCCACGGAAAATGGAGTTTATATTGCTAAATCCTTTTTAATCTCAGCTATAGCAGCACACAAGACACCTCTGAAATATTATTTTATGCTAATTTTATGATCCAAAGCCAGTCTTTGAGGTGTATGTTTGCTTTTTATTGGCTGTCCTTCAGATGAGAACAATTCTGAATTCACCAGTCATGATTAGTGCCTGTCCTATGTAGTTCCAGAGTGTTACCATGGCTGAATGCAAGCAAAAGTTATTGTATATACATCTTCTCTCCTGATCTGCTGCTCTTAATATTCTGTCTCTGAGTCTCAGCCTAAATAGCAGCTCACACACACTGAATATGTGCAAATCAACCGCCTGTGTTCAAAAGATCCAAGAAAGTACCTTCTTTACCATTTTCTAAGGAACATATGGGGTTTTAATACTTGTACTGATACAAAAATTACAAATTTAAGTCTAAAAAAAAAATTAATAAATAAATCTGACTTCCATTGAAGTTCCTTTAGGAATACAAAAACCAGAAAACCCCCAAACCCAAAGAGCTGCCACATCTGCCTAGCTCTAAGCATCTCCAAGTCTTTGGAGCTGAGCCATGCACTTCAGGAGAAAGAAATAAAATGTCTGTCTACACTTTTGACCTTGTTTAAAGAGAAGTTTCCTTCTTATCTCTATTCCCAATTTAATCTCACTGGACTAAACTCTCAAGGCAGCATGAACACTACTTCAAGAGATGCCTTGAAGAAGGAATTCTGAATTACAGGGACACAAGTCCTATTTATGTATCCCAGACTAGAGATATAATAGCATCTAAGTGTGGCTTTAGTCTCTACGTATTCTCTAAATAGACCCATTTGATACTCTTCCAACTCTTATTCAGTCAAAAGCTGAGAGATGGTTAGTAACTGCTACTCTCGATGGTTTTCAAGAGGATTTTCAAGTAATCTTGGTTCTATTAAAGGGCAATGCCCTGTTTACTGTAATGGGCCAGACTTTGGTCAGATGCACATAAAATACCTGGGTAAAGATTAGAAAATTAGGTTATCAGCTTTAAGGCCCTTTGAGGGTAGGAAAAGAGGGGTACTCCTCAGTGCCACTAAATCTACATATAAATAATTGCACTTAAGACAGCTGTGCTCTATGGGGAAATTTTCAAGCTGTAAATAGACTCAAATGTTTGCCTTTGTATTTGAGTGAAGTGGTTGGTCCTGAAAGCAATTTGAAACATTTTATTCAGAGTTATCAGCTGCTGCTAACATAAACAGTTTCGAAAATCTCAACTAAAATACATCTGTGATCATTTGGGCTGGATGAAACAGAATGATATGTGGCTATTTGGGAAAACAATGAGCAATGAGCATTCACTGGAGTTCAGAATTTAATATTATTCAGATGAATCAGTGAAAACATTGGGGGTACTGCTATTTCAGACAGATAAGCTTGAGTGAAAGCACATTCTTCTTTTCGTCCCTATTAGCAAAGTGCGCTTCTTTTTCCACATTGTACGAGGCCTGCTGTTTTCTCTTTTTTTGTGTGTCTGTCTATTGTGCATTTTGTAGTTTTACAGTTCATATAAGGGGTCAAATCCTGAGAGATGATGAGTGATTGCTATGCATACTGGCTTTAATAGATGTTCCAGAAAACTTGACTCTGTTTAAGATTCAGTTGTCTTTACATGTTGTTTACATCAACCTCATTGCCAGCTTTTTGAAACAAAGGGAAAGCAACTGCCTTGAATAAAATATTATTTTGCACTATGTATGTAAGTTGGAAAGCATTCTGCTTCCTTTATAATGCAAAAGAATTTGTCTACGGTCAGTTAATATATTTTTACCTACTATGTCACGTACATCTAGCACAGAAAACAGACTTGAGGAGATTGGTTCTTTTTCAGATGGGGATGAAAACCTAGGACTTTTGCTCTAAAAAAATTACTAAGTGAAACAGAAGAGAGAGCCAAAACCCAGGATGTACAGTTATTTCTGGATTTGGAATAACTATAAGGTTCTAGAATTGACTGTAAGGTATTAATGAAACTTGGGATTCAGAAAGCATAAAATGCTAAACTCCAACTTCCTTGACATTTCATATCCTTCAGTCAGTTTAGAAGTTTCAATCTATGTAAGCTGACTCTGCAGTCTATGCTTTTATTCTGATTGATCTGGTGTAACTAGTGATGTAAATAGCTGGACGGAGCAGCAAGCAAATTATGTGAAGAGTGGACTCTACAAGGATGTGCATTAGAAACTTTTTTTGGAGAGTCAGCTTTACTGATGAAACGGGCTTATTCCTCAGTATTTTTCCATTCTTGTTTATGCTGTGTGAAGTACTGAGGAAGAACATTCTGTCTTGTTCATATTTTGCCCAGAAATTCTCTATTATTTGCAGGTAGGCTGTCTTTGAGGGTTTAACATGGATAATTTCATACCCGTGCATGCCTAGCTGTTATCCATCTAGAATCTCAGCATTATTGCCATGGTATCTCTATACTCTTCAGCTGTCATTAAAGTATTTTGCATGATACCTGCCTCTTAGAAATTTACTATCACGTTTTTATCCTGATTCATATTATATTTATCCTTAGAAGTTATGGTTTTGCCAAAAGGCTTCCTGAGGCCTTAATCCTGTCTTGGTAAAGGAACTGACTCTATTAGTGAAAACTGTACAGTGGTGCATACTGAAAAGAATGATAGCTATAAATAATGCCACTAGCTATTCATGAGATTTGCCATAGCTTTTTTAAGAGACAGGATAATATTCTCCAAAAATGGTAGAAGTGTTAGTAACTGTCTCAGATTTTACTGCCATAAATTAAAATGAATATTAAGTTCAGTGACAGCAATATTTTGATAAATAAATGTTTTCAGCTTAATAGCATGGAAAATTCAGCATTAGATTCTTGAACTGGATGAGAAATACAGTTACTACTACAGTATCAGCACTGTGAGATGGTGAAAAAGGTTTTCAGGGGCAAATTTCATTTTTCACAAATTTCATACAATACAAAGGAAAAACATCACTTGTCGTTAGCACAGTTGTACAGGTTTGTGTTATAAGCATTAAAAATACGTTTTAACATCAAGCTTTAACTGCTGTCATAAAAATTATGCTGAAATCAGCTATTGCACATGCTTTTGTAGACTTCTGTAAGGCCTCCTTACTCGATGGATAAATTAGCTTGTTTTGGAATTAGTCAGCTTAACAAACTGTTTACTGATGTTCCCCCATACAATAACTCCTTTGTTAGGTGCTCGTGCTCAGTTATTTTTTGCTTGTTGTAAATTTATCTCAAAGTAGCTAGGGTCACTGTGACCTTTGTTTGCTGATGAAAGTGGTCACTGGATCAAAGAAAGATTTTGATCAAAACCAAGAATGTCTATACTTGGAAACATAGATACATAACCCCTCCCCAGTACCTCCACACACACATGGAGGTATGTATGTATAGAGAATGTTGGAAGAGAGAGGTATCATGTTGAAAGAGAGAGTGAGTGCAAGTAAAAAAATATGCTCTGTGAGCAAGAGCTAGTCTTCCACATTAAAGCTAAGCTATATTCCACATTTCTGAGTTGATCAGCAAACCAGCTATTTTAGCCCACACCTTAGGAGGTATCACTTTCCAGAACAATCACAGAGACACTAGCAAAAGCAGCCCATGTTTGAATAAGGAGCAATTAGTTTTCTAGTGCTATCAATGAACTATGTTATACAGCCAGCGTACAAAGCAACACTTAGCATTGTACAAACCTTGCTGTTTAAAGAGCCACTTCCACCTCTCAGTAGTACCTCCCGTATAGAAGATTGGCTGAGCATCCTCAGACCAGGGCACCTTTCTCCAGCACACAAGAGAACTTCTTACAACTGTAGGGAAATAGGAAGAGAGATCACGATTAGATCATGATTGTGATTGATGGAAGTAGCAGAGTTTCAGGTACCAGAGGACAAAAAAGGTAGTGAAGGTCCTGTAGAGGTGATGCGAAACTCATCTGCAGTTACTAAGGATCCACAAGCTAAGAAATAAGACCAAATGCTGCCACATCTAGTATTAAACAATATAAGCACTTACATTTTTATTTCTTCTATTTTTGAAAGCCTCATCTCCAAATACTTAACTCTCATATGCAATACTTTAGGTAGTATGCAACTCACGTTCATGTTTCTAACTGAACTATATTTTAATTGTGAAGTCCCAGAATAACAGTGTTCCTATCAGCACCTGAGCAGAAGTCCTGCTCTTGCACAAACTTTGCTTATGTTTATGCTTTCCTAGCTCATGACCAGCAGGATATGCAGGTGCAGTTCATAACTCAATTCTTCCTTTCTACCTTATAGGAAAATACTTGTACAACATTTTATCCATGGCAGAATTACCAAGAAGATCAGCAGAGATTCATTTTTATATTTAACACTCAAAAAACCCCTGTATGACTCTGCTGTTGAACCACCTAGTCCGGGAAATATCTACACAGCACAATATCCCCCAGTATACAGATTTCCCCAAGTAGCTCTAAATATGTTGAAATTGGAGAATAAATTAACCCAGTAGATCCTTGGTCATCACTAAAAAACCCAGATTGTTTACAGCTAACAAGTATTTCCAGTCTTCCTTGCAGCACGTAGTAAAGATACACCAAGCATTACTTGAATTCCCCACATCTTTTATCTGCATCATGACAATAACCACGAGGTACCATTCAACACATGAAAACAAGAATGCTCCCTCTGCCAAAAACTAACCAGCCAACGCAACTGCAAACTTAAGAAAAGAACAGTGCATGCCTTCCTACCCATCTTCCTCCTCTGACCCTCCTCTGTTCTTCTCATTTCCCTCCTCCATGTTCCTGTATCATTTGAGAAATCTTGTTAAAATGGCACATCTTTTTTATTCATTTAACTCTTAATCCCTAGTGTGGTATATAATAAGCTGAATTTGTGCTCTTTCAGTGGTGCACACCTATTTCCATAGTTATCTGCATTACACTCAACGAGAGGGTACCACTCACGCAACAATGCTGTGAAGCCAGCATGGTAGCGTCTTGAGAATGGTCTGACCTTTAAAACTACATTGGCTGGTTAACATTTGGGGCACCTCCGTGAGCTCTCCAACCACATGACAGCAAATATCTTCAAGCTTGGAAAGTTCAGTGCTACCAAGCCAGATACATTCATCAGCTGGGTCACACTGCAGGGCTTCAGTTAGATGAAGTTACAGTAAGGCAGATGTGCCTCCATTTGGTACTCCCTTGTGATTGGGAATCCTGCAAACTTCATAGAGGTTTCCTATCTGTTCAGCTGCCAAATATATCAACTGGTGCTTGTGCAAACTGGCATATTACAATTTTGTTAGCATTTAAAACACATTCCAGACAAGATCCCTGCCGAACTGTATGCAAAGATGTGTGCTTTGATTTTTCACATTTGTAACTGCATACCGTCCCCCCACCTTGTTTTTCTACTACAGTTCAAGTTTCACAGGCAGTTAGTACATTGGCCATTCATCCCCATTTTCTTCCCTGCTGTCCCTGAACTTTTTAGCCTTCTGCATACAGCCTAAGTCCAGCATGACTTAAGTTAACAACTTAGTGTTTATTAGTGTAGTGCCTAGCACTAAACTTCTGTGTTGAAGCTTGTACACAAAGCACTATAGCCAATACACTTTCTCACAAAAATGCGCCATCTTATACAAGCTGCGCAAAAAAAAATTCCACATTTCTATATGATAAAATAGGTAATCAGATCTGCAAAAACCTGCTTTCAATAATCCTGTGCAGATGTATCTGTGTTAATCATAATGCAGCTACAAACCCACATAAACAAATAAGAACAAGAAGAATCTAGGAAAGCACAGATGTATTTTGCATTAAGTGTCAGGGGCCAGGTTAGAAGTTCAATACAAACAGAATGTTACTGTCGGTGATATATACAGGTTCTGTTTTGTACATTTTTTTTAATCTGTCTTCAGAGAGAAGTTCAGCTGAGAGTCTTTGATTTGGGGCTCATGGCTACACAAAGAGAGTAGCCACCCAAGGTCATGCAGCAAGTCAGCAGTTTAATTAGGATTTGATCTCAGAACTTTCCTGGCTCTTGGCTATTTGCTCTAACAAGCAGCTGGTACAACCTTCTAAAGATATTTATCTAGATAGTCAGTGGCCAAGAATGAAACCTGTTCCAAGCAGGTGTGTTCAACACTCTGCTACTATGTTACTCAGAAATCTAGATAAATCACCACATAATGAAGTGGTTGAATAGCAGTTTCATATGAAGGGATTTGGGAGTTATAGTGGATTGCAAGCTGAACATGAATCACCACTTAGGTGTTGCACAAAGGGAAACACCATACTGGGATTATAAGCAAAACTATGATGTGCAGGATACAGAAAGAAATCTCTCAGCTCAGCACTCATAAGTCCTCAGTTAATTTAAGTCCAGTTCTGGGCAACACACTCAGAGAGACACAAACCAGTTTGAGAGAATCCGTAAGTGAGAAAAAAAAATTATCAGAGACTAAGAAATACAGCTGCCAAGAAGGAAAAAAAAAAAAAAAAAAATCAAACAGAGAATTCAATCTGCTCTCCAGGCTGTGGTGAATAGGGCACCAACCAAAGGCATTACATTGCAACAAATAAGGTATTGCTTAGACAGCAAAGAAAACTTACAGAAAGCATAATAGTAGAGGGTTGAAACTGGTTCATTTGTGATCTGTCCTGTTGTAATGAACACAGAAAACACTGCATATATGGAACAACATAGTTGCACTTGATTTTGTGGTTCTTTCCAGAACTGCAATGTGTTGAAAATTATTGGTATGATGAAAACTTTATCGCCATTTATGTATTTCAAACACCAATCTGTACTTAATATCACCTCTCAGTGGCCACTGATGCAAAGTAAGAAGTACTAGAAACTCAGTACCCATGTATCTTTCTCTCACACACTTGGGACTCTGTTATCAAAGCATCCATGCAGAGCTGTCCTCTAGCTAGACAACCTCCTTCCTGTACCACATTGTAGGGTTGTTACATCCCAGGCACAGAATGGTGCTTTTGTCTTTACTGAACCTCATGTCAGCCCATTTCTTCATCCTGTTCATATCTTTTTGAGTGGCAGCCCTGTTCTGCTATGAAGCAGATCAACTATTCCACCTCATTTGGTGTCATCCACCAACTTGCTGAGGATTTCATCCCAACAAACAGGTCATTACTGAATACTTAAACAACAGTAGTCCTTTATTAGTATCAACTCCTGAGGAACGTAACTTTTAACTGGCCACCAGCTGGACTTTGAACCAGTTCCTGTTAGTTACTGGATACCATAGGATCCGTATCGCCTTAAGGTACCAACATGTGAGAGAGTGCAAGAGAACCTCATAGAATTAAGCATACTGTATCACTTACTCAGTGCACATGTGCTCCCATGTATTTCCCCTAACCCCTGTCCCCACACACAGATACCCTTTATGGTTGAAAAGACCAAGCCATGGCTTTAGTAACATGAACAGCTTTAGAGTGGGAAAAAACCATACACAATACCTTATTCAGAAACACCAAATCGGGTGCCCATAAATGAGAGGAATTAGGTTTCAAGTGATATTCTGCAAAGGTGTTGACAACATAGTATGCCTTGACAGCCCATCTGGTAAATGTGGATGTCATTCAATACTCTGAATTTCCCAGTGAATGGCATGCCAAAATCTCTCTAGAATAAGAAATTGTACACCAAATGCCAATCATTCATTATTTTCTAATTCTCTAAGGAGTATTTTTCACTCAGTTTGGCATTTATAAAGGAAAAAAATGCTGTGCCTCTATAAACAAAAATTATGCACTTTTGTCTCAAGCCAAGGGTTGACATGATGCATGCAGCCAGGCTTCTCTGAGGGATGACCATGTGCAAGATAAGGAAATAGTGTTGCTAAGAAGAAAAACAAAGGCCTCATTAATGTGCTATTGAATTTAACAAAGAAATGAAAATAGAACCAAGACTATGCTCTTATTTTTACCTGTTCATTTTCATTTTCTAGATTATCAGTCTACGAGGGAGAAGGAAAAAAAAAAGCAAGCGCAGGAATACATCAAAATGCCATAATCAATAACTCAAACTGACTGGAATGAATAATGCAGTATCTTGCCTAGATTTTACATCTGTTTAGGCTGCTTAAAGTAATGTATTCTAAAGTACAGAAGGATATTAATAATCTCTGCATGTTAGTGAGGGTATGTTAGAAAATATATATAAAAGAACACATAAGGGTTGCAGTGAAAATTTATTTCCTAATAACAGTAGGGTCTCCAATTTCCATAGTTTGGGATATATTGTTTAAAGTAATTGAAGTGACTTTTGGTATCAATTTATTTGATAACTTCAGTTCTTGTTGACCTGCTGCAACACATATATGCAATCTTCCTTCCACCCACACCAACGCCAGCCCACCCAAGCAATTACATATTCAAATCAACTAAAACTTTTCCTGAACTTATGTGAAATATGTTCAAGAAAATAGATCTTTCTCTGAAAATATTTTACATATTTTCAACAATTTTATTTATTTCAATTTTGTTTTAAATCAGGTTTTGTTTAAAACTGTACTTCAATTATTAATGCTAATGTTACTAAGTACTGAGTGGAGCAAGCATTGTGTTTGACCTGATTTTTTTTTCCTTTTTAGCCTGCAAACAACAGTCAATTATTTGCACTACTCTACAGATGAACAATAGTCATCTAAACTTTTTGCAAAGTGCATTATAGCTTACATGTTTGTGCTATGTTTTGTGCTTTTCAATTCTAGAAACAGTAAGATTTAAAATAATTCCAAGTGTGTAATACACAGATGGGAAACAAGAAAAGAAAATGTGCAACCCATGTCAAGAGAAAAGACCAATGCGAAAGGTATCTGACCTTATATGACCGTTTGTTTTACTGGGCTTTCAGTCTCCTCTCAAACTGCAGTGCATGTCTCTGAATCGAGGAAGATAAGAGAGTTGTATATTGTCCTGAAGGATGTGCTAAGGACATATAATGCTCCAGGCATGAACACTGAACACAAGGTATGCCTTGAAAAATGTCAGAAGATAAGGGATGAATGAAGGTGCATGTGACCTTCATTGCGCAAGGGCTTGAAACAGGGACAAACTCAGAAAAAGGCATTGATTTTTTTCCCCTATTTGAATGTTGAACTGTTGCTTCTCATAGGGGAAAGATGAAGAGCCATTTTCCTGAATAAATGTCCAATTCTGCCATATAAAATAAAAAATCGACTTACAAATACTGTGGATATGATTCATTTCACTGATACACTATTTTCACTCAAATCAGTGGTTATCTCAGCATAATACAATACCAAAATCAACTCCAGCCTATTCTGTTCTGATTTAGTGAGATACTTAAGCATGCAAATAATCCCAGTAAAGTCAGTGTCTGTATAGACACAAGGGCTATTCACATTCTTGAATTTTAACAGCAACTATTTGACTACTTCCATCCTCACCATGCTCAGAAACCCACAGAACTATTAAAATAATTTCATTTTTTCTTCATTTGCTGACCTGAAAAAAAGAAACAATATATTCTTTTGGATCAAACGGATTTTAAATAATTTGCTTTTATCTCACTGAGATAGCAAAATAATTCAACAAATCATTTTCACCCTACATGCAACATTCTGTTCCTAAAACAAAGTGTTAGAGTAATAGCTTAAGAAAAGCTTAAAAAAAAAGAAAAAGGAGGCTAAGATTCACAGTATTTTCAGGGAAGCTACTTATTCAATTATATATACAATCAGGTATGGCTAAAGCACACAGGAGCACAGGAAACCCATAGCTGTCTCTACTGCTAGAAGAAAATGGTATTAATTTCTCCTACCTCCTAATGCCCCCAACACAAAAGCTATACTTAAGCAAAGACTTTCAGTTCTTCCTAAATATCCATTAATACCAAAAACATGACAGTGAGAACCAGGTAATCAGAAAGCTCACCTGGAGCTGATTTCATCTCTGCACTACCAGAATATCCTGGTACCTGCTGGTTAGGTCATTTCCCTGGAAGGTTAGAAACTTGAACTGAAATTCTTCCAGGCAGGAGGATCTCAGACTTGCCATATTCCAGGTGAATTCTGTAACAGCTGAGCTCCTGGACACTAGGAAAAAGGCCATTCTCCCACATCTCCATCCAGGATATCTAGAGCTGACAACAATTTTTCCTTTTCTTTGAAATTATTTAGTAAACATGACCAAATCTATGAGGAAGCAACCTACGTAGTTCTTTCTTTGCAAATAAATAATCGGGGGGGTGGGGGTGGGGGGGGTGGGGGGGGTGGTGTGTTTAAAAAAAAAAAAAAAAGGCAAGCAAGCAAGCTTAGTTCTCAGTTTTGTGACCTGTTTTTGTACCACTCATCTAAGAACCTGTACCAACAAATCCAATTTTCTTTCATCAACTAACCCACAGAACAAAGCAGATGGATTCACAGTCATGCACAAGAACTTGTCATTACAGAACATAAGATGTCCTTCACAGAATTAACTTGTGAAAAATATTGCAATGATCTGTTCATAGATGACTTTCTGGAAGCAGTCTCTCTTCCTTTCTGTTTCCAAGAACTGTAGTAAGTTAGCATAACTTACATGCTTCTATGGCCTCCATCTTTATGGTATCAGCACGACTCACAAACATTAATTAATAGATTTATGGATTGTAAAGCCAGAATGAACTATTGGGACAGTCTAGACTGACCTTCTTCATGATGCAGACCAATAATTTTTGCATCAAGTTTGTCACTTCTGCTGAGCTATAAAATATCTTTCAGAAAATTGTTTAGCCTTCATTAAAAGATTACAGTTGAAGGAAATCCTAATCTGTCTGTAATGATTACCTATCTGGCCTTTTAAAAATGTTCCCTTTATTTCCACTCTGAATTGGTCCATTTTTGGCTTTCACTCACTGTATCTGCTTATCCCTTTTTTAAAAATTAAAGAGCAATCAGAAATATCTTAGACAAGGTAAAGCTAAGTCTCCTTGTTTCAGAAGTTAAACAACTTGGCCTTTTCTTGCCTTCCCTGCTATGATCTTTTTTATCAGTTTTCTGAACAGGCTTCTCTTTCAAGTGTTTGCTGAGCTTTACACCTTTTTATTTCATCTTTGCAATCTTTTTTTTTTTTTTTTTTTTTTTTTTTAAGATTGGCCAGTATTAAAAAATCATTGTCTGCCCAATTCCATATACAGGAGAAATAAAATTGCTTTACCCTATAAATGTTCACTACAAAATTAGCATAAGATATAATATTTGCTCTTGTGAAGAAAGGAACTGCTATGTCCAATTTTCAAATAAAAAAATACAGATAAAAGCATTATGACTAACATAATAAAGGAAGCATGTGGCAGAATCAGGACTCGAATACCTACTCAACTCCAGCCTAGCCATAAAGACAAGATTATCCTACCCCTTAATTAAGTACAGAGCAACTTCGAGCATTTAGAAAAGATTAATGCAAGTTCTTAGATCTGTTTGTGTCTTTTGATTATGATTCGCAGTGATGGTATTTATGACTTTTAATATACTATGTGCCATGTATACATATTATCCCTATCAAAACAAGATGCTGCTCAGTTTCTTAGATTTTCTATAAAAGTATTTTTTAAAAGAAATTGTGCTTTAATTTCTATACTGTTCTTCAGAAAAACACAAACCATACATGCCGTTTATCCACATCTGTACTATCGCCATAACACATTTTCTTTCATACATTCCACATTCAGAGTCTGTCACTTCCAGACTGAGGTGGCATACTATTTTTCAAAGTGCCCTGCCATCTTCATGGTTACATCAACTGAAGTGCCTGGGTGTTTCTTCGTTGTTAGTTTCTGTTGTTGCTATTTGAAAAAAATGACACAGAGGACTTAGCTTCTGATTTGATGAATAATAGAAACCTACCAGCTAAAGAGATGATCCTCCATATTTAATTTTATTTTTTAAATTTTGTTATTTAATCTTGTATTAAATACAATCATTTTTTGATTTTGATTTTGAGGTTTGCTATTTGCCAGAAATAGAAATGTTCAGCACGCTGTGCTAAAACACAGGAATCATGCTTCCTGTGACAATAAACACTTACAAAACATGATCTGTTCATGATCAGTAAGACTTCCATAGTGATACTAAGACACTGGAAATAGTATAGCAGAGCAATTTTGTTCTCATTGTTCTGAGGTCACACTATTCTCTCAAAAAAGGGAAGATTTATTGTGGCAGAAATGATAGATGGATTATCCTCTCCCTCCCCTCCCCCTTAACCTTCTGTAGACTTTCTCCACCTTTTCAATTTCTTGTCCCTCTGTACATGTTATCTCTAGCAATGCAACGCTTGCTCCTGTTACACCCTGATAATGAGCATTATAAAAAGTAGCTTTTCTTAGGAAAAGTTACTCATACATTCCAATTATTCTGATACTTAAGACTGAATTTTTACTTATTTTCAAAGGTTTATCTACAATGTGTTGAAATTATTTTAATTCCTCTATTTTATTATCATCCAGTACGCTCATACAGTGTATTAATCCTTCTTATACTGCCATAAAGTCAAAGGAAAACTATCATAGTAATTTTGTTTTTATTCCAAGTATACTAGCTAAGACTTTAGCTTTAATAGAAATGCATTTTTATTATTTTTCTTTTTAAGTGTGGTAGAAAAGGGATTGCTTCTGTGACAGTTGGGGTAATTTTCTTATGTACAAGTCATAAATTGCTGCATCACAATATGTGCCACCATATGTAGGACTGGGTATATATAAGTCCCAGACCAAAGACAATGGAGGGTCATTAAGCTTCATGGCTCTCATGTAGTGATGATGATATCAGGGGAAAAAAAATGGCTAAACACTAAGGAAACCAGTCCAGTCCAAGAAGAGCTTATGAAGAAGTTTCTCCAGAGGCAGAATAAATATTATTTAGTAAGAATTAATTTTATTAATATTGTCTGATTTTGACCATTATCTGTAAATTAAATGTTACCTGGGATAGCTTACAGGTATCTCAAGTTTCAAAAAAACTGTAGGCAGGATACATGGAGAGGCATGCTTTAGGGCCAGAAGGAAACTGAATGGACAAAGAGGGAAAGGAAGACAGACGCCACAATGCAGAGAGGTAGCAGGTCAATCAAAACTTCCTTTATAAACCCAGGTCACTTTTTAGTTAAGTTCCCATGATTAGCTTGTTCCAAAAATCCAAAGCCTCTCTTTTGCAGGAGTAAAACTTTTATTTTAAAGTGTTTTCCCATACTATCACTAAATATCTTTACTTCCAGTCAGCACAATATTTTCCTTCTACTTTCTCTGAAGTAATTAGACATGACTTAGCCTGCTAACAACATCTAAATGGCTGCACTGGAGAAAAGATGGTATTATATTATTCCCATTTCCAATCTTATAAGGAGGAAATTAGTAGCAATTCAAAATTCAGAGAATAAATTTATAGGAAAAATGTCTAAATTCCCCATTACGTGCCTCTTTCTGTACACTGACGGTGTTTTTAATTTACTTCATAAGACATACTTCTAAATTACAGAAACAGACTTTCATCCTTAAAAGGAAATGTTAAAATTAAAGCTTTTCTTACTGGGATAATTAAATTCAGATAAAGACTGAAAGTGTGGTTTTTTTTTTAATTGCAACAAAAATATTTTTTTATAATCTTTAAAACAGAACCATAAATCTTTAAGAACTAAAAAAAGTTTCTTAACAAACCACAACCCTTTAAACACTGAACAAAACCAGAGGTACAATGAGGCAAATCCCATTTTCTGACCTATGTTTAGCCTGAAAAACATAAACAATGGATTTCTCAAAAAAACCAGACTATGACATCTTAATGAATAATTTGTATTCTGCTAGGGGAGAACTACCACTGATTGTTCCACTGTGGTTAAGACAAAAACAAAATAAAACAAATTAAAAGATCCAATCTTGTTTCTATTTCTATTTCTCCTCTACCTTACAGAAGTAGGTCTGGTTTGCAAGAAAACAGTCTTGTTCAAAAGAATGTCATTCAAAGCTTGGATTAAACTTCCACAAGCTTGTGCATGATTGTTCATGGTGAAATGACCCATTGGGTCACAAAGGAAAAGCAAGCAACATTTTTAAGTCAATAAAATGTTGAACATGGTAAAAATGTAAGAAATATAGGTAATTTAAGCCCTGAAATGTTTGTTTTAATTAAAAAAAAACCACTACAATGAGTAGGAATCAAACTATTTTATGGGAGCTTCAATGTATTAAAATTAATTTTACACAAAATACTGCAATATGTCAAAACAGAAGGGACACTCATATATTCATTGATTGCACCCATACACCAATGAAAGGGATACTAGTATTGAATTAAGATTCACGTTATATTTTGCATTTCAACATATATTTACACTATTCCACTGTTAAACTATGCAAATCAGACTTCCAATTAGTACTTACCCTCAACTAGCTTTGATATTGCCAGTTCAGTGTTGAATAAGATGTACAATTATACGTAAATTAAATTTTCTTCTTAAAATTTGCCTTAAAATAACTTTACTTTGGGGTAATTGTAAGGGATGAGACAGGCAGATCCCTGTTTGTTTTTCCCATGCTTAGCAGTGTATGGCACACATCCTAAAAATATTATTATTGTTGTTGTTGTTGATATTGTTATTAAGGTTATTACATATTAAGCTATACATTTTAACTGTGTGTCTGATAGTGGTTCATCAGAGAATTCAGAAACAGCTTTCTTACACAATTTTAAATAAAATGATAATTTATCCTATGGCACACAACATTTTTCCCATTTCTATGCCATCCTCTCACCATCTCGGTTTAAACTCCTTGGTGTATTTCCACTGTAATGGTGTGAATGGAGGACACTCAGGAGGCACTGCTGAAGACCCCTTTACGGAAGAGAAAATGTAATGTTCTTTTGAGATGAACAACTCAAGGAAGAGAACTCAGAAGGAAGTGTTCTGCCCTTCTGACAACAGAGATCCATAAGAAAATCCCTTACACAGTCCACAGTTCATTACTCTGTAAGGGTTCACTACAGGTCTACCTTCTTCTCCAATGTTTTAAAATAAATTTAAGTGTGGACCCACCCCCAAGACCATATACCTGAGAATTTAAATTGGAATATCTCCATAGTAGCTGGACGAGCTACAACAATTTACACCAGTTTGAGACTAGTGCTGAAGCCACATTAGTGATTGAAAGATAAATATTTGCCTTTCAGGTAATTTATTTCTATACTTTCCCTGTCTGCATCTTTCTTCTCCATGTACTAGCTTTGGTTACATATAAAATGGAAATGGTTTCCTCAAGAAAACTTGAGTCTTGTTCTACACTGAAACAAATCTGAGACTTTTACATTAGCTTACGTGTGTGTGTGTGTGTGTCCATGTATATATACATATGCATATATATGTGTATGTACATTTAAAATAAGCAGGACCTTCTTCCGGGTGAAGTTAAGGGGTAGTATTCACACAGAAAGCATGAAAGCTGATTTAAATCATACCTAATTCAGACAAAACACTTGAACTTTGATCTGCTACAGCCCACTTAAGTGACAACCTCATTATTATTGTCTGCTGGTCCCCTTACCTTGACTGGAAATTCTGTCCTTTACTTTTCATCAAAAGTTTTGTCAAGACTGTCAAAACCAATTTTTTTAAAGGAGAGCTTATCAGTCACCATGATTTTGATGAGAAAACATTCTTGATCAGACCTAGTCACATTTTTTTCTCTGCCATCTGCCTGTATCCATCTGTTATCTGTTTTAAGATTAGAAGTGATTTAGGACAGGGAGTGTCTTTCTAATTTTTGTTTGTAAAATACCTAGCACAGGAGGGTCATAGTCCAAGCCAGAAAGATACTGCAGTTTCTTCTCAATTCAAATGACAAATACAATAACCTACACCAACAAGTTCCCCGGCAGAGAGGTGCAGAATGAAGGCAGTGTGGTAGGGTTTCCTGTAGTCTCTTCCCTGTAAACTCAATATT
This sequence comes from Buteo buteo, assembly GCF_964188355.1. Lineage (NCBI taxonomy): Eukaryota > Metazoa > Chordata > Aves > Accipitriformes > Accipitridae > Buteo > Buteo buteo. The sequence continues at coordinate 8,167,465 of NC_134181.1, read as the reverse complement.
CTGGTTCCAGGCATTAAGTGAAATTTTGATAATGAATAGTTTGGTCCTGGCTCTGAATGAGCAGGTAAATTTTACTTATTTTCTGTAAAAGTTTTTTTCCTAAATTCTAATTCAGGGCAAAAGATGTCATGGAGATGTCCATGCCTCTGGTTGCAGCCTTAATTCAGGAAAGCCTATAATTTTGAGACAGCTCTTTTCGGGGGTGACAGTCACTTTGTGTTTGCTTACTTTGCCACTTTCCTCAAGAAGCTTCATCTTTTCTTTTACACATAGCAGATGAATACAGGATAAATCTTTTTCAGTAGGTGCAATGTTAGCTTTTAAGCAGCCTCCAGGGAGTGCGAGGAGTTAGCTCTATACTGCATTGACATTCTACATTCCCCCATTCCCAGTGAGTATATTGCTTTTGTGACACTGGTGGCCCATTCAGCAATACCGGCTCATTCCAGCTCCACAGTCCTTTATTAAGTGTTTTGTTTTGTTTGACCTTGCATCACAGGATCATCTTGTCTACCTCTGACTTTTTCATTACCTTTCATTACCTCTCATTTCAGCTTTCCCTATATTACATTGTCATCTTCAGAGACTTGCACTCATAACACTTGGAATAATTAAGTGATCTGCATAGCAGTAATGCTGTTGCCCTCTGCAAAAATGCCATGCCACCAGCTTTTAACGAAGAATGACAGAAATCCAGCCCTGCAGGCAGCAAAGTGAACAGCTTAAATTCTAAAAAGTTTCTCCTGGAATCATAAAAGGTGTAAGCCAGAATTGAGAGAGGTGATAGTGGTGGATGGTAAGTTAGTATTTTCAGTGAATGTACACGAGCAAGTACTTTCCCAGAAGATGGCTATTTATTGTTGTAGTCTTGCAGAAAGATGGAAGGGAATTAGGCCTCATGTTTTCTTCCTCCTTCCTATCTCTCTCTTGGCATGCAAGTCAAGATTTCGTGTTATACTCTCTTATTTGTTCTTCCTAGTGTTCGAGTGTTGCTCTCAGTCTCTTCCCAAAAGGGTCACTCGTCACTGACATCTATTGCTTCAAAGGAGAAGGAAACTGAGGCAAAGAAGTTCTCAACCTGGTTGCAGACAGTAGCCATTACTCTTTAGCCTTTCTGTTGAAGCGTTCTTTAGGTGGACTTCAAATAGAGAGTGTCAGGAGAGCAGACCTTTCAGCTTACTCATAAGGAACAGTGACCTACCTTCTGATCAGTCCTCAGATCCAGTGTCAGCCCACATCTCTCCCGCCAGTTCAGGGCCAGGCAACTGAAAGGACCAGTTAATCCTGCTTCCTGCTTGTCAGATAAAGTCACATTGGGCTTCAGGCTTGCACAGTACTTGTAGGTCTGCTTTCCTGACGTGCACTAACACAAAATGCTTTGTTACCCAATTTTTTGAAAGGCAATTAAGTTGAAATACAAGAAAAAACCCTTGAGAAAACAAACAACTTTTTACAGTTGCTTGTGGGGTGGAACTGAAATCCTTCACACTTTATAAAAGTTGCATTCTTCAAAACTGTTTTTTCAGGGGATTTTTTTAACCTTTTTCTCCACCACAAGAGACACCATCAATTTTACTGCAGTAGGCTGACTGCAGTAGGCTGAAGTGCTCAAGAATATTTCTGGTTTCTACATATACTGTACTGTGATTCAACCTTTCCCCATATTCTTCATTCCTCCCAAACAATTCATGAGTACGCCAAGTTACTGTTGTGCTCTTCATCTGTTTAACGCACACGCAGTTCAGATGACAGTAGCTCATGTTAAACTCTCCTGATGTCATTACCAATTAAGGAGGCTATAATTCAGACATTTACTTGCAGCTTCTCCATTTGTCACCGAAATACTTTCTACAGTCCTGCATGTTACTTGAGCTATTTAGAGTGAAACCTGTGACCATTCTAAAAACTGTAGTTAAAATAAGAAAGCTTGAATCTCAGGTAGACACAATTAACATGATTTCCTACACCAGGTCAGAAGAGTTACTTCCTCTTCTTAACGTGCATCATTCTCCTATCCTCTAATAAAGCCTTATTTCCAGCCCTGCTGTGTGAGTGCACCATACCTGGTTCCCCCCCTGCATTGTTTTCCTGTGCATTGCAAACTTCTAATCACAACTTCCTAGTGTCTTTGACGTTGCCCCCATTTCTTTTCTGAACTTTACTGCTTTAGTTAAAGCACTTCAGGCTTATGAATTCTACAAATTGTCCTCTCTGGGAACTTTGCTGCTTTGCTTATTGCTTGCAGACTTTCAGGTCCCTGAGTGCTTAGCTTACAATACAGTCCATTTTACCATTGTTTGGTCTCTAATAAGACTATGCTGATACAATAAAAGAAGTGGGGGGGGGGAACCTGAAAAAGCAAGAAAACTTCCAGTGGCCAAATTCCTTAATCCAAATAATAAAAGTATTTTATCTAACCCTTCCCAGGGCAACAAACATTTTGTTCATGGGAGCTTATGTTTAGCTACAGATGAAATCTTCAGGGATCATAATGTTGTATGTATTAAATAAAGCCCTAAAGTAGGGCAGAAAGGTCACTGTGCTAGTTAGTGACATCTTCTGCTCAGTGGAATGTACCAAGAACCGTTCCTCCAGGCTTGCTTTAGAATACATGATCCTATCTTCTCCTTGCCCTAATCTAATGTTAAGAAAAGAAACGCTTGGATTTTTTTGTTTTGGGTTTTCTGAAGAGATTTCAAGGGTGTGCTTGGCCCTTATTTGCAGACTTTTCCCTCATGCAACTGGGAATTTCATTATTAAAGAAAAAGCGCTAAAACTTTCACAAAACACCGTGATTCCAGCAGCTGATATTTTGAGAAGGATAAACAAAACAGAAATCAAAGTTGCAAGAACCCTAATAACACTCCAGGAAACAGCAACAATGCCAACACGTGGAAATCATTCAAAGACAGCAGTATAGGATTTATCTCAAGGTCAACAGAAGCTCATCACAGTCCATAAAAACAAGTAAACAGTTATATTAACACTGAACAGTAACATTTGCAACAGGAAATTGAATTCTGTAATCAATGAACACTTTAGAATTGCCATAATATTTTAATGTGTGTTTTCTTAGGAGTTTGATTCCAGAAATTAGAGGTAGGAAGGGCATCTGATACAAATATTTCTGGGAAGGCATAACGACCAAATGGTTCTACTGTATGGCTTTGGAAAAAAAAATCCCTACACATCTGTAAATAACTCTGAACCAAGCTGTGTTGTTTTGTTGGTGGTTTTTTTTTTTATTCACAGCTGGAATACTAGTTTTTATTACAGCTCAACTGGCATTGCAAATTAAAATCCATCTCTGTTTGTTAAACTGCTACTTAAAATGGCTTCCACCAACTGTTACAGTTGGATATTATGTTGTTATTTATGCATTAAATGGGAATGGTTCAATAGCATGAATATTTAAAAACAAGTACATGAGAAGTATTTTAATTGGGTTTCCATTGCTAACTGCTGAGTTATGTTCTCAAGGTTTGGTCAAAGCTTGCTTAATTTTTCATTACCTATGAAGCGGCACCCACTGAATTAATGGAATCAAGATCCTTTGTAGGCGTATCTCAGGGTGTCTGATCATAGCAGAACAGCTTTGCACTTTTAATGGACATCAATTAAAGTACTCAGCAGACTTCTACCATGCTGGTTAGTCTATGCTGAACAAGTTATTTAGTGAACTCTTCCTTAGACATGTTAATTGGGAAAAAAAAACCACTACATCATCATGAACGAAGGTACTATAGAATGACTGTAAGCACATTGGAACTTCTGGCAGAGATTTTCAAAGGTTCACACTGGAGCTATGCATGAGAAATTGTATTTTCATGGCCCACTACACCTATAAAGGCCCAACATCCATGGAAGCTGGGGTGAACTTTGCAAAACTGATAACTGTATGAGGATCTAGATCTAATTTAATTTAAAATATCTATCTGAGGATACAACAGACAATTGTCAGAAGCAAACAGATTATTTTATGGGAGTTAGGCAGTTCTGAAAAATTATATTAAGTCTCCACCATCAGGTTTCTAAATAGGTATTAACGACTGACTACAACTTCCTCAGATGTTGTTACAAATTTTTTCGCTTTAACCTATAAATCACATCCTGAAAGATGCACAAGTATCAGTCTTATCTGTTACTCAGAGACAGTCACACCCAAGATATTTATGTTAAGGTTGTTCATGAACGTTCCCTCAGACAACCGAACTTTACAGAAATCCCCATGATCCATATAATGAAGTTACTACTTCTACGATAGCTGCGTTATGATACACATTGTTAAGGACTTATCCGAAGAGCTATCAATTACTCAACACTTATGAAAAAATCAGCGCATTTATTTAGAAACCAAATAAGATTTTCATAAATATCAAATGATTCCTAAATATCATTAAAGTTCAATAAGGCCTGGACACCTACAGTATGTTCAATAATACTGTTGAAAATATGTGCTTTGACATCCTTAGCCTTGGACTTTTTTTAAACCACTTGCACTTTTATTGGTAACCTTCAAGGGAGGGGAGCTACTCCACATGGTGATCACTGAATGATGGTGGAAGCCAGGAGAGTTCACAGCCTTCCCAGCTTTCCTGCCACATCAAGTCTTCCTCACAAGTGTTACAGAGAGTGTAAATTTAACATCTTATTTTTTTTAATTGGCTTTGTATATTAACTCCCAAACGGATACATCTAAGTGCCTTGTACTTTAAGCAAGTGTCTAAGTCTGTATCTCTTCATTATTTAAATATTTTGTAGGTATCAAGCTAAGTATTTTGAAAAACATTATGTTAACTACTCATCTCCTTAAAGTGATGGAGATTGTCCTTTACATCCTGAGTCTTGAAAGTGCTTAATATCACTAAGGAAGTATCTTCTATCCACCATATTTCCCACAATAAAATTAGCGGCAGATTCACTGCCTATTACTAAAAAATACTCTCTTCCCCCCAATCTAGTGATTCTTCCCTTGACTAAAATAAAGGCGTCTGTGAAGTTGAATGAAACTTCTAAAATTCCTCATATGGGCTGTTAAGATAATCACGTTGGCTTTTAAAATATAGTAAGACAGTAAACATTTCTGTAGTTGGGGGCAAAAGAAAACTACTCCTCCACTGGAAAATAATCTGCTTAGTTTTAGCCCTATGTGGATTTTGTACATGATTGTTCTTGGGTTAGATTAGATACACATCTAAAAAAGTGTGTCCTTTGAAATGTCTCCTCCAATCTGACTGTGAATTCCCACCATGATTTCCTAGTTGTTTGCATTCTTTTCAAAGGGATGGAGTGGAGGTGTGGGAGGAACACACATATAGGACTTCAGCAAATTTAGTTTTCTTTTTCTGACCAATGCATGCTGTTCTCCCAAGTTAGAGCACTACTTCAAAAAAAATCTTCTGCCTCAAAGTGATAATGTACTTAAATTACAAAAAAGGAAATCTTTATTAACACTTATCTTAATCTGAGGTTCATCTTCATTTGAACTTCCCAAGCAGACCAAACCCATGTGCCCATGGGTATTGATGAGTAGCCACTTGACACTCCTGAAGGTGTTTCAGAGCATTTACTGTCTTGAAAATAAAAATTCTGTCAGCTGAGTTTTAAGTAGATTTAAGGTCAGGCTTCCAAATATCTACTAATTTTCAGGATATGCCACTATATGTTGATTCTAGCACTGAAGACTCAAACCATTTTGCCTATTTTTTCGTAAGTATTTTCTGTCTAAGTACAAGGTATATGTCTCTCTGTACCCAACTCTTTTCAATGTTTTTCAATGTCCTCTCAACTTCAACAGCCCTCCAGAATTCTAAGAAATACTTTTCTTCTCCTGGGAATACACTGTGTAAAGGGTTTTTAGATCCAGGAACCTTTCCACTCACCAGAAACTCCAGAAGAGATTAAGACTCATTGAAATCAGCTGTTTAAATGAACTCAATTTTTTTTCCACTTCAGGACATCAGTATAATATTGAAATGATTTTTAAAAATCCAGGCTATTTCAGTAAAAGGAAATGATTTCTACTTCAATGAACCACAGAAGTTTGATTTTAAATAAAAGTGTCAAAATAACATTTATTACTGTGTCTTTCAGAATATTTCTACCTAAGAAAATATAAATTTCTCTTTCTATTTCAAGACAAAACCAAATGTTGATAACTTCCAAATTTCACTAAGATCTAATTCATAACTGTTAGGTTTTAGGGAACCTGTATTAAGGGGTCCAAAATGACAGTTCTGAGCTGTGTCTATAACAATATTAGCAGAAGTGTTTCCATCCTTTATTACAGGAAAAGAAAATGACTAACTGCATGGAATACTTATGTCCAAACAACAAACTGATACCTTTCTTCATTATACATCGAGCTATATATTTTTTTTAACTACTCACTATCCAGAATGAAGCTGTTGTTGCAACTGATAAGCTTCTCCCCCTCCTCCCTATATATATATATATTTAATATTATATATATTTAAAAAGTAACCCTTATTGTTAAACAACTGTTTCTCTCGGCATGGAGAACTGTCAGTCTTAAATCTTTTCTACGCATGGTTAAATACCTCCAGAAGACCCCAGATCTTTTTTCCTAGGGACACTAAGCGAATACAGACATATTTTGATGCAGGTTGTACTCTCATTATTTTGAGCACATGTCAAAGATAGGAAATAGCTTGCAGGGATAAGCCTATTTTGAAGGACCTGATATTTATGGAAAAGAATAAGATATTGTATGAAGATATGATGGATCATGACTGATACAAGAGTTTTCCCACTGAGAAATCCACTATGCTTCAGGGATTCTGTCTTCATAATGATTATGACAAAATTCTCCATCCAGCTGGATGGAGAATTTTAGAGATTTTTCTCTCTAAAATGGAGAAAGAAAATTTCACTCTTTTTCAGGAAGAGAAATTAAAGACTGAGTCAGTGAGTTTCACCAAAAAAAAAAAGAAAGAAAGAGATAAAATGAAAGATGTGGTCAGTAGTCAATTTTAAGTGTTACTTAGAAGAAGGAGCTTCTATTGAGGTGGGTTTTTTTTCACAGGACCACAAAGAGAAAAGGGGCACATTTCAGAATTCAGAACATCTCAATTCTTCATCTGGAGACAGTATTACTCTTCCCTGACCTCCTATTAGAGACAGCAGACTGTTTCTGTGATAATTATTGAGATATCAGGCAAGTTTTACTATAGTCTTTACTCTGGTACTCAAGCATAAACAAGGATAACAAGGTTGATATTCCTGCATTTCATCATAGAATTACGTTTTAGAAGGGAAATGCCTGAAACATTCAGTAAAGGGAAGCAATTTGAACTCATTAGTCAGGAAGATCACATAAGTTAACTACAAATTTATGTAATTTTCATTTCCTTTCCTGTCAGCCTTTTTCCAAACTAGCATGTCATACAATGTATAATCACTGGACAGCAAATGGGGATGTGAGACAGCGTTTCCTTTGAATGACTAGCAGACTTTTACTGTCTTCATCTTCTGATGAACAGTTGGATTTTCTCATGCAGTGGGGGAGATGGGAATTACCTCATCTGCATGAGACAAGAATAAGGAATAAAACATAACACAGGCAGGAATATGATGTTCAGGAAGTCTTAAAAAAAAAAATAGCTGGTGATATCTAATAGTAAATCCACAACTATAAGTATGGGGAGATGAATCAAACATATTTTGAATGCTATTCATCAAACTCATTATCTTAAAAGAGCAATAGGACAATCCAGAGAACTGATGCTACTACATAACAAAATTTGGCAAAAGGAGAATCTGAATCAGTTTGTCTTTCTGTTTCACAGGCAGTCTCCCATATGTGATAACATTAAGCAGCAGTGTCATATGTTATTATGTTTTATTCCCTAAATGGGCAATTTCCCAACTAAGTTAGGCCTTGGGAAGTTCTTCAAATGCAAACCTAATCAGGAAACTTGCAACTCTATAGATTGCTCTTGATGAAATATACTGCTCTCCAGCTGACCTTCAGGAAATGCAGCATCAGTTGGAAGCATGCCTCACTCCAGGTCTATGACTCAGAATTTAATTACATTAGAGAGGGGTACGATCTGAAAAGCTGATGCTGTTTTTATTCCAACCACTGAGCTTGTTGCCAGCTTAGTTATCAACCTCCATTCAGCTGAATGGTCACTTGGGAATTGTGGTGGCAGCATTAATATGAAGCTTGTGGTGCTGTTTTTCCTGTGGTGGCTGCTCTCCTGGAAGATGACATGACAGGGTAGGGTAAAGGGGAATGCCCAGTAACGCAGTTCAGCTAGGTAGGAGCTAACTTGTAAACTGGTTTACAAATTCTAAAATGTTACAAAGACAAAACTGATTGTTTTATACCTAAAACCCAAAACTGACCCTATACTTTTGTGGTAAATAATTTAGTCCCAAACAGGATTTCAATTAAAGTTTACAATTTATTAAGTGAATAGAGGCAAGCAAACAGCGCTGGGTGCGCCGGGAGTCTCTGCTCTACCAAGATGCACGCTTACAGTTCCTGTTTTTGGTTTATATTATCTATGCTAATACATATTCATAACTACTTCTAAGAAAAGGTTGGTTCAAGCAAATGAGTTCTTGGAACAGGCGTGTCTTTGGTGGCACATGCTCTCTCTGTCTCTTGGGGTCTTTCTTTCTCCCATCTGGTGGTCGTGGGATGAAGTTAGCAGTCTTCCTCAGCTTGCCCCTAGGGTGACCTCAGACTCCACGCATGCGCTTCACAAACTTCTCTTGCTTAACACCACGCAGCCAGCCACAAAACCAGTTTAGGCTGGCATACCAGACTGTCTGCTAGATGGCTTTTGCAAAAAGGCAGAAACTATATATATACACCATCCTTTTTTTTTTTTTTTTTCAGGCCTGCGGTTATACAAGAACAAACAAAATGGTTAAAGATTACTTATATAGTGAGGGTCACATCTCGTCATGCGACCTTAGCATTTATTGACACGAATCAGGTGAACACCTTTCACACTTTTCGCACACTGTTAAGACTAATTACAGGTAAATGATTGTAGAAGAGATCCAGAATTATTATTGCCAATATTTCTGGATAGTGGGGGAGATAACACTTAAAAAGATATCTGCATTCACTGGAAATTGTTTGGTTCAAATGCTGATTTTTGAGTCTCATAAAATGGGTTTACTAGAAATGAAATTAAGAAAAAACAGGTTTCAATATTAGAAGACAGCACTGGTACAGAATGTTCAATATCCCTTCTCCAGAAAGGCTGGTCAGTCCGCATTTGAGAGTCAAAGTTACTTCCAAAATGCACCAGTATCTATTCAACTACTCCTGTGACACAGCTTACAGGAACAGTATTTGCCCAGTCATGCCCTAAACCAAAATTAAGATTTCTAATATTCCAGTCATTTCCAAGAACATGCAACAGACTATTGTATTGCTGTTTTATAAATACTATTTTAACCCAACAATTTCTCAAACAAGTAAGACCTTTTTCCTAACAAGGAAAAGGGCTACTACCAAAGCAACATGGATAGATATAAAACCAAAAAATAAATCATATAATGCAAGCCCTCTTTTGACACTGTTCCCTGACAGATGTGTTGGACAGAATGCTGCAAAGCTGAACTGAATGCTGTACTGTCATACTCAGACCAAAGTCCATCTGGTCCAGACTTCCACCTCCAACAGCAATCAACACAATGCTTCAGGGAGAACATTTTAATAAAGAGCTACAAGTTAATTTACACCAACTTGATACTGACACTCTCTTAACACACACCAAGTTTCATCTCAACAGTATTAAATGTTACAAATACATACAGCTAAGCAACTTAATCCCAGGCTTTTAGGTCCCTCTCAATTCATGTACCTACAGACTCTAAAAGGCTGGAACCTCAAAACTCAGTTCTTCAGCCATTAAAATGAATGGCACTTACAAATTCAGGAATGATGAAGCCCAGACATGATGTAGTGACAGACCATAGGATTCCTTCAATTAATCCCTGTTTAAATTTGGATTTTCAAAATTCTTAAAACAGTTCAATCTTAGCTAAAAAAAAAACAAACAAAAACAACAAAACCCCCAACTGACAGAGAATACAATAAACCATTGGCAAATTGTTCCAACTGTTAGCTACCTTCACTGAAAAAAAAAAAATCACCTTGTTTCTCAACTAAATTTACTGAGCTTCACCATACAGCCATTGTATCTTGTTGCATCTTTATCTTCTAGACTAGGAGACAACTACCCCTTCTAGATACTTATAGACTCTAACCAAGTCCCTTAATATCTTGATTTAATTAATTAAAAGAATTAAGATCTCAGGATTCCAGTAATGTACAACGACAGAAATAATAGAGGGTCAAAATTTGAAAGGATTTAGCTGCTAAAGTGAGAATGAAATAAAATTTAGGCACCTAAATACTGGAAACATCTTACTGGTAATACAAAAATCCCTTACACCACAGAAACTTTAACTAGTAACTTTCTCTGAAACCGGAGTGTATCTCTGTGTATTTCTAGAATTAAACAGTTTGATTCCTAGCTAACTCATAAGCCTGATCTGGACACAAAAGTGAGGCACTCCTTCACTTAGATTGCCAGTGGGCCTTACTCTGGAAGGGTTTGTAAATCATTCCTTACCAAAAAAACAGGATAAATCCCACAGAGAATGTAGTGATGGCTGCCATTCTTTTAAAATAACACGTGGAACAGAGAAAGGAGGCGAGAGCAGTGCTCCTGTTTCCCCTCCATTTGTCTGAACACACACCTGAGAAGCAGCAGATGTAGGTTCCTTTGTCTGCCTAAGTGATTTCAAAACCACATTTTCACCTTCTACATAATATCTACCCCAAGATTAAACTTAAATCTTACCAGCAAGGAAAAAGACATAAATCCTACTTTTATCCTCATGATTTCCCAGTGCCTGGATTAGACAGCTCTCCACTTAGTGCTTGGATACTGTGAATCTTTCTGAAAGAGCAACCCACCTGCACACTGGGGGAAACAAGCATCAAGCTTAGAAGATTCTACTAGATTCTACTAGAAAACCAGGTGCTAAGAAGTTAGGTTATATCATGTTTTGCATTTCAGTGTTGTCTGACAGACCTAACATCATTACAACATCATTTATCCTGCTCAAGAATCCCGTGATCATTTTATCTCCCTGTTGCGCACAGCATCATAGTGGGAGCACATGCTGCACTGATTTTGTAGCATGGTCTTCAAGACGTTCAGAGCCCCTTTTTCTAAGTCAGAAGTCTCTCATACTGAAAGCATATTGAAGTGCTTCTGGTCAGAAGTGAAAAACAAACTGTTTTCACCTACTTTGCCAAGTGACCTGGGTTGTTTTGGAAACATGTCCATCTTATTCGTTCATCTTTTTCAACATGTCCAAACCTTTTCACTACAGATTTTATGCATTTCCAAATTGATAAGTTAAAAAAACCCACCCTAAAGTAGAAGCCAGAATCTGTACTTTCAAGGCTCCAGGAAGATTCAACTTAGCAGCAATTCCCCAGTTGTAATGGCCTTACTACACAATTTAAATCCATTTGGAAGGTTCCATGTTAACTCTGTAGCCTCAAGTCTTGTCTCCAGAAACAGCTCCCATTCAAACTGTAGCTGTTCACACTTATTTTAAATCAGGTCTGTGACTGTTTTTTACCTGGGATTGAGATAGGCATTTCAGGGACACATGACAGGAACAGGATAGAGCAAACACTGGTGCACATAAATAAAGGTAAGCCAGCTGGTGCAATGGATCAGTTAGAAGGCCAGGGGAGCTGCCTGAAGCCCCCCCAGTGGTTACACTTAGAGTGCTGTGGCACACAGCAAGGTACACACATATCTTACATGTATTACAGCTTTAACACCCATCACTAAAACTAAATGAGTGAGCGTAGAATTATTTTTTCCTGTATAGCCAAAAGACACTTGGAATATTTTTAACTGTCCTTTGATTTGAAACTGCAGGTAATTAAATCCTAGTACAGGTCTAATATTTCAGTGTGCTCCCTCTGATCATAAATATCACATTTACAAAGAGCTACAGGGTCCAGGCTGTTAGAAAAAGAGAATTTTTTTCTATAACTTCATAAGATTGTTTGCAAATAAGCTTGGAAGCTACAGTCGGTGAACAAGTTCATGCCCTATCATGAAGTCAATAGGAGAAGCAACAGGCCAGCTCATGTGCCAAGTGGTGCTGTGAATCATGCAAAAGGTTCATATCATATAGAGGCTGGCCCTTATCATCGCACTCCTAAAGCTTCACTCGTACACCTCCTATTGCATTCGTCATCCTCGACTCCAGCGGTTTCATCATTTTGATGAGGAGTATGTAAAAAGCATTCTCCATTCATGAACAATGAACACTCAGAGCAAATCAAAACAATTTCAAAATAAATGTCTCTGGTGTGCAAATACATTCAAGCTCTAGAGCCCTGTTCATTTTCTTCAATCTTGTTAGCTAGTCATAAACTTGAGAATTCCTATTCAATTGTCAAACTATTACATACAGTCCACCAATTGTTCGATATAGAAAATTGCATAGTTTATAGTGACGTTTACTGCAGCACAGCAATTTTACTTGGAGAGATCCAAGTTTAAACGTAGCATGACCTACATCCAGAGAAGAGGGAGTGGGGCTCAGGGTCAACCCAACATTGAGGTGAATTAATTTCAAAACCACACTATGAAGTGATCTGTTGCAAGCTTTCAATTATTCTCATAAAAGCTCCACACCAGGCTATTTGGGCTCCTGCACAATAGAATTCAGTTAAATCACTCTTCCACAGTGCCTGCCCACAGCCCATTCAACTCTCAACAGTGCTTCCACTGATTACGAACACTACAATCAATGCCCAAAACAAATTAAAGAGAGGGATAAAGAGTCATCTGCCATCATTTGTATGTTCTTTATCTTTCAAAGGCTTCTAGCAATTAATTTGTTGGAAGTTTTATTGTTATCAAGTGAACACTTTATTTTGTAGGACACTATGGGTAAAAGATGCTATAATGCAAACAAACAATGGCAATCTGTTATTATGCTATAAATCTGCTTCCAAATCTGACTTATGCACTGAGGGTTTAGGATCTATCTAAAGTAACATATTTGTTTACTTGTAAGGGGAAAAGGTCCTTCTGTATGTACTGCATAGATTAAAATTTAATCAGAATAAAAATGGCACTCTTTCCAAAGTATCATTAGGAATACAGTGATCTGCGGTTTCATAATTAAGGGATAATTATTTAAACACTTATTGATGAATGAATATAGAAATGCTGGCAACCATCAGTGTGTCCTCCACACTCACAGAAGATGACATAAAGTGCAATGACATGCAGTATGGCCAGTAAGGATCCTCTTCCACAGATCTCATGCATGTATCACACAGTTAGAGATGACACCTCTAACTAGCTCGTTTCTCCTTTTTCTTTTGATAAACTTCTTTGAATGTTCTACATCAGCCTTTACCCAGAACTGTCAACAGTCACTGGGTATTTCAAATGGGTTAGGTACCACTTCAGAGTCTCCTTACAATACTTCTAAGGGCAATCATACTTCTTGCTTATCTCCATACTTATACACATGTGTACATGCATGCGAGTATTTTGCTGTAGGCATATACACAGCTAAATAAATATAACAACACAGAAAATCTGATGGGATATGTTTAAATATGTATTATGGACATACATTCATTCAAAATTGAAAGACAGAGATGATGCTGAAAGGTTGGTGCTAGCATTGCTACATCAAGCAATCAAAAGTTGGGAAAAAAGGGAGCGTAAAAAATTCCTCTCTCTCTGGATGTGACAATGAGAAATGAATGCTAATCAGCTGGCATAATCACACCTGTTTTAAGCACTCTCTTCCCTTCTAGGGGAAATTATTAACTTCACAGAGCAAGGCAGACCTTTCAGAATAAAGCATGAAATAGAGCAGTGCAGTTTCTCACAGCACCTGTAAGCAGGTTTGCATTGTATAAGTAATTATGATTTGAATGGATATTGCATAGATGTTATCATCTTCGATTACGGCTGCCATTTCCATAATGCCATTTCCATGTGAATGAAGAGCAAAGTCTGTCAGAAAAGTGTTGACCCTTGTAGGTAATAATACACTACTGATTGTGATAAGAGTGGAACTTCTGTGCTCTGTAAAAAAGCAGCTTGTGTTTCAAGGTACAATTTAATAACAAAACCCCCAAAACAACCTTACTGTAGTCAGTGGTGGTTGTGTAAAGAAAATGCTAGTCACTTGCTGCAATTCAGGCACAAGGATGATTGTCTACAGGGCATTAATAGCCAATCTAGCTACTCTGCTTAGTACTTGAGCATTCTATCTGAAGCCTGTTAAGAATGACTGCCATTTACACAATCTAAAATAAAGGAAAACCCCCAAAAGAATTATGGCATCAATGTCCATAATTTAAGACAAATTACCAGTAACATACTTTAAAGAGTAGATTAAAACCTTCTTGAACAAAAATGATCAAGCATTTTGCTTCTGACTTTTGTTTCAACAGAAACAAAATAAAGCCCAGTCTTTGCTTCAAGTACACTCTCAGTGCATATTAAAACAGGTTCTTTGTCACAGATACTACAATATTGCAACTTCAATCTGATTTACTAATCCACATACCCCATAACTATCACTCAAATAGTGCAATCTCTTTTCAGACCTAGCACAGAATTAATAACAAGGGCCTGATGCATACATTTTCTTATGAAAATAATGGATTTAGTCCTTTTTCCATTAAAAATTGTGGCAAAACTCCAATAATAATGAGTAAACTCCTAATAATATTTAACTGTCATATGATTACTGTGTAGCAATTCCATTAGTAATTAAAACTAAATGGCGCTTATCAAGTCATGTATTACCTTCTACATTACTTAATACCTGGCCTTTCAAACGAAGGGTCAAATTAATGTCAGTGTATGTGAAAAATACTTAAAAGGGTGAGAAAAGGTGTTTTCTGTCTATTTATCCTTATAAAAAGTCAGCGAAAGCCCTTCGATTCCCTTAAGCACAATGTATCATCAGGGTGAGAACCAGAATAACCTCTAGCCTCAAGAAAATTGATTTAGTGAAAATGGAAGTTCCTGATACTCTTCTTTTTCTGCATCTGCTCTTATAGCTAAATTGCTAACCAGCAGGCATGTGCAAACTTTTCTATAGTGTGGTATCTTGATATATTGACTCTGCAAAGCACAGCTTAGGTACAGTCACTCCTGCCTTCCATTCTACCTTTCAGCTCAGCCTGGGCTTCACCATACGCACTGGATCTGAGTTCTAGTACGTAGCATAAACCAAGACTCTGAATCACCCGTGATAATCCATAGCAAAGCAGGGTATATGCATTTCAGCCTGGTTATATTACATATGCTGCAGTTTTTAAAATATGTTGCTCTTTTGATTGAAATTCCTCTGAAGTGAGGCTTTTGGAGTGGCGTGGGAAAATGTCACTGTCCAAAGAATGATTCTGCTGTAGCTAGATCTTTACAGCATTTTTAACAACTCCTCCCTGCTGTATGCCATTCCGGGAATGACACCAGTTTCTGCTTCCAAATCTTCCCTTTTTTCTGACAAAATGTTTTTACTTTTTTTTTTTTTAAGAAGTCAATAGATATCTCTCAATCTCCATATTTCCCTATTAAAAGTTATCTAACTTTAAGTATCAAACTTCAAATATGAGTGCAGTAATACAGAGTTAAGTGACAAGCTGAATTTTAATACATGGTAAGCACTTATCTACTAGTACCTATCTAGTCAAGCCACTACTAGTACTTTGTTACTGCACTACTCCCAAGTTAGCAGAAGAAGAAACAAAAGCTTAAGTTTCTTATGAAATATGATGCTGTTACTGCTAAACAATTTTTCTCCTTTTTTCAAAAAGCCTTGTAGGAAAACAGATAGTTCGCAAGTATTTTTTGACAATGCTTTTTTCAAGACACTTAAGAAGAAAGATAGGAAAAATTCTGATCTCACATGCACATAGTGGTTCTTGTGTAGGATCTTCTGTTCTGTTGTTGCAACAATCACCATAAGAAAACTATACGTTTTGGATATTGGTGCACCATTGCAACTGGTCCAGTTTAACTGTGCAATGATGTACTCCCTGACTTTGGATGACCAGAACCAAGGCATATTAAAAACATAAATCAACGCTAATAATCATCACAAGGATCTGAGAGCACAGCTTGGCAATAACCAAGGGTTTAAACCCCTTAAAAAAGTATTTATTACAGATCTTTCTGAATACACCAAGCTCCTATGCAATACATGCTAGGAAGAAAAATGCACATTGTGATGGAGAGCTTTGAATATGTATTATGGTAAAAAAGTATATTAGACACACACACACAAAAAAAAAAAAAAAAAATTGAAGTTCAAAATCTATTGTGGTTGAGAGTGGAACTGAATCAGTGGTATTTTGAGCAGAGAAGAATGGTCCTACCGGGTAGAACATAATGTGTTGGCTGTACTTGCTTTTGTGACAACAGGAGCCCATTTAGAAAGCTAACGCTGGAGACTAATCCTTAACCACTCAGAGCAATGGAGTTTCAAAAATGTGCTCAGAAAGTATATGATCAAACTCTAGATATTATGTACTTGGCAGATCTTAAGCTAGCATGAATCTGCATAGCTCCACAGATGAGCAAACAGGACCATGGCTGAATTAAATCTACTTAACTGTTATTTTAAACTTTTACCAATTAAAGACAATTGCAAAAGTGGAAGCTTTTGACTTACTTTTTTAAAAAGTAACTTCAGTGTGATATCTTCCTTATGTATTTCATATGTTTGTTTCTAGCCTTTCTCTTCCATTTTATTCTTCAAGTAAACCAAGGAGAACTAATTATAAGCTTAGTGCTGTCTCATTCCTTTCCTTTCTTCATTCCTTCCCATTTTTATATAATGTCCTGAAATTTGATATGGGACAAAGTATTACAAGGAAATGTAAAAACCCCACACCATATGTAGAACAAGAAGGACAAAGAGCTTCTATCATTTCTTTGGTTACTTCTAAACAAATCAGCATAAAATACAGTCCTGTACAGACAGCTCTATATTAAACATGACAAAAGGCTTTCCTCAGTGATTTGATGTTATTGCTCCATTCAAAATATTTTTAAAGTTCGACTGCAAGAAGAAGCAATTCCACTTCTGCCAGAAGTGGTCTCCTCCCACTTGGCCTCTACTGTTATTACTATGCTCCTGGTAGATTATAAATTATGAATTGTATTTAGAAATTTGCAGATGTGTGTTTTCTTTGCAAAGAGGGAGTGAGCTCCTACTATTTGTACTTTGATGTACACCCATACAGTAAAATGAAATCACTGCTTTTATAATACCTTATACATTCCAAGCACTTGACCCAAATGTATTTAAACAACACAGTATTATTTTTGTGTGTGAAAAATCTCTTCCCCCACCTCACACCTCTTCTCTTTTCTTGGGGTCTTTTTATAGCTCAAAAGAGGCAAGCTTATCTCGCTGCCAGCATCCTCAGCTCATCTCAGTGTTCGGCAAGATAAGATTAGAGGCCTTGATCCTCCTGCTGTTAGAACAAGACCTCAATCTCTCACTGTCTCTATTTAATCAGGTTCCTATTTTAGCTGCCACAAAGCTGTCAACAAAAGAAAATAAGCTACACCCCATCAAGGGGTTAAATTGGATTTCACAATGTGCAAATGCTCGCCTGAACAGAATTCCACCTGCACCCTCCATCAGGCAAATTACTTCTGACTTTTAATTTATTTCTCTAGGAAATGGAAAGGTATGGCATACCCAAAGTCAATAGGGAATAAAGAACGAGGTGTAATCAGCCTGCTCACCAATTCAGAGCCCTCTTCTCTGTCAGCTTTAATAGATTCTCAGACCACACAATTTATAGAATGTAAGATGTATCTTTTCTGGTCTGTGTTTTATTTTGGACTTGTCTAGTTAATGGTCCTAACAAGTGACAACTGATGTTTGTTTGATGTAACAGTGCCTGTGAGACATACACATTCCTCAGACAGATTTTGGACAGTCTGTTTGCCTACTTCAGGCTGTAACAGAACTGGATTTCAGCTGTGCTGATCTGCAGTACCAGAATTCTGTTACAAATTTGCTCAGGAAGCAAGCTGATCAGTTTTTTATTTAGATCTACTAGGTTAGCCTAAAAAAACCCAACAATTAATCACTTGAAACTTAAAGAATGTTTTTACTTCTTTGTTAAAAATTGTTGGCTAGCAGTATGTTACCAAAAAAAAAGGTTTCCTTTTCTTGGATACTGATTATATTGTAGATATCAAATAATCACTTCACATTCTTTCCAAATCTCTCTTCTGTATTTCCCTTTCCTTAATATTTCAGTTTTCTTTATGTCACCAGGTCAAATCCAAAACCTACTGAAAATGGTAACTCTCCTTGCTCCTTTCTCCCAGGGGAAGGAACAGCACTGATTAAGGTGAAATATCCCTAGGGTAATGAAAGGAGGCTTAGTGTAATGATCATCTACTATGAAAACCTTATTGGGGTTGCTGGTCTTGTAGCCCTATTCACTTTGTTTGTCAGCCCTATAGCAAGGTAGAATTTGATCTGCAAGAGGGGCACCATTAAAACTTGGTCATAATCATATAGCATAAAATAAAATTATAAAAGTAACAAAATTTACATCTGAAGAAAATGCTTCAACCTCATTAATGTTCTGAATAGCACTGGAAAACCTGCACCATACGTGATCCTCACAAAAAGGATAAAGGTCATTTTTTTGCTAAACCAAAGAGGAGGAATATCTTTTGCATCTTCAATTTATTTTCTAATCCCATGTTATGAAACGTGTACTTGCCTCCAGTGTTTATTGCTGTCTAGTAGGACATCTGCTACCTTGCTGCTAACATCTGTCTACCTATGATCACGTAGTGTTAGGCATAATTTTGTCCTTAATAGCTTTCCTCGGGTTTTGTCTCTTTACCTCTGATAGCCTGTATTTTGTGATCCGAAGAATAAAACTGCATTATTTTTGGTCTACTTAAGATACAGAAATCCTCATAATTGTGAAAGTAATAGATTTGGATTCTGGATAAAAATTTCTTTTGTTTTGCTTCTGGGTCTTTCTTCAACTGTGCAACAAGAATTAGTTATGGTGATATTAAAGGTCTTGGGAACACACCATAAAATCAGGGAAAAGGAAAAGCAAACACTTTGAAGGAAATAAACCTTATTTAGAGATTAAATTAAGGTAGAGAGATTAAAAGGTAGATTACACCCTGCTAACAAATTGCCATAGAAGTTATTCTTTTTATCCTCTTATAATGGCACAGATTCATGTTTTTCAACAGAATGATAATCTGAAAATCAAATGCATGTGCCTGAAGTAAACAGGGACAAACAACCTCCATGTAGTAAGGATGAGAAGCATAAACCAAAAAGGCAAAGAGATGTATGCACTCAATACAAGGGTAGATTAAATACAGCTTCCAAGCATTCTGGTAGACCCTTCTTCAAAGGGTCCCTTCACTTAAGCAGTTTAGAAACCTGAAACAGAGGTCTGAGTTGCCTTCTACCCCTCTCAGAACAAAGATGCACTCTTTCAGCCAAAGAAAGTGCATTACTGGTACACTGCGGAGCAACAGCACAGAGAAAACAAATACTGGAGTTCACTATTGCTTATTCATCAGCTAAAAGATTTGGGACATTTTATTGTGAAAGTCTACATTTCAAACAACAGTTTGAAAGTCACTTAACAACGGCTAAATGCTAGGAGATGTAACATAGTAGCGAAACCTCATCTGAAGGTTCCTGAATCCATGTAAATGTCCTGAATGGGCATCTTCAATTAGTTTCTATTTGAAGATACAGTGATACATTGAGGAGATCATCTCTCAGCTATCTCATTATAGTTTTATTTCGGATAGCTAAGAAAATACAAATGTTTGGCCAGAAGCCAATTCACATAAAATCCTACAACTTTTCTTAATAAAAAATGGAGAAATAGCTTTTGGACACAGTATTTTACTTGGAATAAATTTCAGTTGATTGAAATTTAGCTAATTCAGGTTAGGTTGCATGCTTGCAATATAAGTTCAGCTAAATTTAGTTCAGAAATATTTTTTTTTTTAAAGAAGAACTTACAGACCAATTGAAACAATGTGCAACATCAGTAAATAGGATTTTTGCTTTTCCAAAGGACCATGTTTCCTTTAAAAAACTGTAAATGGTTTCCCAGCTCCAATACTAACACAAACACTCTGCATTACTAATCTATTACTGATTTCAGGTAATGTTGGAAATATCTATATGTAGAGTATGAATTACTGGGGTTTTACGGTATGGAAACATAATACTAGGGAACAATTATTATTAGCACAGCCAAATGCAAGTGTTGGAGTTCTCATACTCTGAGATCTGCTAATCACCCTGGATCCCAGACCTTTTCGCAGTATGCTGCAAAGCTCAAGTATCCTCACAGTTTCAGAAAAGAAGCCATCTGACAGATACTGCCTAGTTAAATATGGGTTGTTATTATTACCATTACCACAACATATTAGAAGCTCCATAAGTAGTTACGTATTTTGGAGAGGCACTGACTTCACACACAGAATATATTCAGCAAATATAAATTAACAGATTGTCTTTTGCTTTATCAATTCAAAATATTTTTGAAAACAAAAGATCTATTCCATCTTAATGGAATAGCTGAGAGGTAAGCCTCTGAAAATATAAGATTTTTCTTTTTTTTTTGGCATTAAAAATACATACATACTCATCAGGACCCCAAAGGACTCATCAGCACCCTAACTACTGACAACTATTCTACTATTAAGGTACTGTCTATTCACTCCAAATCAGGATTGCAGCAATGTTATTAAAACTGCTAGGATTTCCCACCCACACTTCAGAAAATTCTAGTGTTCCACTGCAAAAGGAATAAAACACAATTTGCCTGCATACAGGAATGACCCAGAAGGCTAAATCTCTTCCCCAGGAAAAATAGAGAAACTTGTGCTTAAGTTCCTATAATGGCAGTGCATTCAACTGTTACCTAATAGAGAATGATGTTGGATCACTGAGTTTTCCCTGAAATTTAACATCTCTGCATGCAGTTCTTTCAATAAATAACCCAGCCCAGGTGGTAGGATAAAGAAGTCTGATGCAAAAATCAAACAAACCAACCAACCAACCCTTTGATCCCAGTAATAACTAGCAAGTCAATCAAACTTCCCTAAAGCTTTGTCTCATACATCAAGGCTTGAAATCTGGAGTTTGAAGCCAAATACTGGTCACTGTGTTGAGCCAGCTGCAAATGCATACCACTTATGACTATGCATCTGTTTACAGGACATTGGTATAAAACGTCTGTGGTGCTTTGCTAATTACAAGCACAGCAGTCAAAAAGCATCAGCCTCAGCCCCTGTGAAAAAAAGAGACTGTTGTATAAAGGGAACTGCATACTATTAGCACTTCACTCCCAAATCCCTATGGGTCCAGAAGCATGCAGGAACAATACATTTAATTTTCGAAACTGCTAGTGGAGGCCAGGCAAAAATAAAAAACATTAGCCATCTTATTGTTCCAGCTGAAAATGACTCTGAGAGCAGACCCTTACCTCGCCTCACCTCAAGGTAGCTCTCAACTTAGATGAAATTACCCAGTTTACACCACAGGATAACCTGGCCCTAGATATTTCGGGACATAGTTTAGTGGGCATGGTGGTATTGGGTTGACAGTTGGACTCGATGATCTTAAAGGTCTTTTCCTACCTAAACAATTCTATGATTCTATGATTATTTAAGGGATTTGAAAAACAAAAAGATAACAAGCAAACCACAATCCTTCAGCGACAAGTATAGACTAAATCCTTGGCACCACTATATGTTGCATTTAATCAAATAGGATTTTTAGAGCTTGGTTATCCATACTCCCACATACACACTTCATCACTCCTTCCACAATACTTGTTCTGCTTCTTTGAATGTGGAATCAGTACCACCACTCAGAGGTGTCTCCTTCTGCACACCTGCAAGTGACTCCCCAGCACCACTTCCAAAGGGTACAAAACTTCCTTTCCCTGGTCTGACAGAATGCATCTCCCCCACATTAAAGTCCTTGCAATGTCACATGCAATACTAAGATTAATTCAGTATCTTCTTCCCTGCCATCCCTTTCAAAGCTTTTTATGGTTGTTTAGCACACTTTTAGCAGTTTGACACCCCCAGTGTTTAATCTCTGTGCTACTGTTCATTCAATGGACTGGTGTAATTTGTTCACAATTCTAAAGGGCAGCACAAAGAAAAGTAATTTTCCCTAGTAATGATATATATACACACAGAGGCCAGGAAGGGAAGGCACAAATAAAGCCAGATTATCTTGTGAAGTCTGTGGCTGCTCCTTAATGCTAATTTAAGTTTCCATCAAGAGGCAGCTCCTACAACATGACACTTCAATACTGATTCACAGCAAATGTAGGAAGTGGTAAGCTGAATCATCCAAATGAAATCCTCACTATCAGGGAGAGGAAAGACAAGGACTCAAGCTCTTTCTCTTTACCACACTTCTGTCGTTGCTTTTTATCTATCTGACATTCCAACAATGACACACAATGTGCAAGGCCCAGCTACCTACACTTGTTGCTCTTCTGGCCTAGAGCTGTAGTAACTAACAGTAGTTACTACTAGTTACTTGATTAGTTAGTAACAGTAGCTAACTAATCAAGTTTTGGTTCCACAGAGAATAGTCAGGGATTTAACTTTTTGGTGGGTTTTCTGCATTTTTTGTGTGTTTTCAGAAGTTTCCATCCCATTTGCTCACTTCTCCAATTGGCCCAAAAGGTCTGTGTCTTCTTTGTTGGGTAACACCCACACAAACAGCTGACTCGAGACCTTGCAACATGGAAGGATGTGAGAACTACTTAAAGTGTCGGACACCTTTGGAATAGAAATTTCCCCCACCTTATTGCCAAGTCACAGTACACAGTTATTTTTACCCTCAGCTGCACTGAGTCCTACAGAGATTGAAACTTCCAGAGGTAAGGCAGGAGTTATCAACTTTTATTTTGCTCAAACAGGATTCTCAATTGTGCTTATATGGCAAAATTGACAACCCTGTTCTGGCTCGCTTCCAAGACAAGTGAGGATACACAGCGGTCAGAAGAATATTACTCAGTTCTCATAAGCTTATAGGCATCTTACATCATGCCATGTATTTTTTTTTTATTTAATTATAGGAAAGGATGGAATAATGATATTCTTAGATAAAAGGAAATAATCCCACATAAAGCATAGATCTTTGTTTAGGTCCAGACATTCAAAAGTGCTTAAGATCCAGAGAAATCAAAGCCCGACTTAGCAGATTTTGAGGAGTGTAAAGTCCCCAGCAGTGCTTGTTGTGACATGGCCAGTGTTTCAAAAGCTCCCAGCACACAAGGTTCTTCTGAACTCTTTTGGGAATCTAGATCTAAGTATCGCATTAGGAGCTGCTGTGTGCTTAGCATACTTAAGTATCAGATCTCTATTGTGGGCTCTTCTCAGCCCTTTTCAAAATCTGGTCTGCACTTTAAACATCCCGCTTCATGCATTGTTTCAGTCCTTGGAGGATTCAAGAGGTTTATAATGAATTTTTAAAATTGTGAAACTTGAATGAAAAGTGCCTTTTAACAGCTACATAAAGTAGGTTATCTCAGGCAACACATTTGTTATTGTTGCTACAGGAGGTATATGCCAACTATAAATACCATTTATTAGCAGTGAATGATAAAGCCTCAGTGTAACTGAAGGCTTAATAGCAGAATGAATTAACTCCTGCTCATACTGTTGCAACTTTAATTCTAACTTGAGGCACTATGGGGAAAAAACCTCTGGTTCCCAATGCATTTCACCAGTAAAGAGCCAAATGTAAACAACCGGCTAAAATAAAAATAGCCAGTGCCTACCGGTCATTGGTATTTAGCAGTGAGTAGCTGCTCTAGCCCTTTATATAGATGTTATTCTTTCTGAAAATGTAAAGACTTGATGTTAGCATTTTAGTTTTATTAGCTGCTTTACCTCCACTTTTGGACTAGCTAAGCCAATACCACGCCCCTTTTATTGAAACTTCACAAGACAGGAGACAGAGCAAAAGGAAGCAATGCAGCTTAAATAGCTTTCTATACCACAGGATAAGAAAAATTTTTTTGGTAAGAATACAATTATTGTGCAAGGGAGGTGGGGGGGTGGGCAGACAATGACAAGAAAAAGCTAAAAAAACTTGCCCCTCCTATTTACTCAAAGCCCTGAAAGCAACAACTCCCCCTCTCCTGGAAGTTAGGAGAATATATAGACAGGCTAATGAGGTGCTAGAAGGAAAAAGAATGGGTCTTTAGAAACCCAAGTCTAAATATTACAATTCAAGCCAGTCTCTATCATGTACCACAGAGTGACGCAGGATATCTTTATTTTATGGACCAGAACCGGGAAATACATAAGGATGAGAATCTCAACTTAAACTCACAAAAGAGGTGGACCTATGATTAAGATGGAGATATCATTATACAAATGATGTTAAACAAATTAAATAATCTTTTGCGTATCACTGTAGCATTTAATTCTGAATTAGTTGTCTTAGAACTAAATATAGATCTTCCAAAAACATTCTGAGGTTACCAAGTACCCATATTCGTTTTACACATTAACTTAGTGAAAAAATAAATGCTGTTAACTTATCTAATAGTTATCTGCAAACCCTTAAAAGCCTTTTCACCAGCATGCTCACTCCCCTTCAAGAAGGATCTTCTCTCTGTGTCCCTCAAAAGTGCGACTCTAGCAAAGATTCAACAGTATGAAATAAACTTTGGCTGAAGGTACAGGAAAGAAATAACGTAAGGTATTTTGAATCAAGCAAGTGCTTGGGTATTTTGCGATCTAGAGGGTTCTATATAAAGTTATTCTGTTCACATTCTACTAGTGACAAGTTAGGAATTAGTCTCTGTGAAAAACAAAGATGGAGACTAGCTGGATACCAATAAAACCCACACCCATTGGATCACCGGCTCATCTCTCTCATAAGCAGAATTTAGAGTTCAGCACTAGCCCTTCAACTCTGTCTTCATCTAATCACAAAAAACATTTGGGAAAATAGACTTATCTTTTTCCTATTTCTCTCCACAGAAGCCCCTCCTGCAAAGTTTAGGAAATGCCACCCTACAAAGCCAAGGGATTCCTAGCTTCCTTGCATTGCTCGTAGCATTTGCAAACACGAAGATTAACTGCATTTGTAAATCAGATCCCTTGCATTTGCTGTGGTTCTGATTTATGGCTTTGTAATCTTCATAGTCCAAATTGCAGAGAAGGAAAAATGGATATTGGAAGAAGTCATAGCAGATGTGTTCACTTCTAAAAAAGAATGCACAACATGTGCTGCAAAATAAAAGCGCCATTTGGCAACATAAAATATCTTGGCATCTGTGTGAATTTGTAAGTGCAGTAAAATATTGATGTGGCTGATAAAGTTCTGTTTTCCTCTGTCTTTGCATGTGTATGCCTTTAGACGAGGTTTCCTTTTCATACTGTGGGATTGTCTTTGTTTATTCTAGATTTTTTTCAATCGCTTCATATCACTTTGCCTGATGGAATGGCAAAAAAAAAAAAAAAAGTTCTAGTAACTGATCAGATGACTTTTTTGTGGCCTCACTCCTTTGGGAAAATAATTGCCTATTTTTCTCCTAAACCTAGTGAATTTTAATGTTTAATCTTAAAAACAGTATGAAATTAGTGGATGAATTTCTCTTAATTAACAGCCAACAGACCCCTCCTTTTAGCTGCATTGAGAATTTTCATACAGATTGTAATGGTCAGAAATATCCAAATGTCCTCTGCACAGGTATGTTTTCTTTGGGAGTAAGTGAGATAAAAACAAACCAAAAAGGAATAATATATTTAGGTGCACAGGTCCAACTCTGTGTTTTAGGCCATTATTTATAGACACCATTTGTGAAGTTCACATCTGTTCCTGTTCCTTCCCTAGGTTTGAGGCTAATCATTCACACTTCGTAAGCAGTTCAAGATAATAGGCTATTGGAGGTTTGAAGCTGACTATAAAGATCCATGAATCTGTGAATTTTGTTCATACTTATAGAGGGACTTTCTGTTCTGAGATAACTTAAGCATGAAAAAAAATCCTTCAGAAACTATGTCTCAGAGCATTTGACCTCTGATGTACCTGGCTGGAACAGAACAAGCACATAAAAATGAAAATTAATGAGCATTACTGCGTTAAATATTTCTTCTATTAAAGAAAACTGTCATTCCCCCCCCCACAAGGCCTTAATCTCCATTTCAAAATCAGCTTTATCACTTCTGGATCTGTGACAAACCAATTTTACCTCCTCCACACAACCAATCACTGTGCACCATTAAAATAACACTGCACCCAGGTTTTAAGAGAGCCTAAGAGTTTATGAATATTGAGAGTACTTCAAATGTAATTTCCTTCTCATAAAAAACTTCGGTGTCTGTTCTGAGTGCTGATATAATATGTGGAGGCTGCAAGCTTGTTCCTTTAATCCATAGCAATTAGTTTCTATCAGGATATACTCCCACTCTCTGGAGAAGTTTTATGAATTGAGGGGGGGGTGGGGGGGAGGAACTGAGGAAATTGTAGCTTCTTAAATCAGAATGAAAACAGCCATGAGACTCTCATGGGTCTGTAACGGACTGTAAAAAAAGTCTACTGCAATCATATTTGCTGTCACTGTATTATCTACTCTGTGCAAAAAGATTTTTTCCTATTCAAGGTCTTTTTTTATATGCTTACATTCCCGTTAAGCCTATGAAATTCCTACGCATCACCCTGCCCATCACTGAAGCTACAAAACTGTGAGGAAGACTGGCAATATATACTTGTAATACAAGTTTACAGTCAATACTGGAAACAAGTAAAAAGTTAAAAAGGAGCTAGTATCTGTGTGGACTAGAAGAATTTCACTTGCAACAGCAACTTAATTCCTGTAATACACACCGTCCAACTTAGCATTTCCCACCTAGCTTTCAGGTTAATGTAATGACTTCACATACTTGTTGCTTTTTCCAATTTTCAGTTTTATTATTATAAATTAACACGTGGGTTACTTCAGACCTTTACAAAAGACCTTCAACAGCTGCACAGGTAGCTATTCTTGGAAATCAGTAGCAAAACCAGATACAAACAATGTTTCTCTAGTGCAGTACCACTTTCTGCTATGGTGATGTTGGCTGCAGATGAAAAAATATTGCTACAAATCAGAGCCATAGTAGAAAAAGCCCGAATTCAAGAAAAAATCCCAAGTTTTAGCAAACAAGTTTGCTTTCTGCCCAGGAGACAGTTATTGTGGTATGTACTACTTTGCCATAAAAAATTCTTCCTATGAAATATCGTAAGTATTTCATTTAAGAATCAATCAATTTTCATGTTCAGAATTCATGCCCTTCTTGATATAAGGGTTGGATGCCTTCCTCAGATAACTGTCTAACAGCAAGCAAGCTACTGATACCTTCTGTGTTGTTTTTAATAAAAACTAAGTCAATAATAAATCTATCGGGCCATAAGCATTACATTACAAACATGAGCCCTCCAGCAAATTATTGAATTGGTTCAGTTAATGGATCCCCAAAAATGTTTTAGCCAGGAAACTCCTTCATTATTAGTGAGATTTTATTTAAATAACAACATTTATTGAAAAAAATCAGTTGTTTGTACCTGAATGTACAGCTATCTACATAGTATTTAAGTCCTGGACAGAATATACTTTTTATACACAAAGAAAGTAAACAATTATATTATGGATATGGTTTAAAATAGACACCGTCTGTGAGAGACTGAAAGAGTTAATGTCTCAAACATTGTGGTGGGGCAAGTTCTGCTTAAAGACAAACCCTGCACAGCAAGGAACCAAGGTGAAAAGCCCATCAGCACAGACACCAGCAACAGGAGGGGGAGGGCGTGCTGGAGGGTGCGCAGCTCCCTCTTCTGATAAGCTGTTCTGATACAAAGATCAAACAACGGCCACGTCTGCAGGGAAGAAGTTACTCCCCAAACAACCCCCAAGCCCAAAGGCTCACAGCCTGCTCATTAACCTGAGGAGTTCGGGCGCCCGCCTGAAGGAGGGGCAAGGATGATAAAAGGACACCAACTGAAGCCCCAGGTGCGCAAGCCCACCGGGACTGGACCCCTCGGCTGACTGGACCATCGCTGGACCCAGGACCGGTGAAATCTTTCTCTCTTCCTTTTTCTCTCTCTGTCTTCTTCTCTCTTTCCTTTTCCACAATCCCTACACATCCTTTTAAAGATATAAACCGTTGACCAAGTCTGAGACTAAGAGTGGATCCAGCCGCCCCTAGACCCTTCTCTGAGGAGGAGTCTGGAAAGCAAGGAGGTCTGCTCTGAACCTTGTGACTCAACAGGATGGATCTCCTTATTCCCTGAATTGATGTATATGGTTACATGGTTTACAGAAGTAGTCTTATGCCAATTCCTGTTGTGAGAAACCCTGTCACCTACTACCACGCCTCCCCAGTTCAGTTTGCTTTTGTCATGAATAAAATCTTTAACTGATCATTTGTTGTCCTTTCACCTTGATTTAGCCCCAGGGAATTTCGAATTAAACACGACTCCCTGGTCTGTCAGTCTGGGTCCTGACACCGTCTCACTCCCATTCCGAGAGCTTTCTTCATTAAGTAGTGGGTTAACAGGATCTTTTACTCCAAATAAAGCTGAAAATGCTGTCTTGTCTTTCCACAGGACAGGTAAGTGCCAGCTACCACAAAGTATGAATAACATTGATAATCACTGTTACTGTACAAGAAAAGCTAAAATCAAGAGGAAAACAGTTGAATAAATATGCCAAAAGAAGTAAGGCTCTATCTGTTCTACAGAACACAGTGCAATGCAATGCAATGCTCTGCTCAAGCCAGCTTGGGCATAACAAGCAGTACTGATGCATTTGCTCTACATCCTTCTCCCTGTACTGGACAGGCAGGGTGATCCCTGGGCACTTACACAGCTACATAGCCCAGGTCCTGAAAGCTAATTTGCTCTGAGCTAACTTGGCTTTTCTTACTGCACACTGAATTGTGCCACATGGACAAAGTCAAAGAAGCAGGTCTAATGCAGTCCAGGACTACGCAATTGGTTTGATCCTTTCCCCCCTTAAAGCCTGTGTATCTGATGAACAGAAATGCAGCGAGCAAAATCTTCTGAAAATATTCACTGAGCACATGACTCACCCTCTGATTAAAAAGTAGGTATATACTGACTCCCCAACAAAAGCATGTGGGTACTGCCTTAATGGACACTGAAGCAATAAAGGCTTGACAGGTAGAATATATGTAGGTTTAGAGGTAAAATAAAGTCCTCATGAAGCTTTTCAAGCCTTTGTTGCTGTAGGGTTTTAGCTCCATTTTTGTTTACCTCCCGTATTTCAGCCTGTGGCAGAACAAAAGAGCAGCTGCTGAATCTGATAATATTGTTCAGCTTAGGCATTGCTTAGCAAATCAGAATAGTGTTAAATAGCTTTACTTTATTAGACTGCAGATTTGCATTACTTACTCTGTATTTCACTGTGTGTGTCTGTAGATGCCTATACACTCCTTTTGTAATATACATGCATTTATTGAAATACATACATATTTTAGAGCAATGAATTATTAACTAGTAAAAGCAAAAGAAAGCAATGAGATCTACTGGCTAGAATAGGGGTTATGAAATCAGGATGCATAGTTTAGTATCCAGCCCTGCTACTGACTGAGTACAAGAACTTTGTTACTTAATAAATGACAATAATCAATAAATGACAATTTAATATAGAACTACAGTGTGAAGGCTCTAGACTCCACAGATGAGCCAAGTTTTATTAGGAATACCACTATTCTAAGGTACTAGCTACTTATTAATTGTATTTAAATATGCTACATGCCATTTAAATTGGATGGGGGGGTGTACTACACAGGGGATTAAAATCGGCTAACTTCAATTTCTAGATGTACAGAATCATGGTTTACTATTTTTCATTTTTATATGAGTCTCCATTTATAAAGCCAACAGGATGCTTAGAATCTCCCCATATAAATCTATCCCTGACACATCACTGAGTCCCCTAGAGAGTCTACCAGGACCCAATCCTGACCACTCAGATATTTTGAAAGAGCAGCTTGAGAAAAGAGAAACCACCACCAAGGAAAAAAAAAATGCAAGCACAGCCCTGAGAACAGATTGGTATATCACGGACAAAATGATGGAAGAAGCAACCAGAATGTGTAAAAAGCCTATATATATGTCTTAAGTGAACAAACCTATTAACTCGGCTTTATAGTCAATAGAAGAAAAGAAGATAGACTGAAGGAAAACATTTTCAAGTGTATTATTAGTAACATTAGCAGAGCTTTATCTTCATTTTGGTTGTTTTCCCTGAGTTCTTGTAGGAAACAGAGTAATCATTATAGTTGCTTTCTCTCCTGTTACCTTAACAGTACATTAATGCTCCTAAATAAGTGACTTCTGTTGTAGCGTTCACTACATATCAAGGTGCCACGCTTAGATCACTGGTCTGCCCGGACCAGGGAAAGAGACAGATAACACACACAGTGTGAGCGCCAACTTCCGCCTTTTATTGCGCAGTTAATTCCTTTTATACTAACAAGGGGAGGTGGGGTTACAGGTACATCACAAGGCTGCGACTAACCCTCTAACTTTCCATGACATCGCGAGATCTTCCGAACGCCGACCCCTACATTCTGTAAAACCCCAAAACGAACAGAAAACCTTTAGCAACTGCAAATACCGTGTGTTTTCGAATGAGGCTCTCCTCTCCATTTTTAAAGGTTGGGAGGCCAACAGATGAGGTAAACACTGGGGTGTTCTCTAGGTGTGCATGCATTTCAGAGTCCATAAGGCTGCAGGAGGAAGAGTCAGGCGCAGAAACACCCAGCATCTCTTGAGCTTATCCAGCCCTAATCATTTGGAAGCTAAACAGTGATATTACCTACTCAGTGGAACTTGACTGTTAAACAATAACTTGGCCTGCAGCCAAAAAAGGGTACTTAAACAGAAATCTAGTTCTTACAGATTAAAACTCTTCTACAAACTCACAGCGACAGCATGCAGCCTGGAGAGCTTTCAGAATGTTTGTATTCAAAGAGCAGTTACTGCCGAGAAGCACCTTGCAGGTCAGAAAGACAAAGCAGAGGAAATAACAAAGCGCACTGATAGCAAATTGCCTCGGCATGCAGTGAAAATGGAGCATGTAGTCAAAAATCGGTGCTAACCTGTCACATGTATCTGACAAGGTAGGAAAAAACCAAAACAACACAGTGCAACTCTTACCTACAGAGAAGCTGCTAAAGAATGTCTGGATTTACTGTAAAAGTGACAATGATGTGTCCCATACTGGAGTCCCTGAGCGACTATGATTAGGAAACCTGGAACAACAAGTACAAATGAAGCTGTGAGCCTGCTGAATTGCTTTGATGCCTGGGCTTGGGTTCAATTCTCATCATCACACTGCTAAAAGAGCTCTGTCATTATAAGTGCCTTAATTTTCCTGTGAATTATCAGACATTTCTGGCATTTAAATGACATACACATTTTAAGCTATATTCCCTATGTCAGCCAAAAATGATGGCATTTTTAGCTTGGGTAAGCCTAAGCATTTTTATTCACTGCCATTCCAAGTATATTCAAATGACTCAGAGGTACAGCATCAGAGTCATATTTTAATTTTTGACCCTAATTAATTCATCAAGTTCATAACTATTCTTCTCATCTGAAACTTGTTCTTAGCACTTCAACCTCTGCCTTATAGCTTTAAAGCCAAAATGAGAATCTCAGCTCCCTTTCCTCTTTCATTAAGATGATTTAAATTATCTGGAATTTTTCCCACTCCCACAAATAGCTTTCTTTCGCCTTTTTGTAACATACACGAGTTGAGAGAAAGCCTGCTTTCACCAGTAACTAAACTGGAAGAAGGCTAACACTGAACGAATTAACAGCACACATTTTGTCTTGAACTAAATTAATATCACAACTAGCACAGTAACAGCCAGGGGACTAGTGTTTCTCAGTGCAAAAGTACTTACTTTTAAGTATTAAAAATACAAAGTGCAGCATGAACATTTCGCTTGACAGTATCCCAAAGAGATTAGCTGAAAACAGTTTAACAAAGGTCAGACACAGCAGAAAAGCCCTCCAGGTCACAGACTTTCAGTTAAACTGAGTGAATGCCACTGAGGTTTCTCCCCTAGTTCTTCTAATTGTGCAGGCCTCCAAAGCATAACAAACAAACAAACAAAAAAGGGAGAAAAAAGCCCTCCCTCTTTTCATGCTAGTGCTAGCAATGCTGTCACCCTTCTTTTGTAGAGTACTTTCCTGGTCCTCTGCTTGTATTGCCATTGCAGATTCTCAGCAAGTGGGTCAGAGAGCGCACAGAGAATCCACTGGATTGCTGACGTGAGGCAAATAATCCTCTACTCGCCAAGGGCAGAACTACTGGTGCAGAAGATAATTAAACACTGGCTATTGCTTTTTTCTAAATACACTTGGAAAGGAGATTAAAGAACAAGGCTTGGAACTAAATCCAAGGCTGCATTATTGCCTTGATACAAGGTATAAATGGACAGAAGGGAATTCAAGTATCACTGGAGACTGGGATTTTGCATGTTTTGAGACCAATAAGAATTTTTAGGTTTGTATCAAAAATACTTGCCTGAAATTAACTGAGCAGGTAAATTATACAAGAGCAGTTTCACTATAGCATCTGAGTGACTGAAATGCTAGATCAGTATTGCCTGGTTTGTGTTTCACCAACAGTAAGATTTTTCTAAATTAAGTATCTCCCAGAAAGTATTTTCTTTGTGAGGAAAATATTTCACAAGATCTCTCATCTTGACACTTCCATTTTGATAGCATACCACAGATCAGAAAAATATTCAATTTTATGTTATGAACTTCACACTAGTAACTGTTTCTTATCAGACTCAAAGAAAAACTTGATTTTAAAATTTCAACAGGTTACTTGCCAATTTTGTTATTTGGTACACTTTTAACTGGCTCTGTTTCATTTTAGATAGTACACAAAACCATGTCTATTTCTGCCATACGGATACTATAACATAAAAATTTGATTCCAAGTATATCAAATAGATGATAGAATAGTTATACATATGAGTAGTAAATTATTAGCTAGGAAAAGAATAGTTTAGTAACTGTACATAACATGTCTACAGTACCTAAGCACAGTAACTTAGTCCTATATTTGCAGGTTGGGGGGGGCGATGTTGTTTGGTTTTTTGTTTTGCAAGTTAGATCATGAAGGAAGAAAAATAAGAAGAAATGTTAACAGCTAGTATTTTAAAATCCTGAATCATATTCTTCAGACTATGGATGAGTAAATGAGAGCAGGAAGGCTTAAATCAAGACTGATGGAAGATAAAAAATCTCCTTCAGCTACAAATCACTGGGAGCTATTTAGGTAAAGTAACTTGTCAAGTCCTGTACAAAACAGTCTATTCTGCTGTTACCAAATGTGATTAGGTTTAAAGCCCTCCCAAAAGACAACAAAGAACCCCAACATGAAGAAAGGTGAATGTGGACCTTCTGTGAGAATCGGAGCTGGCTGGTGAACATATTTAAGTGTGCTTGTCCACTTCAACTTCTAATTCTTAAAGCAAAGAAAGTATCTGCCTTGTCTTGTAAGGTACATTACCCTAAGAGTATCTTCTTATTTAATTCTGATTCTAAACCCAATGGAAAACAGAAGGCAGAATGACAGAACTAAAGCCCCAGGATAATTCATGTGAGTGAAGAATAAATCAGAGGAATTCTGATGTCATCAGTGTCTCATTTCCAATTATAAAATTACAAAACACAAAAATCATCTTCCTCCAGATTAAGTCAAACCTCTACCATTCTGAAAACAAACCTTAATATAGTTAATACTCATTACATATAACTTCTTCATTCCAATGTATTCTGCGTCTCTGCTCTGACATTCTGTGACATCGCTGAATAAGAAGCACAGAGAATTTTTGGCTTTCACATACAGCTACTGTGAAAGGCCACTGAATAAAATGATTTTGCTACATTGTCCCAGCAATGACCTCAATCCTGACTGAGGAGCTAATTCAATTCCAAGGACTCTCACTATCAGATGCTGTCAATTTGTCCCTTTTTTTAAATAATAATATCTAATATGGAATAGAGTTACTAGGAAGTGAGCTGAGACCAGCAAAATTCACTTCAATTAGGGGATAAGATGGCACTGAAATTTCTCCCCTGGAGGAAAAGAAACGATGGCTTTTCATTCACATACCTGTAAAGGTTGTCAGTAAATAAAGTACCATCATATAAGCTAGATTTCTGCTTGCAGTTGGGGGAAAAATATTTGATACACATCTACTTCTTATGCTGGTGAAGGATGATAACAAAATGAAAATCTTGAATTTCGAATTCATGCATTATGAAGTCATCCTCCCTCCCAATTTCTCATTTCTTGTTGTAAAGTCAGTTCAAAATTGAAGCTTTTATTAGAAATCTCTTGGACAAAAGGAAAATGGTTTGGGAATTTACATTATTTCCATGTAAAAGAAGTTAAAGAAACTCCGTTTGTTTCTTTTTTTTTATAGGAAGCTGCTTTCCACACACAATAATCCATTGCTTTCTGAGTTGTAATGGTTTTCTGTGCACAGGCATTCAAGATTTCAATTAGCAAATAAGCCTCAGACCAAACAAATCAGATCTTCTACAAAGTTCATAAACAGTTTCATCTCAGTAATTTCACCAGGAATTTTGGGTCTGTTACTATTCACTGTATTGTTAATACCTCCCCATTCAGGAAAGTATCCTGCTCACGTAGGGAGCTTCATATATAATGCAGTTTGATACCTCCAAGTGGCATCATGCTCTCTGTTTCAGAAATAGCCAGGAACTACTGTAAGTCATACACAACCTCACTGAGCTCAGGTGGGTAGGGTGCAGCCCAGCATTCAAAGCTATTGAGTAGATGCCTACACTTCAAAATAGTCCTATTATCCAATTTGCACTATTGCATAAATTGTTATGAGAGTTAACACTGATTAAACACATTCAGACTGAGCCAAATACAGTTGTATGTTTGGAAGAGTAGGATAAATGAATGACACTTTGTAAAATCAGAGGTTGCAATGCAAAAGGGATGAAAGATTTTCTAAATTGGGAGAGAGGCTTATAATAAAAGCACCAAAATAAATTCTGATTGGCCAACTGTGGAAAAATTTCCAGCTTTTGGGAGGCTTTGTTTACCCAAAAAGCTCAATATACAACAGAAAGAAATATAAAAAGTGAACTTGGGCAAGCATTGTAGCATGAAGCCCTAACACTGTAGTCTTGTTTCCAATCCTCAGTGTATTTTGAGCTCACCTGATGTTGCCAGATTTGGTTATGCCTCAAATTTGAAAAGTGAGATATTAATTCCTGTCAGCCTCTCCTTTATGTCCTTTTCCTTGATTCTTTCTTCTTTTTCCAGTCTAGCTTGGTTTTCCTTCCACTTAGTAATGCCAGCTTAGATGCAATCTCGCTTAGCTTTTAATGCAGACCAGGGCCTAACAAAGTGCCACCAATATTAACCACAATGACAATACAAGTTTGTCTGGTCTCAGAGTATGAGCTGAGCCTGTGCTTTTCTACTAATGCCAGAGACAGAAAGGGTAGCTTTTGCCTGAATGATTTATCTTTGTTTATCTTGATTTGTCTTTAAGTAGGTGGCATCAAATTTACATGTCAAAATCTCAACACTGTGTTATTCTTCTGCTTTTTCCAAGAGAATAGTTACAGCTTCTGAAAGATAGTCAAAGATATTCCCTTATAAAGACATACTTCTGCTAAATGAAATAATAAAGATGGCTAAAATAAATATATTTAAAAAATCTTTTCAGAGCTTTATAAAGATTATTGTTGCCAGTATGTATGTGTGCCAAACTATCAAAAGACCTGAGAGGTGCAAGTGCTTTAGTGATGAAACTTTAGCGAGAATTCCTCTGAACATTTGAACTTATTCCATCCCCACTAAACACAAATGAATCTCTGATACTGCAGAAAAACCTCTGCATCAATGATGTGATTCCAAAACAAGAAAGTATTGAAAACCTTGTCTTATTCTTTGCCAGAGACTTCTTCAAAACAGAGAGGAGAGGATGAAGATATTTATTGTGTATTTTGTATCAATACTCTATCAGACAGAGACAGTACATGTTACTATTATGAGACAGGAGTCTTTTGGCTCCCTGTGCATTACAGTAAATGGCAACATTAGTGCAGCTTGCTGGAGATTGAAGGCTCCCAATACTCAGGCAGAAGGTTTATAAACTCTGTGCCAAGACCGAGGCTCCCAGTCAAAGATCTGTCTCTCTACATGTGAAGCAGCAATGGATAGTCTTCAAAAAGTTTCCAGCAGCACAAATAAAGATCAGATGAATATTCACACTTTGCACTATATAAATTTAAATACCTAGTATCCTTCTACTGTTTCTTTATATCCAGTGAAAAGGGCAAGTTGTAATGAGCTAAATGCTGTTGCCTTGATTTTCTTTATTTTTTCCCCCAATATATAAGTACTGAGAGAACTAAAAAGAAAAACATGGGTAGAACTTCATACTTCACATACTGATACTGTTAGAATGTAGCTCTTCAGGTCTTCTGGACTCCTTTGATGCATCACACTAAATCAAGAGACCCAGCCTGGTGCACAGATTATTGTTCTCAAGAACTCATCCTCCATCTCAGCTGAGAATAATAAACAAGGACACTCCCACACACGAGGAATAGCATAATGGTCCACTCAAACAAGAACACACTTCTGCTATGTAAATAGCACATGGACTTGAAAGAAAAACGCATTATGAAATGTAAGGGTACATGTTAATTCTGCCCTGGGAGTACGATGGACAGTTTCTCTAGGGCAGAAGTCACATGTAGCCACGACCACCACTAAATTATCACACGCATTGCAGACAGAATTTATCCAGCAGAGACTAAGCTTGTACAATGTCTAAGTACATCCTGGGAGACAATCCCCACTTTCAAGAATTTACAACCCAAACACGGAGGATCAGAGAGGATTTGCCTGGGATCACAGCATCAGTCTGCAAGAATGCTGACTGTATGACAGGCTGACTCAAAGCTTGGTCCTTCCACCAGGATCCACTTGCCAGCTTAGCAGCTCCCAAAACTGTCTTGTTGGTGCATTGCCATCAACACCAAACGCTAGTTTTCAGCACAAGCTAGGATTTATCTGCTCATATTTACTTAGCACTTTGCTGTGGGCTATTTAAAATACTGTTCTATATTAATTTGTTGATATCTGTTTTCCAGTGCCCCTTTATTATTCTCCAGCAGAATAGACTCTTGGAAACCTGAAGGATAATGGCCTATTCACAGTCTTAGTCCTAATTAGGAAACATGTTTATATTCTGTGGAGGAATCAGAATCACATAATAAGGGTTGTATCAGCCATTAGAGACTCACTTTAGTCTCGCTGAAACACCTAACTGGTGTAGCAAAGTTTAAAGTATTTATGACAAGGCTGCCTTTAATTCTCAGGCTGGCACAAAGATATTACACATCATTTGCATGATGTGGGAAAGGAATATCCCTAACCTACAATATGAGCTCCTGCAAATGTATGCATAAGGGAGAGGGAAGCATGTGGATTGGAAGACAACTGTGAACAACACTTAACTAACATAAGTAAACTATTAACAACAGGGGGCAGGAAAATAGTAAAGTATGGATTATAACCCCACTAATTTTAGAAACTAGTAGCCCTTATCGATTGATGAGTATTTTTGTTATAACAGCATTTAGAAGCCCTCCCCAATCAGACTAGGGTTATTGTTCCAGGTATTTCACAAACTCCTAAGGTGAATCCTGGCACAGAGCTGGACAGTATCTTCTACCCATTTGTAATATGGGCTGTAAGAGTTTACTCTCAACTAATGTCTAGCCTGAAATTTGCAAGTTGGAGAGTTTACCACCTTTAGCAAAACTTTGGCCTATACAATAGCTTTAAACAGGAAAAAAAACCAAACCAAAACCCAACCCCCAAAACCTAAGCAAGCAACAGAAAAAGAAAAAATATTTTCCATTTTACTAATTTTAAAATCTGCCTGTGACCTGCAGGAAGCCTGTCCATGTTCAGGGAACATCTGCAGGATCATAAGAGAAGGAAAACCAATTACAGGTTCGTAACAGTAGTTCTGAAGCTGCCAGTCAGATAGGCTCGCATTCTCAGTAACAGACCAGATTGAGAAGGCAGGATTTGGGTGCCTAAGTTCCAAATTTCAACACTTATATCACTCTATCATTTGCAAATTCCCTTTCTAATCCTGTCAGTAATAAAGTCTCCTAGAGTTTGTTGACACAGTATAATGCCTTGCTTTGAAGAAACACCTGAGGTTGTTCTTTTGTTTGCTCCATTTCTGCTTGGTCAAAGCACTTTACCAGGGCAGATATCCTGGCTCTCGTGCCTCAGCTCCTTTACAGCTACCATGGGAATCTACACAACAGCACATTGTGCCATAGAAACAAATTTTAAGCTTCTGCTGGTGAACAGTTAAATGCTTTTACTGATGGGCAAAGGCATAACAAGTTACGTTCTGGCATTGCACAGCTGCTAGGACCTTCCAACACTGCACGTACTCAGTCTTGTCATCCATGGGTTTCAATCAGTTGGTAAGCTAAGTGTATACCTAACCCCTCACTGAAGAAGGCTAATAAAGCTTAATAAATGCAGCGGTACAGTAGCTAAACTGTTAGCTGCAGAAGATCGAAGTGTACATCCACCTTCTGAATGGCGGAACTGTTGGTTTGCAACCTCCCATAAAAATAAGCTAGGTCTTAATGAAGTATGTGGGAATCAGGTTCTCCTCTGGTGCCAGTTTTCTACTTTGCTTTAAATAATTACATATCAGAGCCAGATAAGTGGCTCTAGTAACAAGAGTTGCGCTGTTTCGGTACACTGGCTCCCTGCTAAATGTGTTTGTGGCCAAAGTCTGTACATATTCATGTTAGATCCCCTTCCTCCCTGATTAATACAACAAAAAGTCCCATTGTTAGGGTTGCTCATTTTGCTAGCCACCAG
Organism: Buteo buteo; assembly: GCF_964188355.1. NCBI lineage: Eukaryota > Metazoa > Chordata > Aves > Accipitriformes > Accipitridae > Buteo > Buteo buteo. Next base: position 8,128,374 of record NC_134181.1, on the reverse strand, counting down.
AATTCCTAAATTCTTAGTAATCAAACAACTATTTCACAGTGCCTGAGTCTCCAGTCCGAAACTGTTTCTGCAACAGTCGGAAGCAATCAATAAACTAATGAAAGTTGAAGTGGCTGTGAGGCAGCAAGACTTCTGTGTACCTGGAGCTGAAGCTGTTCTTTTGGCACACAACTACTCTTTGAACTAACAGGAATGATTTAGTCTTTTTCTGCAGTTCTGTGATTCACTACATCAAAAAACACTGCCTTTGTGAATGATTTCATTACAGAATAACTTTCAAGGAGAGCAACATAAGAACACAACAACTATATCGGGTCAAACGAAAGATCCAGTTAGGCTGGAGCCTCTCAAAACAGGATAAGAAGAGGGCAAGCATACGTGGTGCTTTCCCCAGACTTTCTCTCAGTCTGCAACCATTTGTGCAGTTCATGAGACTCCTGGACACAGATGTGGCTTCTCTGTACTTAGTAATGTGCAACAGGAATTTCTCTGTCACTAATCTGTCCAGCTTTGCCTTGTACTATTTTCTGTAGGATACATTTAACACCAGCTACATTATGCATTTTAAGCACTTGGATTTGAAACTCTCTAGGCACAGCCCATCCATTTGTTCCTGATTGCTCATTGTTTAGCACATTGATCCATGACTAAGGTTACTAGGTACTACAGCATTACAGCACAGCTTGCTAACAAATGAGACTAACCTCAACAGACAACACGGAAATGAAATAGATGAGAAAACTCCAGCAAGTTCAATAACTTTGGAATCAACCCAGTAATGGCTCAGTGGAGTATTTCCAGTTCCTTCTAGTTTAGAGAAGTTAGGGTGGCATCAGAAGGTAACAGCTGTTTTTACAGCAACAGTAGAAACAGGGATGTAAGAAGTTGCATTCATGTAGATTCCCAGCTAAATGGTAGTTTGCTCATTCCAAACTGTTCCCTAAAAAAACCTTCTACCTTAATAGAAATTACAGTACTTTATTTGAAAATGAGAAGCAAGAGGAAATGAGTTTTATGTCATGATTCCATTTTTAAGGTTGTTAATAGCCTGAAAATTTAATTTCAATCATTCTACAGACTTTTTCCTCACTTTTTTCAGCAGGTGAAATGAATACTTCAGAATGTTAAACCTTTTGATCACTGCAGAGGTGGAATAAGTCTCATTTTGTTTCTCTTGAACTACTTTTCAGTTATAAGAAGTCTATTCTGTAATTGTTAAAAAAATTATCACTGTATTTGAAAGATCTACTTTATTAGCAGGAGCTAGATCTGTTAAATTCCATATAATCACAACCCATTCCTGTAACTGTTTTGATGCTCTACTGTATCGTTTCAAAGTCCATATAGCCTTTCTTCAAAGTAGTATTCACTTCTGAGTTAATTTTGAACTAATAATAAAAGTATTTATTCAAACAAAAAGTTATTCTGGAATAACATGTTGCTGTCTCCAGTTGCTTTCATCTTCCCCTTGAGATATTCTGATTTACGTAATGTTTTAACTATCTTTTCACTAAATGTATATATACTTATATACATAAAATTCCTTTCAAAAGACAACCTTACATCTTAAGAGCTCTGAATATGCAGCAATATAGGAGTCTGCATGAAAAAAAGGCCACTGACTGTGAAGATTTAAGAAACAGACTGACATCTGCCACCTCAGTATTTCCCCTAGAAATGAAGCAGAATATTGTACACTGTGGAATTCATTCTTACTAGCAAAATACTGAACTCATCAGGATTCTGAAACTGAAAAATCTCTCAGTATACTTTTTCATACATACACACACAAACTCTTAAAAGACAAATTTTCTAACATAAGGTTATTGTTGGGCTTTTTGGTTTGGTGGGTTTTGTTTGGGTTTTTGTTTGTTTATTTGTTTGTTTGTTTTTAAGACTTCCATTTGATTCCATCAAGCTAGATATTCATTGCTTTAATTGTCAGGTTTAACACTTCTACAGCAGTTGGTCCAGGGCACAATTCATTTAAAGACATTTCCCTTAATCATTCAAGACTCCCATATAAAGTCTCAAATTCTAAGCACAAAGGGAAGACTCAGAAGATGACAGGCAATACACCACACTGAAAACTTGCCGCTGATGATAATTCATTATTTTATAAAATAAGTCAACAATTGATCCAAAGGTATAATTTCTTATTCAGTTTTATGCTGTGGACAAATGCAAGGTTATAAAGCAGCTGGTTACTGGTACTATTTATTTCTGCTGCTAAAGCAGAATTTAACCAATATTAGGCTCTTTGTGCCAGGTGATATGCATATTTGTACATGATTTAAAGTTTTTAAGAATTTACTGGAAGACAATGCACAGATACAGAATATAACGATTGTTCTTAATAATTTGTATTTCAGGGCACTTAAAAGTTCCAAACAAAATCAATGAGTCAGTCAAATAGCAACAGCACGAACCTATTACAGAACTATCTCTGCCATAAAACAGTCTTACACACAATACACAAAAAATGCAAGACCAGGAAAGGAAAGGAAAAAAAAACAAAGAAAACCCACTATCTCAATTCAAAGTGAAAATGATCAGGTTTAAGCTAAAAATAGAACTCAGGTATTCCAAAAGTGAATTCATTGCATATCGATCCAAAAAACAAAGAATACAATTTTTTAAACTTCCTTTAAAGGGAGAAATATTTTGTGATGTTTCAAGGGTTTTGCCAAGCCTTAATAGAAGCATTTTTCCTTTTAACACCTGCCCAAATATGAAGCTACAAGAATTATTTTGTGCATATCCTCTTCCAGAATATGAATGTTTTTTACGTATGTTTGACATATGTATGGACTTCCCACACAATGATCTGTACAGCTGCAGCCTGGTAGTAATTTATGTCAGCAGTGAACTCACAGTTGTATATGTCTGGAATTTGCTCTGGAATTCAACTGCTGTTCAACAGTTATAAACACATACTTCATCTAAATACCCTTCCACCCTCCCCATTTTTGGTAAAAGAAAGGGTAAGGGAAAAAACAAGTCTTAATGATTAACTGAGACAATGCAGAGTAAGGTAGCGTACCACCTTCTCATTTTAAATTTATGAAATTCAGTGCCTTCAGCCACGCATCTCCAATGACGCTATTCTGACTGCTTCTTTCATTAGGTTCCCACTCAACTTTTGCGAGGGGAGCATGGCATACTGAAATCAGGTGCAAGTCTTAACCTGAATATTTAAAAACTAGTGCAGATAAAAAAAAAAAAAAAAAAAAAAAAAAGTCCTCACTTTAGAAACTACTGACCTTGGAATTTTTCATTTTTGATAGCATTACTTTGGGTCAGAAATACTTTATGACATCAACTGTATCTGTACCTGAAAATTAACTTCTTCAAAAGCCACTAGAGCTCCACATCCTTTCATTTTAAAAGCAAGTTCAGTCTAAATGTTCAAGTACTTCCATAAAACCTGTGTGATAGCAATTTATGGATTACATAAAGCAATACTTATAATAGTTCTTGAGATCAAAGATTCCTTTAATAATTCCACTACTAATTCATTCTTAATGCCATAAACACTTTGGTAATGGTCTTATTCTAAACATCCAGAGTTTGCCAAACCTCATTTACTTTTAATGAGATGACAGATAGTTTACAGTGTATAACATTTTTATACATTTTGTTATATAAAGACTAATTACAGATTTGTGTTCCTTCTGTTCAGCTGGGAGTACACAAGCTTTCTTGTAGCATCATATTTGGAACACTAACATTATTTAGTATTACCTAATCCCCAAGAAAGTTAGTTCCAAAATGGCAAATTATCCTTATTTAACTCTTTCACAAAACCAAGGAAATTAGTAATTCCCATAGCAGCTTAATGAAATATTTGCTTCATTGTATGGCAGGACAAAGCAGGTAGATGACAGCTTAGCTGTATCACTCGACAGGACAATAAAGTTTCGCCATTGGATACCATGACATTCAAAGGCCAGACCACCAGTGCATATAGCTCTACAATGCTATCAAATAAAATGTCAAGTATTCCTTTGTTGTTTCCCCCTCCCCTGAGAAATATTTTGTTTTCAACAATTTTTATTGGGGTGGGATAGGTGGGGGAGAAAATGAGTAATTTGCTTTTCTCTCACACTTCTCAAGTGGAATCTTCATCAAAGAACTACAGGAACACACTGTAAACCCAAATGTCCAGAGTAAAACATTTAGGTATATGTTGAACTACTACACATGCTTCTGAGCAAATATCCATCAGCAGGATATGAGCAAAATAAGACATCTCTTTTTCTTTTCTTTTCTTTTTTTTTTTTTTAATATATGTTCCTTTAATATCTGCCACAAAAGGTTTAGCCTCAGACCTATCATGTGATTGAAAAGACTGGTTATAACAAAAAATTGTCTTGAATGTTAATATAGAATCGCTGCCTCCAGACATCTTATTTAGCTTTGTCCATTTTAGATCTCTAAAGCAAGGGATACCATTCAAATTCCTTGGAGAACTGGATCTATTGCTTTCATCGCCAGCATCAAAGACTTACTTCCAGCATCTGGTTGGGCATATATGCTGCTAGTCTTCTTGAAGTGTTTATTTTTCCTTTAATAAGCTTCCATTCTCCACTCACAAAAGAGGTTCTGATTTTAGGGCCAGATAAGGACTTTTCCCATAATCATTAATAAATCTTTAGAATCACCCCAAATTATCACAAAATCAATGACTTAAGTGTTATTTACTAAGTCAGTATTTCCTTTTCACAAAGTCCAAGGAAATCATACTGTAATAGAGCATTTGCCACAGTAACATTTTCATCATAACTAACACAGGCTAATATTCTGTGTAAAATTACTACCATGAATTAACTTTATGTCTGTAGAAAATGAGATTGTATGTAATTACTGATTTCCATTCACAATAAACTAAGCAAATTATCTTCACAAACATAAATGCACCATAAATTTGTTTTGAGGCATAATGAAGAAATAAATTTGTGAAAGAAATATGGACTGAATCTGCCAAATTATTGTAAATGATAGCTTCTTTAAAATTAAGGCATGTAATTGCAATTGGAAAATGTTATCCTCTTAATGGTTGTATTATTACTTAGGTAGACCAATAATCCTCTTTGCTGATGCCTCATTTCTAAACTATTGGCAGATTTTATGCATTTTAATATCAAAATGCCATGCAATCTATAAATAGAATGATTTACCATTTGCAGGATTAGGTTTGTCCTAATGAATTTTAGAGGATTTTAAAAATGGAGATAAAAATGCTTAGTAGAAAGTCTCACATTTTTTCTGCTCATATTATTTAACTGAGTGTACTCATTCAATAGACGAGATTGTTTTAACATATGGTTCCCTGAGTTTAATGTTAATGAGTGAAAATCACCGTACTGAATATGACATTTTAAATCAAATAAAGCAATCAGTTTGATGATGTTTTAACAATTGCACATTACATCCTGCAATAAAATTGCAAAGTTAACTTCTTTAAAATGCCACAGAAATTAAAACACTCGTATTGTTGTAAGGCATCAGCATTATCTGACATTTCAAAAGTACTAAATCACATCTGATACATCCTCTATCTTGTTGATGACCATGCATTTTAAGACATTGTTAAAAATTTCAGCCACTTTTAAGTGGCCAAGCTTGTAAAAATCTTTCAGGTTTGAGGATGTTCACTAACCTTAATAATCCTACAGAATTCACCAGTATACTGTTACTAAAAATGCGAATTACTTCTCTCTCAAAAAAAGTTATTTTTGCTCATGGCCATTATGTTACTTTTTTTTTTTTTCTTCTTAGAATACATAAAAATAGAACAACAAAAAAACCCACATCCAAGCTGTCATTTGAAGTAATTGGCAGTCAAATCAGTAGAGATTACTATGGACAATTGTATGAGATGGCTTTTGCTGCTGCCATAATGCCTAGCACCTTTCCAAAACAGCTAAACAAGTATTGCACATAGTGAGAATTCAGAAAGGTATCTGAAAATACTGTACAGTCACTGTGTCACACTGCTAGACATTAGACAATCGGGAGTTACACTCCAAGTTTCCTTCTCAGCACCTACTTTTTTTTAGAGAAGTAGGTACCATAGCTGGCCAAACAAATCCTCTCCCTCACGTGAGGACTCTGAGGGCTGCTGTCATCCTTGTGGCTATCTTGTCCCATCCCATGCAAGGCCCCTTCATCCTACCACAGCTTTGCTTTTGGAAAAGGGAACTTAGTGAAGCTAAACTGCAAAAGAGACATAGAAAAAAAGCCTTTGAAAGCTTGCCTTTCTCAGACAGATTCAGGTTGGAATTAGCTTAAAATAAAATAGATCATATTACAGAATTTCTATATTTTAGCTGAACAAGTGAGGGACGAATACGGTAATCTTTATCTGTACTCCTCATACACCTAAACCAGCTTAGACCAAAGCAACTACTTTATTACTGAATTATGGAATTTCATTTCTTACTAGGTATGTTAGCATCATACCTAGGAGATGGAGGGGAGCTTTCCTCATTGCCCACCCTGAGAAAACAAAGCTACAGTCAAGCAGGAGCTTGAAAGCATGTTTGCACTTACTCACTTCCCTGTAGGCTAAGGCATCCTCACCACATTTTTGATGCAAAATAAAATGGAGCTATGACATGGTTTGGAAGAATTAGCTTTGCTTTACACTACATTTGTTAGGAATATAGGTCTTTTTCAAATAAGCAGAGATACGGTAACCTGAAGGTCATTACATCACTGTTGGCAATAGCTTCCAAGCTGAAGAAAAAGCCATTTCCTATGTCAGTTGCAAACCCTTGTCTGATGTACCTATGATGGTCTAAAATGTTCTAAAAAGCCAATTTTATTTATTTATGAAGTGGGATGTAAATCAATGTTAAAGTTGTCCTTCCTTGTTTGAAGAAAGACTTAATATTGTTTTCATTCATTATTTTCTTTCCAAACTCACAGATGTCCATGTTTGGGTCTCACATTAAGACTGTGGATAGTGAAAGTACAGAGTAGGAAACAGTGGCCTTGAAACTTTAACCTGAATAAAACTAAACATGCTACACAACAACCTTTTTCTTCTAAAAAGATGGAATGCTATTTCAACAATAGACTGTATGTTAAAAGTCAGTTGAAATTCCTGACATTATAAAAAATGCTAGTTACCTCTGAACTAAATAGAAATTTAATGCTAAATATTGGGAATTTTAAAATAAGTTTTTTTCAGGGGTGGTTCGTGAGTGCCACAAGAAACTGTTGGTTCTGTATCCAGCTGTTTGGCCTCCTTCTCTTCCATGCAGGGCCTTCAGCAGACGTCTTCTGTATTACGTACAAGCACACAGAAGATTCCTCACAGCCTACTCCTAATGCTTGGGCTGCAGTATCTCGGGGCACAAAGTTGAGCTCTGCTCCTAGCACTGAATTACTGCCTTTATCAATGAGGCAAACACTGCAAGTGGCAACAGCCGAGTTAATGCTCCTGCCAACTACTACATAAAGCAGTGGTAGTAAAACAGAGTATATTGAGATTTCAGCATAGTAAATTAGTCTGTAATGAGAAAGTGATTCTCAGTCATCCAGATAATCCAGAGAGATCTTGTTCTTTGCTGACTGCCCTAGGCATAAAAAGAAGGTTTGAATCTTAGTATGAAATCATTATTCGACTCTGGGTTTGATTTTTGTCAGATAGTGCTGGGAGAACACAACAGGTAACTAGAGATGATCAGTAATTAATATGCATAATAACAAATAGTAACTGCAAACAACCTACAAAGGATGGGAAAAGGTCAAGAATGTACCACTGAGCAGAATCCACACATTTAAAGTTTATTTTGTTGTTCATTGAAAGCAGACAGAAAGCTCACTAAGCCTGGGGAAAAGGGCAATTTAACTGCAAGTCCCTATTGTCTTCATTTCACATTAACCAGGTGGTTTGACATTATATACAGACCACTAGGTGCTTACTAACATTCCCAGTTTGGCTTCTCCCATCATATCCACCCAAATCAGGCTTAGCATGTTTCTGCTGATCTAAGAAGAGTACCGGGATGTGGGGAATAGCCCTATTCCACCAAGAGAATGAAGTGGAAACTTTACATTAGGCATCTTGCTTTCCTTTTTTATGAATAAACCACTTCAATGAGAATTTCTAACTCTTTTATACAAAGTAAATTCATATGTTTTAAACATTGAAATCAATCTGTGATTCAGTATCAAAATCACTGAGTAGTGTGGGCTGAAGATCAAAAGGTTAAGGACAGACTAATGCCTGAAGTGTCATTAGAGAGGAAAGGGCACTTACTATTTGATTTCTTACGGCCTTGTGCTCTGTTGAACATTCAAGTGCAAGGGATTTAGCCCCAATAAAGGTAGTTAAGGGCTCATTCTGCATAAAAAAGAAAACTTTTCATTTACCAAATGTTTTAAGAAGATTGTACCGTGTAATTAATTAATTAATATTTTCATGGGCTTTGGATTCTGGAGTGAAGGGAAATAAAATAGAGCTACTGCTCATAAATGTGGATATTTCCCCAAGTAGTTCAGTGCCAGGACAAGTATTTTCTGTTCCATATGCAGGAAACACAATAGATGTCTTTGAGACCCTGTAGATAATCTCAGCCCCAGAGGGCTTCACTGCAGACAACCATAAATTACTGCAGTCCTGAAGTTATGTTTTAAGCCAAAGGCTGCACAGAACCACAAATACTTCCATAATGTAGAAGAGAAGTAAAGCCAAATATTTACTTTCAATGAGGTATCTGTGAGGATAGCATAGCTAGACTGATTTATGAGTCAATGTCTCTTTTGTCTCCTTCTTCTCCATGTATAAAATATGGAAAACGTATTTTGTCCAATACATGAGATTGTTGCAGGACTGATTAGTTCAGTAGTGTTCACAGAGAACTGTATTCTGAGCATCGGAAGTATCCCAAGAACTAGCTATTGCTCTATAGTTATTGTTCATTGTGCGTATGGGGGAAGGATGAAGGGAATATGCTGATGGTTGAAATAGAGCATCTCGATCCAGGTAATTCTTATGCTGTTACTCCTGTTTCTTATTTCAGGCTACTACAAAACAGGACAGCAAGTGAGGAAGTAAGTGGAAAATTGTATTAAAATTTAAATGCTTTCTTAGAAGATTAAGAGTTGGAGTTCTGTATGAAGCAATTCTGGAGAAGGGGCTACAGGGGGAAAAAACCCCAAAGCAAACAAAACAAAACAAAAACAAAAACCAACAAGAAACAGCTCCTAGACACAAAATACATTTCTTCCATGAAACAATGAACAATGTGACATGAGCAGAAGAACACCAGTATAGTAACATATATCTGGCACTCAGGCACATTTCCTACTCCACAGAATACAAAAGAAGAAAAGCTGAGAATTTATTGAGCTGTTAATTAAAAAAAACCAAACTAACACCCCCGAAAACTAAAACAAAAAAAACCCCACCACACAAAAATCTTAGAACATAACAAGCAACCTCAGAAAAAACCACCATATTCAGCAGCATCTGCCAACAATGACGAGTACTTAAATATATTTCTCTGTTTATTACACAACAATCATTGCAGATTAGAAAGATAGCCATAGACTGATAGTGAGGAACTGTGGCTGCAAAATAGTTGATACTAGGAAGAACATTCCCAGTGCAATACCTTATAATGTAATCTGAGGACTCCACAACAAATGTTTACAAGAGTCATTCCTACCTGTATTAACAGTGTTTTTCATGGAAAAGCCAGTGCAAATAAGTGTGGCATAAAAGAAGAGGCATCTATCTGTGTTGTTGAAGAATGTGCCCAAGGAAATTGGCCTTACTGAATGGAAAACTGGACTTTTATGTATAATAGCTTTAATTACAGACCGATCTTTTATCTGCCTGTCCTTCTCTACTGCATATATAAAATTCAATTTTAAAAGAAAAAAATAATACGGTTGGAGGAAAAGGGAGATAAATCAGAAAATTAGTCCTAGAACATTATCTCACCTCTTGCTCATGATGCAGACTCTGATTACATGATCACATATTTATGTCCTCAGCATCTGAGGCTCGCCATCCTGATCAAGTAAGTTCCCAAATACCTCAAAGGTAGAGCAAAAAAACCTTCCAACTTCACTGAAAGAATTGATACTATCAAGTAAATGAGGCAGGAGTATTAATATGAAAAGGGTTTCGCAGATCATCACCTCTGCTTCAAATTATAGCCCAAATCTGGCAAAAAGCAACAGACAGGCATGTATTGACTTGTGTCCACAGGCATTCTGGCTTTAATAGGAATCGTGAAAACTTGGTGTCCTTTGATTTGCAGGCTTGGGAATGAGCCCTGGAATTATACAGCTCTAACCAAAAGAACTTGCATTCAGGATATAAAATAGTTGAGGAATAGTCAAGGAACCAGGTGTGGCTTTGAGTCATACATCTGACCCATTTCATGTTAGATTCTATTTAGTGAATCAATCAGGGTTTCAGTAATAGAACTGGAGAATAAAAATAATGTAAAAAAAAAATAATGAACTAAGTTCTCAGCTGGTCAGTGGAGTACAAAACTTCAGTGATTCTCACCCAGGCAAGCATCTGGACCAAATGCATACATCCACTCTGATGTCTTAAATTTCTACTTATCATGCAGGAAGGAAAACTACTTTTTTCCTGATGGGAATTATAAAATTCCCAATTTAACAGGAATACTAGAGGGCAAAGAACTCATTTTAATGCAGAAGATATGTTAGGGAGATTTGACTATGATAACAAAGAGTATTTAAAAATTCTGTTCAGTCATTACAATGTTGAATGGAAGCTGAAAAGAGAACAACTCCTCCACTTAATGCCTACATGGAATTATTTCTCTCCAGTTCCATATAGACCCTAGAGTCACAAAACAAAATAAGCTTTAAGAATAAGACAGTTTATACACACAAAAAATCCCTTTGTGCTAAGTGCCAACAAAGAACACATTGTACATTAATTGCTGGTCTCTCAGTCCAGACCATCTGTCTCTGCAATGTAATGAAGGCTGGCAGCATTGCTGCTATTTGTTCAATAACTAAAATTGGGTCTGAACTAAACCCTCCTCACTGTCTTGTTACACTATCAGCTTGACTTTTGTGAACTGAGATACAAATGCAGCGCACAGCCACCTTTTAGCAGCAATGGCTGAGCCTGCTGTAATGTGTCTGAAGTTGAGAACAGAGGGTATTAGCAGGGATAATGAGAAAGAAGTGAAACCACCAACCACACCTGAAAGCAGAGTGCATTATAACTGCTGTGCTTTCACATGGTGAGAATGTTCAGTACATATGGTGATAGCTGCCTCTGAGTATTGCTGAGCCACTGTGGGGATTCAGACTCATTCCAGTACTAGAATTTGGAAATATATTTCTACTTCTGTAGATGGCATCTATAAGAACTCTGATTAATGTTTGTAAGCAGCTGTGAAAGTCTAGCTAGTCTTAGCTTAAATACAAGGATAATGAAATACGAGAAAGCTGGGTAGCACCACCTGATATTAAAATAGCCATAAGTCATATGATCTGCTCTGCAGGAACAGAAATGTAAGCAAGGGAGAGACTGCATTTACCATTTAGTGTTGATACACAAAAGCAAAACACTGAAGGCAGCTCTGTGGAACTTAGAACCCACCATCCATGGAAGTGACATGCCATATTCAAAGCACTCAGGAAAAAATTTTCTTGCTTGCAGTTTTCGAGGAGATAGTGAAAACATGCAGTTCTCAGTACACTGGAAATTCTTCCTGCTTTGTGGTACCCATCTAGCCCTGTAGGTGTGGTTTGTAAGAAATTATTTTAATGCTCACTCTCTGTGGCCAAGATATATCTGAGCTAATGCTCAGCTGGTCGGCTGCTCAAGAGGAAGATGCGAGTTATGCTTGAATTTGTGCCTTCCCTCCAGAGAAAACATACATTGCTTAAAAGGCAACAAGATACAGGGAGGATCTGCGCAACCGACTATTGAAGACAGATCTGACTACAACTCTGTGGCAGCAGTCCAGTTACTACTCCTGCTGACACCAGCAGTTTTAGGATGTGGGTGGCAGAAAAAGAATAAGCCATTTTCATATATATATATAATTCACACAGCTCTCTGAAAGAATGTGGCCGTGTTGCTGCAAAACTACTCTTTGGAAAGCTGGATTCATCAGTTCCCAGCCTGCTGAGGAAGACTGATGATTTTTCATTATTTTCTGGCTTCAGGATCAAGTGGGAGAAGATATAGGTTCTACTGCTTTCCAGATTTTGCCCCAGGAAATTTGTCCTCATCTTGGAGGGATTTTTTTTTGTATTGCCAGAAAGTTATGAAGCGCTCAGGTATTTGGGATTCTCAATAACTCATTGACATGGGGAGCAAACATTTTTCACCATTAATTAAAATCCTGCAAAAAGACTTTTGACAGATGGAAGTGATTGAACCTATTGCTACGGGGGAAGGTCAATTCCATTACAATGATTTTTCACTCCAAAAAATTAATTATTGGCTGTTGAAAATACCATTGGAGAGTCTGAAGAGGATTTTTTCCCCAAAGTTAGAACAACTGTTCAAAGAGTTCCTATCAGATGGAAAAGGCATTACTGTACTCAGACCAAAAAGCCAGAGATAAATGGTTCTGCTCAATCTGTACACCTAGAAAAATGCTAAAACTTTTTTCATTGATTCAAACTGATCTGTTATAACATCAAATGCTTATTAAATTGTCCAGAACTCCATTCTAGCGGGGGTACAGGTTTTGTGAAAATCAGGATGTTTGCCATTATATAAACTGGTTCTCACTTATGAGGAGGATCCAGTGCTTAAGCTAGAATTAGTCTGGGCTTTTGTTTCCAAACTACCATAAAAAACCCTGTGTTTTTCTTGGAAACTGTGGGCTCACTGACCATTTTCCATGGGAATGTTTAGATTTTTTCCTGAAAATAATATGCACGTGTGAGTGTGACTGGGAAAAATAAATGTGTTCATAACATGTATGAAAAAAACAGGTTTAAAGATGGGAATTAAACATGCAAATTCAGTATCTACTGCTGGGCTCCCTAGTAGAAGAGAGATACAGAGCTACTGGATAGAATCCAGCAGAGAGCCACTAAGGTGATTAAAGAGACTGGAGCATCTCTCACATGAGGAAAGGCCGAGAATGCTGGGACTGTTCAGCCTATTTAAGAGAAGGCTTGGGGGTGATCTCTTCAATGTATGTAAATATCTAAAGGGAGGGTAAAAAGAAAATAGAGCCAGGCTCTTCCCAGTGGTGCTCAGTGACAGGAAAAGAGGCAATGGGCAGAAATTGAAACAGGACGTTCTACCTGAACATCAGGAACTGCTTTTTCACTGTGAGGGTGACCGACCACTGGCACAGGTTGCCTAGGGAGGTTGTGGAGTCTCCATTCTTGGAGATATTCAAAAGCCGTCTGGTCCTGAGCAACCTGCTCTAGGTAACCCTGTTTGAGCAGGGGGGGTGGACAAGATGACCTCCAGAGGTCCCTTTTTACCTCAATCATTCAATGATTCTGTGATCCAAGGTCTTGTTTCTAAAATGCTCTCCTTCAAATACTGCAGCCAATCCAGATAGGCCCTCTCTCTATGCTTCTCTGTATAAATACAGAGAGCCTAAGCACTGGACACAGGTTTGTCCTCAGGGCAGAGATGAGCTTCACCCAGGTGATTCATCTCAGTAGCATGCACTGCCATGTGACATACATCTTTCACACTCTCTAGAACAGCCCATCCCCGACGTGTTCTTTAATATATACAAAATGTGTTTTATTTACCTTCCAAACATATGACACAGTCTAGTGGAAACAGGGACTCAGGAGAAAACCAGTGCTCAACTTTGAGCATCTAAATATGCTGTCCAAGTAGCCAATTCAGATGCTGAGGGTTAGATCTCACTCTGGCAAACATTCCTCTAAAAGTAAGCAGGTTCTCACTCCTATCACTGCAACAATATGAATGCTGTCCTGCCCCTTACAAAGAACTCTTGAGTTTGAAAAATCCGGTCTGAATCATCAATTCTATTCCACTGGGAAAGCAAGATTTACTCCTCCCCACATTTCTCTTGACTTCTGGTGTAATGATCTAGAAAATGCCAATGCAAGAGTACTCGTCCTCTTTTTGCAAGAGCAACAGTAACAGTGGGTGAAAAGTTCCCAGAGAAATTGACAAAACTGTAATTCACCAATGGACAAAACAAATCTATTTTTCTAGGCTGCCTGTTCTTCCATGGTGCAATATAAATGAAATCCCACAGTAGCCAACATTTTTAGATGTCTGCATGAGCAAAAAGATGTGGCCTCCTTCTCCCAGCTCTGGGACTGTAACAGCTGATAATGGAGTCAACGGTATAATACCAACTCTAGATATATTTGAGCACTGTCTGAAACCTGATTGTGCATGACTTTCAGAGAGCATGAGCCATGAAAAGTACACTTGATGCAGCCTAAAACTCCCAATCTTTTTCATTTTTATAGTTTCATAGTCTTGCAAGCTTGAAAATTCCTGAGAGAGCATGTGGTAAAACAAAAAATAAATGTAAGTAACATATTCTTGCAATTGGTGCCAGCCCAGTGGGACTGAAAATGTGTTCTGCAAAGATATAGGGAAGCGAACAATAGTACAAGAATACCTTTCTTTCAGAAAGTTAGAAGCTCAACATCTCTGCATGAGACAATGAAAAAGCAAGATGAAAAATACGAAGCTACGTAATGTATCTAACTGAAATCTTCAGCTTGACCCAAAGACTAGAGTTTCATTTACTTTATGACACTTTAAATCTTCCACTAACAAAGGAGAAATAAACAAGAAGGATGTGAATTTGCACTCAAAACTACTCTGAAACGTTCTGGCAAAATAAAGTGACATATTTCTTAATCTTCTAAAAATTTGGCCTGCTGCCAAAAAGACAGTCCCAGTTTCCAGAACTATGATTCACACATCTAACTGACAACTAGTCCTAAACCAAAACTTTTCAGTTGCACACATTTTTACCTGATTCCACAGACCACTAATTCACATGATTACAACAATGTGGTTTAAAGATAAGGCCAAAGAATAGACAACCACCCTTTTGGTGGCACCTTGCAGTTAGGTCAGTAATGCAAAGCTGCATGTAATCTAGAGTTTATGCTTTACAGTGACAGCAGGAGAGAAGGTGCTCGATCCCTCATAAAGCAAGAGTCTTATAGACAGATGATTCTTTACTGTGAAGAAAGTTAACTTGTAAAACGAGAACATATCAAAATTTTTGGAACAAATCTGAGGTCCAAGTGAGTATATATAGGATTTTCATTTTGAGTTTTCAAGTCGTGGCATTTTCAATCTAGCCTGAAACTCCAAAACACATTTTTGCTGTATCTTAATCACTATATCTAATTAGTTTATAAAATTAGAAAGTGGATTAAGTGTTTTCAATATTTTCCAAACTTTATAAAGGAATAAAGTGCACAACATTTCAAAAAAAGCCACTACCTACAAAAAAACCTAACCTAA
Organism: Buteo buteo; assembly: GCF_964188355.1. Taxonomy (NCBI): domain Eukaryota; kingdom Metazoa; phylum Chordata; class Aves; order Accipitriformes; family Accipitridae; genus Buteo; species Buteo buteo. Next base: position 8,112,908 of record NC_134181.1, on the reverse strand, counting down.
ATTCACTATCTCCTTCCTTGTAATGGGACAGAAGGAGCAGTATTACAGAAGTCGTATCAGCTTAGCTGTTTGAATATGTTGTTGAAATAAAACAAACTGACCTTGTTTCCTGAACAATCCATTCTACATATTACTTTTGAATGAGTTCTTGATGTAGAAAGGCAGAATAATAGTCAAACATACCTCTGCAAAAGCAAAGATTCAAATCATTTTCCCATTATTATCTCCATTACAATCAAATTACTTAAGAGCAGTATCTCTTAAGGATAATAGAAATGCATATTTTGATAGATTTCAAGCCCTCTCTAGCAAGGTCACTTCTAAATGGAATGAAATACACCCATTTCAGTTTTCTGGTAGTCAGTGCACGATTTTTACAGAAGACAAAAATGTAGCTGGTCCTTACTTGAACAACAGTAGAGGCAATAAAGGCAAAGAAACATTTCACCCTAGCTTTTACTCCCTGCTAAGTGGGTTTTGGGAACCACAGGGTAGTTCCCTGAAAAGCTTCTCCCTGTAGCCTCTTTTTTGGTGATTGTTTGCTAGGATAAAAGTATGTGGTAGTTAAACTACTCTACTAATATGCAGGACCAGCCCAAAAAAGTCACTAACTTACAGGAAGGAAGGCATTCTTCCTTTTCTTAAAGAAGGATGCAATGGATGTATTCCCATTGCATGCCAGATTGTTTGTTCAGGCAATGCCTTCAGAGCAATGTCTCGTGTGCTCAGTGGAGCAGTGAAGTCTGTGCTATGGGGTAACAATTAACAATTACAATATGGCTGAAAGTAAAAACTCAGTGAAGCTGATGCAAGAAGTAAGGAATAAAACTGCTTCACTTTTCTTTAATTTTCAGCTGTACTCTCTATTACATATACAATTTTTGTTCAGTGAGTCTTCTACCATCCCCCAAAACTGTGCTGACAGCATTTTTATCTAAAGTCCCAAATCTCAACCAACCATACCTTGGGAAGGTAAAAAACATGAATCAAGACTTTCCACAGCAATGTACCCAAAGCTGTCAAAAAACCTGTTCCACGTTATTAGGTACAGTTATAGCTTAGTGAATAAAACCAACAAAGTGTAGGTATTTCTACAACTGTATGTAATTGATTCCAATCTAACCAGAAGGATCTTAATCATATTTACATAGTCTCTCATATATTCATGAAAATACCTGTATATTTTAGAAAATGTTGGCATTTAACATTAATGTTAAATTATTAATATCAACGAGTACTTGAAATAAGTATCTTTTGTTTCTGAAGTTACAGGTACTAGCAAAAACATGACAACAGTTTGGTACAAACTCTAGTTTGCAAATAAATCTTTGACTAGTAAGTATTTCCACAAACACTCAAAGGCATGAATAAATGTACTTAGACACAAAAATCAGGATCGCTTCATCATGTTTGCTCATGAAAAAAATAGCCTATCCTTTAAAAAAATTAGGTTTATACAAGTTCTTTTTTTTTGCTATATTTTTTTCTACTTCGTAATGAAGGAAAGCTTATTTATGTAAGTAGCTTCTTGGGCTATTTACATGATCATTATTGACATCACTGAGAATTTACATAGACTGACTAGGAGTTCACCCTAACGCCCTCTAGCTATCAGGTGCATCTGTGAGATGTAGATAGTTCCATGCTAGCTCCACCTTCTCTTCTAATCATCAGTATGTAAGCCTGTTCCCCTCGAAAAAAAGAAAACCCAAACCACCAGTTGAAACACATTAGCACATGACTGTGACAACAAATGCTGCTTCATATGTGTCATACTACTCTACTAATGTGACTTTGGGACCAGAATTGTCCTGTGGTCTGCTCAGAGGAGAGGCAGGGCTGGAATACAACTATTGACAAGGGCCTGGGCAGATAATGCACTCTAAAACACTCCATAGACTTTGTCAAATGAAGCTCAAGATACACACATATTGCAGTTACTTCCTGTACATTGTTTTCTATGTTTCACACAAGCTGCCCATCCATGTTGTCAAATAATCTTTATTACAAGCTTTTAGGAAAGCTGCTTAGTAGCGTGATGGATATTCTAGCATTTTTGTACTGTCTGTTAATGAATAAATACTGAACCTATGTACTGGCATTTTCATGATGTGCTGTTTTCAGATTGGCTGAAACCAACACAAGCTTTTTGTTGCAGTCAATCTGAATGCAGCTGTTTAACAACACTACATTGAACAATTGACACACTAGTGCACTGAAAGAATGATTACACACAGCATGTATCAATCACTTGGCAGAACAGAAATATAGAGTCATTGTAATAGAACAATATCACATGATAAATACCTTCCCCCTTGAAATCCTTGTGCCTCAGCGTTTAGAGATGATATATGGCCAGAATTCACCTTGACATTTTTCCCCTAGCAGCAGACTATTGTCCTGTGACATTTTTCTTTGAAGACAGATCATACGAAATTTTTTCAGGAAGAATCTGAATGAACTTACACTCTCATGAAAGGAAAGAAACAACTACTATTTAAATGAGGAAGTTCAGACTTGGAACAGCTTTATCTTCTAAGTACTTTAATAACAGGATGGGTTTGGCTCCTTTTTCTCACATAACATTTACCAGTATTTTCTCAGAACCTGCTTTAGCATATTTTTTTCCCCTCTTCCTCTGCTGGTCCCCAGGATCTCATCTGCTAGTTCTCTCTTAGTGGAGATGATTATTCCTAGGACTGGGAAAACAGTTCTTTGTAGAACTCTACAGCTGGTTGATTCTTGTGGGGAAAAAAAGCTGCTTATTGTCTTACATCTTCTTTGGATTGTTTGCTACAGCAGAGGTGGTTGTGAAGGAAGGAAAAAGCTAGCTCGTTAACCTAGCTTCTGCAGCCTACAGAAGACAGAGTCTCAAGGAACCTCAGGATTTATGCCTGTAGAAGCATCCTTTCTAAAATTATGACTTCAACACCTGCCTACCACATTCTGATCTACAGTACACAAAATGTCAGTGAAAACTATGATATTGTGACATAAAGCTAAGGCTGTGAATTTTGCTCTTTTTTATGAGGCATGGGGAAACTATGGTAAAGAAGCCCCATCACAGAGCACTGTTATATGTTTATGGGCTGAAGACACGTTACTGTGGTGATTGGGCATAAAAGTTTTAAGCAGTTACATGCAAGCAGTAAAGTGGAAACTAATGAGGTCCTCTCAAAAATATACTAATGAAACTTTCATATGGCTTCACAACTTCATCAAGTTTTTTGTGACTTGCTTCCCAGAGAAACTAGAAAGAAGGATTTTAAAAGAAATAGTATTAATGCTACTTTTCATTTCTCACCACCTGCAAAGCTATGCTGACTTACTGTTCAAGGTTCAAAAGCTTATGGATTGGTAGGGAGGCAAACAATAAACACCTTTTAGCAGCCTTGAAAAGACAGCAGTATAGCTTAAAGCATCTCATGCTGTATTGTCAGCCCACAGAGTTGCTACTCTGAATTACAATACAAACTCCAGATTTGAGCTGGAGTTGAAGTGATCAAGCGTGCATGGAAAAAGCAAGTTATGGCAAGGCACTGCATTTTACAGCATGAACTTCATCAGGAAGTGAAAGGTAATCCTGAAATGTGTAGTACACATTAATATATTTTTAAAATCAGAAGGTCTTAAAATAGGAAGAAAGGCACTGAAGCATTTTAAGGAAGATAAAAAAAACTATTACACGCTGAAGTTCATTATCACTGGTAATACAATTGGATTTCACAAAACCAGTTTGTAAATAATTGCATATGAACTGCACATGGTTGCTCACAGTTTACACGATTACAGTTTGATTGCAGAGACAACCATACAAACAATGAGCTCAATTTACCCAATAGTTGTAAATGTTTTGTAAATGGATTATGTATACTTAAATCCATTTAGTTAAATGTACTCAGTAAATATTTTTCAGTTGTGAACCCATGCAGGATACTCAGTGAGGGTTTTCTATAGTTCAACACTCAGACCTCAGCAGAGACTCTTCTGCTACCTTTAGACTCACTCACTTTTCATGTTTTGTTCTTTCCTCTCATATGTCTGTCATCTTTATTTTGTTGGGTCTGATAAAAAATCCATTACAGTCAATGGAGAGATCCACATCAATGGGCTACGTATCAGGCTCTTATGTTATAAACTGGTAACATGGACAATTACATATAATTCACATCTATTTACAATGACAGCTACATGAACTTTATCATGTCCTACTGCAATGGTATAAAGAGAAGAGGGAAGACTGCCTGTGTAGTATGTGGGATACTGATGCTGGGAGAACTGCCAGGGGTTTGAATGAAGTTAGGTTCAAGTAACCAGCCAGTCTGATAGTTCTCAGGAAGATTTGTTCAAAAGGCATCAAGCTTTTCATACCTTTTAAGCCTGTCACATTAGTCTGGAAACCGCTCAATTACAGCTTCTTTCAGGGCTACTGAGGCTGCCATTTCTAGACTTAGCTGACACTATCACAGAGAGAAGCTTTCCAGAACACTTAGTACTTTTCCATCTGTGATCGTAGCATGGTGAATATACAGCCTCAAGAGAACAGAGAGGGAATCTGTCCAAGTCTTCCATTTCTCCTAGCTCAGGATGGTGCCTTACTTAAGACAGTCATTAGACCAGGTAAAAACACCTGTAACACCTCAGGCATGTAGAACAGAAAACATTCAACACCAAGAAATTTGAGAAAAAAGATCAGTCATGAGTTTCGTTCTAAATAGGTATTGGAACAGAGCAAGACAAAGATTTTATTTCTACTCCCTCATATGTTCCAACTGCCTTAAACCACCCCTCCCTCAAAAAGAACGGATTTCAGAAGATAAGTAAGGCCACATCAAGCAAGGATGACTTGGTAACCAATTACTGATTTGCACACAGACAGCATAAATCTACACCCTTAGACCGGGATGGGGTGGGGGAAGATACCTTCCTTAATGGGTAAGCTATTGGTTTTGTCTTACCTTGCTTTTCAAATCACCAATGAGAACAAACAGTGCTTTCTAAAGTGCTGAGAGAACTACAGTCCTAAAAGAATGTTTGTTAGCGATAGATTTAAATAAAATATTCTTTTGTCTCCCCCACCACACTTTATTCACATAATTAGCAAAATGAATCGCTATATTGGTTGCATCATGACAAACAACAACAGACACACATGACTCCAGAGTTAGTTGCATAGCCTCAAAGATTCTTTGTGTTGCTTAATAACACCTCTGTTGAAATGGTGCCATTAGATCATTTTAAATTGACAATCTACCCCACTCTTGTTTACAGTACATTCAAAAGCTATAAAAGCTTTTCGAAAGCAAGAAAGTCAGTGACTTACTGCTATGCTTAATATCTTGAATGATAATAAAGGCCATTTCAAGACTACAACAGGCAAACATAATTCTTAGGAAGTTATGCCTGTTTATACCAGCTTAGAGTTTCATTCAGGATTGTAGTTTTGAGATACAACTTCACAGTATGCGTAGCAACTGCCTTCCAGTCATGCAAAGAATGTGGCCATTATTATATTTGATATTTTTTTAACAGAGAGAATTATTAATTAGAAAAAATGCCCTCACTTTCAGGGGCACTAGAAAATATTCTTGTTAAAAATGAAAAACAACTTCACTATTAATTATGTCCACTGAGACCAATGCAGTAACAAAAAACCAACCATAACTTATTAGTTCAAAATAACTTGTAGAATTATTAAAGATCATTCTTACAGTAATTTTCAGGTATTCTGAAATTCATGGCTTTTATCTGGTACAGTCATTACTTGTGTGTTTTATACAACAGAGAAACCTTGTTATTAAACCAGAACAACAATAAATTAATATTTTTCTTTATTTTTACCTTGTGAACCTTAATTGAATTAACTTAAAATGAAGGTTTATTTTGAAAGACCTGAATGAATACAAAATACTGAAAATAACAAAGTGTACCCGGATTTCTTTTGAAAACAGTTACAGATTCTGGGTAGCACAGAATTTGGATGCCCAACTTAACTGGACTGATTAATCTTCTGAACTGGATACCTTTTCAAGGTTCCCTACATTGGGTACCCAGATACCACCTTGAATCTGAAAAGCACCTGACTGCTTTTCTCAGCTGATAATTTGGGGCATGGATATTTCTCTTGGTCAACTAATAACATATTAAGAGTATGTATACTTCATGTTTTTTCTTTTTCACCATCCCTTAAAGGCAAAATTCAGCTGCCAATGTTGAAGGAAGACTTTGTGACCTGGGCCCATGCCTGCATTTCCTACCACATATGATCACTGAAATCAGCTATTCTCTTTCTAGGTTTTGTGCAAGACAGGTGTACTGCCTAATCCACCAACAAAATACTTGTTTATTTCATGGATTTCTTTTGTCTTTTTTTTTTTTTTAAACAGAAAATGAATTATGCATTATAGAAAAAGGGAAGAAAACCAGAGAAAGAATGCTAAGAAGGCTGGTTCAACAGGTAACAAAGAATACAGAGAAGGGAATAGACAATAAGGCAGACAATGGAATATCTGACAAAGGTGAAACACTGAAGCAGATACTGGAGGACTGAGAGACTGAAGACCTCCCTACAGTACCATCTGAACAATATGAAAAGTTAAAAAAAAAGACAGAAAACTAAAGAAAACTCACCTGAACAGTGAAAAGAGGCAGCAGAATTTTTTTTTTTGGCACAGCACACTCAAACCAGTCCAACACACAAAAGCAAACAAACCTATATGACTTGCAGTTGAGATTCTTAATGAGCCCATATAATTTTATGTAGACTTATTTGGTTACAAATGCAATAGCTAGCACCTACTCCGAGGACTCAACATGCACAGCTACAGGACTAATATTTTCAAAGGCATTCGTGCTTAGGTACTAAGTCAGCTGAGCAGATCTTTGGCCTGCCTCTAGCTGATCCACAGAAGACAGCTGCCTGCTACAATATGCCGGTGCCTCAGGTGTCTGGCTCAATCTCTCCAGCTCATTCCCCAGGTTATTCTAGAACACACAAATCTCTTCAACTACATGTCTAACAACATCAACTTTTCAAAATCAGGGGATGTTTTAAACCAGCCAGCTTCTACTTCAAAAAAGTTTGACAGTGGTAAAAAATGGTAGGCAATAGTGCAGTGCTGTGTGGGTAGAAAACATAGCTTTAAATGGAGGTTACCATCATTTTGGAGCAGTGTGAGTCAAAGAAGTGAACACATTTTGCCCAAGAAGCATGCCAGATGCATAGTTTCATAACACACCAATTCATTACTTGAGGAGATAGTGTTCTTCCTCTCATCAAAAATTAACGATCATTTCAGGAAGTTTAAAAAATTGTCTCAGAGCAACTTCTTGCAGCTATTAATTAAAATAATGAGCACTATAATATTAAAACTGTAATTCTCTTACATGTCCTCAAGTGTTTGCCTAGAAGTCTCTTTCTCTGGGAGACAAAAAGAAAAAAGAAAATCTGAAAACACAGCAAATTAAAAGTTGATACTTATATTACTCCTGGCCAAGCCTATAATTCTCCGCAAATATGAAATTGGTTTGTTATCATCTTCTATCAAGATGCCACAAAACTATTTTTTTTCACAGTGCATCACAAGTACCCTAACTCCCTGTACATACAGTGTATGCACTCCCAGTACGTACACTATGTTTCCATCACTGAGCTTATCAAGAAACATGACAGACACAATCCACCTGTGGTGATTCAGAAGTGCTATACTTAAGGAGAGACTTTCAGCATTTAAAGATGACATTGAGCAGCATGCAAGGGAAATGGAGAAGGATTCTGCATGCACTCACATTTTAATACCTCAGCAAATTTGTCTCTGCTGCTATTTCATCCCTCTGGTTTTTGTTCCCACAAGCATTCAGCTGACAAAGGAAGACTGAGGACAGCTGACATGAAGGCATACAAAACTCTCCACAGAGTAATTCAGTTTTAAGTCAGTAAGTACAAGGACTTAGAGAATCATCAAATCAAGGCTGAAAAGATAGCAACATATGTCTACTTGTAACGTTCGGGGGGGGGGGGGGGGTGTTCATTTAATAAACATACCGAAACTCATCTTTTTGGTCATCTCAATAGAAGTCTGAGTTTGCTACATAGTTTTGGTTCATTGGAAAAGACACTTAAGAATGAAAATAGGAGCCCTGGATTCATCTCCTTCATCTTTCAAGGGATATCTTTCATCAACATATTTGTGCAAAGCTCCAGAAGCCTGTTTGAGGAAACTCTACTTAGCACAATTAATGCTCGCTGCAAACCGCTCCCCCTATCCTGTTAGCACTGTTAAAAATGAGCCTGTGACAGCATCTGGGAGAGCTGTTGCTTCCCCACTGCCTCCTCAGACACAGCTTTAGGGGAAATGAGATCCACCCAGGTGCAGCATAGTGTTGCCTTTTGTGGCAATGGTAACCAAGGGGACAAATAGCCCCATGCATCGCAGAAGAGTTGTATTTTACAGTGGTTTGAAGCAGGGCATAGGAAGAGCTTTCAAACTCTTCCTTAACAGGAGTCAACATTCATCTCACATATTCACTACAACAACCTAGGTGAGTATCTAAACTAGACCACATTTGCAATGTTAATTCAAATGAAAATACTCACAATGGAACACCTCCAAAAGATGGATGGAGCGAAACTTCAGTTCTAAGACTCTATGCCCTGGTGGCTGAACTATCCTTTTCACAGATTGTCATGGGTATTTGGGTCCCCTTAGCTAAGGGACAAACCAGAATTTCAATCTTTTCCTGAGGCAAGCTGTGAGAGCCCAGCCTTTCTTTGACTGAGGCAAGCTGTGAGAGCCCAGCCTTTCTTTTCCTTTGTCTTTCCTGAGATGCTTCAGTCTGAAGACTGATCTAGCATTTGACTCTCATGGAACAGAAACTAGTACACCACATAGGTCAAAATCCAAAACTCCAGTCTTTATATAGGGAATCTGTTTGCTGTGTGTGTATTTCACACCCTTCTCACCTCAGTCTGCTTTTCTACAATGAGTGGATGCTGCACTGTGTTGCATGGACATCAGTCCAGGACAGGGCTGCCTCAGCTCACTGCCTCTGCATAGTGTAGTCTTGGCTATGTAAAAGCCCTTCTTGTAAAGCCAATTCATTTTACTGAAGAGCCAGATCTATGGTGATTAAATCCTTTAAAGGGAAGTGTTCTTACACTTAAAGCTGCAAGTGAAGCTCACAATTGCAGCTGCATTTCTGCTGTCCACTGTTGATATGGCTAAGGAGAGGTGAAGTATTACATTTATAGGAAACTTCACCTTAAACCTTTATTTTCCAATGTTTGTTCTGACAGTGCTGTGCTACAATAAGGCTACTTAAAACTGTAGACCACATTAAAGTTTTGTCACTGAATTCAGTTTGGCTAGTTACAGCACAGTGAGCTGCTCAGTATAACTCCTAACTCTCAAAGTATTGCTCCATTTAAATTACATTTTAATTGTTTTACTTCAGGTATTTTTTTTCTGCCTTATTGATAATGTGTAATATTTTTGAATAAAAGGAGAAAATAAAGCCAAGTAGCTGTCTGCATTAACATCACCTAGAGTGTCTGTAATTATCTGTATTATTCCAATGAGAAAATTAGAGGAAAGAGAAAATTCTTTGGGTTTTTTTAATTGGGTTTTTATTGTTTGGCTTTTTTTAAACCTGATGTGAAAATGACTGAATTATCATGATAAGGCATCATCTGCTAGTGAACCAAAGATGATCTTTTCAGGAGGCCAATGACAGGCAGAGGTCCCAAGCCTCAGCTAAAAGATAACTTTCAAGAGCAAGTGAAAGGGAAAAGCCAAGTCACAACATAATGATACATATGAGGGCATTTTAGGTAGAATTGATTGCAGTTATTAAAAAAAAAAAAAAAAGTAGATGGTTCAGCCCACAGCTAAATTGAACATGCTAGCTGTGAATGAAGCTTGGACTCAGGAGACAAATTAAGGTATGATGAAAAAGTCTGTGCCATCAGATAAGAAAACAGAGTTCTATTTTCATTTCTAGTCATAATAGTGAAAAGCCACAAAATGGCTAAAGAGAAGAAATCATTCTCATTCAAACATGAGCAAAACCATCTGACTGTAGTGTTTGAATACATTTTGTATACTGACAAATAAACTCAGCTGACCATAAACTCTCCATGAAACAAAAAGACCCAAGTGATCTGCCAGTGGTTTCTTTGCTAAAATGCCAACATAGCTTCAAAATTCGAGTGGTTGAGAAGGTTTCTGAGGTTTGGGGGGGGGGGGGTTTGGTTTTGTTGGGTGTTGGGTCTTTTTACATTTAACCTAGTCATAAATTATTAGACTGTCTATATATCAATGTAATGTTGTGGTAGGACACACTGTTGAAATTTTGCCAAAACCACAAAATAGGTTATTCCAGATTTCACTTGAGAATGTCTCAATCACTTCATATACTGATCTTGGAGCAGAAATAGAATGTAACGTGGCAGTTTAGTAACAGTACATGCACACACAGTGTAACTTTAGCTCTCCTCACTTGAGACTGTGGAAAGCTGACAGAGGCTGCTAACAAAACAAAATACAACAAAAGCAAAACCAATAAGGGTAAAAAAAAAAAAAAAATCCACAAACCCTGCATCTACTGGTAGGTCAAAACAGAACTCAAGCTGTAAAGAGGGAAGTTTATTACTAACAGTGCAGCCAGTTGAGAAGCACAGAACACTCCCTGAAAAATTAATGACCTGCAACAAGCATAGAAAATTATTTGAGTGTTTTGACATAGAAAGCAAATAGATGGAATTACTCACAAGTCTGAAACTAATACTTAGACTTTGAAACATTAGGCTATATTATCCCAGCTGAGACCCTTCCCTCTTTCTATGTAGGTCAGAATTTCTGCCTGTTGATCTTAAGAACCTTGATACTATTAGCACATTAACAGAAAGGCTGATTTTTAAGGTAAATGCAGGGTTCCTGGGACCACAAACACAGTTGACAACAATGATCTTGAGATTTCTGATAAACAACTTGGGATTCATGTTTATGCACTTGACACTGTTTACATCTAACCCATTATATCCCTTGCTATTGTATATAGAGGAGCAGGCAATAGAAATGAAGTCTGTGGTTGATGGCTTTTGAACTACGGTATCCTCCATGTTCCGACTCTCCTTCTATCTCAACATACCTGCAACTATATTTTTTTCTCTTCACAATCATGCAGCTTCTGTGGAGGGACTGAAAGCCCCTAACCAGCAAAGTGGTGATTGGCTACTGTCTTGAGGTCTACAAACTCTATTTTCCTCAAGTGGAAAGCACTGAGCTCAGGATCCCATTGCCTGGATGCATGTGCTCATCAGTGCAACCACCTGTATTTGAGCAGCTTTCTAAGAGGATGTTTCTAGGCATCCACTGCAAAAGCATGTAATAGGCTGCAAATCTGCAGTACAAGTACCTCCAGTCCTGATCATGGCATGAAAATGTTAGAAATGGCTGGGTTAAGAGATACACTGGAGTTCACAGGATTTACCGCTCACATACTCAAATTATTCCCATTTCCTGTTAATTAGAATTTAGTTCCAATGCAGCTGACTCCAGAGAAAGGAAACAGATACTTATAAAGGGTTCTGGATTCCTATTTTATAGCCAGGTTCAAGTTTTTCAGTAAATCCAGATCTTGAAGAGTTGCAGCTTAAGACTATCAAGAGAATAAAGGCAATTCTTGATCGCAAAAGTATTCTGATTTCAAGGGACTGGAAGAGCACTCCTGGAATCATACCTCACTCACAGCCTTAGCAATTTAGATCTTTGTATTGTATCCCCCACCTTCTCAGAAAATCAAGTACATATCTCTGGAGTTAGCGAGTGGAAAGTTAATAGATTGTATATTTACATGCACAACTGACAACTACTGAGGACAAGGAAGTATGGCGGAAATGTTTGCTGAAGAATTTATAATGAAAGTACATGTATACTGCTCAACTCAGACACAGAATTACTATACCAAATTCTGGTCACATTCTAGCTGCAGGTGGGTACACTGCACATTTTACAGATTCATGCACAACATAGTAGCATGGATCATTTCTGTATTTTCATAGAAAGACAGTTTGCAGGGTAAAATTTCCAACAAGGGAGGAGAAGAAATCATTAAATAAATTCTAATCTGCCTTGGCTGGGCCTACTCTTGCTTAGGTGAGTAATATAGAGTTGCCTAGATATCACTGTCTGAGAACATGTAAAACCCAGTCTTACATACAGTGGGAAGCTGAGGCCAGGCTCCATCTTCCTTTTGCTGATCCAACATACAGACTATGGCTACTTATTGTGCACCAAGGTCTTTCTGGTTTTCACTGAATATACCATCTCAGACAAAACTGACAGATGGGGACACGCATATAGAAATATACATGTGTGTGCATATATATATATTTTTAATAAAATGTTTGACAATGTAGTATTTCACAATGAAGGTAGAGGCCTTTTGAAAATTCCCCAAGCAGTATGTGTTTGCTGTTGCAAGGTCAGTTAATGTTCTCAACCGCCCCAATAATGCAAGAAGAGTGGAGCTGCGTGGCAGCACACACCCTTTGGGTTTGAAGACATAATCTCATTTATTAAAAAAATTACTGAGCACAATGTATTGTAATGAATACCATTATTTGAAGAAGCTGGAAGTTTTTTTATTTAGAAAAAAGGTGGGTTTGATAACCTTTTCTAGAATATATCTTTTCCCCAATTTTGCTGCTAAATCCTAGAATTCTTTGTCTCCAGTATGTTGCCTGCAATTAAATTTTTAAGACAGCAAATAATTCCAGAGCAATGTTCATTGTTGCATACTATGTGATCAATTGCTTGCCTGGAATTTTTATTTTTTATGATAAATGTAAAGTCTCACACTAAGGGAGAAATGAAACATACAGTTAGTTTTCAGGTTTTTTGTTTGTGGGTTTTTTTTTTTTAAACTTTAGAAAATCATAATGCAGACAGAGGTATAGGTGATTCAAATTAATGCTGCTGTATTGAGCTAGCAAGGTTTTTTCACAACAGTTCCTTGTGACTTGCAATTTTTAACATTTACAAGAAAATATTTTTAGGAGTTTGTATTTCAGATCTCTTTGGTAATGTCCTTGGGGTTTAAAATTTGTCTACAATTTAATGCATATTTTCAAACTATATATACAATTAAACACCTATTTCCCATAGTAGGTTATCTGATTTGACAGCTAATACAAACCAGCTCTGACCACTACTAATTCAGAAATACTGGTGTGCTTAAAAACATTTGAAATGCAGTATCACAAACAGCAAAGAGTATTTCCATTATTCTAACAGCCCACCCAGAAAATCTATTCTTCATTTACATAGTTTGGAGAAACTCTTATATTTCTCTTCTTCCATTTAGACTACTGAAAAAACCTCATAGATACTGTGTTGATTTGAAGTATTCAGGCATGACTGGAAACATTCGGCCACTGCTATGGATCTTCACCACTATTAGTCTCCCTAAACAACCTCAAACAATAAATAGATTGTGAAAATAAGAATGACTGTATTGATTCAGACCAAGCATCCATCTGGCTCAGTATTCTTTCTTCAACAGGGACCACAGCGGATATCTAGGAAAAAGTAAGAACAATCACATGATATCTTCCTTAATATTCCTCCTCCTTCCAGCCTCCGACCCTTCTTTGACTCGGGAAGTCTTCTGGGCCTGTTGTGGTTTGCTCATTTAGTAACCCACAACAAATCTCTTTCAATTTCTGTCTAGTCTCTTGAGCCCACATGATCATTTTGCCCACATGAACATCCACAACATTCAATAAGTATTTCCATACATCTACTAGCTGTGGGGTGAAGAACTATTTTATTTTGTCTGTCTTGAATCTGGCTTCTGTTAACTTTCTTTGATAGCCGCTTGTTCTCATATTAGAAAAGAAAGCAAATGTGGGTCTTTTTTCATGTTCTCCATTTCAGTCATGAGTTTGTAGGCCTTCATGCCCCTTGAGTCATGGATTTTTTTCTTCAGGTTGAAGTGTCTCAGCTTGCTCCACAGTACCACGTATGGAAGCCATTCCATATCTTCGATCACTCCCTTCTCTGAAACCCTTTCAGTTTTAATAAATCCTTTTTGAAGAGAGGAACCATAGCTGCACAGTCAATCAAGACATGGATGACCCATGCATTTATCCAATCATGATCTGTCCTGTTTTGTTCTTGGACTCAGAGCAAGCTTTAAGAAGTCCCTAACATTTGCTTCACTTTTTTGACTGCTGCCAAACACTAGGCTGATGTTTCCATTGTACTATTTAGCATAACCTCAATTTGTCATGAGAATTTTGTTTATTTCATCGGATTCATTTTAACAGTTAAGAATTTAGGAACCTGCCATGTGGAAAACTGTAATTTTCACTGTTTTGCTCTCTTCTAGCTTTCTTTTCACAAGTTCCATTGATTCATCTTGTCCTTGAAATGAAAACCAGCTGTACTTTCTTGTACAAATAAAGTAAGAAGGGACATAAATGAAAGCAAGAAATTCTACGCTTACTTTTGGCACCACTCATTTCTAAGGGCATTTCATCACAGCTCACCACCCTGGTATCAGTACCATTGTCACAGATGGAAGTATGCATTTGAGGACCATTAAACAAAACATTTATTCCAAATGTAATGTAATTACAGAAACACCTGTGCTAACCAATGCTGAAAAGATACACTGTGGAGCTCAGCAGCTCTGACATTTCCATGGTGGGACAGGATAGAGATGACTAGACCATGATGGGAATCCAACTCAAGATTTTCCAAAGACAGAGCTTTCTTTGGCTGCTTTTTTACAATGTGTTTATGTTCAGTTTTAAACGTTAACCTTTTTTCACTTCGCAAATTCTGAAGCTGATCAGGAGAATCGAAGTCAAATTTTCAACTACAAAACTGCACTCTGGAGAACTGAACAAATGCAGCATTATATTTAGAAGCTCCATGTGAAAGAAATTTTTAAGATGATTACTCAGAGATTACAAAGTCATAAACCAGGAATCCTCAACTAAAACAAAAAAACTATTTAGCATGGATTTCCTATGAATGTACAATTCCATGGCAGTTAAAGCCAATACAACTCAATGCCTTGTTGTCCCTTTCTCCAATTCAGGTCTGACAATTCCAGGTCCATGTACTGAAACAACAGACAGACACTTCTCTACACAGGAACAAAAAGCATGTAGTGCTTAGAACTGTTTCAGCCCTCAGCCAGTGTGTTCTAAATAAACTATACAGAGTGCTTCCTAATTCATACTGCTTTCTGGAGGCATGCTGCCCAGGCTGTGACTCCCTTCTGAATCTGAGCTCAGCTGCAACAATGATGTGACTCTACCTGGCCATAAGATTAGGAAATGTCTCTCTCTGAATCACTGAATTACACTGAATCCTCTCCAACATGACAGATATTTGGTGTTATTGCCTTTGTTTAAGGTTGTGAGACATCACGTACTTTAACAGGAACTTCGGAAAGGATAGATTTCAGTAAGAAAAAGATACCAGCTAAATTTTAAAAAAGTAAAGATCAATTAAAAAAGCAAAGAATAATTAATTTAGAAAACAAACAACAACAAAAAAAAACCCAAAACCTTTCTGCAATGAACAGGAAGAACATGTAGATGTATTTGAGGAGCTTGTGAGCTTCCACTGATGCTAAAGACAACTATAAGCAGTTTCAATTAATAGCATTTAAAGATTCAGTTCTGTTGATTTCAGGAGAATGGGCCCACTTTCCGTACGTGACTAATTGAGCTGACATTTGTAAACCATCATGGACCCCAAATTCTAATCACCATTTCTTCCACACAAAGCTTTTTCATCAAGCTAAACTAGGCTGACTCCAAAAGTACATTTTAGAATGATAATTAATTCAATGCCAAATGTGCCTGAAGTAAAAATACCTTTAGGGAATGAACACATAATAGTGTGTGTAGCTTTTAAATAAGCTGTCCACAGGCCTATGCCAATTTAAACAAATTAAAATAATTGTCAGTATGCTAGGTATGGAAATATTCTTTTTGTAAAACTGCTGTGAAATGCCCTGAAGGCTTGGGTGGCATAGCAAGACCGCCCAATAGATCCAGGCACTTACATTGTCTCTGTCCAACTTGATAGAAATATCCTCAGGTGTTGTGGTGCATTCAGTAGTGTTGATATAACAGCATAATCCTGTTTTTTTTCCAGGCAGATATATGTTGATTCAAACAAACCCCTTGAAAGGGAGGGAGTCCATACTAAAGTAGTCAAATACAGATTTCTTCCACTGCTCCGCCTGGTTATCTGGCTTCTGTGTTTATGTTCAATCCCCAGCACCACCCCCCCCCGCCCTCCCCCCCCGAAAAGTAGACTCAAAAAGGAAGAGGGCAAAATAACCCTTCAAATGTTTGTAAGTGACAACAGATACAGAACCTATGCTGGGTCTGAACTTCACTTGCTTCTGTGTAATTGGACCAATGTGTTTGAGGTGGCATTGATACACTTCGTTCATCCACCGCTGCTATCAGGGCCATCTGGGACAGTTCCAATTTCAGCAGTCTCACAGATGCTCAGTGCTCTTAGATGCTCTAAAAGTTCTTCTAATAAGCAGCAATTTTTAGGCCATTGAAACACCATGATCTTATGCTGCTTCTTGAGCACCAGCATTTAGACTCTTTTTACTACCTTAGATCAATAGCACACAATAGTACCCACATACTCTTGTGAGGGGGAAAACTGACTTCCTTGCAGCCTTTGGTATAGCAGACAGGAAATCAGGATCTAGCCCAGTGTGTACTGGATTGCCTTTTCAAACACTAAAACAACAACAGAATAATATTGCCCTCCCACAAGCACTGTTAGTTTGATTCCTAAACATACTTAGGTTACTGTGTAATTTTGTGCAGACCTTACAAAGACTCACGCAAAACAGACACCTGGACAAACAAGAAAAAAAATTTCTGCAGGTTTTCAACACCACTACAGATCATCAGTGCCATCCTTAATTTGCCTCAACAGGTTCAGAAGGTATCAGCAAAACAGTATGAGCATTTTTCCACTCGCTGCTGCTGGAAGCAATAACATTTAAATGACCTAGACTTAACAGGTAAAGCAACAGCTTTAAGAAATTAAATCCTTTGGGAAGGGGAGGAAAATACTATGGTAATCTAACATGGTTTTGCTGCATACCAGATTATCTAATGACCTCTAACCCAGCATAGACTAACATTTCATACCCCGGATGGAATACCATTAGTCTTATTTTTCATTTCCAAGCTTATAGTAAGAAAAGAGAGGGGTTTTATTCTATTGTACATTAAGACTGAGTATATAATAGCTTATTAGAAAAAGAGAAACTAAAAATTAATGACAACATTATCAAACAAGGGCACTGAATTGCTTCCCAGAGCCTAAGAAAAAGAAAAAAAATCTCTTAATCAAATCTCATTGAGAAAAATTACCTACAAAGTTAGTATTACTATTTCAGATATACTGAAGAAGTTACTATATTTAGCAGGTCAAAGTATCCTGAAGGGAAAAAAAAGGTAATCTAAAAAGTAGGAAAATATCTGGCCATCAGCTCCCAAGCTCCCTAACATTCATGTTTAATCGTCTACCCTGGCTCACATCTCCGGATATAAACCCAGCCGTCACTGTACTGATCCAAATTCTAGCCTTCTATATGTCAGAGTGTTTCTAGTCACATATTCCAGTTTAAATTAATTTCTATTTATATTAGAATACTTCTAGACATTACCTTTGACTAAGTGCTACACTAATATTAAGTATTATATAAAAGGGCAGTGTTCACAATGCACTACACATCCATGACTCCTTCCTCTCTGCTCATGCAGATCTGCTGCCTGGTTTTATAAAGCTATTTTCATGCCATATCAGACACACATTTCTTTCAGTGCCCCAGTGTTTTAAACCCTGTAAAAATTCTATAGGAAAAATGTGGCAAACATTTGCTTAACATTTGGTTACTGAAAAAAATTTATATGCATTATATACACTAGTCTCAGAACATTAAAAACACATAGATATGTGAAAGCCTTTAGATATATTCTTGAAGAACTCCTGACAAAAATCTACTGGAGAATCAAAATTTTTCTGGCCATAAGATACTGAAATTTTAGGTACTAGAATCTCCTCTCCTTTCTTACAGAAAGATGATGCAGGAAAACTTTCAATAAAAACTCTAAAAGGTTTCCTCTCCCCTCCCCCAAAAGGCCTTCCTCAATCCTCTCATGATGGATTTCCATCATTAGACCACCTTCACCAGATGTTAGAAAGAAAAAGGTTGAGGAAGAGCCTGAACACAACATTTCAACAGCCTTTGCATTTATCCAACCTAAAGCAGAGACTATAACCATCCTTATGTAATAAAACAAAGCTAAAGAACAAATGCTTTTTCTTGTGGTTATTCCTTGTACTCCTGTGCAGAGGCATGTGTCATCTGGGGTTATCTTTATTATTTCTGCCGGTATTATTTTTATTCTAGAAGTACAGACAGTAGTATGCATTTACCAAATGGGAGCTTATTAGAAGGAACTTTTTTTTTTTTTTTTAATAGTAGGACCACTACTTTTGAGGGGCATGGGGGATTAGACATTTAGCATTTCCTCTGAAATAAAGCCTTTGAAAAAGGTATTAGATATGAGTCTTGGCAAAAAGAATAGACAGCAAATAATGCAAAGTGGAATTATTTCCTAAGATAACATTAAAATTTGCTATGTGATATCTTTTTGTTCTACAAGCACACGCTTACATGCAAAAGCAAAGTAGAAAGATCAGAAGAGATACAAAACCCGATAGCATTAATTCAAATTGCTTTTCTTTGAAAACTGGCAGGCAAATTGACTTCTGTGACAAAGTACTCTGCAGGTGTTTTCCATCAGACTTCACAGAGCAATACCCTGTCTGTCCCACTTACAATCAAATGGGACTGACAGAATGTCCTTCACAAAATATCTCTTTTTTCTTTTTTTTCCCTTTTTTTACCCTGCCCCTGGGAAAGCACACCATGCATGCACTGACCATCTTAGTGTCCTGTCAGGGAGTGAATGAATTTCATTAGCTAAGAACCCAATCCTTCACCAGCTGGTAAACAGCTCCTAATAAAGGATGAGACAGTCATTTTTTGTCTTCCATCATGTCAAAACACTTAGTAAGAAAGCCCGCTTGAAGAAGATGATAAAATCCCTGTTTTGAATAGGATGGAATCGTTGTGTCATTGATAACGATGGGAATTTTGCTTTTTCACTTCAGTAGGTTGAGGATTCCACACAACTCATTTCTTTAGAACATGTTCTAACACTTTTTAAAAAACTATTTATATTACATTTATTTTATTGCATTAAATTTTATGATCTCAGAAAATTTACACAGCCATATCCTAATGGAATGGTTTCTTTTAATGCAAGTAAGCATATGAATTTTACGCAGATCATTAACGTCTGTCATTTTCAAAATGGTTAATAAATTCAACTAAAAAACCCAGAAAACAACCCCTAACTAAAAAGGAAGTGTTAGTGCCAATAAATATTCTTTTAATTCCAGGAGACCGAGTTTCCATAGAAGAGAAAACATTTTCTGCAATATTTTCTTCATTAACAGCATATAAAGAAATGCAAATGTTCAGACTATTTGGTACCGTGGAAACACCCTTCCCAGCCTTCTCCAAGCATTACCCTTCATGCTGAAAAAGGTCAAAACTGATCCTCTCCCATGGATTGTTCTCTTTACTATGGAGGTGGCCATCTGTGCAAAAAGCTCTAACTTCTGCTCTAGCTTTCCTTTTTCCTAGAGTTCTTCCTCAAGGACTACTCTGCCTAGCCCATCTGTAACTGTGAATGAAACTACAGTGCCTGCAGATTCAAAGGAGACTTCTGCAAGTCTTTTACCTTAAAGTTGTCGTGAAGGGGTAGTGTTTCTTGGCCCTAGAACTGTGTCACATTAGAATAGTTTTAAGCACCTTTGCCCTCTAACCAACCTCCAGATTCAGGCAAGCTGATCTGCAGAATTAACCTAATAGAGTTTAGCTTACTGAAAACCTGACACTTCATCCATACACTGTCCACGTAATTTTGTGACTGATCTAGAAGGACAGCAGGATCTCCCTTTCTCATCTATGGTAAACAGAAGTGATTTCCTCTACCTGATTGATGGGATGCAATTTTTTCTCAATATATTACAATTTTAATGATGTACTAAAAATAAGAATTTTCCTCGGATAGATATGGTTCTACATTTGTCACCTGTGGTGATCCTCAAAATACATTAAAAATGGCTTAGAAAAATGGTTTCTTCTGGAGAATACACAAGTTTGAGTAAATGTCTATGTATACAAAGTATTTCTGGAAATGAAAGTGGATGAATAAAATACACTGTAAAGAAAGAGAAATAGAAAGAGGATTAGCAGCAACCTTTTAGCTGTGAAGCTTTGGGATGCGGGAAAATTAAGGTTAGAGCAAAAATCCTGCTGAGTTAATATGTATGGAAAGATGAAAGAGAGAGGAGAAAGGGAGTGTGGCAAACGGGAGGAGGGAAAAAAGCTGCAAAAGGTCAAGTTGCATGGAGAAGAGGTGAGCACAGAATCAAAGGGTAGGAACCATATGAGCTGAATCAAAGCAGAAAGGAACCAAGGCTTGAAATAAGAACACCAATCATTTTGGAGATAGGTTACTGGATTAAACTGGAACACTGTTATCACCTTGTCCAAGCAACAAGAAATGAATTAAAAACATATTGTACAGGAGACTGTCAAGCTGTATATTTCTTTTTACATTTTTTCATTAGTGAGGTGCCTGCTTCTTTTGACTTCTTTAGCTTTATTTGATAGAACAATAGGGCTTTTCTTTTCTATTTACGTTGATTTCCAGGACTCTTCTATTTATTCAGTGAATCATCATCTATATTATTAATCACAAAAGAAAGTCTCGTTACTTTGACTACATGAATCTGACTGATAATGTGGCTAAATTTTTCAGAGGGACACGTGTGCTGAAGGAAGAAATTGATTAGTGCATGAACTAGTTCTCCAATAAGAATTTGTAGCAGACGTCCTATTTTAGAAGTCTCCTCAGCGTACAGGGACCAATGCTAAATTGACATGGGAATGATTAAAGATTAACTAATCTCTTAGCTTTTTTGCAGTGCAGTCACACTTGAGAATTATGTTGCTTATTCCTTCAAAATAATTATTATACTTTGAAAACCCTTCATACAAACCATTTCTAATTGCTTCCTTTTAAAGCTTGCTTCCTCATCCCCATTTTCACTTTCATTACATACCCACTTTGGTGATAAAAAAGAAAAAAGAAAAGAGTCCTCAGGTACTTAAAAAAAAATTTAAAAAATAGTAACTGATTGTGGGGAAATCAATGCTCCAAAGAGGACTTACCTAGCTGGTAAGTGATTTTGAAGTCCTATTGCCACTTAGCAAGCAAAGGACTTCAAAAGGAACTGGATCAAGCTATGGACACCTGATCTCCATTTTGTGCAAGTTATACCAGCTATATTTGTAAGGAGAACAAAATAATAGGACAGGTCTGTAATACCTAGCCGTTATTGTCTGAAAAACACTAACTATTGGCACTTTCATCTCTGTAGATTTATATTCAGCAATACCTTTCTTTAAGCTATGCAAAAAGTAAATACATTATTAAATATTCAGTTTTGACTTTAGCTTCACTGAAAGGGCCTAATATTTTACGTTACAATTGCTCATTAGGGCTTCAGAAATGAGAGCAGATCTGCTCTTGACTATGTATCTTTTAAAATTTTGATCAGACAGTGTCTGCTATGTCATGCAACTATGGATATTGGCTGTGAATGCGCTCCTCTGGTCACAGTTCAGGCATATTGGTCTGCCTGAGAAAGTATGGCAGTATAACTCTCAGAAACACTAAGCTTTAATCACCGCTTGCAGTCTTACTGATTAGAGCAATGTACTTGAAGCCTGTTAGTCAGCAGCCCTTCAAGCACTTGTTTTTGATTCCCAACTTAGAAAATTTTGTAAAATCTCCCTTTAGAAGCAGGCCCATCTGAATCAGAATACTCTCCTCATGTCTAAAAAATGTCCCACTAGTTCTTTCCTTCTACATGACTCTTGAGAGCTTTAAAGTCAGAGGAACATTAAAAAAAAGTAGGTGTACAAGCTGCATTTTTAGTGCTTGCCAACAATGCATACTGAATCAGATTGTTATCCTTATTCCACATAAATATGTAGTAATTGGAGCAAAACAAGGAAAAAAAGTCTTTAACAGGCTGTCATGTTAACAGAGGATTTATACAGCAGACCTAAGCCCTTAGGAATCACTGCCATCTAGAAGGCCAGAAATATTTTCATCTTCTAACTGGTTAAAGCTCCTACTTCACTGTCAGTTCACACCAGTAGGTCAGGTTGTGTTTTTACATTCACCATAGGGACAGTTCAAGGTGAAGACTGGTAACTTCAACTTCTTGTAGCCCTCCATCCAACTGGGCTACAAAAAAAGGCTTCTCTTCCCCTAAACGCCAGCCCTCAACTCAGTGGAACAACACTGTTGAAAGCAGGAGAGACAAGGCCACACCCTCTAGGAATGGTTTTGGTGCTGACATGACACATCACAGTGTCAAGACATTGCCAGTAGGCTCGGTGTGATGCCAGGACACACAATCACCCCTTTGACACCAATACCAGTAAGTAATGCACAACATTGGGCCAAATAATGAAATAAATTATCCTAATAACAGAATCAGTATTTTGCTCAATAGCATTGTCTCAATCTTTTTCAACAGATGAAATCACTTTGCAAATAAAACCTTGTCGTGGTTTAACCCCAGCCAACAACTAAGCACCACACAGCCACTCACTCATTCCCCCCCCCGCAGTGGGATGGGGGAGAGAATCAGAAAAAAAAAGTAAAACTCGTGGGTTGAGATAAGAACATTTTAATAGAACAGAAAAGAAGAAACTAATAATGATAATGATAACACTAATAAAATGACAATAATAATAATAAAAGGATTGGAATATACAAATAATGCACAATGCAATTGCACCCGCTGACCAACGCCCCATTAGTTCCCGAGCAGCAATTCCCCCCAGCCCCAGTCCCCCCAGTTTATATACTGGGCATTACGTCACACGGTCTGGAATACCCCTTTGGCCAATTTGGGTCAGCTGCCCTGGCTGTGTCCCCTCCCAACTTCTTGTGCCCCTCCAGCCTTCTTGCTGGCTGGGCATGAGAAGCTGAAAAATCCTTGACTTAGTATAAACACTACTTAGCAACAGCTGAAAACATCAGTGTGTTATCAACATTCTTCTCATACTAAATCCGAAACATAGCACTATACCAGCTACTAGAAGGAAAATGAACTCTATCCCAGCCGAAACCAGGACAAACCTGCACAGCCACCTACCTCTTCGTTCCTCAAACCCCCACCCGACTGTAGCTTTTATTAGTTATACCTTTTTAAGAAAAACAACAAAACAAAACTTTCTGGAGAACAAAATCAGAGCAGTAGCACCCCAGGAGCTGCTCTCCTCGCAGCTCGGTACCACAGCCACCAAGCTGCCAGGGGGTGCCGCCAAGCCGGGCCCGCCTCGCGGCCCGCCCCAGCCCCCGAGGAGAGCCGCCTTTCGCCTGACGACCGGCGGCCCTCGCTGTGCCTTACCTGGGGTGGACAGCCGGCCCGACACCCGTCTCCGCTGCCTCCTCGTCCGCGCCGCCGAGCCCCCGCAAGCCGCCTCGCCCGCCTCAGGCGCCCGCCCCGCCGTTCCTCACAGCCCCGCAGGCGCCCGGCCCTCAGCCACCTGCCCGCTTCTCTCCGGGAACGGCCCCCACCCCTCCGCCGGCCGCTTCCCGCCCTTTTCTGTCAGTGAAACGGACCCCGCGGCCTCGGGCCCCGTCGGCGGGTCCGAGCTCTGCCCTGTCCTCGACAAAAGCTTCCCCCGGGTGGCGGCGGACAGGTAGGCCTCAGCTTCATTCAGGATGAGCTGACGGGAAGGGGAATGCAGTTGCCGTGTGGTTGGTTGGGGGTTTTTTTCTTTACGATAAACTGTCCTGTCGTTCTGTTTTGAAACAGGATGCGGTCTAATGTAAGGCAGGTTTGGGTTTTTTTTAACTGTTCTCACCAATTAAGTCTGGTAGCAATTTACAATAAGGTACACTACATATCCCAAGTGAGATCACGTAAACTGTATCTATTTTTACATTTGACATGTCAAAATAAACTAATACCTTCTGGTTATTTGGTGGAGTGGTAAGCAGTTGTTGCCGCATTCTCTTGGATAAGGTAAATTGATTCGGATGCTTCAGGAAATGTTCTTGTAAAGCTGATCCGTGCTGGCGCACGGGGACCATGAAGTACTGTACATTAGCACTTTTCCTTCTGGAGGATACTGGCTTATTTTGCTTGCAAAATTGTGCACTCACAATATATATTCACGCCATTAAGTAGAAAAAAAGCAATACTGAAGTTGTACTGCATCTCATATTAAAAATAGTACTTTGATGGCTTTAGCCTAGTCCTAATGAATAATTTGTTTATCAATAAAAATCCTACCCAAATAATGACGCATCAATGAATTTTAGATCTTCATTTTGATCTTTAGATCAAGAAAGTCTGAACTACCTGTACGTCAGGGCAGGACTGCATCTGAAGTAAAAATAACTGTTTTGTAATGAAACCTACAAAATATATGTCCAGGCTCTTTTGCACATTCTCGTTCTGTTGGTTTTTTCCCCAGTGATCACCTTGAATTGTTGTTTCTGCTTAGTAAAAAACCTCAGAAGTACAAAGCCTATCAAAAGTTGGCACGATTTTGACCTTCTGTGACAAACACTTAGAAATTTGAGTTATCTTTTCAATGTTTTTATGCCTTGCATTGCAAAAGAAAATGATAACCTTCAGTACGAAGGTTGTTTGTTGTTAAAGACTTGGTGCTTGTATAGTCAAATTCTCTGAACTTACTACATGGCATCACAGTTTGTAGTCCATAGAGACAAATGGAAGGCAAATACATTCTTAAATTCTTTAGTACTTTGTGATGCAAGGTAACATTTTTCCTTCTATAGTCAAACACTGGCATTGATAGAATGTATTCTGTATTGTTTACTATAAAAGAGAAAACTTATATTTAGAAAAGGTTTTGAAATGCCATCTTTCTCAGTGTAAGCACACATGTAAAATCAATACAAATTCAACACCCTTTTTGCAATTCAATAATAATAATATTAAAACCGTCTTTAAATGTCAAGGATGTTGGAAAAATTAAAGATAAAATTACAACAGCACTTCCCCTGTGAAACAGTAATTCTTTCAGTAATCCCGCAAACAAAAGCACTTATATAATTGTGCTCATCTGTTCTAGAAGTACTTTATGACAAAGATGTCTCTGTGATAAGAATTAATTAAAATAAACCATCTGGTTGAAAAAAGAAATTTTCAAAATAAAAAATATATAGCAAACCCACAGGGTAAAAGGCTTTTCTCAGTAAAGCCATTAGAAATTCATTTGATCAAGATCTTGGTTTAGTGATTCCTATAGTGTATGGGCATATAATAACGTGTACTGAAAGGGTCATTTAAAGTACTGAAGGTGGTGGTAGTAATATACTTGTTTGTTTATTTTAGATTTTAGGCTAAAAATCACCTCTGAGGAAAATAAAAAGGCAAAACCACAAATGAACTCTAGGCATGTAGGTCAGGAGGGGCTCTGTACAAAGTCAGTGGAGGAGGAAGATGGATTCTTCTGAAGGACACCTCAAGTCACCTAGCAATTAGCTCTTAGAAGGTCTGTTAGCAACAGAGAGGCATCTGGCCCTCCTGTGCCTGGCACTGAGATTGGTAGAGCTTGAAGTTAGATGGTGTGAGACCCAACTGTGTTTATGACTGAAGGGAAACACCAGTCTGGATAATGGAAGTTAGAAGACTGAAATGAAAAATCAGAGAGGTCAGAATTATCAGCCCAACCTACAATTAACTTCAGCAAATGTATGCTCCTTTTGTTTCTTATTCGTAAGTGAACATCAGGTACCCAGTTCTAACCAGAAGATCTACTGTTAAAGCTTGCCTTAATCTTCATGTTACAAAAGAAAATGCTATATATATATTGCATTTATATTTTATATATTGCCCTTGTGAAAAAGGAAGTGCAGTTCCTGTTAGAACGAGATTGCAACATAAATACCATGTTAAGTAGCAACACTGCAAGAATTCTCACTGGGACCTGCATAAAGGCTTTAAAAATTTTTTAGAATTTATTTTTACTTTGCATCTTTATTGTAAAATAGTGACTGCTATTTTACACTGCTTCCACATATATTAGGGGAAGTATCTTTCCCTTCCTCATTTCTCTGCTAGGGGGCTTCCTTTTGCTGTTGCCACTTGCTAGTTTGCTCTTTGTCCCTCCTTTCTGAGTTTCAGTCTGAAGACGGATGAGCAACCCTTTTGCAGATAACCCTATCATCTCTTAGAATTTCTGATTTCTTTTTTTTTGACAGATTTTTTTTTAGTCTGCTACTAGGGGAAATATCACAAATAAAAGATACAAAATAACAGGATTCTTATCACCCCCAATATATATTGTAGTACAAGCATATAGGTTAGATATGAAATACTTTTAATATTTAAATAATGCAGTGTTTCTGCATTTCTGGCAGTAACACTGCATTTTTACAGCATTTTCAGCATCATGATCTGAATGAACTTTGAAACACAGAAACAAATTTTTTTAATTATAGGCTATGGATCACTGCCGGCCCAACTATGCATAAACACATAGGAGAAATTGAACTAGCAGCTGTATGATTTCTCTTATATTAAAAAGGGGGAAATCTAGCAGGATGGAGTTTATTAACTCTCTCCTAGATACAATGCCCCCTTTTCATTGTTGTTCATACTCCAGTGTTTACGTTCCATCACGCCATTACTGACAGACTCGACATTTTTGTTTTTCAGGTGGAATTTTGACAGAAAACAATATGAGTTCTATACATGGAGTAGCTGATCTGGGCCATAAGTGTATTGCTCACAAGGGGAAATTAATCCTTACAAGCGAACACTCTACCATAATGTTCCCTCAGCTATAAAGCTGCTCTACTGGAGATAGGTTGGCATTTTCCAAGTCCTCATTAATACTAGTCAGAATCCAAAGGCTTTTCAGATTCTCCTATTTCATATATATTTATTCTGAAATTATGAAAAGTACCTTTGAAGCGGGAATTGTATGAAGTGAGTGACCAGAACAACTTAAATGGAGAAGTATCATCATTTTGATATATTACATTTCAAAACACCATACCTTGGGCAATGCCTCACATGAGGATGTTACTGCACATTAATTTTGAGAATGTTAGGATCTGCCCACCACTATTTCAGCAGTAAATGCCATGGCAATAAAGAATAATCGCTGCAGTAGTCACACTATTACAGTTAGAGCTCTGTTGGAGTTTCCATTATAAGTTGTAAATGCTCTTTTTGAAGGATTTGCAACTTGGTGCTTTTGAATTCACATTGGGCTGCAACTTCACATTGGGAAGGATTAGTGTATATAATTGCTTAGGGTTTGTTTGATGTTTGGGTATACTGGCTGAAAGAAAAATAGCCCAGCTCATTGAAATACCAGCCTTGTCTGCACACTGCTTTTTGCCCTAACTTTTTGATTAGAGTGCAATTTTATACTAGGATAATTACGCTGGAACAACCTCTCATATAGCTCCTGTGTAAAGGTGTTATACAAGTATAGCTCATTCCTTAAAATTTAGTAGAATGCACTATTTTTGGTTCTGTACCATTACGTTCTTAAATCCTAATTATAGTTCTTTTCCTACTGTATTTTAGCTTTGTTGGCTTCTAAATCAGCAGGATTAGAGAAAAGCAAAACCTAGGGAGAAAAGCCCTAAGATGCTGCGTTTAATTGTTTAAAGTAAGTGAGCAAACTGATACTTTTTCTCAATTTGTTTCAATCATGAAAAAAGTCCATGCTTTTATATCTTCATGTTTTGATTGCTTTATTTTAGAGCGATATTTGGGAGAAGCAGCTTTTCCTACTCTTAATTTCTTCTGCTTTCTGGCTCTTTGCAACCCTGTAGTCCTAAAGCTTTAGACCATTCTGCTAAGCATTACTTACTGCTTAACAGAGCTTCATCACTTTGAGTAATGTATTACATTGTTGGCTATTTACAATCACACAGGATCCTGGGATGTGAAAGAACTCAAATACAGGTACAAGTATTTGGCAAAAAGGATCAGCATGCATTGGAAACTATGAAAAAACCCAGTAATTAATCTGGGAGTACATGTTTGACTTAATGTTTGAACTGCTAATATTTCCAAGTAAAGTAAAAAACATTAATAGGGCATTTTGTTGCAGAATTGCTGTGAAAAAAAAAAAGGATTCAGAAGTACACTATAATTAAAAAACGGAAGTCCAGACATACCAATAAATAATGAGAAAAATGGTTGAAAAGACTAATTTTTGGTAAGTTGCACCACAAAGAGGAGAAGAACAGTATCATTATTGTATGAGCAAAACTCTAGCTTCAGTGCAAAGCTTGTCACATCTAATACAATCAACTATAAAACCAATGCAGGGAATCATGACCCTACATCTGAACTGCCACACTAGAGTTCTCCCACCCAAAAGAACATAATTAATTACTTTCAGCTGGAGGATGTTCTCCAGTTTTATAATTAATAACATGTACATCCACGACATTAACCCGCTGTAGTTGAAACAGTATGTAAAGTGATTAGCAAAGGTAAATTATGGCTGATTTCCTTCCCAGAACTGGCTGATACCAGTTGCAGTCAACTTCTAAAAGATCAAGACCATGTCAAAACTTATTTATGGACACTGAAACACAGAGTAGTGCATAGATTGCCAATATATATGTGGTATTTGAAAGTAACTAGATAAAAGCTATTTAGAAAAAGAAAAAACATACTCAGCTATACTGCATTCTGTAACTAATATGGCTAAGGCAGATGGTGTGATTTTCTATAGAAGTTAATGTACTAGCCTTTATACACTATGAAGAGCTGACAAAAAAAATAAAAAAAATCCCAGACCAACTAACACCAATGTATTTTGCCAGTGACTTCAGGTAGGCCAGAGTTTATTGGTTCATTACCTTTCTCATGTACAACAGTAGAGTGAAGAGAAAGATGGGCATTTCTCAGCAAGGTTATAATTGCTTTTGGAAGAGTACACTACCTTTGCAGTAGTTGAAGACAGTGACAATTTTGCTGTTGAACTCACTGGGAACAGGCATGGGGATCATCAGCTTTGAAATGGCAGAGGAGATGAGCGTCTTCTCTTGAATTGCTTTGCTTAAGATACCTGATTCACAAATCCCCATAAATCAATATCCCTTCCATCTACCTCCTCACACACACAGCAGGTTGTATTAGAACATAGGCACATACTACACTTTAAGAGGAAAGTCTTCATTAAATTGCTGGTATAATTGAGAAGTCGAAAAAGGTTTAGGGACTAATGTGTTAACAAAAAGAAAAATCATTGGAAAGCTGAGAGAGCTACAAGATCCTATTCTGTTAAATAAGTTACCAGAAGAGTCTGTTTGGTATATTACAGGATTGCAGGAGAAAAATCGGTGTATTAGCAGTAGGGACTAGAAAGAAGACACAAATAAGAAACAATCATTTTTACCCAGAGGTAAGAAAGTATAGGTTGTATGAGCTAATTTTATTGAGTTCCATTATTCTGACTCAAATATTAATTTGGGGAGCTACAGTGTTAGATAAATATTGTGTTGGAAAATGTCTGCCTATCTATTACTTTTCAAAGTTCATCCTCAAGGAGAAAACTGATTTTCTGTGCATCATTCTTGGAGAAATGAAGCTGCCTAAAGCATTTTAAGTTCCCACCACTAACACCCCATATGCTTATACTGGCATGTGTTCAAACTGTCATTCTCTGTTGTGCATTCTGCTCACACAAGAAAAATTATTAAAAAGGCATTTAACATATTTTAGCTTTTATTATAGTTTAATGGGTGTAATAAAAATTAAGAGAAAGTTGCAGGTACCATAATGTTCCCAAAACTTAGCAAGGACTCTGCTTAAGAACTGCTGCTCTACAATATTTGCAGGATAGCTCTGTTTTGAAAATCAACCAATAATACATGTAGTATGTCATACTGCCTATGCTGACTACCCGATTGTGTGTATGGTTGTTCTGGTGCTCTTTTGGAAATACCAAAACATACCATAGATGAAAAATATGAAAAGAGTAGACTTTCTACATAGAGGTCAAACATGAATCAAAATGGATAAGCTTTTTTTTTTTTTTTTTTGATTCAGAAACCAAAATGTATGGGTTTGGTTTGTGTCAAACTCATTTGAAAATTATTCAATCCATTTACAAAATTCTAAAGATTTTTTCAAAGCAGAAATTTTTCAACATTAAAAGTAATTTTTAAAGTGTTAAACATTTTTCTTCACATAGTTTCAAATTCTTCCCCTTATTACCTTCAACATTATTATCTGAATCCAATCTACTGCCAATGTTCTTTCCTCCCAGAAAACCCGTGAATATTTGTGCCAATTTATCCACAGCTAGACCTAGATTTATACCGTGAAATCTTTTGTTTCTCATGCTGTCGCAGTTTACCATATAGCAATACATTGCATATATACCATGTCTGTATCTGTACTACTGTATCTGTAGAAAATCTACGATACCTTAAATAAGGTTTGACTAGAACTCTGCTGTAACCAAAATCTAAAGCTGTGATATTTAACTAAATGTTACAGTATTGTGTTGAAGCTCTTCCTACCTGAAGAAAAAAATGGAAGGACTTGTGCTTGCAGAGCTACACAGGACAATTCCAAGGAGAAGAAAATTAGAATGAAAGGTTCTGCCTTGAATTTCACTGAAAACACTGGGATATTCCAAATATCTATTGCTTTATACAAAGCAGATGGTGTTTTAACAGTTTTTGTCTTCCCCACTGGTGTGTTGTCCACATACAGCATCCAATGATAAATTGCATTTCATTGGCCGAGTTATTTCACAAACCATAGCACTAAAGGAAGATTTCTGAACAAGACGACTACTTATGAACAGTCTGCCATCATGGCATTCTTGTGTAAGCCTCTTCTCCACTTTGTTTATACACATTCTGTATGTGGCAATCTATCAACGAATGTTAAATATGAAGACTTCAAAATAGAAACAGCAGTAGGCTGTTTATTACAGATTCAAACTTTGGCAAATAAGCCCCACTAGGCATCTCTTGGAAAAGCTATCAGAATTACTTCTGTTTTCTTGCTTGAGATGAAAAGCCCCCTATTGGCTGCCAATATTTGTATATTTTTACATTTGGATTATCTGTGCAGAATTCAGTAGGCATAGTTAGTCCAGGAGAAATAACAGATTTGTGTGCCCAGAAACATGCATTTGGAGCACTGATAGCCTTTTTCTACCCTACTGTGGAAACTTTACTGGGAAAGGAGGGCCTAAAAATACTGTAAAGGTTTCACAAATATAATGTTCCCTCTGGAAAGGTAAAAGCTATAAAGATTGGAAAGGTCTGCATATCTGTACTCCATGGTTTGAAAGGATCCAGTCATATCGTGCTGTGTCTGAGACTACGTTCATTGTCTGCCTTTCAAGATGGCATTGCAGGGGCTTTGCAGCAAACATTCTCTACAACTTACTAGTACTGCCATCTACACTTAAATCAGCCCAGCAAGGAAAAGATTCTGCTAGAGATACATGTGCTTTACAAGAGCATTAACTCCCAGCATCGCTTTGCTAAGCTGTGATCTGACAGACTATGGGGCAAACACAGTGTGAAACTGGGGCTTAGTAGGAGGACAGTTAGTTAATGCTTTCCTGATCTATGTTTGTTTCCCTGCTTCAGCTAAATTTGTTTGTGTTTTCTTTTTTACTGGCAGAGTGGATCTTGCTGTATTCAGAGTCAGACAAGATATCTGGTTTATGCTGCTAGAAAGGCCCAGGAGAAAATTAGGAAAAAAAAAAAACAAAAACAAAAAAAATCCAGCACAAAAGCTGAATTTTCATTATAATTTGACTTTAATTAACTCTAGTCTTACAATATTAGGCTAACTAGACAGGTGCATCAAAAAATCACCCTGTGCTCATTTGAAGAATCGGGCCATCATAGCCCTTGCTGAGAGGGACAGTCTTTACTTATGTAAATTGTCACACTGGCTTTGAAAGGCCAGCTCACATCAGTAAAAAATGATAGGTCTGGTTGTAAATTGATATTCTCAGAATGCATTTACTATGATTAAGATTTTCCCGTTATTATTTGATCAATTGATTGATACATACAACATATTTTCTTTCCCAAAAGAAAATGAGATAATAAAGAATTACTGATGAATGAGTGATTACACATCTTTTTTACACCAGGAATTTTCATCAAGTACTTAGAGCTGAATATAAGCCAATGTTAGTAATAAACAATCTTCATAAAAAATATGTTGCTGGAAATGCACTTAACTTATCAACACTACCATATCTAATTTCAGCAATGCTATTTAGATTATTATACATACTCTGGACAACATATTACATTAGATCAGATTTTCAGACTTCTGTAATAAATGGATGGTAGTAGAATTTCCATCTTAACATAAAGACTTATTGCTTTGCATTCAGATGGATTCTGTAATCCCAAGTTAATTGTTATACATTGAGTTACTACGTTTAATCATTAATGCTGCAGGTAGGCAGACATAAACAGATCACTGAAACTGCAATACAACTGTGGATTATTCATGCTAATATCCATTTTATTTTTCTCAAAGATAGGTCTTTCGGTGTTGGTACACTGTATGCTATACAAATATATTGTTTTCTTTCCATGCTGCTGCAGTACAATATATCATTTGTTACATCATCGTATCAGAGCCTGACATAACTTTGCATCCTGAATATGAATGGAAATTATTCTTTGGTTCTTTCAATTATGATAAATAACCTGGTGCCACTGTACTTTTACAGCATTTCAGTCACTTTCAAAATTCGAAGTATGAAAAAGCCCTTCCCCTGAAATTACAAAAAAACCCCACTCACATACATGGCTTGCTTTTTCCTACTTCTTGTTTTATGTCTTCACATGCCCAAATGCTGTAGTGAATTGCAAGTTCTCACTTCATACTTTGATAGTAAAACTACTTTGGTTTTCCAAGCAATTTAACAAAGTTTAGGCTGCTAAAATTAGTCTGGCTTCATGACAAGGGGTGTCTGGAGGAACTGGGATTATAGGAATGGCAGATAGGGTATACTACTTCTATATTAATTAGTACGGACCACTGGCAGCAGAGTCACTAAGCAAGACCTTTTCCCTCAACACTGTACTGCATCACTTGTAACTAAATCCTCATGCAGCCCACAGGGAAACCTTCCAGTAACATACACAGTATTTGTGGGTGTTTTCTTTAATAAAAACTTAGTCCTGAGCTCTGCTCACTTACATAGTGCTGTGCTTCTTATAGGAGTTCTTCATTCCAGAGTAAATTTCACCCACTAAGAGGGGCGGGTTTCTTCTGTACTGTAATGAAGTTATGTCTGAGAAGGAACACAGGACACAGGAACTGAGAGAAACACAAGGAAACATGTTGAGATGGAAATATATTTTCCATCTCTCTCTCTTTCTCAAATCAAGAGCTATGTTCCCTCATTCCAGCAATAATACATTAAAACATCCTATGTGATGCATGTCTTTCTTTTAAAGAATGAGCATATTTAATGAGCTGAATCAATAATATCAATTATCATTAGTACCACAAGTTTGAGAGAGGCAATCTGTTACATTAACTCTGGAAACGTACAGCTGGTGAACATTTTTCTACATGTTTAAAATAAATTGGTAATCTTTGTAGATCAGAAGAGGCAGGAAAACACAATGACCAATTCAAAGAATGATGCCCCAAGACCATTTATGTTCTCAAGGCACAATGAAGTTATTTATTTATGTGTTACTGTTTAAGGATTTAATCCTATATAACATCCCAGAGTACATTTAGAAGAGTAATTAGGCATCAGAAAATGTAGGTAGGTTCAGTTCTCACTGAACTCAGAAAAATATATGACTATTAACACAATTCCATGTTAAATCTGCAGATAAATTTTCATTTTGATAATCTATGGACTTAAAACGCCTAATTCATGTTTTCCTGAATTGAAACTGGTCCGGACCAGTTCTGTGGGCAGACAGACAGAATAAGCAGTTGACTGTGATGACAGACTTCCCAGAAAACAAAGCAGCCGTTGTCTTTCTGCCTACTTTACCTATACTTTCACCCCTGAGAGCTGGACTTGTTACAGTCTTTTTGGGGCTGCACCAGTTGGTAACTAGTAAGAGGAGAGAAAGGAGATGTGATCCCTCCCAGTGAAAGCACTTTTCTCTTATCTGTCTGTGCTGGTCACAGCAGGAACAGCAAGCCTGGTGGTCTGAACTTCTGTCTCTGCTTCTCTGTCGCTTGCATGATTCCTGTAACCTCCTCTCCTTTCTGTGGCAGGTGGGACCTAGACCTTGTCAGGCCCCATCCCTTCATCTGGGGTAGCATCATAAACTGCTGAAAGCTTTTAAAACCTCCCTGTTGTAGCTAGTCTGCATCTTTTTATGCCTAAATAACTATACACATGTGGCTGTAGGAATTCCCATTTTATTTGTTAAAGTTTTTAGATGATTCCCATTCTAGTTGATCCGAAGATTTTTTCCATTCATCTGTACACTAATAATTGTTTGTTAAGATAGGATACATTTACCTCATACCTGTTCAGTGGATTAAGTTGTCTGTTCAACATATTTTTCTCACTGAAATTCAGCAGATTTAAGGCACCTCACTCTTTTTTGAGAAAGTACTTGGCTTTTCTTATCAATCTGTAATTTTCAGCTTGAAGAAACACTTGTACCTTCAGGGAGCAATGTACTCTCTTTTCCCAGTGGCTTTTAATTTTGTTTACTTTCTCAAGTACCAACAAGAATATGCTGTAGTATTGTAACAGTCTCTTGTCAGATCCAAAGAATATATTTTTACCAAGCAATTGCTTCAGTCTGCTATGGAAATGCAATATGGTATAATTGATCTAATCTATGCTCCAAATCTCAGTAACATTATAGAAACAATCTCCCTCAGAAAAAAAGAAAAATAAAGTAGAATTGCAATAAACTGTTCTCCATACGTTTGAACCCTGAAAAGCCTCTCTTAGATCACCTAATAAATCCAGGACCAACCATATCTTCATTTGTTCATTAGGTACTCAGTTTAAAAGAAAAAAAAAAAAATCAATACTTGTTCCTGTCTCATTTCTGAAGAATGGCACTGAGCCATTTGAGGTCTGGAATGCCTTCAAGTGAGTGACATGCTCAGACAAAGTTCAAAACCTCAATATCACCTCAGCTCATTTTGAACATCAGTCACAGGATTCTGATTTTTGATGGGATCAGAATTAAAGCAGAGGGAGAGAGGGAAGCACACGCTATGTCAGCAGAAGAATGGATACTGTTTGGAGAAGGGGGAAAAATATTCTTGCCATTCTTTAGCAAAGTGCTATCACAAAACAAAAAATCTTTATTGTCCTTAGAGTTCATTTTACTTCTGTAGCTATTTGGAAGGTGTTATAGTTATAGATATAACATAGACATTAAGATTGTACTTAGGTGAAATAGGTAAGATCTATTAAAGTTGCAAATTAGATTAAAATATAGTAAAGTTTTAGGTATGGTATCTTACAGAATTTTCTGAAGATTTATTTTTAGGGCTTTCAACTGCATGTATCTTACTCTGAGAGTGCAGAGAAAGAAGGTAATACTTCTTTTACAGAATCACTGGAATTATTCAGTGTGTGAAAAGCCCTATTATGGTGTCTCAGTTAAAAAAAAAAGATATTGACAAACTGAAAGGGCATTCAGGACTGAGGCCTTGGAAAGGCTGATCAATGAGAAAAGACTTAAATAAATAAATATGTATGGCTTATCTTAAAGGTGACTTTACAAAAGTTTGAATCACATCACTGTTAAACCTGGTTCTTTAGGATGATTCTGGGAGAAAGTATAGCCAAATCAGACAAAGCTACTTAAAGAAATAAAAACTGAATTACATAAGTATATAGCTACATACATTACAGAAGAATCTTTCTTGTTCAAAATGATCACAGAAGTACAAACTTGTTGTAAACAAATCATGTAATAATATTATGTAGACATTTACCATTGGAAAAGATATGGACTGAATGATTTAATAGGATTTCTAGTATCTGACTTTCTGTAAGTACTTCTCCTTTGATATAAGTATCAAACAAACGGACTTAATCATTCACTAGATACAGTGAGTGCCAAACCTGCATAAATTAGGACACAATCAGGCCCAGTCCTTCTGTATTGTAGAGTCTGTTTTCCAGATGTGACATTTCTTATGAAGAACTTCAGAAGGGCACTTACTAAAATTGAGCTGTCAACATTATTGTGACAAGGAGGATATTCTTAATTTTTCTCTTTGATGCCTTGGGATTTTTTGGAGGAAAGGTGTGTATATACACATAACTTTAAATATATGTATTGCATCATAGGAAATTGTGCCCTAGCACTCAGATCTTCAAACGTTCAAGAGTGGCATTAGTCAAAGGGTTATGAACTTTAAGCATCAGGGCAGCTTCAGAAACTTGTTCTTTTTTTCAACTCATTTATAGCCACCATCCTCTCAGAAGGCAGCAGTCTAACTCCCTTAAGAGACATCATCCAGTAGGGGAGAATGAGGTCCACATCCCAATAGTTTCCAAGCTTTGCTATTCCTTGGGTGTGAGTATAAAGAAGTGGTGCTCTATGGACAGTATCATCCTTTGCTATCGCTACCAGCATCATTTGGCATAACTTTACAATTTCCTGTATTGACAAGAAGTATCGAGGGGCTGGCAGGTGGTATGTCGCCTGTGAACTACTGCTTAGGGTAAACTGACTCAAACTATGCCTTTTCAACCCAGGCTTTTAAAAACTGGAGTTCAGATTTATGGTGTCTGTGTTAACTGTACATTTTTTCTATTAATTTCTTTGTTGTCTGCAGGATTTGCTTTCTGGTGCAAACAAACACGGGGAGAAGAAACAGCATTTTCTTTACATACATATTTGACTAATGCCACCTTTGGTCCCAAATTCTAACTTGTCACCACCCCCTCTGCTAATGCAGGAGCAAGACACTGCTTCACCAGACAGGCATATGATGCCTCTTACAGAGGATTAAAATGCCTATCTCTGAGAGACAAAAAGGGAATACTTTAATGTTTAATATTAAATCATTCTCCTAACTGGAGCAAAGCTATAAAAACAATAACAACAGACTCCTAGAGGAGCTGAGATTCAGTCTTTATCTAACAGAGGAGAATACGCAATTATAAAGCTATCAAGGCTTTAAAACCATAAATATAATTAAGAATAAAGATATGCAGAGAAAAATACTGATGTAAACTCTTCATGGCATTAAAATAACTGAGTATTATTATAATATGAAGGAAAACACTCTGCCATAATAATAATAATATGACCCCACAACTGCCAGTTTGCATACAGGAGTATGGAGAATCTCAAGTGTCTCACCTCAGCTGTGTATTGCTCTCTCCAGTCAACATCCATCTAGGAAGAGACTTCACTAAAATTCACACAGAATTTTAGGCACCCATGTTTGCAACAGGGGCTCAAACTCAAGGGCTGAGAAAAGGAATATTTGCAAGGCTGGTGTAAGAAGGTACAGGTAGAAATCCTCTCTCAGCAGTCTGATGTACTATTAATAGAAGTCATGAGGTAAAGCATATCAGCAGGTGAAAAATGCTACCGTGAAAATTGTAAAAGCAGCTATATGCAAATAAAGCATTCATCTAAAGGTGCACTATTGCATCAGTCATAAGGACACAGGACATCAGGATGGGAGAAGGCCAGTGTAAACTAGCTAAT
The DNA here is from genome assembly GCF_964188355.1 of Buteo buteo. NCBI lineage: Eukaryota > Metazoa > Chordata > Aves > Accipitriformes > Accipitridae > Buteo > Buteo buteo. The sequence goes on along the minus strand of NC_134181.1, from coordinate 8,074,999 downwards.
GTTGTTTTATTTATTGGGGAGTGTTACCTTCTTTTTCCTCACTCTCTCTTCCTTTTTCTTTTAAAGAATTCTCTGTTAATTCCTTTAGGGTATAGCCTTTCTTCAGTTTAAATTCATGTTCTCTTAAGTGCTGTGACACTGAATCAAGTCACTTTTCTCCAGCTATCCCTTTATTCTTTTCACAGTTGTGTATCCTGTACTGCAATGCAGTAAAGTCTCAGTCTCCTGTTTTGCAATCTTTCCGTATCTCTAATGACTGAGCCTTTGTTTTCTGTGTCATTTTCAGGGGCCTATACCTTCAGGATTAAATCTAGGAGTTCCCTTCCCTATCAGGTCTTTTATTTGTTCTCCTCTCCCCTCCCCTAATTTAGCAGAGGTATTGATATATTAAATAGTAACATTTTCACATTTTTTTCTTGTCTGTGTTTATTACTTTTAGCATTTTCAGCATCTCTTTCCAGTCTGCTAGCTTCTGTCAGTATCCTATGCCATAACAAATGTTCCTGATCTACAAAAAATGTTGCCCTGCTCTCTTTATCCATCCCTTTTACACTATCTGTTGGTTGATCACATGTCCTTGTTATTGATGCTCTAATTAGATTGTTCCTTTTCCAATATAGTGATAATTACCTTCTAATTTTCTTTTGGCCATCTTCTGAGTTTTTATATTTCTACTAAAGTTTTCTCCCCCCTTTTTCAAAACTTTGAAAGAGAATTCTTCAAAATTTTTCTCTATACTCTGTGTATTGGACTGGTGATATGGACATTTAACAGTAATAATTTCCTTTATAGGCTGCTACAATCTTATTAAATTGTACCCAACATTCAGGCTTTCAAGACTTGCTTCTCAGAATTTCAGACCTTATACCTTTGGCCTTTACCATGCAAAACAGACAGACGTATTTTCTTCTACTTCAAATGGGTCTGGATTTGAGCATATTTAAAATCATCAGCTATAACTTGGAGCCTATCTTTCGGAATCTTTTGGAACCGCTCAAAGTTTTGCTAGTTTTAAATATAGCAGTTATTTACTTTCAAAGGGGGTGTCCTGCAAATGTTAGATGTGAGATTTTCAAATAGCACTGCTATTTCTCAGTAAGGTAAGACATCTGTCCCTTTTTAAGGAAAAACTATTTACGACCAGTTGTGGCTAGATACTTTATGTTGAATGCTAAACCTATGTCTCAACATAAGCTAGACTCCTCATGTTGGTAATGTAAAAGTTATAGCTTTAGGATACACAAGTACTATCTGAGGTCTTCACAATCCTGGGGTGAGTATCCTATTGTCAAAACTCACCAATGTCAATTGGCTTATCTCCATTACACACAGTTTGAATGGGAAGTGAGCGAGGCATAGCTGAGAAGTGTTTTGGAAACTGGAGCATGTAAGAATAAATTATTGCCTTTTCCCCACTTTGGTTTAAGCCATCTGTTCAGCTCAACTCAGAAGCTTGGAAAGGAATTAAAAAAGAAAGACCCTTCAGTCAGATACAGGGCTCAGGTGAGCAGCAAATTTGAAGTGTTTAATTACCTGACCCATATGAAAAGAAATCAGTTGATTCCTCAGACTGCTCCTATGGAAAGCCCTTGCTCTTATTGGCAGAAATTGCAATGGAAAAGGCATCTGTGCTATTGTAGCCAGATAGCTATGCAATTTGCGCCAGAAAAATAGTTTTGGGTTGTACTTGAACATGAAATTGGTAGCTGTGAAAATGACCTGGTATAAGATCTTAGTCCTCACAGGTTTGGGGAGGCAAGACTTTGAGAGGGTAGGATTTTAGTAGGTCCAGAAGAAAATCTATATCCAAAGATGTGAAAAGCTCATCCTTAATTATTCATATCAGGTAATTTTATGGGCTTGCATTTATGATCTTCAGTTTTTTTCACTTCCAGGCTGGTAAGGCATCACATGATACCTATTCATTGTGTATGAAGTAATTTTATAGCCTCTATCAGCTTTTTGGAAACCGAATATTAATATCATGATTATAATCTTGGCTGATGCTGCCAGCACAAGTTTATTTCTCTAATTATTTGAAATTATCTGGAAGTATTCCTTGATTTATTGTAATAGTCATCTTGGTGTACAATACTGCATATACTAACAGTAATACACTTACCAGGGTTTGTGAATAAAGGTTATTTAAACAACATTTTCATTGAACAAAAATAGAGTGAAATATTTTACACTGCCAGCTTTCCATTTGAGAGAAATTGATAGCAGCTGAATGGGCAGTATGAGAGTTTGCCATACTCAAAAACTACGAATTCTAGGAAGGAAGCATATTAATATTTTGGGGGAAGAAAACACAATGGAGGGAGACAAAGAATCAAGATGATTTTATGGCAAAGTCTTTCACTTTTATTTGTAGGACAGAATAGCTGGTCTACCTGCCCTTCCTCCTTCACTCTCCAAACAATACTTTTCAAGGAAAATGCTGGTTCAAAATGGTACCAAATGCACTTTTTCAGTAAAATTCCAACTGACAAGGTTTCAGAAGGGCAACAGCAAGCTGTCAGTAAAAGGATAGGACAATTAGGTGGAAATGCTACTTCATGTCAACTTCTGGTACAACTAATGACATTTTGCACTTAAAAAAGATGCAACTGAATTCTGAGTGACACTGGCTGTGGATACAAGCTGGCATAATTCCACAGACTTCAGAAGAGCTGCAGCATCTAAAACCAGCAGGCAATCAGGCAACTGGTCATAAATTGTCCATGAGATTTTTTCGTAGCTTTAAAAATAAAGGTTATACTGCTTGGACTAAGGTTTAGTCAAGCTGTGTATGAGGGCTGTATTAGTAATTCAGTTCAGACCTTGCTAGCACTCAAACTTAGAGGTTTGAACAGGCTTATGGTTAAGGTTCCTGCATATCAGTTGTGATTTTCCTAGGAAGAACATTAAGTACAAAATACAAAACAATAGATGGGTCTAAAATTGCTGTCCAGAAATCTCCACTGGGCTGTCACTTAAACTACAGAACCCTAAACTTCAGGTGGAGCTTACTGTTTGACCTTGAAGCTTTATAGCCATCCCTGAATAAGCCCCCAAATTACTCTTCACAAGGCTAATAGCTCAGCTCAGTTGAACTCCATAGTCTAGATGCTACTCCATATATCTTCCTTCCCCAGGAGAAGATTTTTTTTTTTTAACTTGCCTATGACTATCAAACAGGAAGCTGCTTCTACCCAATGGCTAGCTCCACTTCCCTTGAAAACCTGGCTGCTATTGTTTAACCCACTAGCTTCTTTTCTTAGTATACATTAGTTTAATTACTAGGCTGCTTAGATAGGTATGAGCCCTGGGTGGAGGGCTGGGGAGTTCTTTCTCCTAGGAATTAAAGTACTCATTTGGAAGTAGGTCTGTACTTAGCTTCCTCCTCTATAGAAAATATAACTGAATTTTGCGTTCTACAGAAATTGCATTAAAAAAACAGAAAGGAGAAACAGGCCTTGGAGCAGGGACCAAATTTAACGAGCACCTTAAACACTGCACTGCCAAGTTATCCATCCTTTCTGACCTTGTGAATTTTGAGCTTTTTTTCTGCACAAAGGTACTGCTCTAAAAGAACAACAGCATTCCCCACCTCCTGAGTAGCCTTGTGTCTTGCAAGCCTTGTGTTTTGGGCACTCATCTGGAAGATAAAAGATTAGGTTTGAAGTTCAGACAAGAGGGAATTCAATCTGTGCTTGCCTTTTACAGGGCAAGCATTCTTACCACTTGGCTATTGTACAGAAAAGAAAGACTCTGTATCTCCTTCTTCAGCTGTGTTTTAAAAGAAAAATACGAATACTGTTCAAAGGGACTAGGTCCCTGCTTTCAGCAAGGGGTGCTTGCTAAAGATCTGAAGTTCTTGGAGAGGCCTAAGACCCAGAGTAGATTAATATTTAGTGGTTTAACTTGCTCTTGGGTACCTGTAGATTGACTAAAAGAAGGTCCCTGTTCAGCCTGTTGGCTACTTCATTCCCAGTGTGCAAGAGTTAACCCTCCCTTAGGCTGCATACAGTACTCGACAAAGGAGATAGGAGCCCTCTTTCATAAGATAAGATTCTGGATTCCGCTCAGCAGACCAGGACCTTGAAGGACAGCCACCACAGCACTGAGCCCTCCAACCCCACATGGCATCCAGACTGTCACTTCTCATATTCATGGCAGTATGTTTCAGAGTTGGGACTTTTTGCATTTTTTGTTTGGTTTTAGGTTTTTTTTTTTAAAGTCCTTGTAATATAATCGTAAATTTCTTTTTTTTTCCCTAAAATAATATGATCCAGGTTTTCAAAAGAGCAGATGTTTTCATCTGCTGTAGTTCAGCATATACAAGACCTGCAAAAATTTTGTATAAAAAAAACCTCAGTATGTCCAGAGATATAGAAAATGGTATAGGTACCAATGAGACAGAACCAACAGTTATTCTTAGAAAATCTGACATGGTATGTTTACTGAAAAGCACCTCCACCTCATGAATATTCCAGGAAGCTTTGACCCTTTCAAAATTTCCTGTAGTGATGAAAAATGCCACTTTTCCATGGGCTATTTTTTCTGGTTTATGTGATGCTTAGATGACAGTTAGAGAAGCGTAGCAACATGTACAGTATTAACTACTGATGACATAAATAGGCAAATACCTAACTTATTTATTTTTCACCTTTTTTCTATTCGAAGGTATCCAAACATATTCAGATGTTCTCAGCATATGTGAAATAGAGCATAGAGATAATATGAAATAAAGGCTACTGCCTAAAGAGCTGACAAATGTGATACTTCTTTTAACTGCAGGAAAGGTTCAGATTATGCTGCTAGACTGAAAAAGATCTTATTTGGAGAATCATGCAGAGATGACATTTAAAATAAATGTTTGGATTAAGTGAAGAAACTTCATAGGTTAGTATGGCATGAAGGAGACACTATGCATTTGTGAATGGCTGAGATCTATGGTCCCAGACAAAGGAGGAAAAACACTTGCTCAGTTTCCCTAGAATCTTACAATACAAATACAAATACACTGGCAAGATGGAACTTATCTTTTGCTTTAAGTCTTCAAAAAAAAAAAAGTGTCTTCCTTGCAATGGGGATAACAACATGCAAAAATACCTGAGCACTCAGTTCAGTCTTGATACTTGGTACTCTTGGTACTTTCTACAAAATCCCGGCCAGACTTTGTAATATATAAGCATCAGTTCCAAAAGAACATCAGAAAAGTAAAAGCTTTATGTGCTGTTCTGGAATCCAGGAAAAAATGTGTAGCCTTAGGCATAGTATTTAAATGAGTCTTTCAAGATCCTCATGAATGTTAGCTCAGACACAGTTTATCTACCAGGGGGAAACCAGAGATTCAGTTTCACTGCCAACTTTCTTAATAAACATGAGCCACTGGCATTGTCCAAAGTAGAGTAGATAAGCAGAAGTTGCACATCCCACTCATTACTATGCTATATTAAAGCTTAGTACAGTTGAGAGAACAACATTTCAGAAGTTATTTACAGTGATGTGAACAATTTAGTCTATAAACAAATGAGCAATAAATATCCTCATCCAGGAGATTAAAAAAAAAAAGAAGTTAGTTTTTACAAAAAAGTCAAAACACTTCAATTATCAAAGAAAAGTTAGTGCTTCGGGTGTGTTTAGCAGGGATATTTATTTGATTTATATTTAAATTAGCTAGTGTTCTGTGTACATGCTAGGGAACAACTGCTGCTCTTAAGTCGATACAATACCTGACTGATATTCCAGCTGACGTGGACTCCTAAAAGAACCCTGATGCAATAGAAATGCTGAAGTTTGCTTGGGTTTTACCCTTTTCATAGCACCAATTAACGTCATCCTCAGACTGCAGCAACCCAAAGTGAGCAGTATTAATTGCAATCTTTTCCTAAAGCAGCATATTTTATATTAGACACTCTGAACTCAGAGTACTTATTTTTTATATAGACTCATAACCTAAGGGTTTTGTTGGGTTCCCCAGCAAAGTGTCTGGTAGACATAGCCTGGGCATTTAAACAAGCTGTGAATCTTAGTGGAGATCTGTAACCATACACCATAGAGACCCACTTCCTCCCCACTTACACCAACAGGACAAGGGGACCACTACCAGGTCCCCTCGTGAGGGGTAAGCATTTTTGTTGAAGACTGCTATAAAATCAAAGGCTTTGGCATGCCTTTTGCAGATTGTCTTTTAACTCCCAGGTGTCTGTGAAACACCTATGCAATTTGTGGACCTTGCCTTTAGGTCTATTACAGCCTGAAGATCACCCTTCTCCTCTCTGATAGCCTAAGAGTAAAACTAAAAGAAGTACTAGGGCTGAGAGGCACCGCTTAGCCTGCGGAGGGTAAATAAGGCCCTTTACTAAACCACAGCCTGTACTCCCACCTTTTGGATATATTTTTGAAGAGACAGCCATATCGAACCTCCTGTTATTAGTTTTATTTAGCATGATTGCATGTGCAGATATGTTAATTGTACAAATAAATAACCTGCAAGTAGTTTTCTTTACACAGATCCAGAAACTTAGGTTGTAATAAATATCAGCATTTAAAAATAATAAATCTGTTTTGTGACACATTAGCCCAATCCATGACATATGCTACCAACCCTGTAGTGTCCCATGTAGTTTAATGAAGTGTATAGGTGTGAAAGTTAGGAGTACATTTTCAAATACAGTCTTTTCTTGTCCAAGAAAACTCCCAGGAAAATAGCACTGCTTTGATTTATACATTTATACACATCAAAATGAAACAGCAGTGTTTATTTTTGTGCCCAAAAAGCTGAGTGGGTAGAGTTTCAGAAGGCAGTTATTTAGCAGACCTGAAATATCTTGATGTAATGCTAAGCAATTGATATATTTTGGCAGTAAAAGCATATTTTTGACTTTGTGAAAATCCTGAAAATAGTAACAGAAAGAATACTATTTTTCTGATCTTTACTCCTACAGTCTCTTAATTTTTCATGTAAAATATATTTGAATTCTTTAAAGTCATCAAACTATTTTTTTTTCCTTTTCTTACAGTGGACTCTAACATGGATCCTCTGATCACTGTTAATTCTATTTTTTTTTCTATATGTCCTGGTTTCAGCCGGGATGGAGTTAACTGTCTTCCTAGTAGCTGGTACAGTGCTATGTTTTGAGTTCAGTATGTGAAGAATGTTGATAACAATGATGTTTTCAGTTGTTGCTCAGTAGTGTTTAGACTATGGTCGGGGATTTTTCAGCTTCTCATGCCCAGCCAGGGCACCTGACCCAAACTGGCCAACGGTGTATTCCATACCATGTGACGTCCCATCTAGTTTAGGAACGGGGAAGGGGGGGGGGGCAGTGATTCGCCGCTGGGGGACTGGCTGGGTGTCGGTCGGCGGGTGGTGAGCAATTGCCCTGCGCATCATTTGTACATTTCAATCCTTTTATTACTACTGTTGTCATTTTATTAGTGTTATCATTATCATTATTAGTTTCTTCTTTTCTGTTCTATTAAACCGTTCTTATCTCAACCCAGGAGTTTCACTTCTTTTCCTGATTTTCTCCCCCATCCCACTGGATGCGGGGGGAGTGAGTGAGCGGCTGCATGGTGCTTAGTTGCTGGCTGGGGTTAAACCACAACATATATGAGAAAACAAATGACAAAGGGAAATGAGATAAATCTGAAATTTTGTGAAAATTCAATAGGCATTATTATTTTACTATTTCTTAGCTTCATTGGATATCTTTTTCATCTACCCACTAATCTAACTTTCTTTACATTTTGTTTTTACTTAAATAAACATTAAACATACTTGCCTACAGTAAGCTCTCTTGTTTTATTCTCTTTGCTCTCCTTTCCCGTACAATAAGCCCATTAATTTTTCATACTTTATTTTCTGAGTTTCTCTTTTGTTATTTGATTCTTAATGAATTCTCTCTTAAGCTTACAATATCAATGCTTATTTATTATGGATGTATTGTACAGGAACATTTTTACTGTGATTTGATTTTTCATCAGAAGACCTTGAAGTTCAATTTATAGAGAAGAAATGACAAAAAAATTCCTTGGGAAATAATCCATGCAAAATAAATATAGGTAATTCAGGAGAGGGGAAAGAAACCCAAAATGAAAACCAAAGAACAACAATGACAGTAAACTGGGAAAATCTCTTTGGAAAGAAAAAAATCCATTCTAGAAGGCAGCCTACATTAAACCAGGCATTCTTAGGTTTTTTGTCCTGTTGGATTCCAAGACAAGTTGCTTAATTTTTTTAAGCCAAAGTTTTAGCCCAGTTTTCATGGAGATTGTATCAATCAAAAGAAACTAATTTTCTACATTTATAGTTACACTAGTAAAACAGAAAAGATGTGTAAGTCAGCGGGACTACATAGCATCACCATAGTATTTGTTTATTTATATTCAGTTAAGAATGTAATTAATAAGAAATATAAGGAGCAGTAGACCTCTAGGCAATGATCTCTACCTGCTTAGGAAACATTAATAAGAGTGCTGTTACTGAGACACAGATGACTAAGTCAAAAGTCTATAGTGCTCATTTGGTATCTAGTCTCCAGCTTGGGAAATTTTAATGTTGATATACTTTTAAGCTTCTATAATTATTGCAAAATCATAAATATGAAATACAGCAGTAATTGCAGATGCTATCGGGCAGAAAGAGTTTCCTAAATAACTATTTACTCCTTTTTTTTTAAATGACATTGCTTTGGTTATCCTAGTAACAATTCCAGCCTAGGCAATGTAGATTTGATTTTATATGATCTTGGACAAGTTGCTTAACTATTCTTACCTACTGTACTTTCCCAACTGGGGGATTGTCAAGATTAATTCATTGATTAGGAGCACTATATAACTGGATTGTAGGCATATTTATGGGCTATAGTAGTTTTCAGAAAAGGTGAGTAACACTGAAAGATGTCAGCAGTGTTTCATGGCATATCTGGAGCATGAAATAAATAAACAGAATGAATGAATAAAGAGTTGGAAAACATTTGAAGAAGCTTAAAGTTTTGAACCAGAGACTTATCTTCTGTTTTACAGGGAGATGGGATTAAAGATTTTACAGTACTTGATAAATCAGCCAGTTCCTCTCTATTATACTGTCCTTCAATGTCCATCTTCTGTAACTGTGAGTATAACTTGAAAAGTTATTGTATGTTTTCTGTATAATGGGACAGAACAAACCCATGCTGTAAGCAATTAATATAGTGATTTTTCCTTTTTTTTGCCAGGATTAGCATTTTTTTTTTATATAGCCACTTGCCTGATTTTGTAAAACAGTATTTGGTATTTCAGAGATGCTCTGATGGAAACAAACCTTCTTTCTTAGTAGAAATTAGGAAAGTGTAGATGTTTTCATTTGGTGAGGCTATTATTTTAACCAGAATGGTTTCATATTCTCCTATCAGTCTGAGTTCTAGATGCAGATGGATGCATAAAGCTCAAGAGGCAACTCAGTTGGAAGTGCTCCCTCTCCTTTGTAGCTCTAGCCAGAAATCCGCCCTGGGTCACAGTCATCCCATACTCAGTACACAAACCAAGCCCAGTCACACTAGAGTGCATCTGCGCAGTTCATATTCCTTCACCAGCCTGTCACTGAATTTTCTGTTTGCAACAAATTTCCATGAGAAAAATTCCATTTGGTTTTGAGTTTTGGTATGACAACTTAGCCAATAATTAGTGTGGGCAGTCTGAACAGTGAAGCAGGAGATAGCTGCACATCCTTTGAATCTTATTTATATCATACTATTTGTTCTTTGTACTCACTCTGAAGAGTCAGGATAAAAATTGGGTTATTTATACAAACCTGCCCTGAAGGAAGAATATTTGAAGAGACTGTTCCATTCCTCTGTCTCAGCAGTCATTCTTTGTCACTTCTCCTTAATTTTTGAGAGTTAATTGTAACCATTTCAGTCTAGATATGGGAGAGACAAGAGTCTGGACTGAGTAAATAAATCTCTTCCTCTAAACTTGGGTTTCTTTTGCATATTTGGTTTTGCTGTCTCCTAAAAAGCTTCTCAAAGCGTACACTTGTGTTAAATTGCTTATAAAGACTGAGACAGATACTTCTCTGTAAACATGTCTGATTGTTCTGTCTGCACAAGCATGATTTTTCACACTTAATGGGGGCCTTGTTTTTTCTTCATGAAGGCAACTGAGAGGGGAAAAAGGATGTCCTAGAAATTAAAGAACTGGTTTGAAACTTGAGAGAGCTAAGCACTAATCTCAGTCTAGCTAAAATTTTCCATGTAACTGGAAGTCATATCAGGGCTTCTGTGCCACAACTGCAGGTTTGTCAGCCTGTTCTTACTCCCCTGTGACTTACAGGAGTAATTTTTAGCTGATGATTTCCAGCTGCCTTTGCAAACCCTTTGTGCCAACTTGTGCTTTCAGTAAAAGCCTTCCTGTGCCATATTTCTCATTAATACACATACACACCCACTCTCATTTCAGATTTTTACTGTCATAGAGTCAGTGCAGTAAGAAATTATCAAAATTATTCTTCATGCATTGTAAGCACTAATAAAGATGTGCTCCTTTCAGGATCTGCTTTTTGTTAATGCCAGAGAGTATGGAATAAATGCCTGTGTAGGCTGAGATTTTATGCAATTTACATTCAATTGCTGAAAATGTTTCTTACCTCTTGGGTAAACATTATCAGGAATATACCATGTTTTTCCTTCAGACAAGGTCATTGATGAGAAATGAACAGAAATACTGTCAGCCCCTGAATCAATGTAACAGTTTTGACGAGTTGTTTTATAACATGCTGCTTTGCCACAAAACAAGACAACTCCTTTGCCAAATAGGAGTGAGTGTAACAGTTGTTACCTTTCAACAACTCTTCATTTCTGATCAAAAGATAAGGAGGTAATTTTTTGAAATATGTTACTCCAAAAAAGCTTAGCTGCTAATAGTTCCAAGAATCCTTTCTATGTGTATGCCATGTTCATTTTTTGCAATGATCAAAAGTAAGGGAACCCTGCTGATCAAAAATAAAGGAACATGTTATTTTGACACTTTGAGATAAACTTTGCTTTCTGCACTGATGAGAATTTGGAAATTGTACATGGCCCTACAACAATTCAGTAAGTATATTAAAGAATGCAAATCTTCAACCTTGTAAAACATCCACAGGGAGAGAGGACTTTGCATTCTCCTTCAGGAGAACAGGATTTCAAATGCTGTAAATTATTTATGGCCAGATAGTATGTAAGAAAAATATTTAATGTTTACACTTAATGTGAAAAAAATAGAAATGTGAATTTTGCCTCAGGTAAATAGTAGCTCTTGACAGAATAAATTTACTAGTCACAGGCAGAGTTCATGTTTGCCTTTTAAGTTTTGGTGGGGAGTGAGGTAGACAATTGAAATAATCACTGAAGAATGACTACATGTTAGCAGAAAAGAGGGTTTCTCTTCAGCCATTTCGAGAAGAGCAGTAAGTCTGTCTACTGCAGTCAGAATTTGTTCAGTGTTATATAACCCAAAGATATACTCAGTAACCATCTTCGCTCACATATGAGTTCGTAGTAAGATTTTTCTGCGTGTATCTATACAACCCTACGACAAGTGCTACTCTATACTTACATGGTTACATTCATACACAACATAGCAGATCTTAAATTAATTTTTAAAAATTCTCACAAAACCATTAGAAATATCTGACAGAAAATGCCTGCATGAAAAAAGCCTGTGACATTCCAGGCATATGAGAAACCAGTCCTGACCTTTCTCTTTGTATTGGTTGATCAAGGTGAATAGCAGCAGCTCCATTTATATAAGATTTCCAGTAGGATACTAACTGTATATTATCCTGTGTAGATTCTATGGTAAAAGAGCAGTTAATTATTTGGTCAAATTTCGGAAGCTAGTCTGGCACCAGCAGATACTGGTTTCTGTTCACCTTCGTATTTATTTAGTTGCCTTGGAGGAGAGAATAAAGGTCGCTCACAACATGATGATTACTATCGTCAGCTTGGTGGTGGACTTGCAGCTTCTAATCACTGGAAGGGTTTCTTCTCATTTGCTCCAATAGATAGATGGATCTGACAGAGCAGAGAAAGGTTTTTTTCCTTTTTAGTTTTTTTTTTTTTTCCAGATCAGTGAGTGGAACTGGCAAAATGTTTATGTCAGAGTTTTTATTTCTAGGAAGCTGCATGTGTGGGCTGACCAGAGCTGTTCATGAAATTACATCTTTCATATATCTATTTCTGCAAAATATATATATATATAAAAAATCACTTATGCCCTCTTCTCTATGTTTGAATCATCTATCACTTACCTCATCATGGAAACTCTTCTAAATTAAACTGTCCTCATTCCTGCTCTTAGGAGTTGTTGTGGATATTTTGCTAACATCCAGTAGAGCTACACTTACGAGTGACTGCAGAGCTGTGTGTAATTTTGCCTCTAGTAGCTCAGCACTATCATGTTCCCTCCTGCCTCTTGTCCGTCTGCTCTTTCCAATCCTGTAATCACGTTCCCTTGATTTTCAGCTGTGTGTGCCTGGAACTATCCTTCTGATCTTGTATGCAGGCACCGTCTCTCTCTTCCTTTGAATTCCTTGCTGAAACATTTCTTCAGACAATTATTTCTACCCTTTATTTATAATCAGTGATCTCTCCTGAACTGTTGCTTCTTGTCTTGTCTTGTTTTTATCTCATATCAGATTATAAGAGCTTTGAGTAAGGGAATATGTCTTGCTATGTCTTTGTAAAATGCTTCATAAACTTACAGTGACAGCAACGATAATTCATGGTATATTTCCACTCAGATCAAGGAAGTACTGCTTACTTATTCTGGGCAGCACACATTCCTGTGGGCTACTGAATTCAGGTTTATCAGGGCACTAGACTATCCTGATAATTAAAATTTGCTATTGTGATCATCAGAAGTGGTGTGACTCTTCCTTGCATTAATTCACCAAAGTTCCTCCTGACCTAAATATGTCTGTCAGTGGCACTGATGCAGCTGATACAGGGTACGCTGGCTTGCTGCTCTGATAGTGGTGGTGGGGGAAGCAGACAAGAGGAAAGAGAGGAGGCTACTGTCTCTGCATGATTATTAAACATGCCATTTCTTTTTTTCATTGTACTTGAAAAATAATTTCTGTCAGATGTTAAGAAAGGCAAAGCTAGCTTTTGCCTTCCATCTCCAGCTCCATCGCAAAGGAGCTGCATGGAAGCAACTAGAACTTCTTCTAAGGCATCATTTTCTTTAAGAAAATGCAGAAAGGCCAATTGTTCTCTGGGAACGAAAAGTTGAAGAGCTATCCTGCTGTACAGTTTTAATGGCTGCATATGCTATTTGGTTTATACTATTTATCAGAAATTCAGTGCTCATGCCAAGACATTTCTGTGCCTTGCCAGAGTGCAGTCAAGTCAGAGTTTCACTACAATTCCAAAGAGGGAGGCTAATAAATTACAATAAAACATTATATTCTACCTCCAAGCTGTCAGTGACTGAATGTTTAAATTGCAGTAACTAGCAAGTGGTATTTTTCTTTGTGGAAAACAATGGAATTTTTCTCGCCAGTATTACAGTATGATGTTTATAGCAAATCATGGGATACCTTCAGTACTATAAATATAATCTGCTAGTAATACATATTACAGTCCTCATTAAACTTTTAAGAATAGCTACAATATTTGCCGTGGAAACAGCTTTCTCCCCTCTAACATGCTTCATCATTTATCCATCAGCAGAAAGCTGAGTTGAATTTCTTCATAAAATGAATATACCCATTCCCCTTTCCCTCCTTTGTCACCATTCTTAGTTTGCTACTCAGAAATGGAGCTGGGTCCCTAATTTAAGAAACTCTGCATATACCACTGATTGCCAAAAGGCTTTGTAAAGTGTAATAGAGACAAGGGTACCTTCTCAGCCACATTTTGTCCCAATAGAAACCCACACCAAGTATTTCATTGCAAACCCTTTAGTAGTGATTTGCAATAGTCCAATTTAGAGGTCACTTAAGCATGAAAACAGTGTACAAGAAAATGTATAATGAAACAATATCAGTAATAGCATATTTAAATGAACAATATCAGTAATAGCATATTTTAAATGTTTCATTAAGTCTGAATTGTTATATTGTAGTACTACTGTGAAATAGCTACTACTTTCTGTAACAAGATTTCTTTTCTATATGTATTATTGAGACTATGCAATTGCACAGAAACCAAAATATTTTAAAAGTCAAAATATTTTTATTAATCATGTGGTTTAGAACATTTGTATCCTGGATGACTTGTTTTATATGTCTTTATATAGTCAATAATCCTAGATTAGATCCAATTAATATAAATTCAGTGTCTTTTTTTATGGACGCAGTGTGAGGTTGAACATTTTGTAGTCTCACATATTAAATTAAAACAATTAAAATACTTTTTTATTGCTTTCAGAAAACTATTATCACAGCAACACAGATTTTCAGTGTCCTGATCTGAAGGCATGAAATAAACAAAGAATCCATTATAATGTATCTATTAATTTTATTCTTGCTAAGCAAGGATGTGCAATTTACTGGTGCTGTGCTTTCAGTATTGCTGAATAGCACCAGGCAAGTGTCACTCCCTGGAGAAAACTCATGAGTGGGATATGGTGAAGACACATTGCTTTCCTTAATGCATACGTTGTGGTGGAAGATAAGCGAAGTATCGATTTGGGATACTTCTTCCAACTTGTTATGTAGAGGCCTTTGGTTCTTTCCAACTTTTCTTTACCTGAAGTGAGCTAGTAAGACAGAACCAAGCCCATAGTTGAAACCAAAATTTCATTAAATGGCCTGGGTGGCACTCCCTTGTTTATAGCAATACCCAAGTTAATGGTATGTTAGCTGGATTTAACTGTTGAACAGCATAAACTGATCTAATTCCATTAATACAGTATAGCTATGTAAAATTCTACTAGTTGAGGATCTGGTCTAATAAGTCTTTCATTCTGCAAATACAATCATACTATTATTCAAGAATACTGCAGTACTGAGACCTAGTTAAAAATTGTGCAGTTGGTTTTTTTTTTTCCCCTTTTCTCCAGAAAAGTCCAGTGCAACAAAACCCCTGAAAATTGACTTCGCTTTTGGAAGCACCAGTTCTTAATCTATGGGCTTCTGAAAACTGGAACGGTTTTGGCTGAAAACTGCTTCAAAAGAAAAAAAAAAGTCCAAGGCTCTAGTCTACTTATATTTCTATTTTTAGCTTATATCTAATAAATCCACGGCAGATGGGAAGACATGCACTTCCAGAACTAGCAGAGGGGGTGGAACTTGTTCTGATTACCTATACTGTTTCTAGATCCAAAGTAATGCTTGTATGGCTCCTCACTATGTTGACTTGCTAACTTAGGTCAGTGGTGGTTTAGGCAATTCTGTACTCACTCCATTGTGTAATGATGTAGCTTTATAAAGAGAACAGAAACCAACAGAAAACCTGCATGAAGTGATGGAGATTTTACTATATCATCTAATAAAAATTCTTGTTATTGTATTGTCAGTTTATCCTTTGCTGGCTCCAGATTCCACATCATCAGATCAATTTTTCTTTCAGCTTCCAGGAGAAAGCAATCTCATAAGCACTGTCTCAACTGCATGACAAGTGCATGCTGAGTTTTCTTGACTTCTGATCATCTACTGCAGGCAATCAATCAATTAAATCTGCTTGAATCACTGATTTTATTTTGGTCTGGAGCTCCACATTTCCTTCCCAAGGATACCACGGGGATGAAACACCAGAATGTTTATGTGTGAAGTCAGAATGTTTCTTCTCAGCCTTTAGTCTCACCAGTTAAAGATAACAGTAGTTGCTCTACGCTTCTTATATAGTCAGTTAAGCTATAAAATACTAGCATGGTTCCATCAAGAAAAAGAAAGAAAGAAATCAGATGATGTCTGTCAATATACATTTCAACAGTCATTTCAGATTGCAAGATTCATTTTGTCCTTAAATTAAAATTTGTGTGAAATATGAGCTTTTTAGAAGGCCTAAATCAAATAGGAGTGTCATCTACCCAGTGTCTTTAATTTTTCAAGTATTAACTTTTGTGATTATGTAGCTGAAATGTAAAGTTAAAAAACATTCATATGGCTATTTCATGTGGGCTTTAGCCCACAAGATTGATTGGCATGGGAGAAAAACAAAAAGTATCAAACAGAATGCAGCATTTTGGAGTTGTTTGCTTTGTTGGACATGTCTTTTATCGTGCATCTCTGACAAGCAAGGTTAAAAAAAAAGCAATATTGAAACTGAAAAACATTTCTGCTCTTATCTGCACCTAATTATACTATCTTTTCATTGTGCTAGGTATGTCAAAGGACCATGGGTATTATTGGTGATTTATCATCACCCCATTGACAGTGGCGTGGCATTACTGCAGAAAAGAAGCCAAATACAACCTTCAGGTTATACCTCTTAAAATTGTATGCTTGTTAGCATCAGTCTAATGGACCTGTTTATGATAAAATAATTCCTCTCCATTTGGCTTGCATCTGCTAGATTTGTCAGGTATTTTGGGGGGACTTAGTGCTTTATGTGTTTTAGTCCCCAGGAGCAGAAGCACATAACAGCACTGCCAACTGAAGATTACCATAGGGATCTACTCAAAAAATAGGATGTTTTTCTCTTCTGAGGGTGAAAGGAAATAACGACAGTGACAGGCTGGAAGAGGATGGATATATTTGTAAACTGTGACAATAAAAGTTAACACTGTAGCAGGAACCAATCAAGCATTCAAGCAGCAAGTCTGGCAAATACACACTCTAGCAATACTGCACTAGAAGAGTGTGCTTTCATATGACAATATGCAGTGCCAAATTTGCAGGCTAAGAATCCTTTTGTTCCACCTGCCTGTACAAGACCAAAATATAGTATTTATTGCTTGTATTGAACTGCTTCTACACATCTCTAGTATGAAACTTCCAGATCCACTTTTGTAAATAATTGATTGTCTAAATAGGCACAACAGAGGTAGAAGGCATGATATTAGTATGTATAATTTAGAGATGGCTAAATGAAGTTAACATTTTAAGGAAAGCTGGCACAAAATAATTGCCACAGACCATAGCTAAAATAAACCTTGTTTTTTTCTAGAATACCTGGGTTTTGTATCCAGAAATTTTGTCTGGGTGGAGCTTGAAGATTGTGCACACAATTTTCTAAGATTTCAGAGCACCTGGCCTAGCTGCTAACAGTCCAGAAATCCCAGACATATTTCCAGTGACTCTGTACAGCACAACTCTACAGCATTTATGTAGCAAGCCTGAAACTTCTGAAAGCAAGCATCGTATTTTTGTATACATGCTGCACAGATGGTCTGCATGTTTCTGCTAAATCTGATAGATTCTGAATGCATCAGACTGGAGTGCGCATGCACAGGCCATCTGTGCGGTGCAACAGTAGTACATCTGACACTTTCCAGGAACATTGGACTCAATATGCATACACGTGTATAGCACAAGGGCGTATTTGTGTTAGGAAAGTCCTGTACAGAAAGATGTTTTGAGTATCTAAGTGAGGTAATGGGTTTTACTGAAGTCAGAGGCAGAGAAATGAAGTCCAAGTCTCAGTCCACCACAGTCACCACACAAACACACAATTTCTAATGCAATTGCAGTATGATTCCCAAGGTCAGCATAGATTTAATCTTTTTCTCCCTTACATCAGACCTTTCCCTCATCATTCTCATGCTCTGCCACTGCATAGTTACCAG
Source organism: Buteo buteo (assembly GCF_964188355.1). Taxonomy (NCBI): domain Eukaryota; kingdom Metazoa; phylum Chordata; class Aves; order Accipitriformes; family Accipitridae; genus Buteo; species Buteo buteo. Next base: position 8,057,314 of record NC_134181.1, on the reverse strand, counting down.
ATCACATTTCTTTATTTGTTTCTTTTTCTTTGTCATCTGCCATGCTTTGTTTGATCTGGTGCCTCCTGAATGATGTGTGGGTGTCTTCTCTAATCAGACCTTACAAAGCCTCATGCAACTTGGCTGAGACTTCACACTATTGCTCAAGGCCCTTCACCTCAAAATACTGAAGCAGACTAAATAGCAACGAGGCAACACATGCTAGATATGTATGTCCTGCCACTAATGATGGTGGGTAGCTATTATATGGAGGGTATTCTTTCTGATGCCCTTGATACATATATGGTAGGAGTCATTTTCACTGTCAGCTTATCTTTACAGTGTCAGACTTTCAGCTTTAATAGGCTCATTAATCAACTGTGTCATTCACTTTCCATTCCTTCCCTGAAGCTGCTCAGCGAAAGTTCTGCTGCTGTGTTTTGCCAATACCTTGGTGTTTTGACAAGGGAATGTAAATCCCACTATCTAGCAGTTGCTGAACCAGAGAAAGGTTTAATTGGGTTCAATAAGCATTACAGTCTTTGGATGCTTATGAAGACCAATAATGTGTTTGTCTCAAAGATGGACCCAAGGGAAAGCAGGTTCTGTTTATCATCTAAATGTCCACATTCCAAACAAGCAGTGTTGGTTCAGGCCTTGTCTTGGCCTGTCAGCTTGGGATATTTCACCCCAAGCACCTTTCATTTCCTTTTGAGTTAGCTGCCTGCACTATTTCATCCCAGTTTGACTAGACTCATATATGGTAGGGTCTGACTCTCTCAAGATTGATGTTCTTAGACTTCTACCTTTAATTTTCATTCCTGTCTTCACATTTGACCTAATAAAAATATATTTACTGGTTCTCAGTTTTCCTTTCACATTTTTAATCAATCAGGCCTGATGTATTACTTAATCCTAAGTCAAGTATTACTCACTCACTTTGTGGTAGACCCATATACTAATAGTCTTATGTTAGAGCAGAAATCAAATCAGCAATGGTAGCATTTCCAGTATACCTCAGTCAATGTTTTTAGGAGATTTTAAGAACACCAATACTTTTTCCCCTTTGTTGAACTATTTCCATCTCATTTATCTTGTTTTCCATCCTAGCTGTATACAATTCCACTGTTTGATTTTTTTTTTGTTAATATTCTATTCCACCTTTAATTTTTTTAATATGTGTTTTAAACATCTCATGAATAAAAGCTACTGGAGGATGGTACTGAGATGATTTCATCATAGGAAAAGCTATCTTCTGAGCTTAATAGTCACCTTCACAATTCTCTTTCCAACCCTTCTTCCTAACCCTTAAGCACGAACCTTAAAAAACAAAAAAAAGAATATTACATTGAAAACCACCACACTAGAAATCACTGACTGATTTTACAACATCAGGTGTCCTGAATTAGTGCCCACATATACTGAGATCTGAATGAGGACTGAAGGTCCTTAAAGTCAGGCCTTGCAGTATCCACATTTTAGTTACCAATCCCTGGACTGGAGTACAGATTTAATTGCCTCAGTTCACAGGCATATCCTCACATAGGACACAGGATGACAGAAAATTTAGTGTACTATCCAAGACAGCCAGAACAAACTTCAGATACCTTGAGAAACCTACAGGATAACCCTGAGCATAGGGAGTTTATTAAAGGCTTTAGGGAGTTGCCTTAATCTGTCTAGGATCCAGAGCCCAGAAACTGCTCCTGAATAAAGGTACCTGTATCTCTTTCCTTCCCTATATACCTCCTCCCTCCACAGAGAGCTAATAGCAGGAGGAACCTTCCCACACACTTCCTTAATTGCAAAAGCTGCAAGATAAACATACCGCTTACCTGAGAGAGGTTGTTCAAAGCTCTTGCTCTTAGGAGAGTGCCCTAGGTACCAACTCAGGCTATTCAGGGTAGTGACATCCTGTCAAAAATATGTGTCTGAACAGGAAATACTTCAAAATGCAGCAGCAGCTTAAGGACACAGAAAATGAGTATTTGACTGTGTATCATAACTTTTAGAGCATTTCTTTAGAAGTACAGAAATCCCCACTAAATTTCTAGTTAAGGCTAAGCCTCAGCTGAAGAGGTGAGAACCAGAGCAGCCATCATCCATCTCAGTAGCTCTTAGATCCTTGTACCAAACAAAGGTCTAGGTCTTGCAAATTCTGGGTTTAAGCTCTGATTGCACGAAGATCAGCAGAAAAAAAACCCTCACCTCAGCTAATTGATCTGCTCTAACTAGATACCTAGTTAATAAGTTTTTGGAAAACAGTATCAATCTACTCCAGCTGGTCTTGAGAGAACAACTGACTTCTATGCTATATAAGCTCATTCATCTTCCAGAGGGTTTTTAATTCATGGCTTCTAAAGATGTCATTTGGTTCTGTCAAAAACATCCTAAACTCACCGCATGTTAAATGCATTTGAAGTTTCTGCTGAATCTGATGAATTTTTGAAAATGTAATAAATGTCTCACTGTCTGGACATGCATTCAAATAAGTGTTAGTAGCAGTGTAAAACTGAAGTGTCAAACTCTTCTAAGCAGTGAATGCTTCATTTCAGCCATAAACATATGTTGTCAAAGATCATTAACTTCCCTGTTGTAATGGATTAGGCAGTTTTTCCTACAGACTCTGAGAGCTAACAGCATCTTTTTAATCTGTGCGGGACAGTGAAGTCCTCATAGGAAGATTTAGGGAACTACTGAAGGAATGAGGTGGTCTACAGACACTTTAGTCTTTAGTCCAGGGTTCCATACTTCATTTTAAATAAAGTGCTTCACCACTTTGAGGTGGAAGAGCTGTGGACTGCTATTTCTTAGTGTTCTCCAATTTTCAAACACTTAAAAACTCCCTTCCTATTCATCTTTCTTTTTATGCCTGTTGACAAGTTTAAGAACTATCACTCTTCCCCAAAGTTGAAAGACAAGTGACTTTGTTCAGTGCCCAGAAGTCATCTCACTGTGGATAAGGGTTTGCTGAGGAAACGTATGACAACAGAGGCGCAGGGATAAGCAAGACCACTGAGCAAGCATGATAAATTTAAACAGCTCTGTTAAAGAAAACAGAGTACACGCAGAAGACACCATATTGATAATGGGTATTTGTAATAACCATGAGTTATAATGGCCTTGGTTCCGCACACAAGAAAGCAAATATAAAGTAAAAGCTAATTAAAAAAAGATAATTAAAACCAAACCAGTCACATCCAGCTTCTTCGCATCAGCCCTGTCTTTTCCCAAACCAGTACTAATTCAAGGATTCCTTGGGGAGGCCTGGGAGTTTAAAGTATTCAAGATAAATTCCCTCTCCTAACGCTTTCCACTGTGTTCAGAAAGAATTGGGACTCTCAAGAAGTACAGTTCACAGAATATATTTTTCACTAGCTAGAGAATTTAGAGGCACTAGAAAAAGAGACAGTGACTATTCAATGGACAGTCAAGAAAGAAAAAAAAGTAGGCTGGAGGGTGGGAAATCCAGATTGGGTCAGGTTTTGAATTATTGTTAACCAACTGGCAAAAGAGCAGCAGGAAGAATGAGTATCTACTAGAATGTGTTCTAATAAATATTCTTTTGATTTATTTTTTAATTCGAACTCACTCTTCTACAGTTGCAGGAAGTATTTTGTTTGACTGAGCTTGACATGGCCTGTGTGGTTAATCATGTATCTTTTCATCAAAGGTGTATCTTAGTATGTGCTGTGATTGAAGGAATTGAGAAAGTACCGCTTATGTTTTCACAAAGTCTTAAGTAGGAGGGATGTGAGCTTCCCCTAAATGACTCCCAATTCATTCCGTATGTTTTACAAGCCATTTACAGTAGCCAATAAATACCTGCCTTGGTGTGAATGTAGCACTTGGCCAGTTTTTGATACTTTACACCAAAAGGCCCCTTACTATATAAATATCCTCAGTGAGGGGTAGTAAGACTGTGCAACATCAAGATGGAATAATTCACCTTTTTTAATTACACTGAAAGCATAAAGTTAAGTTGAAATGAAAGCTGGTGTTTTAACTCTGTCAGGACAAACTTAAAAAACCCAGCAGATGCTGGTGTCAGGGTAAGTTTCCAGTAAATTAAAACCAATCCTTAGAGTAGCAGGAACTTGGTTTAGGACATACCCCCTCCTTTTTTTAATTATCATTTTAATTTCAAGTGAAATGGTTAGTGAGGTAAGTGGCATACCAGTTTCCAACCATTCTGAAATGACAAATATTTAGTCATTTCTGTTAAAGGCAGGATTAAAAAAAAAAGGTGGTATTCTTTCAACTGCCTGTTCCTGCTAGGTTCCTCCCCTGAAAAGCAGAGCTGTGGTGCTAACCAGATAATCTTTGGGAATAACTGGAACAATGTGTCAGCCATGAGAGGAAATAAAATGAAGAGCTGCAATTGGATTATGCATTCTTCTCATTACCCAGATTCAAATGCCTGATGAACGCTGTAAGTGCAATGAAAGGAATGTCAATGTTGCATATAAAGTAGCAACTCAAAGTGTCTGCAATTCAGATAATGCTAGACTGTGCCTTCAGGCACAGCCCCAAGCAAGGGGTGCTCAGGAAGCTGCCCTGTTCCTCAAGAAGCCTAGGGAGACATTGCATCTCCAAGCCACACTCCTCCAGGCCTGCACTGCTCCTCTCCCGCTCCGGGGAAGGAAATAAATGATTGCAGCTGACATTCCTTTTCATGCCTGGCCAGCTATTCTGATCATTAGTAAGCAGTGGTGTGGAGCCAATTCTATGCCCATTCTCTGCCAATTCCTTCACAGGGGGAAGTATCTGGAAAGCAGAGTCTGAATGTTACACTACTGCTGAATCCAAGATTGGGCAGGCATTAGCCAGTGGAGGAGAAACTCTGCTTGACTGAATAAAGGAATAATATCTGGAGTAGCTGATAGTAGAGGACATGTCATTGCCATCTGAATTGCCATTTATATCCCGATAGAGTTACATATCTCAGTGAAGTGACAATAACATGATAGCGCTTGGATGACTAGGAGAATATTATAATTTATCTACCGAGGTGATCATCTTATTATCAATGTGGGTAATCCAGGCATCTGAGGAGGATTTTATTCAATCTGCCTTCCCTTAGGGTGCAGCTGGGAACTTGAATCTGGTTGTATTTGACAGAGAGATATCATTACAACATTCTTGTCATTGAGAAGATTCTTGATGAGTATTTACTAGGACTGAAAAGCACTCCTGAGAAAAGAATAAATTCCGTTCTTACCTTAGGAGTAATTTATTTGTAAAGGCAACCAGCTGTTGTTGCAAAACTCAACTTCTTTTCTATTTAAAAAAAAAAAAAATACAAAAAACCTCAGCAACAATAAGTGGGCAAGGAATAAAGCTTCTTTGGTCTGCTTTGTTAGTTTAACATAGAGAAAGACAGCATGTGCCATAAAGCAAGTTTCTGCTACAGTAGCATGTAACTTTTACCTCTATTTCTATCTAGCTGAATATATTGACACATATAGAAGCAAATAGCTGTTTTCCCTCTTTTGTTCTGCAGGTAAGTGATGAAGCTTCAGGAATGTTTTGTCCTGAAACTAGAAGTAATACACATAAACTTTCAACTTTGGTATCTCATCAGTCGTGACAGAGATTGTACTCCAATATGCAAAAGTGCACACAAAGGTACTCTAAATACATTTTAAAACTCACTGTAGCCAACAGAAGTATTTTCTTTCATATTAGAAGACACAAGGTGAGAGACTAATAATGTGTGTGTAGAGAAAAACAAATGCCCTAAACATTAGGACATAAAAATTAAGTAACATTAACTGGCCTTACCACAATAGCATCTGAGACTCTTGCACATGGACATGGTACACAAGTTCACTAGGTCACATGAAAAATGTCACCTAGTTATCAAAAAGCTGCCCCTCCTTTAAAAAGAGGCAGGAAAGTGACCTCACATTATGAGCAAGAAATAAAATAGAGATTTCCTAATATATGCTGAAGTTCTCTATTGTTAGGTAGTATGAGACTTTGGGGTAGTAACTAGCTCCTACTGGCACATATTTGTGTAACATTGAAGGTTACACACCCCTGTCAGTTTACTTGTTACTAACTGCAGTTGGTGTCCTTTCAAGAAATAGTAAATTCATGTATTTTCTTTAACTTGGTATCTCTAATCCTTGCAGTGGAGGAACTGCTAGGTTTTCTGTACTCTTGAGAGTATAGCATGTGCTGCCACCTAACATGGAAGGCAGCTGAAATGGAGGTCTTTTTATGAAACATTGTAATTCTGCTCTACCTTGTTTACTGTTTTCTGATATTCAGTAGAAAAAGGCAGCCAGCCTGAAAATACTCATTTGTACTTTGTCTGTAAAATGGTGCTATCAGATCTTTTATACTCTTCTCAATATGCAGATCAATATACAGATAATGCTGTCTCACCTGTTTTGGGCTGTTTTTTAAAGCCAAGATAAATACCTTAAAACTTTGTTGCCAAGCGACTACAATACTATACAGAAGCAACACACAAGAGCAAGAAGATACACTGAGAATTGTGTAGTCTGACTAATAACTGAACTTATTTAGTAAGAATACATCTCTTACGGCATTCATTTCTTGCTAAGACATACAGTATTTCTTTGCTTTAATTCTTTTCCTCAAACAGTTACTGAATGATGGATGTCTCAGGCACAAATCTTTCTGCTATATACATACATTACTGCAGTCAGTGGTGTTGAGCCTGTCTTGAATTTTTGGACTGATTAAATATTTGGTAACTTAATAATGAAGAAACTGTTCTGGATTAGAGCTTAATATCAAATGTGCGGACATTTTCAGGGAGAACTTTCTCCACAGGACGAAAGGAAAAGAAACACTTAACTGTACTGGTGCCTGTTATAATCCTGATATACTTAGAAAGTGGCATAAGTGAATAAACTTTCAAAACTTGCAGAGATTTACATAGAAAAATATACACATGCAAGAAGTATTCTCTTTATGAGGCCCAAGAGACTTACTTTTATAGGTAAGCATACTCTAAGCAAATTGCCAGCTAGTTTATACAGGTGCACAGAGCAGCCACATAAAAAAAGAGAATTGTTTTATGGAACCAAAACTGAGATGTTGAAATCATGCCAAACAAGGAAGGGGCAGCCCCATCCAGCAGACTTAAGCGAGTGATGCTATAGATTCATAAGCAAGTAACTAAGCCACCCACACTGCCTGCATAGTCTGCCAAGAAGACAGATGGTGCTACTTGTGAAATATCTTCAGATGTTCCTCATAGTTTACAGCATACATTTTACGGTAGAAATAAATGAAAAAAGTAGTCTTTTATTTCTTACATTTTATTGGCTACAAATGTTAGGTTATGTCCTTCTAAATCAGCCTACAGAAAGATCTGCACTTAATTAAACCCTTTAAATAATTGGTAGATTTTAAATTGCCTGTGGAGATTTGATCTCCATATTTGCAATTTAATCTCAAAGGCTCAATCTACATTTAGTTTAGTTAATTTCTTTTGTAGGCAAATGCCCAGTTAGGAACTCTCCATACCTTTTGGACCTGCTCAGGCTCAAAATACCTGTGCTAAATAAACACACTTAAAAAAAAAAAAAAAAAAAAAAAAAAAAAGAAGGACTAGAGACTGGCCTGCTTTAATGGTGTTTGACATTCTGCCTCTAAAAGGTGATATTCTGGCATTTATATTATAGATTTCACTGGAACAGCTACCTGTGCTTGCATTCACAGTTTTGGGATGACAGTAAATAGTGCAGTGAGGTCTGCAGATCACTTTGAACTTGGAAGATTTAGAATATCATCTCAACTATAATGAACTGAGTTTCTCTCCGTTGAATTGCTTATGCTGTACAGTTTTCTTTAAAATATTGTAGTTTAAATATCAGGTCACTGGCATTCATATGATTAAGCTTTACAAGCACAAGAGAAAATAAGTGACTTTTTTATATCTTCTGGGTTTTTTTTCAAGAAAATGTAATACTTATCAAGTATACAATACAAAAGAGGATTTTACATAGACAGGCTCTCAGCTTCAACAGAAGTGCTTACTTTTCATGGAAGACAATCAGTGGAAACTTAATGGAATCCCAAACACAACAAGTACCAAACAAAAGGTGAAATAACGCTTACCTCCTGCCTCATGGCCTTGATGCAAGTAATCTCCACGCTTTCTCTCCATAGAGAGGTAGCCACTGAACTAGGATTCAGGATGTGACCATTGCCAGTAAGTGCAGGTCAGAAGCTGGTGTATCAATCCAGTGAGCAATGCAGTGTGACCCATAGCTCAATTACAGAATTGCTGAGTCCGCTAGCAAAGTCCTTAGGACTCCATTACCAGAACACAGAAAGGGCTGTGCTGTAGCTCTCACAGCACATACTGCCTTTTGTAGGTGATCTGAAGGACTGGTCAGATCTGACAATAAACCAATATGGATCCAAAATGCTTTGAAAATTGTTTTCCCTGTTTTCATTCACATTTTTTCACATTATAATCTCTTCCCATCCCTCCTTCTGTCAGCACTGAATTCAACTTATTAGCAGCATTCAGTAGAGAGAAAAAAAGGGCATGTGCCTCATCACTTAGCTTCATCCTAGCATTATCATTATATACAAGTTATTTTGTTTTAGAAACCCATACACATTCATCACAATCACACTCATTTTTCCACCAAAGATGAGATATATAGGTAGCTACTATTTTTCAGCCTGTGTTTAGTAATGGTTTTTAATTTCATAATCACTGGTGAACAGTCTGCAAGCTTTATGTCAACAGACTTGGATGAAATATCTCCATATAGAGAAAGATACTGTTCTTTTACTTTGGAGCTTTTTTGTTGCTGTTACTTTTTAAATCAGTTCAAGATCTCTTACATCCCCCATACTGAACAGCTATAGATTTATTTAAGAGCTGAAAACTGAAATTTCAAAGCTCAGCTCAGTCAGCTTTTAAGCCATTCAAAGAACATAATTTTCTGATTCCCGTTTTGGGGAGGTTGGGTTTTCTTAAACAGTACTTTTTCTTAAAAAGGCATTGTAATTTGAAAATCAGTAGTACCATGAATATTATTCTACTCCAGATGTTTATGGGAAGATTGACATGAAAGGAGCTATGTGACACAATCTGCTTTTGTGTTTGCTTCCCAGTGGAGCCCACTCCAGTCCCCTCCCTCAGAGGCTCCAGTGACCACAGATCTCACCGTCTAGCACAGGGGTGTCCTAGCCTTCCTCCTCAGACACTCTTTCGTTCCACTTCTTCTGAGCAAACAGAGTTCAAAAATAAGAATTAAACAAACAAACAAAAGAATTAAAAATACAGTTATCCAGCAAATAGTTTTGAAGGACTAGTCCCAAGGCCTATTTTCTATTTAATAGTTATTTAGCCTATCTCCCCTGAGCTCAGCCATCTGATGGGAGGCTCACATAACCATCCAGCTGTTTCCAGTCCCCAGCTACCGTGGAGATTTTTTTCTTTGTCCTCCTTTTCAGCAGGCAGCTGAGCTAAACTCTCACTAGACTTGATGCCTGTAGCAAGACAGGGTTAATTGGCCCTTGTTAACCTGCTCTGAGCCAATATGGCATTTGCAGGACCCCATCTCATATGTGTTCATCTGTCTCACCACCAAAAAGTCTGTGCAAGTTTCACCTTTTTAATGAAAGCCTTGATACAAATCACTTCACAGTGCTTGCACCTACCCTGTCACAATCAGCCACCCATAAAAGTGCTAATCAGATGTTACAAATAAGACTCATTAGAATATTGGGTGCTGGTTGTATCTATTTCAAAGGGGGAAAAATTGCTGGAGATTGAGGATTCATACCGAGTCCCTGCTTAATAATTTATCTTCATGAAAGGCAGGTATCAGGAAGCATGCACTCTGCCAGGATATAAATCCACTGTCCTGAGCACTTGTGGGCATCCACTATGCTATTTCACTTTTTGGAAGAGAAAGTATTCCAACTGCAAGGCAGATTTAAACACATTTCAACTTACTTTCACTCTCTCCCCTCCCACTGCAATTGTTAGCTGTATCTTATCTATCCTTGATATCTTCTCTTCTAAATAGCATATGGAACCATATCCACCAGCCTGTGTATGATCCTACTTTGTTTGTCATGTGCTTCAGTTTAAACTAGCCTTGAATAATCCCTTACTCTCTAGGTGCAATGATTAGGACTGTGTATAAGCCCTGCCAAACAGTGTAATACAAAGGCAGAGTCCCTCTCTCCCTATGCAAGGTCACATATGTACATGCAGGGACTGACACAATTTGCCTCTGTGAATTCTTCAATATGTTAACTACCGAAACATTTAAGCTAATTAATTCAGACATAATAGCTTGGAAGAATCAAACATTCCTTATTGCTCTATGGAGCTACAGATGTTGGCAAATCAAAATAATACTATATCTTTAAATGCTACTGGAAAGTGCAAATTGACAGCCTGGAGATGTCACTTCATCTACAGAAAGAGATACAACAGATACCCTATTATCTGATTTACACCAGAGCAAGGTGTATTGGGTTTGTGTGGCAAGGTTTTGGTAGCTGGGGGGCTAGAGGGGTGGCTTCTGTGAGAAGCTGACAGAAGCTTCCCTTACGTCCGACAGAGCCAATGCCAGCCGGCTTTAAGACGGACCCGCTGCTGGCCAAGGCTGAGCCCACCGGTGATGGTGGTAGTGCCTCTGGGATAACCTATTTAAGAAAGGAAGAAAAAGTTGCTGCGCAACAGAAACTGCAGCCCGACAGAGGAGTGAGAAAATGTGAGAGAAACAACCCTGCAGACCCCCAGGTCAGTGAGGAAGGAGGGGGAGGAGGTGCTCCAGATGCCAGAGCAGATTCCCCTGCAGCCCATGAAGAAGACCATGGTGAGGCAGGCTGTCCCCCTGCAGCCCATGGAGGTCCACGGTGGAGCAGATCTCCACCTGCAGCCCAGGGAGGACCCCACGCGGGAGCAGGAGCAGGGGGATGCCTGAAGGAGGCTGTGACCCCATGCGAAGCCTGCGCTGAAGCAGGCTCCTGGCAGGACCTGTGGCCCCATAGAGAGAGAGAGAGAGAGGACCCCACGCTGGAGCAGGTTTTCTGGCAGGCCTTGTGACCCCACGGGGGACCCACGCTGGAGCAGTGTGTGCCTGAAGGACTGCAGCCCGGGGAAGGGACCCACACTGGAGCAGTTTGTGAAGAACTGCAGCCCATGGGGAGGACCCACATTGGAGAAGCTCGTGGAGGACTGTCTCCCATGGGAGGGACCCCACGCTGGAGCAGGGGAAGAGTGAGGAGTCCTCTCCCTGAGGAGGATGAAGCGGCAGAGATGACGTGTGATGAACTGACCCCAACCCCCATTCCCCGTCCCCCTGTGCCGCTGTGGGGGAGGAGGTAGAGAAATTAGGAGTAAAGTTAAGCCTGGGAAGAAGGGAGGGGTGGGGGGAAGATGTTTTATGATTTGGATTTATTTCTCATTATCCTACTCTGATTTGATTGGTAATGAATGAAACTAATTTCCCCAAGTCAAGTCTGTTTTGCCCATGATGGTAACTGGTGAGTGATGTCTCCCTGTCCCTACCTTGACCCACAAGCCTGTCATTATATTTTCTCTCCCCTGTCCAGTTAAGGAGGGGAGTGATAGAACGGCTTTGGTGGGCACCTGGTGTCCAGCCAGGGTCAACCCACCACACAAGAGTAAAAGGACATTAATAATTTTCCAAGGTAGGAACAAATCAGCTGCATTCTGCTTGCATTTATTATCTAGCTACACATTTTCAAGCCTTCTCAGAACTGTGCTTGCTTTTGCTCTGTCTTGCTATGGCCATTACTTCATCTGCTCACTTATGTTCCCCCTCCCATTTGAGGTTCCTTCTCCTACTTCCTTAGAAAAATTATTGGCTAATTACTGGCTAAATGACTGTATTGATTTCAGGAACTGCCTGAGTAAAAACTAAATAAGCAGCCTCAGGAACATGGAATTTCCTTGATGCTCTGATTCTCCAGACAGTATTTCCTCAGCCTTTTTCTTCTGACAGTCTTGATGAAACCTAACTGTTACCTCTCATTTATTTGGAGGTATGAGTATTACCACCTGTTTTCAATGCAGCTCCTACAATTCAAGATGCAGGAAGCTACTTCCAGTAGTAATCACTCTGATGTCACATCAGTTTAGCTGAAATCAAAACAATAAATTCAGAAAAAGGAAACTGGCTATTAAATGTAAACCGTACCAAGGACTGCATTCTTGAGCCTACTGTGCCTTCATTAGAGCATTGAAATAAGTGGCATGCAGAATGGAAAGTGAGCCTGCTCCTCAGAGCAGTAAAAAGCACTCAAAAACTTGCAAAAGAAACAAGGCTCGCTAAAGCTTTTAAGAAGTAAAAAATACTCCATACATTCTAAAAGGCCAAATGCTGTTTCCATGAAGAATCTTAGTTAATTTTCATGTAAACCAGCTCCAAATATTTAAAAGTAGGGAAAGAATATCTGTTTCAGCAGATATATACTTTTAGTAGATTAATTCTATCTGTCTCAGAATTTTTATTTTGCCAAAGCCTTCTAATGCATGGTGATGAAAAATAATTCTACCTTTCAATTTTAGTCACAGAGTATTATAACCGTGTCTTGTGATGATTTGGAAACATAACATCTTTTTTCAGGCCTTTGGTAACACAAATAACAAAGATTCGTATTTGGAATTTATTTTATTATATTTTGTAATTATGCAAATGAGGTTGTATATCAGCATTAATCATACTAATTGAAGCTATCTGTTTCAGTTTGAAATACTGAATAATTATTCATTAACAATGACTGGTGAAGAAGCTTAAATCAAATAAACTTGCACTTTAGAGAAGCAGCTTGCAAAGAATATTCTTGGGAGGGTTGATTTTATTTATTTTGGGGAAGTGCGTAGGCACAAATATTTAAAGCAAGATATTATTAGTGAGAAATGTTGTAATAATGTCTTTCAAATGCATTCGTATTTATAAATCCAGTATCTGGAGTTACGAAGAGGAAGCTAAAGTGTATATATCATTGATTTTCTTTATATTTCAAAAAGAAGATGAATTGGCATCTGTCTCCTTTCCTAGTAAATAAGCTATTTCTAATTAATTCATCTGTGAAGGAAATTTCTAAACAAGCATTCCCAAAAGCAGACTTGTTACAAAATGAGATTGCTTCCTGCCACTGAAGCTCTAAGTGTATTGCAGCTTCAGAGCTACACTCTCGCAGAGTACAGCTCATCAGGTCACTCTGATCTGAGGCACTAGCTGTGCAAGCTTTGGTTTGTATGTCTTTCTCAAAATGAACTCTGTCGCTCAGTTCAAATGGTTCAGCAGCAAATTGATCTTTCCAAGTTCATACTAACCCAAACTCCTAGAAGAATTTCCTCCTTTCCTTAGACCTTGTGCCTTCTTCATTAACTTTGATATAGGCTCCCTGCCTCACTTCTGCTGTTTCTTGTGCTTATCTTTTACAGGGTAGTCGGCAGCTTCACCCTTTTAGCAGGCTTATCCAAGCTTACACTGTAAAAGCTGTTCTCATCCCCAACTAGGAAGAATCGCTCTGTATCAAAGGTGAGGCACGATGCAGTCAACTTCCACTGGCCAGTCAAGCACAGGGAGCTGGCAACTAGTGCTTTTAATGGTGACGTTGACCTTGTCTAGGCTGGAAAGAATTAGTCTCTGCAAGTCTGTTCCAGTCAACATGTATTTCATGTCAACAAATGAAGGGGTTTTTGGCAATAAGACTTCTAAACGCTATCTTGTTCCCTGAATAAAATAAGCTGCATCATCAGTGGGATGGGGTTTCTTTGCCCTTTAGAGTTCATTTGCTTTAGGGAGGAATTCCCGGTTTTGCTAGGTTGTGTTGGTCACGCTGGCTAACAGTTACAGCTCTAAGAGAAGGATTCTTCTGTAGTCAGGAATAAAAGAGAGGACCATCCAAAATCTGGTTATTCTCATTCAAACACAGATGGGCAACTTTAGGGTGAGTGAATTCCTCTCTGGAATGCCATTCCCTTTCCCCGGACTGAAGAGCACAGATGTCTAACTTTGGTTAGATAGGTAAAGTTAGCTCAGGCAATTTGTACCCAATTATTTTGCTGGTATTGTGAGAGGCTTAACATAGCCATGCTCACACGCTTCTGAGCATACCATCCTCTCTGAATAAACTTCAGGTAGGCTGCTTCACGTGCCTCTCAGCATGGTAGCCAGCAAAGCTCAAATATGAGCCATGTTTAGATCTAGATCAAAAGCACTCTGTGATTTAAGCTAGCTTCTTTGACTTTACACTGAAATGGAGCAGGGGAGACAGGCTTAAACTGCTATGAATAGGAGAGCAGCAAGCAGCAGAATAGCCTTTGTGCTGCACACAGGAGCTAGCTCTTCGCCGGGATATTGTTCTGCTATCATTTTCCAGGCTCAGTTAGGGCAGCTGGAGTAAACTACCCAAATCCAATTATTTCATACCTGTATTACAAATAGTGGGTCAAGGTCGAATTCTCCCACATGCTGTACAAACACCCAACAAAACTGTCACTGAACAGCCTGGACCTTGATGAGTCCAGGGATCCTGCAAGGGAAACTAAGCAAGGGGAATGTCACTGTGGCCGAGAAACACACATAAGACAGAAGGAAGTTGGAGGCAAAAGGAAGCAACAGAACTGAAAAATTATCAGAGTCCTAGGTAACAAACATCCTGTGAACTCTCTGTTTCTGTTCTAATCATCTGGCTTGTGGCTGTCTCCGGGGTTTTTTTTCCTCTTCTCCCTCTGCCCACATTAACTTTTCCATGTGGACAGGACTCTTTTTCTGGTTTATTTTTCTGGTTTTGTTTTGGTTTGGTTTTTTTAATTATTATTTGAAACTGTGTTTTCTGTTTGTAGACTCTGGGGACCCTATACCATTTATTTGTGCTAAATGATTCAGGACACTACAGGATCCAACTTTGGTTATTTGACTTCTATTTTAATACTAGAAATAAATGTTATTAAATAATAAATTTGATTGTCTACTTAGAAGTGTTTGTCTCCTCAAGTCGAATGTTTATTTCTTGCTTTCTTAAATCTTTCTCACTAATAATATGACATGTATCATGGGAAATTGCTCACTATACCAGAAGCAGCTTTAATAAAAATCTTTCACTCATCTACACTCATCAACAACTGCTTTAAAACTATGCATGCAAAAATTAAGAGCTATCGTTCAGACTTGTGTCTTCAGATACGTAAGGGAGTTTTCTTAAGGAAGTTTCCTGATGTTAAACATACATAGAATGTAGTTCTCTGTTTCACTACCTGGGTTTCAGAAGTAATAGAATTTTGATACAGCTAAGTTAGTACAAGGATTACAAAAACATTTTCAGTGGTAAGACAAGGGGTTTATTTCTGGTATTTTGTGGAAAAAAAGGGGGGAGGGGATCAATAAAAGCCTTTACCATTCATTACTGTGAAGAAAAAATAATTTGTATAGAAGTTACTGTGAGCTTTAGACTAATGGTCATAACCGTAAATGATATTGAAAAACAGATAAAATTAAATAAAGACTTGCGAAGTATAAATTTGCTGCTGGCAATCTAAAAAGGATTTTCTTGTTACTCACCCATGGGATCTGGGGTTCTATCAAGGAAGCTTTCCTACTTGTCATACATCATTTCAAAGAGACATATATAGCCTGGAAACTGCTTTAAGGCAGCTGCAAGCAAGTGTCACTTTGAGTTAAATGCATTATTAAACTGTTGGGAAATTTCACATCATGGGTCATTTATCTATGCTAAATGGGTCAAAAGCCTCTACACATGCCTAGATAAATGAGAGAGAAGAGCAAAATTCTCCCTTGGGAAGTAATACGTTGACAACCTCTTAGAGTTCATGTTGTTATTTTTAGTAGATATGAGAAAAAACGACTTGCTAAGTATACTAATTCATAAAACCAGGTGCCAAATACCCACAAGAAAAGGTTACTAAATATCCCCATATTTTGACGTTGCTTTATGCAAGATGTCAGCAAAATGAAGTATAATATGCTTTGGTTCTCTGTCTTTAATTGCTGATTATATAGTCCCAAAGATGCACACTGAATAATGTGTATTTTACTAGCTCAGTTGCTTTGGAAAGAAATAGTGTGCGCACTTTGAACAAGGCATACAGGTAATGAAAACAGAGCAATACAAAGTTTCTAAAACTTTGATGTGTTGTTAATATATGATTTAATTTAGTTGCAGCATAGTCTTTGCTTTAGTAAATCCTATAATGCCCCTGGCATGTTGCTGGGCGTTCCCAGATACCATGACATGCATCATCAAACACATTAGAAGCTAACCTGGTAGCCAGTTTTAGGAAATAAGCAGCAATGTGAATCCACACCAGAGAAGCGAGCTAGAAACAGTTCTTCACAGTGCATTGGTATTCTTTCATGTTGAAAGATTCAGTTTTCCATCTCCTTGCACATTTGCCCATCAAGCAGACCAGTCAGAAAAATAGCTGATCAAACAATTGCAAAGGGAGGGCCGTCCTTTTGATTAGAAGCAATTTTACTTTCTCAGTAGCTGATAGAGGGGAAAAAATATTTGGTATTTGTATCAGTTCATAGCTCTGAGCCAGCTGAGTTTACATGAAAACTCAGCATGTGTTTCTGGATCAGAGGCACTGAAAGCACAGACCCCTCTTCTGCCAGGCGACCTCTACAGATGCATGGAGTCAGATAAGGTCAGATAAGTCTCTTTCTCAGCCAGAAGATTATGGGATATTTCATTACATACATTCTAGATATTGGGGAAGGATTCTTCACTTTCACACAAGAAGCAGGTTTACACAATTGCTGATGTTAATGACTAGATCTGTGAAAACAGCATAAAGCTGGTTTGGTTACTCCTACCTGTGGCAGTGACATTTCTATTAATACACTGGCCTCAGCCACCGACATAGTCAATCCTGAGCTCTGGGCAGCTGATTAATTTAGTATCTTCTGTGTTTCACTGTTATGGCCAAATCAGAGAAACCTGAGAGCACCAGCAATCCAACAAATTCAAGGGGGAAAAAACAAGATCATGGGTGATTTTCCTATCAAGCTCCATGAGAGCAGCATGATGATGAAGTCATCAGATTTATTTATTTATTAGAAGAAATTTCTATACAGCGTGGGGAATAACGGAAGTTTTCATGTATTCCTGGCTCTAAAAATCCGAACACTTTCTTGGCAGTAGAGAACATTTCAAAATACACAAAATCCGTGGTGTGAGAATTACTTTGTCAGCATTCATCATCAAAAAGATCTCTATTTGACTGAGACACCTACAAGGTTCTTACTTGCCATAGGCCAGCACAACAGTAAAATTCAGAATGAACTGATCCGAGAACCGAATTTACTTGTATTCTAGTTCTTCAGGACGTATTCTCTAGCATAACCTCCTGGAGTAGCAACATCAAAATTTTAAGAGGAAATCTGATGGCAAACACGTTTCCTCTCTTAATCCATGGATCTTACTGCATTTCAGTCTGAATGAGCCCATAAAACACATTTCCGTATAGAACTCTTCTGCAGGAAGTACTTCCATGCCTCATTCTGGTAAAGATTGAGTACAATATTCATTGTCTGTGTCTTGTTACGGGACCTTGACTGTCACAAGCATTTATAAAAGGCTGACCAAGATTCCGACTGATTGCACTAACCTTTCTATCAGATCTAACATATGTAATACTTGCAGCAGCAATGCAATAGGAGTTCTGAAAGCAGTTGAAAATGAAAAAAAAAAAAAACCCAAAACTTTTAATAGAAGGATTATGACTTTATTGAAATATATTTTATATCCTTCATATTAGTATATGGCTCATCTCTTCATGAGCTTTGCTCTGAAAGCTCCAAAGATAAAGTGTATGTCCTTAAGAGCTGCCAAAATTCATCCAACTTCATTTCAGCAGGAAGCTATCTGCTTTCATATGATTTTTTTTTTAGCATCAAGCACAATTATTTAAACTACTATCTGTAATACCAGTCATTTTGTTAACTTTCCCTAAATCATGGTTCATGATGAGATCATCACTGAAGTTCTATAGAGCTCAGAGGGCTGATTTTTAATCACACTTGACTAATTTAGTACCCATCAGTGTAAATGGAGTTAGTCAAGCAATACATAGAGGCACAAAGTCAAATCCTTGCATATGTGGTTGTGTAGTTACCACTAGTCCCTTCATTTTGTGTATCGTTCTAAGTTTCTGCTTAAAACAATGAATGTTTCCCAGACTGTGACTTACTAACCTCAACCATCTAACCAGCTGGGTCAGAAATTCTCCAAAAGATGCCTTGAATCTCAAAATGGTCTTCAAACCTGAAACCATCTCTGAGAAAGGGTCAGTTTAGATGATTCCTGAAGTTTCAAGACCTCGTTCCTAAATTTCTTTAAGTATCCAAAACATGCCTTTTTTAAAATTAAGTTTTAACTTTTCAGTGAAGAGTGGTTTTCCTGTTTTGAAGTTTAGTTGATCTACGGTTGAAAAAATTTGATAAAATTAAAATGGTTGAAACACATAAAAGATCTGCGTGTAGTCAAAATCACTACTTATTTTAGTCAATGCAACATGTAAAGAAAGGATCTTAGCCTCACAAAAAGCACTGAGAATTTCAGCTTTTACTAATCAAGCTTGATTTAGGAAAAAGATGAACTATTTTATCTCACTACTCACCTAGAAAACTTTCAGTCTATAGCACTTAACATAACTGTAAAATCAAATGCAATTTAAAGTTACATCAATGTAAGTTTTCTCTTTATTTTTCATATTTATTATTTTGTAAATTATTTTCATACAAGAAAGACCTATTAAAACTTTAGTACGTTAAAAAATTGATGAACCAAAGAAAGCAAAATGTAGCAAGATGTTTGGCTGATGAACCAAGCAAAGCAAAGCTGATCTGCTTAAGCCAGCTGACACTGCTGGCATTATACCAAAAAGTACAAATATATAACCTGACCTATCAGTGGATTTTATTAAGATGTCACTGAGAACAAAATTAAAACATTTCATTAAAAATTTTCTCAGACACAAAATTAATGTATATATCACAGCCATGACACAGGTTCTCAATTAATTAATTAACCTACTTTAAAGTGCAAAATCTCTGTGCTCAGGTATTCTGTCTATTGAAAGTTTCTGACAAGGTCCCCAGCTATCCTGACAGTCTTTTAAGCTGAATTGTCTTAATAATGTAAGAATAACTTATATCACCATTAATTTCTTACTTTACTCCTTTTTATCAAATTACCATGATGATATGAGAAACAGATACTATAAAACAGCCTCATAGATTAGAAAATATTCCTGATGGTGTTCACCATGCAATATTAATAAGATTTCTTTATAGAGATTATTTTAATATATTAGTCTTTCACCCATAGCTATTTTTTGTTTGTGTACAACACTTGCTGTCATAACCTACATCAGGCCATTTACAGTATCTACAATGGCTCTAAATTAAATAAGCTAGATTTACTTAATTTACTCAGTAATAACAATATTACATTATTTTAGCCAAACATCGATGTCAAACTGAACAGAAATAAGAGGAAAGCAGTAATTAGTCTAGGTTAAAATATATCCTCAAAGGATATTAAATATGCAAGAGCTCATCCATGAAAATTAGACTGCAAGAGATTACACCATGTATTGGCTTATTTTGTTACATATCAAATTATCTCTCATGAATAAATATATCTAATAACGTTTAACTCTATAATTTAATAGTGCCCTATTAAAAATACTTTCTGAATCAACCAAGCTGTGTATTTGATTTTCTATGATTATCAGATTTTAAGTACACAATAATTAAATGTGCAATTTGTACTGACTTCTGCAAGCACAATTAAAAAGACTACGCTCGTTAATCCCTTTAGTAGGTAACTTCAATAAATATGAATACCAGGACCTAATACTTAAGTTGGATAATAATGCAAGTTAAAGAACACACAAGATGTGAAGTTTCCTAATAGGAAAAAAGGTTAGTTTAGATCTCTCTGTTTATTACAATTCCTGAACTATTAAATTTAAGTTTGATGTGCCTTGCAACATGAGCACTGCTATATTCCCTTTCCCACAGCTACCAAGACCACAGCTTTCTTAAAGGACTTGAAACCACATCTCATCGAGTGTAAAATCCTCACCTTGCTTGTCATTACACAGTGACACAATTTCCCTGTCAAACAGCTCTGAACTTGACTGACCCTCAAAACCTTCGCAGAGTTACCCACAGCTGAAACAGAGCTCATCTGGGTAACCTCACTGCCATTTGCTGCCACAAAGCACTAAGGGATACTTTGAAAAATGAACTTGGTTAATAGGTGCTGAGGAAGTACAGGTGAGTTACAAGTCCCTGCATGCAGCCTTAACCCAGAATCATCACTGCTCTCTCACAACGAGAACGGATAGGAAGGACTGCTCTAGTTGCCATGGTGAACTCTACTCAAAGATTGTATCTCTCGCTCCCCTTTTCCCCGGAGAGGATGAGGATCTTCGTGGAGTTTTTGTTCCCTTTTTCATTGGTCCCTGCCCCAGCATCAAGCCCAAGCCACGATGCTGGGCGGAACAAAGGTTTGATGCTTATTGCTAATTCTAAAAATTCATGAAGATAAATTAGTCTCTTTCCCACCATGTTCCCTCCACCTTAAGAAATGAAGACGAAGAGTAGAGCAATCAGCTAATTAACCCTCTTTTCCAGGCACAAAGAGCTGCATTACAATGTGACATTGCTCTGCCCTTTTCTTTTTGAGATGTTTTCATGGCCTATCAGAGTCTACTCTATGAAAAGACCCTCTGCATCTGCTCTTGCAACCTGCTAATTACAGTACTGTAATTAAATGCACACGGAAGCAATTACCTTCATATATCACTGTGTCTGACAAGCAGAGAGCAACTTTCAGTTACGACATGCTTAGCTCCTTTCAGGAAGGTGGAGATTTGGGTTTGGCTCACCTGGTTTGACCGCTGCCTGAAGATACTGAAAATCCTTACTGCTGTCTGAGCCGCAGTTCTGTGAAAAATGTGAGTGCGCCTCCATGCACACAAACAGGCCAAAGTCTCTATGAAAGCCCCAGCAAAGTTACTGGAACTGGGTATGGATCGTAGAGGCCAATGTGCCTCCAGTGTAGCAGTTGCCCCATTTTCCCCTTGAAACAGATTGCTTGTTTCTCAACCGCTGATTCCCGAGTCTCTCCAAAGATAAAAAGTCACAACAATATCCTGGGTTTTCTTTGATTTGGTTCTGCATCCCTTTTGTGGTTTCAGTGTTCCCAACCTCCTTTTCTCTATGACAACAGTAGTACTTCAGGGGTTTTTCTAGTAGCACTTCAGCCTCAAGGAGAGCAGAGCCTAAGGTTTGATTTGTCTTGGTAAGGAACAAATAAATAATTTTTTTTTAACAAGTAGGTCCTTTGGGTTTGATTCCCACTTTGTGGTTTGTTCTACAGTACATTTTGAGCCTGTGGCTGAGCTAGACTTGCTTGAGGACCACACCTGGAGCATTCAGACCTGTGCTCAGCTGTGGGATCCAGAGAAAGTTCTGCAAATCACAGGTCAGCACAGTAAGAAACCACACAAAAAAGTCCAGACAGTGAGGGGAGCACTGCCTTACCATTGCCAGCAGGTATCTGAAGGAAAGCAAGGAGCACTTAAGAGAAATCAGACGACTTGACAGTCACCCCCAGACTCTACCACATTCTGCTTCTGTATTCTGCCTTGATGGTG
Organism: Buteo buteo; assembly: GCF_964188355.1. Classification (NCBI taxonomy): domain Eukaryota; kingdom Metazoa; phylum Chordata; class Aves; order Accipitriformes; family Accipitridae; genus Buteo; species Buteo buteo. The sequence goes on along the minus strand of NC_134181.1, from coordinate 8,035,647 downwards.
TCACATCATTATCTGAGGGGAAAGAAAGAAAAAAAGCTGCTGTAAAATGTCAGTGCCTTTGAAGTACAGACAAAATGCAGACACATCAAAATGTATTTTCCTTTTCTGTACCTTTTCTTAAATGAAATATAACGGTCAGCTTTAGGCTAGGTGCTGCCATGCATTGCCAATGGGAAGTGAGAAACAACAGCAACAAATTCATCTTTCTTCCTGAAGTACTGCTTGCAGCATGAGGCAGCACTAATCAAAGACAAATCACAAAGGTTTGGATTTCTTCTGTTCAGTACTAATACCTAGGGGCAAGGTGGAGAAGAGAAGTGTTTGATATTGAGCAGCCATACTCCCTACACTCTTTACCAACCAATTTAATGAAAGCTCAAAAGGTTTATTCTGTAAGAAATTAGGAATGGTATTAAATCATACCAAACCCTATTATTTGATGGCACTTCTGTAGCAGCATACAAGAGTTGGAAGAGTTTATAGCCAATACTACTGATATGCACAAAAGGTGATTTTTTCCCACCACTGAAACAAAGAGTTACACCTACGAGTAAGTGTCTGCAGGACCAGGGCCTATGATGCTAAGAACAAAATAAGAGGAAACAAACAGCAGGGATGCCGTAAGAATGGAGCAGCATTTCTTTGAAGTGTAATTACAGCCCTGCTGAAGCATGAATGTAGCCTAACGTATTTGTAACCACTGTAATCAGTGTAATCATGCTGCCATTTCATTTACTTTCACACATTCTGTTAAGGCATTAGGACTGCTGTGTAGACTGCTGGAATGACACAGTTAATACTGTCCATTTATTTTGTTCATGCTGATAAATCGTGTTGTTATTCTGCTATATTCATACTTCTTTTCTATGACTTTAAGGCTAAAGCAGCCCATTTCATAGTAGTATAAGAATTCTGTTTGTAGAAAAAGAATAGAAGGTAAAACCAGATTTTGTTAGATTTTTAAAACCTTTACAGGACCTTTCATATCTGCTGTTAATTAGCAGTACTGGGACCAAATAAAAATAACAGATAACTCCCTCTTGTAAAATTATTCCTGCCAGTAGTTATTATTTAGTCACAGTAAAGGGAGTGGAAAAAAAGGAAAAAGAAAAGACACCAAGAAGTCTAATCTTACTGCTATTTTAGCCTTTCCTGATTGCCCCACTTACAGGTTTTTTCTTTAACTGGGTGCATTAGCAAAATAAAAAAATATAATGGGAATTGCCTTGAAGGTATAGAAGGTAATTAAAATAATATACATAGCTAAATGAAGCAAGGGTGGGTGAAATTAATGTGCGAGGTCTAACATCTGCTCTACCATATAAAGCCCTTGGAAAGAAGGCACAAACTGATTTAGAATAGATGATGTTGCTGATTTTTCATAATAATTATAAACCTCCTTTCTTTCAGATGGTTCTTCAATGCAGTTTGCATAAACAAAGGAATGAAGTAAAATTACACTAGTGAAAGGGCAATGATTTTTCTGCTGATAAGAGTGCTGGTGTCGATGTTGTTTTTCATTTATTTAGCTTAACTATTTATGAATGTTGTATTTGCCTATTTTTTACAGGAACATTTTCTGTGATTCTTCCTAAATCAGGCCATTTAAAGAGGTAGTGGAAAATGGCAGAGTGAGTGTTTAATGAAAACTCTGCACCTTAATGTCTATCTAAGAATTTAAACAACTATTTAATAAGCAGACTCATAAGAATGAAATCTATATAACAATTAAAATAATAATGCTCTTCTAATCACTTAAGCGCCTAGAGTGTGTATCGAGGTAATCACATTCATTTTAAATTTATATGCTATGCATATCCTTGTAAGCATTTTGAAAGAAAGTGGTGCAGAAGACACAGGTGCCTAAATTAATAAACATTAGAAAATCAGCAAGAGATTTAACTACACTGGTTATTGTTTTCAATTATTAAATAATTAGTTTGAACATCTTTCTACACCTGGTCCCAAATCATGGGATTCAATTACCTGGAATGGCTCTGGGCTGGTATTTGATCACTTAATACTAAATCTGCAAAGTACTGGGCATTAGGAATATCTGGTGGAGGACATTGAGATTTCCCAGAAGTTTTGTGAAAAAGTTCACTAATCAGAACATTTTGGTTTGCAGAGTCATGATTATAATTAATAATGGAAAAGCGTTATTAATTTATTTTTTTTTTAAAAAAGAGAGCTAAGGAAACAGGTGGCAGGCAAAGGGACAAATAACATAATCTCAGTATTTATCTTTCCAGAACATGTACATTTGATACAATAATTTAAGAAATGTCACATCCTCCTCCAGCTTTCCTGTCTTTTTGCTCTACATACTGACCAGCTCCAAGTATCCTATCTTGTTCAGTTTCAAGAGTACAGAATTCATCTTTTACTCCAGCTCCAATAGCTGCCTTCCGAGAATTTCTATGCAACAGAAAATTCAGAAAACCTTTATTTGAATTAAAGCCCTCCAACAGGCTCCTAAACAGTACACCTCTTTGAATTCTCTTACTCATTTAAGCAACAAACAGAAACAGTTTGGTATAAAATTTCAGATTAAAAAAAAGGATTTAATTAAAAGTTTTAGGAAAAGTTTCACATTAAATGTCAATGTGTTTTGCATGATGTTTATGACATGTAATTCTCTTCCTGTAGAACCTGAGGAATGAAGAAAACATTCCTAAAAGATACTCTTTTAATGGCTCCAGTAGGATAAATAGGAACTAAATAAATCTGGACTTAGAAGAAGCAAGAGTCCAGTATGTTAAATAAAAACATTAAATAGCTAAGTGCCACTTATTTATTAAATGTAAAACATCAAATAGCTAAGTGCCACTTCTACACGTACACCTAAATAATGTGTATAATTCCATCAAAAGTTTCAATAAATCAAAGCATCCTTTTCCTTACCAGTTTTTGAACATTGATTACAAACCCCTGTAATTTCACTACCAAAATACAGAACAAGATTTTTTTTTTTTTCCTCTGCCTACAAACTCACTCAAAGCAAACCACTGTCACCCTTACTAAGTATGAGGGAAAACAACATGGGTGGAGAGTGTTTCCCAAATCTTGAAAAGGTCTAATTGATGTGTAATTTATTTTCCAGGATGAAACACAATAATGTAGCCAAGATTGACAAAGGAGTGATTTCAGTTTTTGCCTGTGTCTCTATAACTTTGTTTCTTGTGACTCTCAGTGACACAAAAGCAGGGACAATATTGGTGACAATCACTGACATTGTCAGATAATCCAATTAAGGTAAACTTCTAGAACAACATTACACGTTCTAGTGTGTTGTTGTGGCATCATTATAAGAAGAGCTACAGCAGCGAAGTGTATTTCAGAACTAAAATTTCTAAAGCATGTATTTCTGAATGTGACTGTTCACATTGACCGAGAACAGTCATGCTGTTCATACTCATTAGATGTTAATTTTTGTGAATGATATAATCTGTTTCCTGGTTAAGTATTACATGTATTGTGATTTTCAAATTGATTATTTGAATTAATTTAAAAAAAATTACATGAGGATGATTTTTAATAAACTGTTATGAACAATTCACTGTGACCATCTGAATACTATGTGTGAGTTGAGATTGATAACGCAAGCCACAGGGTGTTTTTTTGAAACTTTGATTTAATGCAAAGCAAGTGAAAACTTTCATGTACTGATTTAAAATGTGGTTTGCAGGTGCATTTGTATGACTGAAACCTAGAGCTGTGCCATGGAGATGACACAGAACCTAGGGATTTGGAAATTCATTCTCTCTTCTGTGTCACTCAGTGCCTGTCAAGAGTGATGATGATAATAAAAGCAAATTAGAGCTAAAAGGCATTTAACAAACTTGTATTAGTTGCAAATGGATGGGCCTGCTGGAAAATTTCTGAACAATCTTAAGGCCACACTACCAGTACAGACTTAATGGCAGAGATTTGTGGCTCTGTTTGGTCTTACACACCACAAGCTTTTGTGAGATATTTACCATTTGACTGGATGTAAGTTGGGCAAGTGTAAAATACCATTTCTGTTAAGAATAGTCCTTCCCTGCTCTTATGTGATGGACAAAGAGGTGCATGGGTATTTAAGGAATACCTGTTTTTTGGAGAAAAAAAACCAAACAACAAAAAAACAACAAAGCAGTCAGAATATTTGGTACAGCCAGTGCAATAAACGTATATAGACTATTTATTTTGTACATGTGAAAGCAACATAAATAGTAAAAAAATTAATCACCAGTAAGTTTTATTGTCCCACTCTGTCCTTACAGTACTAGAAATCAGCTCCCTAAAGTGACCAGAAAGTCACTGTGTCATCAAGGCTAAACCAGTGGATTATAATTGTATTGTCTTTAGCAACAATACAAAATATAGGAGGAATATGACTCATTTTATTTTGGAGTGCTTTTTAAAATCAGTGGAGTAATTAATTTCCCTGTTACATGCATGTTGCAACCACCTAATCAGTACACCTGGCAGGTGATGTGGCTTCATGACAATAAATCAGCTTATCTCAGCTGCAGACCTTACTGCATCTTCTTCTCCTTTATAGTGTCTGAGTCATCCCTGCTGCTGTCAGATCCTCCACTTTACCCTTCTTCAGGTGGAATCTCTCTCCCACTCAAAATAAGACATAATACTTGACTCCTCCTGAGGCAAAAAATGATACTTCCCTGATGTTAAAATTTTAAACCAATAAACACTCTAGAACTATTTTATCTGCAGCACTAAATGATTTTAGGTGAGGAAAGTCTACAGGTGCCTAGAAATAATCTGCATAGCTGAGCCTCTGTGTCACAATAAATATTGCACTGCAAAAATCATCAGAGATTGTAATTTGTATTTACTATGAGGTCTTCAGCTTTTCTCAGATTCCCAGCCTTTTGCCACTGATGTCCAAAGTCAGTCAGCCAAGCACAGCCAACCTCTTCAGTACTTGCTGGTTTATAACAACATCCAAGGAATTACTAGGGTCATTTTATACCAAAACAATGTTAGTCCTACTTCCCAGCAGCACTGGTCATATAATGCAAAATAATTGTACAGGTAAGCATCCTGCTACAGTCACATGGTAGGAATCATAGTACTGATAAAAGTGAGATTTTGTGGGTCTGTATGGGCATTAATTAGGACGATGAAGGTGACTATTTTCTGCAGTCAGTAGACACTGGTTTTGCTAGACACCAAATTGTCCTTTACAAGTAGAATTAAGGTGTTTTTTTTAAAATGCATTCTTTGGAATCTGTTTTGGGACAGCATTTTTAACTGCAGGCAACACATGTGTGCAGAGATAGACCTTAGCGAGGAGGATTTGACTGCTGCCAAACTGAGAAGCACATGGTAGCAAGACACTTCCATTAAAATTAGGTCAGACTCAGGATGGCTCAAGTTGTGTTTTCTTCCCCTGAAGTTCATTCCATGTTTTCAAAATTAACTTGTTTGGATAAGAATGGAAGAGGAAGGGGTAAGGACTAGTTAACCCTAATGTCTTCCATGGGGTTAATCTGAGGCTGTAGCCTTCGAGGCTGACACCAGAAACCCCAAGCTGACCTGATTTTGTATAGAATTATACATAGATCTAATTAAAATGTGCATGAGGAGGTACCAGAGAAATCCCAAGTCTTAATACTGTGGTGTAAAAAATGTGATATAAAGATTGAATGTTGGTAAGGTTAAGATGAAATACAACTATAATCTAGTGATGATCCTTTTTTATTCATGACATTTTCATTTTGCAGGTTATTCCCTTTATTTCTGTTCTTTTTGTTCCTTTGCATTTATGATACAATATCATCTTATGCAATCTCCCAATTAAAGTGCTTCTGCTGTAGTTACAATCATCTCAAAGGTAGTCTGATAAATGAAATGACTCCATATCTTAAAATGATTTGAGATACAATAACTGCCTCAGAATAGGCAACTGTAACAAAATGATCAGTCAGCTACACTGACTACATGCCATAAATTTTGCCTCAAACATGGATCATCTGTGAAGATTTAATGGAACAGACCGGAATCCTGTCCGTTTTCATGTGGAAATCCTATAAGGGAATTTGAATACCATGAAAGTTTACAGTATGTGCAAATCCAGACTGTGAGAGTCAAAAATCAAGATAAGGGTTTAAGAAGTAAATTGATTCATTCTTGGAGGTTACAGGTTTGGTTAATGTAGTCCTGTCTCTTCTGGGATTAATAAACCAGGTTGCTTCTTTTTTTCCATCTTCTATCACAAATTGACTTGCTGTTTTGGTTTGCTACATCAGCAGAATCAAATACAAACCAATTTTCTCAGTGCAAGGGAGGGGGCTGTGCCAGTCAGAGAGTGGGGTTGATATATTAGCATTCCCCCCTATCACCTGCCTCCAGTATTTTCCTGAATAAGATTTTGCCTCCTCCATTTCCAAAGCAACCCTTCTCATGCCAGGTTAGCAATGAGAGTGAGGAAAGAGAGGAGATTTAGGATTTCTGTGTTGATTTTGCTCCACCTGCCTCAAGCTGCACCTTAAGTATAAGGAAGGCAGATGTGACATGAGAGCTGTTATGGTAAATACTAGAAACTGCTGGAGTCAGATGATACCGGTGTGTCATAATGTAGCCTCGAGGTTACAGGCTTAGGAAATTGCATCTAAAGCCAGTAGTGATGCCTTCAGTAGTAGGTTGCTGTCAGCATCCACTGGCAGAAAGTGTTGAAACTAAGATGCAGAAAGGAAACAGCAGTCCCTCTTCTTTATATACAGTCCTGCTGGATGTTTGAGGTTTCCAATAGATTAAGGGGAAGAATAAAAGTGTGGGAATCTGTGGTGCTTCCTAGGACTAAAATAAACTCTTCATGTGTCTCTCCACTTGTAAAATGAGGCTAGTGGCTCTGCCACTTTGAACTTCCAAGTCAAAGAAGCGGTCACCATGGGCTAGAAAAGCAGGGAATCTGCAAGTAACTGGAATAAAACAAAAGGATCAGAGATCACTTGTCACCCCATCATGGGGAAAGTCACCTCACCAGGACAAAAATTCTTTTTGGTGGGAGAGAGTAGTAACTGGGCATTAACATCACTGGGAACTCTTGTGTAGCTTCCAACAATAACATCCTTGAAAAGGTTTCCTCACTCTTTGAAGTGGCTGCCTTGCCTGTACAGTAGACAGCTTGCTTTCTGACTACTGTCTTGCCTGTCTGCTCCCCTATGTTCTTCTCTGTTGAAACACCCTGTATTATTACAGTCACTCTCAGCACCTGGCTACAGGAGTGAATCAAAGTGTTGTGGAGGCAGTACATCAATTTGGGTTTGTGCCATGGTAATAGTTACTTGACGGTTAAGTGGGATCATTTCAAAGACACTTTTTCTTCCCTTTCCCTGTTTCTCTGTGCCCAGATCACTGCTTGAGCTGCCTTCCCCCTAAACACTACGTGCTCACCTTTTGTGACTGTCTAAAATAGAAAACCTCTGCTCTTGTCAAAAGCATAAACTGAAACAGTCACTTATCAGGCTGAGGAATTGCACATCAGAGTGCTCCATCACCACTTCCCAGCTGCCCACTGCTGGCTGCAGCCCCTTGCCCAGCTGGGACAGCCACAGCCAGCAGTGGCACTCTGCATACTCGTCCGAGACCATCACAGTGCAGAGGGTAAGCTGACCTCCAAGCTGTGAGAATCCAAAAGAAGCAGGTGAACACAAATAATCAAATAATCCATTTTGATTTGTTGGTACTTACAGCATCCTCCTAAAAAAAGAAAAGATTGGATTATGTGTTAGTTGATTTCATGATGCTGTACAAAGAGCTATTTTCCCTTCTTCCTTTCTCTTTCCACTGCTATTAGCTAGCTAGCTAGTTAGAGATCTGTACACGCACACACACCGAGAAGTGAAATCTGCAGGTTCTCACAGTTCGTGATACCTACATGGAGAATATGCAGAATTTAATAGTCCAGCTGTGTAGGCTCTCCTGGAAGTTAACAAGATTTTAGTAAATTCAGAAGATTGGAATTTCCCCAAATACAGGCCAAATTCATTCATATGTAAAAAGATTTCTGTCTACAATAACAGGAGTAAATGCCACATAAAACTCAGTCCTGCTCCCATCAGAGACAATGGGAATTAAGCCACTAACTTCAAAGAGCAGCGCTCTCCCTGTAGAGTATATTTCATGCTTCCGCAGTCTTGGCTAGATTAGTGCAAATTAAACATTGGGTTAAGTTGCCAGAGCCCATAAGCGCTCCATTAGGCTCTGGAGGATTTGGCTAATTTTAGTCAAACACTTACCTATTTTACAGAATACATGCAAAATTCATCCATGGGATAAGCCCACTGAACTCAATAGAATGCCACTAATGAATTTGGCCTTACAGCTCCACTGTCTCTGCATTTTTGCAGTGTTTGAAATGCATTGCAGGTTTATGCACCTTATCAAATCTTAAGAAACAAATACTTTATATCAGAGCATACAAAATAATTTAGAAAGAGTTGTAAACAAGTGGCTTTCACAAGTGCTAAAGGATCTAATCATCAAATCATATTCTGAGTACACACAAGCCTTTTCTTGCCTGCAGGGCCATCATGGATAGGGCTGCCTGCAATGTCTCCTTCCAGTACTGCTCACTGTCCTATATCTTGTGAATGGCAAACTGCCCCAGGGAGCTACAAGCTACATTTTTCAATCATCTCTGCTTTATGTTAAATACACTTACAAGCAGCCAAGCAGCATCCCCAGAGGGTCTTACTACGACAGAGGGTTGTTAACAATATACTTCTGCCTTTTTTTCCTTCCTTTTTTTTTTCCCCCCCAAATATGCTTCAGTTATAGCCATTCTTGAATAATATCTCCTAATCAGTGAGGAGGCCTTGAATTTAGATTCATGGACTGCAGACCTAGAGACCTGAGGTGTCTTTTCCAAGCTCCATGCTGCAGGATTTTGGGGCCAGCATAGACAAAGCCTTTCCTGATTTTCAAGCCCCATTTCTTCCCTGATACCAGCCTCCTGGCTGACTACAGGGAATCACATCACTGCTGTGTGCCTCAGTTCCCATATATACAGGATGGACCAGTACTGACAGTAAAGTGTTCTGACATCTGACGAAAAGCACTAGAGGAGCTCATTACCAAGTGTTTGCACAACGTCTGGAACCACTGCCTTCGCAATGTCTGTCAGGGCTTTTGGATGTTAATACAGATACAAACATCCTACTAATTAGTTACTCTTTAACTTATGACTCAGGCATTTACAAAAAGCACAGGTTCAGATATAGGTAATACAGTGCAAAAAATAATACAGCAACATCCTTTGGGAAGGCAGAAAAGGTCAAGTACAGTGCTGCTCTTCTCTGAAGAAGTAACATGCAGAATTTGTATGTGGAAACTTGACCACTCAAGCAGCTAATTGACAGTGGAATGTCTTGCTGTACACATCTTCTGAGGTACTTTAATTATGCAAAGACACCTTGTTGTCACACAGATATTATAAATAATGTTTAATGGTCATGTTTGTTTGAAGTAAGTACTATGGGGATTTTATTTTTTTTTTTGCATTATGATTCCCCTTTCGGGAGAATTCCATGTTATAAACAACACAGCACTTCAGCGTAGGGTTTTGTTGTTGTTGGGTTTTCCCCTCCTGAAATTATTTTTAAAAAGCTTCTGGCTCTATTCCTGACTGTTGTTGCAAAATTGAGTACTTCAGCAAATTGCTTGGTTGACAAAAGGGAAAAAAAATGTTGCTTCAAAACAAACAATTATGATGACTTTGAAGCATAACATAAATGTCTCATTGATTTTGTCCCAGAGGACTGGTGCAAACAATGAATAACCAAAGATGCAATGAAGCATGTACTATTAGTGTATGCAACATTACTTGTGCAGTATTGTTTTAAATCCATTTGCTCACCTTTGCCCTCTGTGATAACCTACTATCAATAGGGGAAACACACGCAAGTAATCTAAATACTTGATCACTTGTAAGAACAAAAATTTCTGCCTCTTCAAAGATAAAGTGGCTGAGTAGTGACAGGAAAATGTACTACTCCTTTTTCACAGTCTCTAAGTGGAGCGTTACAGAGAAGGATTATAATTTCAACCTGTGGTGCTTGAATTCCTGGCCACTAAAATTTGGCATTTGTTTTCTTCTGGAAAATAAATTTTACATTTAAACTCTGATTACTAGTACCAAGAAGCCTTTTTTTCCTTTCCCACGGTCTATATTCATAATGCTAAGTGCACTCTGAAGGGGCACTGTGCAAAACCTAGGTCTGGAGACAATCATTCACTCAAGTGCATTTTGTTCACACAACCCAATGTTCAAGAAGTAGGACTTTAGAGTGTTAAAGTCAGAAAAGGGAGCGGTAAATGATCAATTGTAGCAAATGTTCTGCGCTCATTTCTTCAAACACAAGTGATGCAGTATTTTGTCCCTGGGCTGAAATAGATTCAATTCCCTATTAAGCTAGAAAAACCCAGTACAGCTGTTCTGCTACCTTTGGATACGGCTCTTCTCTGATAGATCATCTTATCTTCATCCAAGGTATTTGCTTCTGTGACAGAGAACCTGTGTCCTGTAAGTTTCCATTCAACAAAGAAAATATAAATTGCTTTAAAAAAATGACATTAATCAGATGGTAAAAAATAGTTGAAAACAATCAAAGAGTGGCTGTCAGTCTGAAAGTTTGAATCCTAATAGACTTGAAACTGAAATTCTGTTAATCATATTTATCTCTCTGGATATGTCTGAAATCAGTTTCCATCACTGAAGTGGAACAGATTGTTTATTGTCATGGGTTTCTCAGCATCTTTTCAGTGCTCAAATAATTCTACACATCTTTCTACTTAGCTTCACTGGTTTGGGATTATCATCCCTCTGTGAGCCAAGCCTCAGTCTCTTGGATGTAGTGATCAGATCCATTTTTTTACTAGGATTCTGTTAATAAACTGCAGCTATTCCTTTACTATAAAGATCTAGCCATACTGTGCTATGACCTCTGCCAGACACAGTGAGAAATAGTATTTTTGTATTACAACACATACGAATATAACAGCCAAGATCATCCTATTAGGGAATCCACCATCTATGGGATTTTGTTGCCTAAATACTTTGGAAGATTTCAGCCTCTGTGTTTTTATATTCCTGGACTCCTAGTTGTTCTGTACAACTGCATTAACTGTGCAGGGAAAATAACTATTTACTGTGGGAGTGACTTGACAATTTTGTTTCAGACTTGTAGACTGACAGAAGATATATCTATTCAGCTCTGCTGGGCAGCAGTGCTCAGCAGTAAGCTAAATTAGCCCATAACATGTTATTCTACCTAGACTTTCCGACAACCAAGGCAGTTTGCTTTAAGGATAGCATACACAGTCACATAGAGCATTCAAAGGAGAAAGGCAAAATTTCAGCATGTTTTTCTTCCTGGATTGATTATTCCTCCAATACTTCCAGGTTTGGCTCTATGACAATTTAGACCATAGCACTTCATTCCGTGCTCAAATCTACCTGTCCTTGCCTCCACCGGTTTACTTTAGGTTCTATGATGAATGAGAATGAAAAAGAAATAATAAGTAAGACTGTGTAGCTAGGGAATATGCAAGACTGATATTCAAAATAACTGTAATAACTATTTGTAAAAATGTAGTAAGTCAAGTGTATAAATGGAGGGAATTAAATGCCATGGTAAATTTACATAAAACAATGTTTAAAGCAGAAATTGGAATAAATATAATATAGATAAGCAGTAATCCTCTCCTTGCTTAACTAGGCCATTAATAACAATTTTCAAGGATACACCACAAAATATGCTTTAAAATGGAGGGTCATATTAGAGACTAGAGAAGACTGATCCAGGAAAAACAAAAAACTGAGCCTAGCTTTGCTTCCAGTTTTGCATCCTATGCACAATGGCTCCTACTACAAGTCTACCTATACTAGTAGTCACTATACACTGAGACATAATGGTGATATCCATTTACTCTGGTCTTTTCTCTTACAGTGTTTTCAAGATTTCTATTTTTTTTTAAACTAACATTCACTGTGGAATACCATAAAATATTCGGCCAGTGTGTTTTTTAAGAGTGTAGCAGAAAAGGATTTAGAAATAGAAAGAAAATATGCTATTCAGTTTGGTCCTTTGAAATTAAGCCACTTGCACTTTACAGGAGATGACAAACCTGACATTTTTTGCCTTGTATAATGCTGCAAAGACAGCTGCTTTACAAAGACAATCATTCCTAAGAGTGTAAGCATTATTAGGTTTTCTCTGCTGATCTTCAAGGTGTAAATGACAGGTAACTTAAATACCCTGCCAAGTGCAAAATTTCTTTGCAAAACATCTCAAAAAATATGATTTTCTGTTCTATATAAGACTTCACAATCCATATTATGTCTAATCCTCTAATGCATATTCTTCTTTTTTCTCTTTACCTGCAGGATTTCTTGTGATCAGTGCATATGGCTTTAAGCATTAGAAAAGTAAACGGTGTCTTGAATAGCAGAATTAAATTCAGAAGTATCCTGCACTGATAGGAAATCACCTCTAAAATATATTCCTGCAGGCAGTCGTTCTGCTAATTCCTGGATACAGACAAATATCGATCTAATCCCAAAAGTAAGAACCGTCAGTATAGCAAGTTTTCTGTGACCCATATCATGTTTCTGTAACTCTGACAAGATAGAAGAAGAGTTCTCCAGCTGGGAACAGAATTATGCTACTGTTTTCTGACATTCTCTTTGATTTTTCCTGCCAGCCTAGCTGATCAGTAAGCGATGTATTAATACAAGCCACCCAGCTGAAACAGGTTCAGAATCTGAACGCCATGAAGACAGGAGATGAGGGAAGAGAGAGAGTGGGTGAGATGGACTTAACCATGCTTTTTTTTCTTATGAGAAATCTCTTCATGCATAAATGATGACTTCATGTTCTGTCCTTGTATAATGCTGACCACACTGACAGATTTCAAGCAACACCAAATTATACATTTATCAAACAGCCGCTTTGCCAGTGCACTAATCTGGGGTGGGATTACAGTGATCAGCTGCAGGTAGGGCAAATAGTAAGAACCAGCACATGGTACTTCCAGCTTGGCTAAGCCGTGTCTAGATCAGCTTCCCAGACCAAACAAAGCAGTCTTGAGAGTCCTAAGATGCTGTCACAAGGCTACAGTCTAAAAATAGGACAGTTTGATTAGCCAGCTGAGGTATCCCAAACCTGAAGAATCAGCCTCTCAGAGACTCTGAAAGCATATCTGAATCTGTCTGAAAGGAAAAGTCTTCCTGGAGGAAAATGAGATGAGGAGAAAGGAGGTTCCACACCATCTAACTTCATGCATCTCACATAGTTGCGAAGATAGGACCTCAAACATCTTCTGCAGCCAGTGGAGGCTCCAGAAGAAGCTATCCTGGAAGTTCAGCTACACCTATCAAGCCATCTCAGATGCTAACCTAGGCACCTGCAAGCCAAAGCTAAACTGCGTAAATATGCCTCTCTATTCCTCCAGTATGCCTACATAACAAGAGCAGTAAGACATCCGCTTTTGGATCAAATCTGTGAAAGTTGTCAGCGTTCTTTGAAATTTACCAGCCAGATGGGAGTTCAAATGGAGTCAAGCGCTGAACAATATCATCTCACTTTGGATGTAAATACGAAGTGAAATTGAATGTTGCACATGGTAACACTTTTAAGCAAACCAGGAACCTTGTCTGTGGACTGTAGCAGTGATGGGACATTAGGTCAACAGCATTGATCACTGGTAAGGGGTCTAGTATCTTTTCAGATAAACTGTTAGATCCAGGCTTTCTTATTATTTTCCAGTGCTTCACTCAATGAGATGTACTGATTTACAAGGAGGTTTAAAACTTGAGGGAGAGAGATCAATAGCTTTTTAGTGAATACTAAGTGCTATCTGTGATAATTCAGAATATGAAAGACCCCCATGCTGTCCAGCTCTCATAGCTAAAGTGAGAGGACCAAGACTCATTGCCTTGAAGGATGAGAAACTCATGCCAGAATTACTTTTTTTTTACTCAGTCCTTTGACTCAATGGTTGGATTGGGTGATTATGCACCACTGGACAAAATGCAGAGTACAGGGAGATGGGCCTTTCTGCTGGAGAAGTCATAGCTTAATTTAGGCCTGACATATATGTTCCTGGGATTACAGTAAATTAAGATATGCACAATCAGACTGAAGGGAAGCAGCTTATTGCCCAAGCAAAAACTCATTGCCTTTGCATAGCACAGCCAGGTTGTGTGTGCAAGTGAAATTTTTGAGATGCATCAGATTTAGTGTGTGCACATGAATAGACTGTTACAGCCTGGGTGCACAACTACACAGTTTCTAGATGAAAATCAGGATTTCTGCAGCCATACTGTATATTTCAATTATGCACTAAATCAGTCTGATGCTCTTCTGAAGTATATAACCTACTTTACAAGTTCATAGCACTATATAACAAATGAACAAAGATATTTCTGAACCTAAGTGTTATTTATAATACTATGTATTATTTCCTGTGACTAGTACTAATTGTGCAGTCTCCAGATGAGGACCAAATTTCCTAATACCTGTTAAGTTTTAGGTGAAGAAAAATCTTTAAGCTTTTAAAAATAAGTCAAGGAGCAGTAAATAATGTAGATTAGGAGATGTTAAATATTAATATTTTTTGTCAATACTTGTGTTTTGTAAATATTCTAGTTCTGTCCATTTGGCCCATTTCCATATGGGACTTTAATGAGCCATTTACTGTTGGTAATAAGTCATTAGTATCAACCTAATCATTCTCATCTAATTCTCTAAGGATTTTTTCCTCTGGAGTGATTGCAAGTCTCATTCCACCAAGTGGAAATACTTTAAAATGAATCAGGGTAGACACCCTACAGCCCTCCAAATAACTCTTGCATCATTTCTTTCTTAATTAGGCTTAACTTAAACAAATATCCCTGTTTATGGAAATGCATGTCCACAACCTAACAGAACCCCCTACAAATTACTAAAGAAGATGCTTATTAGAGGCACATTTCCAATTATTAAAATAAAGAGCTATTTTCTGTGGTGTCCTTCAATGAGAGACCTGGGGGCGTTTGCCACCAAACCCATCATATCCTCAAA
This sequence comes from Buteo buteo, assembly GCF_964188355.1. Taxonomy (NCBI): domain Eukaryota; kingdom Metazoa; phylum Chordata; class Aves; order Accipitriformes; family Accipitridae; genus Buteo; species Buteo buteo. The sequence goes on along the minus strand of NC_134181.1, from coordinate 8,020,573 downwards.
AGTATTTGTTAACCATTGTTCTTCATCTCAAATATAACCGGTAATCTGCATGTATTAATCCCAATGTTGAAAAGCATCACTCTGCAATGTAAGCAATACACAGATTGGCAGAAAAATGCATTTTGGCCAGATGGCAAGTATGTGAAAGCACTGGACTTGCTGTTACCCATCTTTCGTTACTGCTTGGGTAGTAAGGATTCATAACTGGCCATACAGAGTGGACATGAGCATTTACAAATATGGGACAATCCCACAGAAATTCAGGGAGTAAGGAGGCCTTGGGAGTAGAATGGGTTAGATTAGAATCGGAAGGGAATCTCAGAGCAACCCCAAGGAAAACTTAAATTTGAAAACTGACTTGGTAAGGGTCCCTTCAGAAACTGTAACATCAGGCACAGGAAACAGCAGCATAGATACTATTTTCACATTTCGCACATAAGCACTTCATATACACCCTACCTTGTGCTGAGAGTGGTTTCAGGATCCCTGAAGAAACCAAGGCATTTCAGACATAAGGCAGTAGCAATTTTCAGAACAGGTGTCATGAAACACTTACCAAAATGAGCTTCCTAATACAAAACTTTTGCATGTATTTTTTTCAAACAGTAACACCAGATGTGCCCTCATCGAGCAGGCTAGGTGGGGAGCTGGCAGCACAGGGCTTCATATAGAACTGGTATCTTCTGCTGAAAAGCATTAGCCAGGTGCTCCCTGTTAGCAAAGTAGTAGGGAAAAAGTGTGAGCTTTTATGGTAAAACCCCCCCATTCCTAACCATATGCAAGTTTTATCCAAGGACAGACTAACATGAAAAGCATTCTTGTACAGTTTCCACACTCTGCTATCTAAGTTAACTGAAAACTGTGTTAGAATGATTTCAGTGTAACTTAAGTCAACCCAAACTAATAGTATGAGCTCCCGAGCATTCATTCAAGCATACTTCCGTACCAGACTGTACACAGTAGTGTTTTTCTGATTCAAGCAGCGAGCATGTTACTTTGTAGATGAGGCACAATAACAAGTTAAAAAAAATTGTTTTATCAGCTTCAGTAAGAGTCCCATATGCCTTTAAAGAGCTTCTCAATGTAGTGACTAGTTCATCTCTCTTGAAGGTTGCTGGAGCTCTGATCATAAGACAGCCTTTTCCCATTGTGACCCAGAGACTTCATTTGAACCCAGTGTGTGTAAATCATGGAAATGAGGATGTGAGTTTTCTGACTGCAGGTTGGCATGGTCTCCATACTGAGTTTCTCCAAAACACTTCTTAACTATAAAACTAGCAATCCTTTCTCTCCTGACATCCTGTTGAACATCTGTTTTCAAGTCTGGACAGAGGCGGTCAAATCCCAGTTCATTTGCTTTGGGGCTGTTCTTGTCCAGACTGTCCACATAGGATGAATAACCTTCACTCAACTACTTCAGCTATGAAACACATGCCAGAGACCCCTTTGATTTCACAGTATATCTGAAAATCTCCACTTTATGGATAAGAGGCCTTCAATTTATAGTATGATCATCTTGCCTCGGGAAGATCTTGCTCTACCACGGTTTTGACTATGAGACAAGTCCTATTACCAGAAACGATGGATTTCTCAGGCAGTTGCTGCATAAGGAGCAGAGACAGTACCCTTGTGGTTAACTTGAGTGATTTGGTACTTGCCCCATGCCAAGGATGCAAGGAAGGGCTAGTGCGCACAATCCTTGGCAAAGTGCTTTTTTTTTTTTTTTGTTCCTACCATTGGATAATTCTATTTGATATTGCCTTATTCTTTTATCATGAGAAAGTGAATATCAGTTTCCTCTTCCCTCCCAATACCACTCAGGATTTTATCTTAGTCTTTATTGTATTCTTGAGTCAGTATGGTTTTTCTGTGCTGAAAATATTAACCTATTTCATCTCTCCTCGGACACAAAGCATTCTGTGCTTTGTCACCCACCTCTGTACCTCTAGTTCTATTTTAGCCTTTCTGAGATGGGTAAACAGTACTACAAAGTGCATTAAAGATGGAAACATATCTTTTCTCTTAATCAACCAGAAGGTGTTTTTTTCTTAACTGAAAACTTGTAAAGGTAGAATAGAAGTCAATCTGCCCATTTCATTTAAATCGAAAGGGATGGATTTGATCAACATTTTGAAAACATGTTTCCTAAGCTTTGAGAAAACTGCTAAGAACCCTTGAACTGCATTACCTTGAGAAAATCCAGCATCTCACAGGATCAGGCTGTAAAATGTTATCTACATCCAGTTCCAATGACCCTTTTATTACACTGCCTTTAGATTTATTAGAAAACAAAATAGAACCCTGGAGGGTTAATATTTTCAAAACCAGCCCTAGTGGAAGACAATCAGTGCAGCTTTTGATAAAACTGATCAAAGGGCAATTCTTGACAGCTTGGAAACATGAAATGCTATTACATGCCCTCTTTTAGTTTTGCTCTTTCTTCTCAGACGACCAGTGTTTGTTTTGCATAGTAGCAAACATTATTCCTGTGTTGTTTAACTTTTGCACAAGAGCCCTCATTTCATTACCCTAGAGTAAAAGTAGTGCAAGATTAGCAAGAGGTTCTTTGTCTTCTGCTGTATTAAAACCTTTTTTTGCAATTTATCTTTCTTTTCTTTCTCTCCCTTTTACCTCTTGGCCATAATTTACACATCAGTGTCTTCTGCTATTGTCTTTATATTGGATGAGAATCCCCTTGAAATATTCCCACAGAGTTGCTATTTCTCCTCTTTTCATTACTTAAAATTGAAAGTGTTTAAGATAATGTATTTGGCATCAGACTTACAAAGAAAAGAGAAAAAAAAAGAAAAAAAGGCATGGGGTGAATTGCTATGATTGTCTCAAGGACAGTTTGTGTTGGGGCACCAAGGTCAGGGGAAGAGGGCAAATTCATGATCCCTGTTAAATAGTGGTACTAACCAAGGGATATATAGATTCCCCATTGACAAGTAACTAGGAACACCTTAAAACTGCTTTCCTTTAGGCTTTATACAAAAACTGCAGGGTGTATATCTCAACTCTATGCCCTATTACAGGAGAAGATATGTCATTTCCCCATTTAACCCTTTAGAAAGGCCCACAGGATTTTAATCTCTTTCATAATCTTTAATTAGTCACCTCTCTCAGCACCTTCACAGTTTTCTTTCATGCCATTTGGAATCAGGACACTTTGCAGATACTGGCATTCAGATTAAACCAAGCATTTAGTCGGTAACAGTCCACAGCCAGTTTAAAAAGCCTTTTGGGCGCAGTTTCTGCTCTCTTACACTGGTGGAAAACTACAGGAAGTCTAAAGATCTCAGTGTCAAACCTTCCTCCATATTCAAGAATGCTGAGGCTATAAAACACAATTCAGTCCTTGTAATTCCTTTGAATCAAACGTTGACATAACTAATACAGAAATGCTTAACTGAGGGACTAGCTAACAGAGATAATTTCTATGCTGTCAGATCCTCATATTAGTTATCGCCCTCAGTTAAGTTTAGAATTCCTTTTTAAGCTTCTCTCTTTAAGCTAGTAGCTTTAAAATGCAAGTGTCTGCATTCTCAGTTCATTGCTGCTTATTGAGCATTTGGGGCATAAAGCAGCAGCATTGCCTCCTAATTTTAGTTTAGAATAGGGAGTAAAAAAACCTTACAGGTTCACCATAGGTGTTCACAGTGAGGACCTGAAAAAGCCATGAAGACCTTTCTGCTCCTCAGCTTCCCCATTCATGTAACGGAGTTTAAAGTCTTACCTTACCTACCTGGGTAAACTGTGTATAAACCAGCTGGTGTTTGGTGGGGTGTTTAAAGAGGAAAAATATTTTCCACATGCCAAACATAATCATTCATGAATATTAATTCCCTGGGCAACACATCTGTGAAAGCTCTTTAAGTAACAGCCTGCCTCTGAACACGTTTACAGAGGACCTGAGTGGGCACATTTCCTATCCAAATATTATTTCTCTGCTTATTTTGGGCAAGTAGATGTTTCTGCTTACACCCTAAATGGGTGTAAGTCACAGTTCTGATGGTGGCTGGGGGAAAACCATCAGTGGCAGTAGCAACCCCGAGAAAAAAATGTCTTCCCTTTCACAGGAAAAGGGCAAGTCTACCTAGGAGGCAGTGTGTTCTCCACAGTGCCAAGGATGTGGATAACTGTGCAAGACTTCATTTTCATGTTAATTTTCATTTTTCTAAAAACTGAACCAAAAGAAAAGTCCTTCCAATGTTGTTAAACGATTAATTTTTTTCTGTTGGAACAGGCATTTTTCATTAAAAATGCTTTTTGGCAGCACTGTATCTTTCAATTGGAAAGCTTTCCACATGAAAAATCTCAAGAGAACTATAACGTAACAAATGCTGCAACGGTATCTTTCATGTGAGATACAGGGCAATTTCATGACTAACAATATAGGGAGCTTAGTTTTCTAACAACAGGGTATTCAATTTTATATAATGTTCATGATTAAGCTGTGTGCTTGAGCAAATCCAACTTTCAGCACAGAAGGATGTGTGGATTCAGTGTGCCCACTCACTGTACGTAATGCCCAAAGAAATAACATCCTTAGGAGGAAACACTGAACTGGCTCTTTTGGTGATCTGTGAGGAATAGCCAAAAAGGGCCATTACAAACTAGGACCAAGCTCATACTTGAGTTTAGCCTTACTGATATTAAACATTTTGTACATTTGAGGCAGCCAAAAAATATCATCCAGGGAAGGTGCTGTAGACCCCAAAAGGACTTGAATTCAAATATATGACAGTAGGTCCAGGTTCTGTGCCCATATGCTGGAAAATGATGCAGCACAGCAGGGCACTGAGCAACTTCTCTGTCTCCCAAGTTTAAAAAAAAAAAAAAAAAAGGTAGTATCTTTTAGGCCATTTCCACAACTTCCTTCCCACAAAGTCTGTGGACTCACCGAAGAGCTTCCCATGGACATCGGTAGGACTTGGATCAGACTCTGAGTGTCATTCCTTTTCAAGGAGGTTGTCATTTCAAGGCAATTAATTTCCAACACAAATGGATTTAGATGTAGTTTCCCTCTTTTCTGCCTCCCTCTTAAAATAGAGTAATCCTATGGACCTATGTGTTTTTATTTCCTACCAGAATCACCACAATGGATTAGACTCTATTTGCCTTCTACTGTACATGGCATTTGAACAAATCCTATCTGAATTCCTTTCTTACTTTAATAGTGGCTTTGGCAATTAAATATATAGGCCATCTCCGCTCTGGCATTTAAACTCTATTAGTATGAAAAAAAATAAAATAAAACTCCTTAGGAACAAATCTTCCTTCCTTTCTTCTTCTTTACCATTCAATAACCTTAATGACAATGCAGAAATGTTTATCCAAAAAGTAACATTTCATTCTGCAGAAATGAAATAAAACACGGATAGTGAGAAAGCAATTTAATTACATAGAAGTCAACATACTTCTAACACTGTGCTTAAAAACTAGTGGTGTCTTTGTTTTTCGTGCACATATTTATACATACTGTAGGCTATACATTATTCTAATTATTCTGTTTACTACAAACACTGCCTATACATCACATTTTGCTCTCTGATGACTAAGCTTAGGAAGCAAGGACTTAAATTTACCTGTTACAATTTTCAGGGAGGCTCAAGATACTTTCAATTTATCTTTATGACCAAAGAACAAGTAGGTCTTTCATCTCTTTTTCCCCCCAATATCCTCCTAACAGTATCTCTGTCTTACCAGCTGTCAACCTCATTTCAAACTTTTTATGTGTAGTAGTCTCTCTTGCTGATGTAAAAAACCCAAGCTTCCTCCCCAGCTCCCCTAGTGTTGTTGCCCTTTAGCACTAGCCTTCTTCATGCATGCTCCTTATTGCCCTTCCTTCAACCTCCATGATTTAGAAGTCTATGTCTAAGTGGAAGTGCCATTTTAGTGTAATCACTGGTTTAATCCTTTTAAGAGTCTGCTATCTCTTCTCTGGATAGGTATTGAACATCTCCTTGAAAAAGTAAGATTTTTAGATCCACTTTCACTCTCTAATCTACAGCTGTTAAAGACATTCGCTGCTTTGCTTTTTAGCCTCATGCTTTTCTGAGACCAGAAATTGATGGAGATGGCCTATTCTATTTTAATTCTCTTGAGCATTGACTTTTTCTGATAATGTCAGCTCTCCTCACTATACCAGGAGGTTGCACAGTCCTGTCACCCAGGTAAAGCCTAATCCTTCCCTTTTTGTGCAGCACAGACTATTAGATTTTTAGCCAACATAAACCTGCATAGTTCCATTGAAGGTGGGTCCAAGCACTGGAGGGGTGTCTGGTTCACTGTTGTCAACAGGAGTTTTGGTGGACAAGGCTTATGGAAAAAAAGAAGTATACAGACCCATCTTTTTGGTATTTTAATAATCAGGCAAAGAATTCACTTGCTGAAATGCTTGTGACAGGAAGTAAGAAAAGACTTAAAAAAGGTGTACTGAGACTGACTTTCAGAGGTCTTTTTTTTTTTCAACTGTGTTTATTGGTTTTTTGGACTCACTTTCAATGAACACCCCAAGCGCATGAGCTTTACTTAATGCTGGTACTAATAAAATGTGATATTAAGATAAAATATTCACATTCCCCAAAATCAAAACCTATGCTGCACATCTTATCACAGTATATACAATACTAGATGATTTGTTAAATCACTGATCTAGAAGCAGAACTTGAACCCTGTGCTTAACATAATCAAACCCACATTGTCCGATCATATTGACATTAAATTCTATTCTAAACTACCATGACTATTTATTTCAGTGGAACATTTGCATAATATGATATTATACCCAGGAAATAACAGCAGTACCTCATAAGGCAGCACTAACCGGCTTTGCCAGAAAAATTTCTTTGTTGAGAGAGGCCGGTGCAGTTTTCTGCCAGGGTAGTGGGCTGCGATGGCTCACTAAAATATTAGACAAATCCCAAAGTTAGACCAAGACTAATCCATTTAGTAACAGCCACCTGATATATTGGTCCAGTCATTTCATAAAAGTTTTTCTTCAAGTCTAGAAAAGTTTGGGGTTTTTTCCCCCCAACTCTCCCATTTTTAAATGACTTTGATGGAGTTGCTTTAGCTCTGTTACCACTCAAGTTCCTTCTCTGTTTTAGTGACCACCTAGTGAATCACATGAGCCATCTAAAGCCCCATAAAAACTTGCTTGCCAGTGTAACCCAGTGATGTCTTTGTTCACTGTTACAAATTAAAAGACTTTACATAGGTTACTTCCAATATAGATCCTTGAGACTAAAATCAGGCTAGAAGTATATAATTAATCAATCCTTTATAGATCCAGTTTCAGATACTCACAACAAGCTATTTATAGATAGCAAAGCACAAAATATGATGAAAAATACACTGGCTTGTCTATGGGGTGCTCACAGATATTTCAAATAAAATAGGGGTAAAAGTGATTATGCCCAATGACTTATTTGATAGCTAATTTTGGTTCAATTCCTCTCATAAATCATAAGGACTTTGCTGGATAATTTTTCTAAGGAGAATGAATTACTGGCATGACACAGTCCTTCCATGACATTTGCTAATACACTTCTCTGTCAAACTGTGAAGTTAAGTGTTTTCATTGTTGAGCTAAAGAGGCTTAACATTAAAAACTTATGGAAATGGCTTTAATACCGAGATTTACTTCTAGAACACTTTTGAAATGCAATATCCCCAGGTACTTTATAAAAAAGCTAGACGCCATTTTCAATAGCTTTTGCTGAGTTTTTATCTGTATTCATAATCCAGAATGTGCCATTATAAATAATTAATCAATCAGCATATGCTACACTCAACAGTTATATCTCAAAATTGACTGTTGCCCTGATTCTGCACCTCTGAAGTGGCTAACAACTTTGCTTCTAGCTTCTGTCTGAAGAGAATTAAGTACATAGCACCAAACCCCATCACAGACTTTGGGTCTGCATGTACAGTTACATACATTAGTAGTCTGACCCAAGCCAATGGAATCACTTTGCTGGCTGGTACCTAAATGAAAATGTCAATTTAACAGCTGTATTTTTAAGCTGCGTATATTAATTGTATAAGTATAAATATAAATATCAGGGAAATGGGTTGATGAGTATTTCATATTAATCTCAGTTTGAGACCTCACATTGCAACCTCAAGCTGTCCTTCCCCAGTGTTTGCCACCCGGGGGGCAATACAATGTTATCTATGTGGTACTGTTGGCCCTGTGTTTGGCAGGGATGGTATCCATATATTCAACTCTTCGTTGAAGGCCATCATGCCCAGGGTGAACACTAATCATACATCTGCTTTGCCCTAACTCATTTGCCGTTGATGGAATGCAGCTGAAGTTAGCAAAGCACAACTATCAAATTACCATGAGCCAATAAACACTAATAAAATGTTCTATGTCAAATCTTACCTCTTTTAAATCTCTTTGATGCCTTTTCAGCCTCATACATTAATTTAGACATTCTGTCTTTACACTCCAAGTGAAGTTAAACATCCTCTAAAACACAGATGGTTATTACAGCCTGTTGTGGGGGAAAAAAAAAAAAAAAAGGAAAATCTAGTGGAAACCCTGAATGCATTTGATTAGGTGATACACTAGAAAACAGCACTGCTTTTGGACAGGCCAGCTACCCTGGATATGTAAAGGCCAGAAGAAGGGCATGTTTACATTAGTTTATCTTCAAAACTGCTGTACATGTTTGCATAACAGTGTATATGGTAGTACGTACCAGAGATGGTTCAAGGCCCTCAGCTGTTAGCTCTGTGATGAGCTCTCACTCTTATCAACCTTCGGTGCCTAAACCAATCTTGAAAGAGTATTCTATGAAAAAGATAACAAAACCTGAAAAAACTGAGAGCAGCCAACAGCTAGTTTATTGACGTATTACCCACAGTTATGCAGTTTTCTTAAATTAGGTTTTGTCACCTTTCAATGGTCTTCCAACCCATACTTACCCTACTGTCATCACTCTTATTCAAACTTTTTAACCTGTTTTTGCAAAGTTCATATTATTTCCTTTCAAGAAAACACTAGCACTGCATTGACCTGGTTATATGATATACTGCATCCTGGTGAGCCATAAACCACCATGTTTCATGGGATTCTTTAATACAGAATATCAAGTCTAAGATTTTGATTGAAGATGTTTGACAGACTGAAGATGCTGGGGCTGGTTTTACATAAATAAGAAGTGAAGTTTCCTTTTTTAACTCCTTATATAATACAGTTAAGTTTAGGAAGTTAAAGCCCCAGCTATCATGCAGTTCTCTTTCTCTCTGTCAGCTGCCAAAGCCTTGTTCTGGCCTACATTAGGAACCAATATTCAGCTTTCATTCACATTTACTTTTATCACTGTATAATCTTGTCACTTCTCTATTGTTCATTATCGTCCAAAAATCTTACTTTGACAGTGAACACAAGGAATCTTATATTTTAAATGGTTTCACTTTCAAAAAACCCTGCTACTTTCATCACTTACTCAGCAACAGCTAATATACAAATATGGAATTTATATAGGCAAGAGCATTGGAACTAAAACTACTGCAGAGGCATTGCACATTTCTTATAGTTATGCCCCTCATTTTGCTAGTTAGTCACATATTTAATGGCAGCAGGGATCTCTTCAGAATTGGCTTTGCTTATTTTGCTTTGTGCAAGATACTGCATGATCATTATTCAGGGTTGTAAATAATTCCTAATTACATCTCAAGGGGTCCATTTTGCCTACCTAATTCTTGAAGAAACTACTCTCTTCTGTTTATACAAGCTTGGGCCATATATTTAAGCTGTGATGGTACAAACGTTTACCTGCTCAGGAACATCTCATAGAGGGACTGCTCCCATTTTTGCATGACTCACCTGCGCAAGAATACAGGGAATGAAGGTATGGGTATGAGGGTTTCTATCCTTTACAATAAAAAAAAAAGGACTCTAAAAATGATTTTGCTTTCAGCACATAATACTCACAACTGAGAACATGTGGTTAATGAACAAAAGCCTTTTACTTTTTCCCTTTAACTCAGGCTGTCACTATTTTCATGTTTATTTGCCAGATGCATCCCAGCTGCTAATTAAGCTTGAACGAATTAAGGTGAATTGAATCTTGCCTGAGCATCTGCTGTTCTCCTATTAGCATGGCAGGCAATGAAAGGAAGATGATGTTACATCTTTAAAAAGGCCATTTATAGTTAGAATTACTTCTTGCAATACACTAACATAGATTTTTTTCTCATAACAAATACTATGTAAGTAACAATAAAATGTGTTGTAGAATATGCCAGAGAGTTGACCTGTGTTATAATTCTAGCAGTTTTCTTGGTAGAGTCTCATAATATGCAAAATTAGGAGTAAACTTCTAAATGATATTCAAAGACAAAGAAAGAACCAGGTATCAAAAAATCTACAAGCTGATTGGCTGGATCAGGAGTGATGAAGGTATAGCTTCAATTCCTCTCTGTTTTTGGCAAATTTCCCAACAAATAAAAAATACAAGGTAGTGCCAGGCAGTATTCTGTGGGCCTTCTTTCCTAGAGAAAGGAAATGGCTTTTGTGGCACCTGTCTCAAAGTAGTCCCCTGTGTGGACCTTAAAATGGGAGGTAGAACAAGATGTTTGACTAGGTCTACCTGTGCCAAATACGCAGTTACTGCTTAAGGAGCTTAAGAGTCTCGGTTCCTGTAAAACTGCAGTTAATATAGTATTAAAAAAAAGAATACAATATTAAAAATAGTTATGAAAGGGAAGCAAAAAGTAAATAATTTTGATCCTAGAGACACTTTTAGGTTATTTTAGATGCAAAGAAAATCTCTTCATAAAAGAAATATAAAAATGATTAAAACTCTGTGCCTTGAGAAGGTGCAGAGTTTGCTTTTACACAATTTGCAGTAAGTCTTTAAAGTGATAAAATCTTGAATATTAGATGTGCATCCCTTAGGGCTTTCATTTCATTTTTATACTGAAGAAAGGCTAATACAAGTTCATAGTAATCAAAAATGGTGATAATTGCCACTACTAAAATTCTCTGTAAAAACTTTGTGCTGTCTTACAGAAAAGTAAGTGAAAATCAACCAGTTAATAAATGTACTTATTGCACAAGAGACAGTTAGAAAGTGAAGTTTATAAATGTAAATGTCTAGAATTTAGAAACACAGTTCCTCAGCTGTAAGCATGATAAATTTGGATTCTGTAAATGGTGTGTTGTGGCAATTAAAACGAAGGATGCACAATGGTAAAACTGCTGAAATAATGTTTCTTGCTACATGCCTTCCCATAGGAATATACTGTTGAAGGAAAATCTAACGGACTTTACATCCAATAATGAATGTTCTTATGCCTAACGACAAATGAGAGTCATAGTACCACTTCCTGACTAAAGATGATTAAGTATTAATGCCCATTGAGCTAAAGAACAAAACAAGAGCTATTGATCCAAAATTGGACAAATGTATTTGTTTTATTAAGCCTAACTGAATTTTGCCAGTTCATAATGGTAAACTCAGCACCATGAGAAGAGTAGTTAATGATAAGACTCTGGAGATCTTAATGATGCTTGGCTTGTCATGAGCATTATCTGAAACACATTTAAGTACTTGGATAAATTAATCTTCATCACTAAATTCTAAATTCTGTGTAAGCAAAATAAATCAGGGAAATGTCTCTAATATGCACAGTGAGAGAATCTTAAATATAGACTGCAGGACTTAAATATTTCACCTGTAGTTGAATAAAATCTGAATATTCCATCAAATCTGAATCCTCCATTTTTTTCCACCAGATAAAATACAGTAAAAAGCTGATTGTTTTTACTCTTTCACGAGCATATCCTCAATTGAAATAAGCATGAAAAAGAATATCAAGTGGAAAATTATTCCCTTTTTTATTGAGTCAAGGTTCATGAACTCTTTTTCATCATTTATTTTAAAAGTGTATCCAGAACGAATCTGACCCTCTTCAACTAAACCATGCTGCATTCCTGAAGAAGCCTTCAAGATCCTTTCTTGGGACCATTTTTGTTGAACCACACAAATGACAGAGCCAAGAGCAGCAAGAGATTAGTGTGACAATCAGGAGACAAACCATAGTACAGATTTGAGAGGACTAGTTGCAAATGAGCAACACAGAATGCATTTTGGATGTTACATTTCAAATTTTAAGCTATTCATTAATTCATGAATAATTCATAATTCACACTTCGTAACTATGATGAATAATAATTACACATAAAATGGAAAGTTCAGGAAAAGAGATAACAATTGATATTGAAGAGATAACAATTGATATTGAGTTGATGAGAGATGAGAAATATTCAGTATCTCCTTCCTTATTGAGCAGCTAATCTCTAAATTATAACTTTTTTATGGCTTTCTTAAAAACAAAGCACATTTTCTACTTACATTTCCAAAGTTTTAATAAGAAGACATTGACGCTTCATACCTGCCTTCTTCATGGACCAGTCCTGGTTAAAAGAAGGCATTTGTGTGTGAAATCAAAGCTAGAAAAGAAAGAATTTAAATTCACAACAGAATAAAAGACATTGTTACTGTAGAAGCTTTATTGTCAGATGAAAGAAAGAAGACAGGACAGTGTAGGAGAAAAACCTTGTGCAGTTAAATTTATATATATATATATATATATGGAATGTTATCAAGGCAAAGATACCTAGATGATCTGTACAATGGAGCTCTACAGAGAAATCTGCATGAGACTTCTATAAGTGAAGAATAATTTGTCATACTCCATTTTAGAGTAATAGAATATAAGAGGGCATGTCTTAGCCCCCTACTAAGGTAAAGCTAGACTGAAGCCATGCCCAACTTGCCTAACGTTGTAATAGTCTGCAGTAATGCAGGTTTTACCACCCTAACCAATTCCAGTGCTTAACCACCCATATCGTAAGTCTAACTCTTTACTGAAATTTATACCAATGTTTTCTTATTTGTCTACCATAAACACAGAGAATAGTTTAGAGTGATCTTTTGAGAGCATTTAGAAAGGAAACTTCAGAGGAAGTCCAGCTGAGATAGAGTAATTATGCTTGGGGGAAAAAATTGCTAGAAAATTACTATGTGTTAGAAAAATTATAGCAAGAGTAAAAACTGGTGACTCCAGGGAATTAATTTAGTAATGGGGAACTCAGCCAGGCTCAGGCATTTGTTTGCATGCTTTTCTGGATCACAGGTAAAGATGGGGTCTTCACAGCTACCACAATCTCTTGGATGCATTCAGGTAGAGTTCTGAGCCTCAGACAGGAGATCTGGGCATGAGACCGGTCCATATGAATGTCAAAGTTGCAATTATTTCCCAACACTTTCTAGATATATCATAACAAGCACAAGAAGGGACACTACATAGAACTAAAGAATTAAAGATTTAAAGATGCTAATTTAAGCAAAACAAACTTTAGAATAATATGTGAAGTGTTAGAGAAACTGAACAGGATACATAGAGAGAGATGGAGATGAGGAAGGCAGAAACTACATGGAAGTGTTTAATTTATCCCCAAGAGGTACATACGTAATCTCAGAAAAAATATATAACAGATTAGGTATGACATCCAAAAAAGAGTACATATGGAGTTAAAAAGGGCAGCCAATATGGATGACTAAGGACATGCAGAAGGTAATCCTGGGAAAGAAGTATACTAGATCCCTTGACATATGCTATCCCTCATATCAATTACAAGAGGCTCATGGCCCCTCTGGCTTTTCCTGTAACAATTCATTTAAAAATAAAGATATAGTTCTTTACTGTTATTTCTCAATGGCCTTACTTGTATCTTACTCTTAAATTCTCTGTCAGTTTTGATCATATGCATTTAGTAGTTTCAGCCTTGTATCCAACTGTTTTATTCTTTTTTTGCCTAGGTTTTAATGTTCTACAAAACAAGCAAACAGATACAATGAGTAACGTGAAGTGAGGGAAGTTAAGACCAGCACTAACTTGTAGGAACAAAAACTTACTTATTCTTCCATTTTTTTCAACACCATGAAAACGTATATTTCAGTAATCAGAGATGGATGACATTCGGGACTTACTCATTCAATGTCTGAGTCTGTCACTGATCCACTTGTGACTGTGGAGCAGCTACTTAAGAGTCACCTGTAAAACAGGAAAATAATGTTCCTTAGCATATTTCAAGGCCTAATAAAAGTTTGTAAAGCATTTTGATACCCTTCAATGAATGGTAACATATTAAGGTGACGAATGACTGTTAAACATCATCACCGATTCCAAGACTCTAGGCAGCTCTCTATTCACATCAGTCATATTCAGCAATGGGATTTTAATGTGTCCAATTCTTGGTTAACCTCAGGGAAAAGTCTACTTGGCACTACCACTGCCACTATGTTGGAGACCTTTGTCACAGCCCCTTCATCACTTGTGACAGCTGGACTGGCAAGGTTGTGACTCCTTTTGCCAACCCTGCTTATGCTACTAAATGCAGCACCAGCGTGAACCTCCCAGATTTTCTCCTAGTGGCGTCACAGAGAGCTCAGTTGTCAAATGTTGTAATTTCTGGAGCTATCAATCTTTGCTGGACAAAAGACACAGAAGGCAACTAAAGAGGGAAGAGAATCAGTTCATGGGCTTTCCTTCTAATTTATGTCTTGTCAGGTTGCACCTAGGGGTGGGTAAAGACAGTAAGAAGCTGGCATGTCTTTCCTTCTGCTTATACACTGGGTTGCACAACTGCTATTTAACTTAGTTTACCTGGGAATTCTTTTTTCCTTACCTTCCATAAAGGCTGGGCCCTAAGTAAATGTTTGTTTGTTTTTTGTTTTTTTTTCTTGAAGCTGGCCTTAAGTGTAATCAAAGGTGCAGTTTAGTCTCAGAAATACGTGCATGGCTTAGTGATGGGAAAACTAAAAGTAGTGATCACCACGATTGCCAAAGATGTCTTCATAGTGGTTTAATTATGCCTAAAGGCATTCTATTCAATACCCATCTGTGTTGCATAGGTCCAAAGAGTTAATACCAATATGCTCCATTTCAGGAGTTTCCCAAACTGATGCTAGCTAGTGGTCTTCATTGAATATGAAATAGATTTTAAAATGGCTACTCAGATAGAAGTGTCAGTGAGGAGAAAGGTATTTGAAACACAATTTCCCATAGGCATCCTACAATGATAGATATTCTATTGTTACCCTGTTTCTGCTTTTGAACATGTGGATTTTGCAGATGAGTGAAAAAACAAAGGAAGCGTAGCATTCATGGAGCAATTTGCTGTGTGGCTTTGCAGGTAAAATTGTTAATTGAAGGCTTTACAAATCAGTTAATCTAAAAATGAAGGTCTATGGCTGTTTTGTAACTTAATTAATATTAACACCTTGGAAAACAATTAAGCAATCATGTTCAAATCACACAAGCAGTTACTTTTTGTTTTACCATTCAGTAAATAAAATGTTATTGATTTCTATATCAGTAAATAACTGAAAGCCAATAACAATCAAAAATATATATGAGCATGAATAGGCATTTTATTTAGACATGAGAAGTTTTTATTTCATTTTTTTCTAGTTAAATTTCAATGTATCTGTGAATATGTCAAGATGACAGAATCTCATTTAAAAGCTGTGAAGACAGCTGACAGAAAGTGCATTAAAAATTAGATTTTGAATTCAAAGAATGAAAGCTTTAAATCACTACAGGCATGTCTGTAGGACAAGATTGATACCAGATGCTATTTAGTACATGTTATTAACAAACCATTCAAGCCTTGAAGGGACCTTGTCACTACATAACTTCTGTCTATGTAAATAAGATTGAAGCAAGGATTTATATTGCTAGCGATATCGAGCATCCAGTACATCAAAGAAACAGGACAGAAAGTACTGCTCAAGTTAAAGAAAGTACTAGAGAATACTAAAATCTGTGACTTTCTCCTGACTTTGCTTACACGCATAAATCACTCTACAGTGACACACAAAATCTATCTCATGAAAGCATTGGCTTGCAGAACAAGAAACACCTACAATTGTCTCTGTGCTAAGAAAAAAAGTATTGCATTAACCAAATATTGTTGTATTACTATGAAGCGACATATATTAATGCAGATTAAGTTACGTTTTAAACTGAAAATACACTACAGGACCCATCAAAAATTCTTTCTTTTCTCTCTCTCTTTCAAAGGACTTCCTGTTCTTATTATGCTATTCACTAGTAAGCAGCAACATTGTAGTTTCAAATACTCATGTCATGGTTTAACCCCAGCCAGCAACTAAGCACCACGCAGCCGCTC
This sequence comes from Buteo buteo, assembly GCF_964188355.1. Lineage (NCBI taxonomy): Eukaryota > Metazoa > Chordata > Aves > Accipitriformes > Accipitridae > Buteo > Buteo buteo. The sequence goes on along the minus strand of NC_134181.1, from coordinate 8,004,351 downwards.
ACTCACTCCCCCCCATCCAGTGGGATGGGGGAGAAAATCAGGAAAAGAAGTAAAACTTGTGGGTTGAGATAAGAACGGTTTAGTAGAACAGAAAAGAAGAAACTAATAATGATAATGATAACACTAATAAAATGATAACAGTAGTAATAAAAGGATTGGAATGTACAAATGATGCGCAGGGCAATTGCTCACCACCCGCCGACCGACACCCAGCTAGTCCCCGAGCGGCGATCCCGCGCCCCCACTCCCCCCAGTTTCTATACTAGATGGGACGTCACACGGTCTGGAATACCCCGTTGGCCACTTTGGGTCAGGTGCCCTGGCTGTGTCCTGTGCCAACTTCTTGCGCCCCTCCAGCTCTCTCGCTGGCTGGGCATGAGAAGGTGAAAAATCCTTGACTTTAGACTAAACACTACTGAACAACAACTGAAAACATCAGTGTGTTATCAACATTCTTCTCATACTGAACTCAAAACACAGCACTGTACCAGCTACTAGGAAGACAATTAACTCTATCCCAGCTGAAACCAGGACAACTCAGTATGATAGCAGTCTAAGCAGCTAAATTCTGATCTTCCCTGAACTTCTTGTCCATAACCTCCACTGACATATTCATTCAATGTTAATTTGACACTCCTGCCTTTTTCTGTGGTCTCCCTAATTTATCAAAACCAATTCTCCTTGTTTTCTACCTTAGTCATTACATACTTACCTATACACAAGTCACTTCAAAGGGATTGCATGTGTTACCGAAGGACAATAATATTTTATACCAATTCCACACATATTTTTAATATTTAGATATTCAGTATAATCAATATTATAGTTAGTAATTAATATATAAATATTTAAATATTTTAAGTTCTTCACTGTGAGGGTGGTGAGGCACTGGCACAGGTTGCCCAGAGAAGTTGTGGATGCCCCCTCCCTGGAAGTGTTCAAGGCCAGGTTGGATGGGGCTTTGAGCAACCTGGTCTAGTGGAAGGTGTCCCTGCCCATGGTGGGGGGTTGGAACTAGATGATCTTTAAGATCCCTTCTAATCCAAACCATTCCATGATTCTAGAGTGATTTTCTCAGATTCATAATTTTTAAGATTGCAGAAGCCACTAGGAGATCAGTCTGACCTCTCTCAACGCTTCTGGTTGAACTAAAAAAGTTTTCAGAAACATCCAGTCTGAATCTTAAGACTTAGTGAAAAAGAATGCACCATATCTCTACATAAATTTCTGAATACATAGTTATCCACAGCATGGCCATCTTTTTCTTTGTTTTCTTGGCTTGATTTCTGTGACATAAAATTTCAAGCACTAAATAAATAACTATTTGCTATAAAAACTTGAGGAATCCTGGCCATCGGAAGATTTGAAAGCAGAACTTCAATAGGTTGGGATTTGATCTTTAAGGCCCTATGTGATTTTTTTAGTCTGACATATTGCTTTCCTTGTGCTGACCTACAGCCATGGGAACTACAGTAAAACACCTCAGCTGCAATCCCACTTTTTCAAGATGAAATGGCAGCTGGCAGGTCATTCTCCGTATGAGAAAACTTTGGAACTTACTTGTCCAGAAAAATCCTGATATTTATCTTTGTTCATTATCAGGACACCTTACTGGGGTTGTTTGTATTCCATAAGTAGAATTGCATTAGGAAAATGATGCATTTTGGAGCCCATGAAACTGATGGAAATCTCTGAAAACAGATATTATGACTCCAGGCTATACTGCCTTTTAAAGATGACTTTTCACCTTGGCAATTCTCTATCAGTAATCAAGACGAGATGCGCTGGAGTCATCCTGACTGAAGAAGTGGGAGCTTGTTTTGGCAAAAGCAGCAACAGGAAGATATGGATCATCTGCAGGGTTTTTTAATTTCATGGCCGGGCTCAAGGGTCCAATATTGACTTCTGATGGAGGGATTAGTCTGCAAATGGATCCTCACTGAGGTTTACTTCTCCAAGCTCCTCATGCTTTTTAATGAGGTTATCTGGCCCATGTTAATTATTGCTGGAAATATTCAGCATTTATCTACCTCTCCACATGACAAATAAGGATACTGTTCTTTCATTGAAATTCAAAACTGCCAGAAACTCTGTCTGCTATCTCTTTGATTAATCCAGCCCAGAGACTTTACCTTAACGTGATGCCTACTATCTAGATTTGGTGCAATTCCATAATGTCTCCCTTTCTAAATTATTATTATTATTTTATTTTAGCCTCCTACTGATCTGTCAATTTGGAATTACAATGTTACTGGATTTACACATATTATTGAAATATGGGGATTTATTCAGTTCTGTGTTAAAAAGGGTGTCAAAAATGCGAAACTAACTTTCTGCTGTAGATGTGTATATATGTACATGATGTGTCTTTTTCTGGTTGCTTTTTAAATTAATCACCTTCTCTTTGTAAATCTATTCATTGTAACATCATCCCCTAACGTGAATACTACAGTCTCATCCCAGGCTTTACTGAAATCTGTATAAATGTCCTTGATTTGAACAACATACAGCAGATTTAAATTCTGCAATAAATTTCAAATGGCAGAATTAGCACTTCAAGTTCTTGTGAATTACTGAGATTGCAGCATGCAACTGTATTTGATCTAGTCAGCCCACAGGCCATATTCTTAGACACTGTTGGTAACTGCATTGAGTGGGAGAGGATATTCCTGTTTGTTTTCCAAGTACCGAAAATAATTTAGCTTTACTTTACTACAGAAAGAGAGCTTTGATTTGATTTTTAGGACTGTCATAAAACAAAGACGACCTTTCTAGGAGCATTGTTTTTTATAAAACCTTAACCTCTGAATGCTCATGCAGAAGTGCTTACTCAGCCCTACTCTGATTATGAAATGGCTGTACGTATAGCTGGTTTTAAAAAACAGTGAGAGTGCTCTCTAGCATTTTCCAGTTGCTAGCAGGACCACGGGGCTAAAACTGCAGCCAGGTGTGGTCAGATTGCAGATTCATTCTCATCTCATTGACATTCCTTACATGGCACAGCTGACTTGAGACAACACAACAGCCTTAACTTTTTCTCTTCATCACAAGAGGTGAGCCTTGTCCTGGGTAATTCACACACTGCTTTTTAGTAGTGGAGCATAAACTGGCTTCTGTACACCACTGGCTTAATAAAAACCTGACAATTTGTAGCATTTCCCAGACTTTCGACCAGTACACAGATGTCCTGCCTACTTGAATTACTGTTGCAACAAACAATGAATTCAAAGCATCAACTTGAAGCTTATGAGCTTACGTTGTCTCACCTGATTCATGCAAAAATTAGAATCAGTGAAATGAAAATCCATAAACCCAGACCTCCTCCCTTCAGTGACTGTTATTAAGCAGAGATTTACAACCAAAGCCCAATCATGTTAGGTTGGATGCACTTTTCAACTAACAAATATTTCAGGCATTAAATGACATATTTTACAACATACTGAAAGATTGCTCTAATATGCTGGTAATATATATTTCACTGAAAAAGAATAGATTCCTTTCTGACAGAAGTAAATTCTAACCTGCTGAAATGAAAGTTTGATCTTTGAATACTGTGGTCTCACATTTACTGATGGCAGCTTCTTTGATAAGATAGTATGGTTATTATTATTTTGCATAAAACAATGAGAATCTCATTGCTTGTGAAACTTTCAGAACAAAGTTGAATCTAAATTATGTAACATCAACTTGAAATTGGCACACAGCCTTTTCTGTATGATAGGGGACAATTAAATCGAGATAATGGAAGGAATAAACTAATCCAAGCACAAATCACTAGAGAAATTACTGAAGAAATGTAGCATACCAAAACAGGTGAGAATGAGCAAATAAATATTATAACTTCAATTAAAAAATAGAGTATTTAATGGACTGGAAAGGGATGTGGGAATTAACGTTGGGTGATATATTTCAAACCACTGAATTAAATCCATAATATCTGTTTGTGTTGTTATATTTTAATGTCTGTGGTTGCCTGGAAGTCATCTTCTAGGAAACAGCAACAACAACAACAACAACAAAAATGTCAGTACGACTAAAATAGTGCTATTTACTGCCACCAAAATCTAATTGGAACCATTCTGTGCAGCCACATAAGTCAGGAAGAACACTTATGCTTTTAGAACAATAATACTGGTTAAAAATCATGCTGATCTTGGGAACAAAGCTGTTACACTACGGATTTTGCACATGGGGAGGAATAAACAGTCTCAGAAAAATTCACAGGTTTCTTCAGCAGATGTTGCAGTTCAAAATGGAGGTGTTGGAAAGAGCTGCTAAAGAACCCAGCTGAATTTGTGAGGGGTCTTCGTTAACATGAAGGGATCTGTGCATGGACCTGCTGTTTGTAGAAGATTGCTGCAGTGTGTATTAGAGTGGACTGGCTTTCTGAGCTGGAAGTTCTTTTCTTGAAATTATTTCAACAAAAACGAAATCTCTTTTCATCTAAACAAAAACATTGCAGAAACATTTGACTAGCAAAGGGATTTGACTCTATATCAAATTGATAGAAAATATTCACTGTTGAATATGAGGCACTGGCATGCTGCCTCACAGGTGGAGAAGCGATGACAGTATTTATTTTGTATCATTTATTCAGATTGCTAAAATATTCCCTAGGAGCACATCCTATGCACTGGGTGCCTTTTCCACTGCTTAAAGTGAAAACACAGAGCAATACAAAATAAATGACTGTACCTCCCATCTTTAGGGTATCATTGAACAATGTTAATTCTGCCCCCCTCCCCCCCACCCCCCCAAGAATATAGTACTAAGCCCAGTGGAGAGAAATAACAAACACTGTGAGTTGTTGAATTCCATCATGTGAACCTAAATTCCGTATTTCAAATGCATTTTGTAGCCTTCTAGTATGCTGATATTTGATGGTTATAAATACTGCTTTTGTTTCAAAGAGCCAAATTTCATTCTTTCTGAGGGTTTCATACATTGATGGAATAGCCATGAAACTATTTTTCAGTGCCTCCATATATTGTGCACTACCGATAATGTGAAGCTTTCCTTTTCTAATTTTTCACTGTCTCCCAGACCTTATTGATTGTTCTGGAATGTTCAGGATGCATGTCCTGGTTTCAGCTGGGATAGAGTTAACTGTCTTCCTAGTAGCTGGTACAGTGCTATGTTTTGAGTTCAGTATGTGAAGAATGCTGATAACACTGATGTTTTCAGTTGTTGCTCAGTAGTGTTTAGACTATAGTCAAGGATTTTTCAGCTTCTCATGCCCAGCCAGGGCACCTGACCCAAACTGGCCAACAGTGTATTCCATACAATGTGACGTCCCATCTAGTTTAGGAGCTGGGAAGCAGGGACGGGGAAATCGCCGCTCGGGGACTGGCTGGGTGTCGGTCGGCGGGTGGTGAGCAATTGCCCTGCGCATCATTTGTACATTCCAATCCTTTTATTACTACTGTTATCATTTTATTAGTGTTATCATTATCATTATTAGTTTCTTCTTTTCTGTTCTATTAAACTGTTCTTATCTCAACCCACAAGTTTTACTTCTTTTCCTGATTTTCTCCCCCATCCCACTGGATGGAGGGGAGTGAGTGAGCGGCTGCGTGGTGCTTAGTTGCTGGCTGGGGTTAAACCACGACAGTGCAGAAGCATTCAGCACTCTTTTAACAACAGGTTGCAATGCACTCTGTGGGTAATGAGGAATTTAGGTATTATCTGAATACCACTTCCTTTTCTTTAAGGCATCTGATACATCTAAGGAGAAGAAACCTACTCAAAAAGAAAACAAACCCATTCAAGAAGAGATCATTTGGAACCACATTTGCTCTGGTTGCCTTCTTTAGTAAAAAGGAAAAAAAAAAATCATCGCCTCTCACCAGGGAAAGCCTTCATAGCACACCAGTTTTCCTTAGATTAATGTTAGATTTACACTGATCAGCAAGCCTAGAAAATACATATTGCCTTGCATATTCAGCACACTTCACTTTCTACTAGTAAGTACCTTTTCCCTCCCCTTTTTTTAAGACGTGCTTATTGAACACAAACAATGTATTCTTGTGCTACTTTTTGGTATTTTAACTTGTCTTGAAAAAACCAGCAGTTGAGTACAACTTAAATATTCACTTTCCAAAGCTTGACCAAATTACATTGCACATTCAATTTCTTACCTTCCAGAATAAGCAAATTGAATGTGATGTGTTGTAAGAGGAATAGGCTCAGCACTTCTATAAACTTCAATATTTTTCTGTCACCAACCACCAACTTGCTAATTAGAGAATGATTGAACCTTATGGACTGGAGCAGCGTAGAGAAGCTCAGCTATTTGTATATGACCTGGTCTGAAATTAAAACTACAGCAGAGAAAAAAGTTGCTAGAAGGAAAGAACGTAGTTCACAATTATTTTTATATATTTTTTATATGTATGTTGTGGGGTTTTTTTCTTGGAAAAGCCCCCTTACGCAATGTTTTGTTTGGATTTTGGAGGAAGGAGATTATTTTGTTTCATTTTTTAATTCATAGTGATAGGAAAGCTGCAGAATGTTTTTTGGGGCATTGTGCTTGGGGGTCCTGACACCTTTGAACAAACAGCATGACATTGGTGTCCAAACTGAATTTCAACTTGTGTGATTGGAATACAACTGCTCAAGCAACCACCTGAAATTTCACCACCTGTCCATAAATGCTACATAGTTAAAAAAATATATTAGAAAGGTATTCTGCTCTGGATGTACCTACCTACCTTAGGCGCTTATTTGACCCCTATTACTGTACTATCAAAGCACCTCACAATCTTACTGGCTTTATCCTGACAACCCCCCTGTGAGGGTTTGCTATTATCTCTGCACTCACGCTGACACTTTATGTTTCAAGGAAGTACAAAATCAAACTCATTCAAATGTAATACTTTCCCTTTGGCCTTGGAGGCCCAAGGCAGCTCTTTCTAAACATGGTTTCAATCATGTTTCACAGATTAAATGAATTATTCAGGTCTGTAAATCTACATTTTGCAGAACATTTTGCTCAGCTTTAAGATCAAGTTATAAAAAGTCATCATTTCTCTAAACTGCCTCTTAATGGTACAATTTCGATAAAAAAGTCATGTAGGAAGTATACAGCTTTTTAAATGCATGGTAGTTTTACAATAAGGGATAAAACTTGTTTTCTTATGTTCTTTAGGAAAAAAAAAATTCACCAGTACAAGAAGGACAATCTGTAGTTACAACTGAAAGGGGAGGCCTAATTTGTACATCTGATGGTAAAAAGGAGGTTGTAGGTAGGGTTTTCTATTCCCAGTTCATCATAGCTCTTTTATGGATTAATTTTATCCAGAGTTTGAACAGACATTAGACTTGAAAAGAATCCAATATTCTAGGACAGAAAAGAGAGAAGACAGAGGAGAGAAAAAAACTGATTAAAGGGTTAAATTCCAGTAAATGATACTTACTTTCTGTTGTTTTGTTTTCCAAATAAAACATTGTTTACAGTTTTCCCTTTCATTGTGCTAGATGAAAAGGGAAGAAAGTATGGAGAATTGATTGTGGTATCAGAGATGGCAACATCTGGAGACAGCAATTCTTCCAAAAGGCACTGGAATGAGCAAAAGAGATGGCATTTCTTTTTTTCGTCAGAGTAATGCACTTTCAGTGGTGAAGAGGAATAAACCAATAATCAAGGTGTAAAATGACAGAGAAGTTGAATAACAAATCAGCTGGAGAAGGCTCTAAATTTAAACTCTTCAATATTAACAATGGTTGCTGTATTATCTTTTTCACACTGAAGATCGATGAGCATTTTCCTCAGGGGAAGTGCTGACTTTGGCTGTGCCAGGCCTCCCCTCTGCTCTTACACATTGATTCCTGGCACCATGCTGTACCCTCAGCTGAGCTAGGACAACTGTTTTGGGGCTAAATGGACAATTGGATCAGGGAGGTGACAAGATCAATAAGAACAACAACAACAACAACAATAATAATACAGTTCCCCATTTCACTTTACTACTTAGCCTCAAACTCCTTGCGTGCACTCAAAAAAACAGTTTAGTTAGCAAAGGGAGAAAAGACACCAAAATGGGTGGCTGGATTTGCTTGGGGAGGGCCCTCACAAAGCAGCTGTAGTGCAAGGAAGGAAGGAAGGATACCCCTAGACCATGTGAGCCTGCCCTGAGACCAAGTCATGCTCCAACATGACCAAGTTACTCATGACTTGTCAGACAACAGGACAAAGCAATTGTGAGACACCAGCAGCCCTGGAGGAAGCTTGGGCCTCTTCAGCTGGAAGCTGCATGATGTTATCGACACCAGCACCACTGAGAATCTGTCACTAGGAATATTATCTAACAGTGGGAACATTTTTCGAGGAGAAACTGGTAAGTATTTCCCAGCCTGATCTGTCATCATCTGTGAGGGCTGCTGCTCGCATCTCAAGAACTGTATCACATCTAATTGTATACCGTGGCCTTTGTTTTGATAAACAGCTTCAAATGAGTAGCTCAATCCCCAGTTTACTTACAGCAATCAGCTGGCTAGTGGTTTTAGCAGTCATTTTAAACAGCTTGATTTGGAAGTATCTTTTAACTGACAACTGAGCAACAAAACCTGTCAGCTAACAATTTTACTTGCTGTTTGGTGTTTAGCTACTGGTAGAAAAGAAAGAAGAAAGCAAACATTTCACCAATATTTTTAGTTGTAAAAGCTGTTTTTAGGGATATCTCTGATCTACTGTCCTACTAAATAGAGACTGATGGGGTAATTCTTTACCTGCAAAACTTGTAATGGGGCATGTACCAAGCAGGTAAAGGCAAGCACTGCTTCCTATTACTTCTTACTGCACAGGAAGAATAAGAACTGCTTGCTGTCCTAAGTGTCTGCTCTTGCCACTTAGTTTGTCACCTCCCATTTCTCTGTTTTAGCTACAAAATGCCCCAAGACACAATTTTTCCGTGAGTGAGTGTAAGTTGAATATATTGGTAGAAAAAACACTGCAGGTACAATCCTGAGTAAACTATTTAATATTATGCCTGTTTCTTCTAGCTCTGTTTATGTGTAATGCTGTTACCATTCATCCTAAGAGGCAATTAAAGTATTTGTTTCAAATTATAGTCACAAGTGTGACTTCTTTTTAGGTAGTGACTTTGTTATTAACCTGTCAATCCTGATTATTATTAAGCAAACTATTCATTTCATCTGTCCATTGCTGTTCATGTACTCCATCACTGGTCACCAAAGGAACTGGGCTACTGCTGCTGCTCCCTGAGTGGAGATCTGAAAGTTTTCAAATGTGAGACCATCAAATAATTGACACTAATTGTCACTAATTATACTGGATGTCACACAAATATTAGGATTCAGGAACATTTTCATAAACATGCAGTAGTTATCTAAGCACTCCTGAAGAACACAGGCATGTTAATTACAGTAGGCTAAACACTGCATTTTATTCATTCAGTGATTCATGTTGATTGTCTGGCATTTGTTAATTCTGTTTCTTCAAATATCAAAACAGCTCTACTCTGTTCTCTGTGTTGAAACCCTTGTATTGTAGTGTGATGGACATCGCATTTGGGATCCTTTTCATTACAGCACTGCAAAGTAATCACAGTATATTTAAGTGACCTCCTTTTCAATTTGATTTTTTTTCTGCTTCGCTTTTAGAAAGTTATTTTTTGCTCTATTAATAGTGACAATTAAATTTTTTTTAAAAAAGAAGCGTAGAAAATTTATCCACCTAAGTGAAACTGAAAATTGGAAATATTTCCTTTAAAGATTCTGATTTTTAAAGAAGTGTGCTACATTGTTCCACACATGGCTGCAACACAAGGTTATTAACAACTGCTCGTTCAGATGAGGTATTTTGCACCCAACTGCCTACAGTCAGTTAGTTGACTATGAAACTGCCCAATTTCTGTGTGTAATCAAAGTAACTGTGTACACATTTGGCATGTAATTACGTTTCTAAATTGATTAAGATCCAGCCCTGAAACGATTGCAAGCTAAGGCTTGGCTCCAATGATTAGTTCTTAAAACTTCTTTCACAAGCTTGAGCAAATAACACATTTGCCAAAAAATGCTGCCAACTGTGAAAGTTAATTATGATAAATGTAACACAGTTCTCTCATCACCAATGTACAGAGAAAGGCTTTTGCCTCTTCTAACTTTATTGTCCATCAAGACAAAGATGGCACTTCAGGTTTCTTTTCCTTTAACAAGGACAGATATGCTCATGAGTGACAGTTAAATTTGTTGGAGGTATTAAATTGCTAATGCTAATGCATTTTACAATCTTCTGAACTGATTTAATATATTAGACTGTCACTCAAAGTCTTAATAAACAATTCCGCACTCTTAGTTTAAAATCATCCTGTCAGATCTGGAGGTTTTCTCAATTGGCCTCCATTGTCAATGTGATAGTGGTTTACAAACAAATGACTTTTTTCTTCGTAGGTTGAATCATATGAGACTTTAATGCGTGTTTCTCTTGTTTCTCTTTTTTATTTATTATGAAACAGCTGTGCCAGAGCTTAATGGTGTGGGTTTGTGCTTTAAAGCACCTGTGCTTGTAGCTAGACTTCTCCCTCTCTTGCAAATAATCTCTCACTTATTCATATTTGACTAGATCTTTCTTCTCATTTTAGGATATCGCAAACTCAGCCTTGTGCAACTTAATACACTTTTGAAGAATGATTTCGTTATGTTTATTCTAATACAGTGTAATTCCTCCATGGAGTGCCACTTTTGCTTCAGAGACCCATCAGAAGCTCAACAAGTATTGAAGTTTCATGTTTGCAGACGTGAAAAACAGAGGTACTCATTATGGCTAATAGACTTTGACAGGAAAGTCATTAAAAATAAAATATTTTCTCTAATTTTGTAGAAAAAAATAAGAGAAATGAGGAATTCATTTTTCTGAAGTGCCTTTATGGAGAAAACAACCTGGATATTTTGATTTTGAGGCTTTCAAATATAAGAGCAGCACTAGCATCAAAGGGTTTAGATTATTGTTTGGATAAGTATCCAGATTTTGATACTTTATCTGTCTAAGTCAATATATCAGATTGCTGCCAAAGAAAAACTTGTAGAGAATTCTACCTTTAACTGGTATTAATAAAGCCTCCTTATGTTTTGTTTGTTTTTCCTTATCTCTGTGATGGTGGTAGATATCTTCTGTGAATAGATGCATAAATTATTTGTAGTAGGATCTAAAATCACTGCAACAGACAAATACAGATTGTTCTGACAGCTCATTCCATAATGTGTTGCTACTTGTATCAGAAAGCTTCATCTCTGACTCTCACAATTTTCATTACAGACTTTCTTAACTTAGTTATCCTGAGAGTCAGATAAGTATTCCCTAAGGCCGATATTTCTCTCTTCATCGAGAGCTTTCAGGATTAGGACAAAGGCTGTGAATGAATCCCAGAAGAAAGAGGACTAGTCAAGACTACTAAGTTTAAGACCAATGAAATATCAGTAAGCCACCTGAGGATGTGTGTTTTTGATTCATGGACATGATGAAGCCTCCATTTTGCTTATATGTATAACTAACCCAAATGTCCAAATGTGAAAAATTACCAGGTCACTTATTCAGAAGAGTAAAACTACAATATTTAAACTGAGTTTCTTCCTGGCCTAGAATCCTTAAGTTTGCCAGGGCTTGCACTACATCTATCCCACATCGTGCCTTGCAAGGTTTCTGATGACGTCAGAAAACAGTTTGTCTTAATTTGGTGATTTGCTGTTCAGTACCAAAAGTAATCATTCCCTTTATATTATTGTTTACTTGTTTACAAATCCAGTAAAAGCAATAATAAAAACATTAAATAGAAGAAAAAGTGAGGATATTGAGCTGGTTTAGTCTTTTGTTGTGATAATTCTACATCACTGTATGTGCAGCAAAATATTCCTATTTCTTGTCTGATTTTCCCAATAACAATATTGTAATGAAAAAAAGTCATCCCTTCCTGAAACCCTTGTTTTTCTTCCATCTTTAGACCATCATGGCTATAAAAATATGTAGAAATATTTGGATCCCTAAATCAATGGGCACTGAAAATTGAGGACTGCCTCTTCAAGCTTGTGTTAGAGAGTCAGTGTCACTGCAGCTGCATCAGATTTTGCAAACTAAAGATCTGTTTGTCTGTCTGTCTGTCTATCTTTCTATTTGTACATTGAGTATGCTTCTCCACAAAATGAACTGGAAACTTACATCCAATGTGCAACTACAGATTCTTAGAAAACATGAATATGACATAGCTGGCCCTTCTGATAACAGTGCAAACATCAAATACCTAAAGTATTTTTTAAAGGTTCTATTTTGCTGTTTCTTTCCTATGGTAACATTCCTCAACCTGTCGTACCAACTTTTGAGTTGTCACATCTGGTTGAATCAGTCACATCATTTTATATTACCTTATAAAGCAAACTACAGCATTACTAATGTTACTAGACAAGATATTTTTGTAAGTGTTGTGGTTTTGGAAGTTGGTGGGATTTTTAGGAAGGACACTGGTCCATGGATATCTGACCTCTTCTAATTGTCATAATTTCCAGGTTTTTTTCTGATGTATGGTATAAACCATCTCTGACAGCAGTATAGATTCTGCCACCTGATGTGTGGGAAATTGTATGGTCCTGGATGAAGGAATATGGGGTTTGGACAAGCAGACCCGTTGCTGAGATTTGTTGACCACCTAATATATACAGGAATATTTTTATGTTTAGATAGCTATGTTCTAGCCTATTTGCTCCAGATGAGGAATTAAGGGCTTAGTTTCTGCTTGATAAAGCATACTTAGATGCCTGCATTTCCAGGGGTTAGTAAGGTTTTCTTTGAAAGATTGGCCTGGTTTAGTTAGGATTGATTTTTGCCTTTACCATCATAGACTCAGTTTCAGAGATCTGAGAAGTTGTGAGTGATTCTTAACCGCTGTCATCAGTGTGATTAGATCCAGTGCACCTGGTGTGGCCAAAGATCAGTTCTTACTACTAACCTGATTCATTGCAAGCTGACAGTTCTCAAGTCTTAGTAGAAAGTGTGGGAGAGCTTACATGCTTTAGAGATCAAGATAATTATATGTTAAAAGATGCAAAGCCATAATAGTACTTTAGAAAACTTATGAACTTAATACTAAGAATGTGTTTTTGATGAAATAGGTATTTGTCTAATGAATATTTTTCAAAGAGCAGTTACAGAAAAGATAGTAGGGTGACAGGCACAAATGTAAGAAAGGGGAAAAAGCTGGCTGAGACAGAATAGAAAAATTCAATCAAGATACTACCTTTCTATTTCTTCAGTGCTGGTCTCCATTGTCCTGGTTCCCATTTTCTTCATTTTAGCATTACAAACAGACTGAATTTTTATTTTTAAAAGAAGATGCCAAGTAGTTCTTCTGTTATATTTGCAATTCTATGAACTCCACACAGTGTCTGTAATAATAAAAGATAATAATTATGAACTGGTATAATTTTCATTACATGCTTCATCTTGCATAAATTGCAAGCTGCAACAGCACTGGTCTGCCATTAGTATGGGATGTGGGAGGAGCTGCTGAAAATGAACTCCCCAAACAATAGGTTTGTTGGGACAGTAGCTATAACAGCTTTCTTAGTTGCCTCATTCCTAGTGGGAACCATTCTGCAGCCGCACTACATGCAGAACTCCCACTGAAGTCCTTGAGCAAGTGCATAATTGGGCCCTAGTGCACACTTTAACACATTTGTTTTCATTAGCGTGTTTACTGTCTATGTTTTGGAGGTGTCAGTTATGCCGTGCTCCATGGCTCTAAAACTGCAATGCGACAGCGATAATTTATATTTCTTTTTGAAACAATAATTTAGCAATTATTTTTCCCCTTATGTGTATGTTTTTAGAAAGTACCTCTGCGTGTTCCAGAACAGTATGCAAAGTCAGCACTTCCACAAAGCATTTTGAACCTCTTACACTTGTAAGCCTTATGAAGTGGTAAAGATTGGATTCTTCTTTCAGTCTTTGCAGTAGTTGAAAATAAGAAACACACCTTTTTACAGAGAAGTCTTTTTTCATACAAAACCTACTGCTAAATTTACTAAAATTTATGGTTGGCATTTCAGTAGACTTTTATGTTTTTAAACATGACAACTTTTATCTTGTTTTTTCCTTTAAAGAAAGTGGATACTAAAAATTACATATTGCAGTTTTTCATATGAGTTGTATGTGAAATCTTAAAATACAGTTTTGAAAATCTCACTACTGAGTGTTAAAGGGAAGGGATTTATCCCATATCTTTCTTTCACTGAAGAATAACTAATATATTATTATTATTTGATTGAATCAGTGGTTAATGAGAAATATTTGCAGACGGCACACAGCAAATCAATATCTTTGTTTCTCCTGCTAATCTTCACTCTACAGATAATCAGCCTTTAGAGGACTGAGAATTTGGGACTATTAGAAGATAAGGATGAAGCGCTGACAGCTTACTCATTTCCTCATGCAAAAATATGTTAGGTCATTTTTTGCATGTGAAATATGATACAGATATATCATCGACATTTGATAAATAGAGAGGTTTTTAAAAATTGCATTTGAAATACTTGACATTCAGTACAGTTTTTGAAAATGATAAAATCATAATTGTAAAAAAGACCTGCAGTATTGCCAATCAGATTCTTGCTGTTATGTGCACCCTGGCACATATATCTTACTGTCCCCCTGCAGAAGAAGGAATGAGCATAAAGAAAAGAGCAATTTTCCTGCCGTAAATTGGAAAGTCTGCCAACCAGCTAAGTGATCTACCATCAATCAGTGTTAAATTCTCCTTAGCTGCAGAAAATTCAAGAACTAACTATTACTGAGAGATTTCACACAGTGACTAATGGTATATGACAAACACATTTAAAATCTGCATAGACCAGCAGCAGTTTAAAATATAACATGAATAATAAACAATTCTAAAGATATCCTGGTGTGCAAAATAAGATATAATCTCCTTAGACGTATATTGTACATAGAGATTACCATTCTAGAAATGCTTCAATATCAATACAGAACAAAGTCAAGTATACAATATGACTTTATTTGGAATAGCATCTTTCATACAATATATGCTGCAATGTTGCATGTATTCAAGCAAGACTATACAGCAAAATGGCTAGGTTATAGTATAAAGTAAAGATGACAGCTGAATAAAACACTGGGCTGAATATACAATTACCTTACTCACATGAGGAGCCCCATTGAGTAATATTGAAATCTTGAGGTGAGGAAGGTCTTCTCCTCCACCATGTCATTACTGAAGCCACAACTAATGCATCTGTTCCAGATGGCAAGCATTCAAATGAATGTGAGACAGTGTTGTTGCTTGCATACTAAGCTGGCCATTTCTCAGTGTGAAGATTCCACTCATGTCTGTTTAGTTTTCCTTTAAAAACATATTCTTAAGTTGCACAATATGGAAAAATATTTATAAGAAAGGAATATATTAGCTATTAAAAGCTGTCTGCACTTCTCAGTGAAGAACAGTGCATAAAACTGAAGGCATTTATCCTAGATTTTCAAGCATTTAGACATTTTAATTTATTTCCATTCATTTTCCAGTTTTATATTTTTGATTCAGAATATAAAGTCTGTCATTTTGACAATGGCCCTTCTGGCCACAATGGTCTTTTTTTTTTTTTCTTTCTTTCTGACAAAAGTGTGTTGCCACAGAAGTCAGAAGGAATATCCTATTTTAATTTATTTGGAATAGGATCTGTTATTTTGGGCTTTGTCAAGCTATGAAGGAACCGTAACAACTTAGGGCAAAGGTGTCTTCGCTCTGAATGGACACATACTCTGAAAAAAAAAAAAATTTAAGTCAAAGCACCCAGGGCAAGGCGTGCTATGCTGAGAATACAAGCAGTTCTAATAATCACCAAAGTGAGATGGAAAACCCTGGATAAATGTAATCGCACTGAACAACTTCAGGCTGAAGTACAGTTTACGCCATTCCCAGCAGAAATAAGAGAACCAAGAGGGAAGTATAACCAAATAGTTCAAATGTGTTTAGGTACAATGTCTGTAAGCAATGGTGTGATCTCTCAAATATTAGTCTGACAGTATGTCTCTTCATCCATCTTTCTGCCTCCCAAAATTTAAGTATTCACAGCTAGTTTGCTTAAAAACTTTAAATGTTGAGACTATCCACCTCTAATTGTGACTTTCTGAATCATTCAGGGATCGGTTTATCTAATTTAGTCTCCTCTGAGCTCAGATATTTCATATTTAAATGGGATAAAGTGCTATATATGTTAAAGACAGAACAGTAGAGACACAAGTTGGGAAGTCTGTTTCAATGAAAATCACAGGTAATACAATAAACAGAGCTATACCTTGTGCTTGAGCTGTTTCTATATCAAAAAAACATACTGTTCCTTGACCTTAATTCTACAAGAGCAAACAGTCTATACATAGTACTCAAAAAGCAGAGCCTAGGTCAGTCAGAACAAAGAATACTTAAATAATCATCCCATTAGCTGAATTATAGTAATGACTCAGTGATTTGACCCTACTATATAGCATCATTTCCATTTACAGAATTGCTAATGAGAAATCAGAAACAGGACAAGGAGGCATTTCCACGTTATCATTTGGTGCCATTCCGACTAACTCTATGCAAGCACATACCCATTCGGGATGGAGGGAAGATGCAAGGAAAAGGTAGTTTGAAAAAGTTATTAGTAGAAAAGATTCCACGTCTGCTGAATGCCATTAACGACCTGTCTATGTTACTCCAGCACCTTGAGTAATTGCTCTGAAGGCTATGGAACTTCTTGTAGGGAAAGTGGGGGCAAGCGTATAAAAAATTTAGCCAAAATCCATTTATGATAGCACACAAAATCAATGTTGAAAGAAGCCATAAAGTTTATCAGATAAATTGTATTTCCAATTATTGACTTTTCCCAAAGAAAAAAAAAGTATTTTTGGAAAGTCAAAACTAAAGTAAAAGTGAGACTATAGCAAGACAGATGACTATGCAGAAGGATATTTGCCATCACTCCTTTGTGCTCTCCTCTACTGTTAGCAAAAGCCTCTGATGTATTATCATCATATTATCTTCCATTGTTTTTCATAGGGTTTTTTATGAGTAAGGAATTTATGGCTGTATGCAAATATTCTGTGAAGCTAGCAGCAAAAGAAAGTGCTATTTACACTGAAATTCATGTACTAACTAAAAAGCATTAACAATAGCAATTAACAACAATGGAGACTGTACTGTTTCCATCTGTATTTTGCAACAGACAGCAAATGATAGTCACTCAGCAATACATTAATTTGCTAATGTTCTTCAGTTAAAATACAGAAGTTGTTCTATTTATTTTAAAGCACTTTTATCAAAGTAGTCCAAATCCCCAAATCCTGTCTGCTAAATAATTAGAAATAGTTAAGGATATGAGAATTCACTCCCAGCCTCGAGCAAAGTATTATTTCTCTAGGAGGAGTTCCAAAAAGGACTCAAGAGATACACTTTGGATTTTCTGTTATTCCAGATGGGATAGAAAGGAGCAATCTTTTGCATCAAGGACATCAGCAGATTCAGGTATTCCTCTCATGCTGGCCAGATGTATGAATGGGACCTACTGCCTGTGTACCACTTTTTTTGTAGGACAAAGGGAGAGAAAGATACAGAGATACAGAGAGAAAGGGGGATGTGGGTGGGAAGAGAGATACAGAGCTAGAGAAAAGCTTCACTTCTCATCCTTCTTTCTCCATAAACACAAGATAGAGGTGTGTGGAGGAAGGTCTTATGTGTCTTTTCTCTCCAGCTCAAACAAATATACTCATCAGCTGAACACATTTTTCAGAAATAGCAAAACTCTACACTCTAGAATTTCTAGGAACAATCAAATTGTACAAGTATCTTTTGCTTATTTTTAAATCCTCAATTTTAAGGAAAATTTATCCAATGCTAAAGAACAATTAGAGTAATCTATAAATTTGTGAGAACCATGACAGGTCTCCCTCCAACAGTTTATGTTCCCGCTTCATCTCTACCTACAGAGCAGCATCCAGGTGCATAATAGTGTCTTCATATCCTTCCCAAGTGACCTTGCAGATACCATTAACCTAAATGAGATTAGTCACTGGAGCTGTGCACAGTTGCTTTTAGCAGATGCAGCCACAGCAGCAGCACTTATCAATAAAAGAAGCTTGTTGAAGAGAGAGCGCCTGGATTTGGAAGTTTTGAAGATGATCATACGGACATATGGTATCTGAATTTCTGAATATGCCAGAGACAGGCTGGCATAAGGACGCATATCAAAAAATGGAAAAAGCCTCTGTGAAGAACACACATTTTCATGTTCATTTTTGTAATACACTGCAAGTGTTTACACAGAAGCCTCTCATTCACAAAAATGAAGTTTATTACTATCAATCACAGAAACAGCAAACAAAAATGCTGAGATTTTATGTACAGTGCTTCAGTCTAAGGGTTTTAAGACTTCTGTAGGCAGCAGTAGTTATTTTACTGGCAAATGGTGTTATTGGGAATATGTTGATCATCTGGCTAAGTTGTAACATTCATAAAATATCAGGATCCCAGCTGAAAAACAGCCATAACAACGCAATAGGGCAGGTTTTCCTTTGCACATACTTAAACATTTATGCTGAGGTACTAATTGCCACTGTAGAGAATATCTTTTCTGTGGAACAGGAGAATCATCCATGAATGAAGTTCCAAGGTTATGGTTAATGCAAAACCAAACTATCAGCAACAACAGATTTTATTTTCCCAGTACCTTTCCCAGGTCAAGAAGGTACTATGGATGCAACTGTATTTTGTGCACTTCGAATGAATTTGAGAAAACCTTAAAAAAAAGTTTATATTCATATCATATTAAAATAAATTTGAAAGGACAACGGTTACCCAAACATCTCACATGGTCAGTGAAGAAAGAGAGACACTTTCAGAAAGCAGGGGAACTACTTAAGACCTGAATTAAGCTTTGAAGATGTCTGGCTCTTTCCTTTGTGTACAAGAAGAGTTTCTGAAAACTATTGTCCTTACTTAAACACCTACAGTAGTTATAGAAGATTGGGATTAATCTAGAACTTTGTTCTTGAAATAACTTCAAGAACAAGGTCTTCTCAAAAAAATCCCAGGACATGAATTAATATGATAGCTAGTATCACATTAGTATAGGGTTTAAAGCATCACCTGCAAGTGAAAATGCTGGATTAAAGGCCTTTTTTTAAACAGAACACTAGGTGCAAGTAGCTGTGATGACAGCTTATATCTGAATGCACTAATCATTGGGCTGCAGGGTAATATGTACTCTTGTTCTCTTTCTCTGTGGTTTACTGAGTATTTAATTATTCTGTGTAAAGTGAAATAGCTTCAACAGAGTGGAGAGTAGGATCAAAATCAATCCTGTAAGTCCTTAATGGTAGGGTAGGTTCAAATGTTGTCAGGCAGAGGAGGAAACTGAAATTAGAACTGCTAGAAATGGATTAGTTATCTGATCAGTTAAATTAAGTGGAGAACTATGTAGAGTGTACCTCCTTTTCTGAAAACGCCTATGGGATCACATCAAAGAAGGGGAGATCTCTTTTCTTTCTGAACCCAAATAGATTCTGGGTTTCCTTTTAACTATGAAAAATCCTGCTAGAAATATTTTTTAAGTTCCATACGAGTTTGCAAACATAAGTGCCACACAGTGTCATCCTCCAAATAATTTAAGTCTAAAATAGATTTAGTTATCTGTGAGGGCAATGCTTGGGCTGCCAAATGTTTAATAAGTACCAATGAGTTTCCAGTTTGTGCTGTAGAGCTATGCACGTCAGTATTTGACACTGTAGGTAATGACCTCTCTGCCAGGTTAAGAGGAAGTTAAATCTTGTGTTTGCCACAAGCAGGTAAGGGCTCTCTGGGGTTGTATCTACCAAAACCAGTAACAGTGTATTCAGTCCTTTCTTAATCAGTGGATATTACCACATAGGTATAACTAGAAGAGAGAAGAACAGACATCTCTCAGCTGCTAGCACGATAGCTAGCTAGGTTGTCTGTCCTCTTGGTCCCTTCTCGCAGTTCTGAAAGGCGCCTGCTGGCACTGCTGTGGAGGTATCTAACTTCCCAATTTATCTGACAGGTGGTTAGCTATTAACATAAATAAAAGTTGTGACCTGTCTGCCACTTTCAATAACTCAAGTGCTATATCTCCAATCTGTCATGTCCTTGGCAGCCCTTTTGTTTATTAGTAAATGCATTATTCATTACCAAAAATTGTTAGGAAAATGTGCCTTAATTCTCATCATTTTAACTGTACTCCACTATTATTCTTTTAGTGGCATCTTTCTCTGCTGTACTCTGGCTGTTTCAAGAACTAGACGGTGACTTGGCTGATACACCACTACATGGGAACACAAGGGAGGTTGGTACTTTGTTGCTGTCTTGTGCAAGTTCTTCAAGACATGCAGAGATAAAAAAGGTTGTACAACTAATTCCTTTCACGACAGTGAAGTGGGTAAATGGAAAAATGTGGAAGACGAGACAAATAAACCTGCATTTGCCATCCACTATAGCCAAATTAATCCTGCATGTTTAGATCTGAAGTAAAAATAATACCTTTGGGAGTTTAGAGAAGCACTGACTCACATAGTTCTCTTCACTGGGGCTGCTTACTCATTGCTCCTTATTCAAAATGGTGCCTTCTCCCTTCTTCCTCTCTCCACTGCAAAAATTGATTTATCCCTAACAAGGAATAAGAACTTCCAGTGTTTCACACAACCAAAAAATCCTAGTTTATACTCTATTAACTGTATAAAATTTAGTCTTAGAATTGTTAAAGACTTCATAAAGGCACTGGTCCCTACAGCAGCAGCAGTCCTTGAACCAGATGTTAACCCTTCATCCTTTCTGGAACAAGTAAAAGGTCCTAAAGAAATATACTGAGCATAGATCAGGTTTCCATGAGTTAGCATTGGAGTAGCCATTCTGTCCTCATGTTAGCTTGGAAATTTCTTACGTAAATCAGATTGAAATGCTTATAACACCTGTTATTATGGCAGGATTTATTCAGGTTAATAAAACAGTAAAGTCACTAACAAGATATCATACTATAATGTTGAAAAAGGAAATTACCATTATAAAATTTCATCAAGTGGACGTGATAGAAATTAGGAAGCAACTCTTACATACTGGAGGTAGGAAGATAAACAAGAATAAGTATGCAAGACCGATCCTGATGTGTGGGGGATCAGATGAGGCATAACAGCTTGTCAGTTAGTTATTTCAGCCAACATTTCCTTCCCAACCAGCTATCTATCTTCCATGCAGTTTGGATCACATTACTTTAACCTCAAAGCTCACCCTTTGGATAAGTCTGGCTACCTGAGGATTTTGGAAGGTGAGTAATTTGTTTTAACCATCTTCCAGACAGTTTTTTAAAGAGTCTTTTATACTGGTGAACTCTGTACACTGTACATTTTTCACTCCTGTGTTGTCCATTTGTTTGCTCCCATCTTGCTAGCTAAGTGTGGCTTTGCAAAGAGAATGTCAGAGACTAATGGCAAAAGTGCTTGCTGATTGCTATTAAAACTCCTAAGTCTAAAGTCACTTAAGGCACACAAAACTTGTGGGACATGAGTCAAATTAACAGGCAAATATGCCAGATCTTAACAGAGGGGATCTTTTTTTCTGCAGGTTTTGCTGTGTCTTTAGCTGAATTCTGGAGGACAGAATTTCCAGTTGCTGTGCAAACTGTCACACTGAGAAAGATCATCTGTTGCACTCCAGTATTCTGCTCCACAAAATAGCAGACTATTTTTCATGATTGCAGCTTTGTGTTAGCTGCACCAACGAGATGTTTTTCTGGCACACTATTCAGGGTGATGTTACTGGACAGGTGCTTAAAGGAATTTTGAGGTTAAATTCAGAGTTAAAGGAAGAGAGAAAGGCAGAAACTTTCTTTTACCAGTTGTATAAAGAAACCAAAATCTCATTTGGTTGAATCTCATATTAGATGAATAGAAAAAAAGGAAGTTAAAAGGATGTAGGATAGAAATGCAATTCTCAAGTATTGTTCCTGCTCAGCTTAAGCACTGTAAATGCATGTCAATTGTCAATTAACCTTGCCTGTTTAAATACAGAGATGGACAGATGACTCTTCTTTAATTTTTGCTTTTTTCTAGTTCAATTTCAGAAGTTGATTTTTAATGTATGAACATAATAGGAACTACATCGGGACAAACCAAAGGTCTTTCTAACCCAGTGTCCCATCTCTAAAAGCAGATGACACAGAGCAAGCACACAGCAATACCTTCCCAGATATTTTTCAGCTTCAAATGATTTTAGCTCAGAGGTGTCCTGAGACAGGGGTCCACTGCATTTAATAAACTTTCATCATTTTTAAATTTCTACAAATTTTTCCTGTTGTTTTTAACATCCATGCAAATGATTAGCTTTCCTCTGAATGCTGCAGTTGCCCACCTAATACTAGTGACTGGGACAGTTGTCTGGCAAGGAGAAAGCAAGAGAATAGCTTCAACATCACCTTTTTGGTGGGACCAGCGTCTGCAGAGAATTACTACAGCTGTAAACAGTTCTCTGAGGATGTGGGAAAAACTACAGAAAGCTATTTCTCCATGGGGAAGCCAGTTACACCTTTTCCCAAAGTCAGACTCAGCTACATTGTAAGAAACTAGCCTTTAATGGCATGACAAAACAAGAAGACGGACAGTTGAAAGGTGACTATTTGCTCTGAGACTGAAGATCAGGTTACCTGTATAGAGTAAACAAAGAATTATTAAGCAACAAAAACAGGTAAGGGAAATTGCTTCAGAAGTTACCAGATGGCAACAGCTGTAACTTACTTTTCAGCAGTCCTGCCAAGAACTGAAGTGAATGCAACATAGTACAATATCATTTGTAGAAAAACACAAAAATAGAGGATTCCTGCCATAATTGTTCCATGATTCAGCAATTCACCCAGCTAACTGCTCCCAATCACACATAAACTCAAACAAATTTGAGAATAGACTCACATACATGCCATATGTTAGGTTGAATGTAAAACCCCAAGGATATCATTGGAAAGCTCGTAACGCCTATGCAGAATTCAAGAAGGAAAAGAGTGAATACAGATTTGCAATATCTGTTTTTAAGAGGAAGGGCATGGGGAGTAGGTTTTTTAAGTTCACAATTAACTTGCAGCACGCAAATGCATAGCTCTTCTTCCCCAGGTTTACCATAAAGTCAGTGGAGCAGCTGCCTAATCCATGGGCAGAGACAAAATAGGAAACTCTGAAAATGAGACAGGTTAATACTTCAAATTCACGTAACCAAATAACTGGGGGCTAACTCTGCCACAGTCACTCAGGGGGAACACTTTCTTCCACAACACATAATACTGCTGCAGTTGCTCACGATGTAACTCATAGAACCTAAGGCCAAATTCAAATCTCAGTTACACTTTGTGAAATTAGGATTCACCACTTTCAGTTCCTTTGAATCACTCTTAATTTACAGTGGCATAACAGATTAGAAACTGGCCCCTTGAGTTTTAATACCTGCTTAGACTTAGACAGTAGAAGAGCTTTAGCTTAAGACAAGAGATATTAATTCACTCATCTTTATTCACACATAAAGGCTGATATATGTTTTTATGCATTTATGTACAAGATAATGTAGCTAAAAAGTATTCAGAATGTTCATAAAACTGCAGGAAGGGATAGCAGATGATTTTAAACTCCTTTTTAATAATTACAGTTAAGCATACAACTATATTACGATATACAGTGTATTATTTCCCTGTTTTTCTCTTTCCTCAGTTTTTTACAAAAGCTTAAAGGGATCTTTGTTCTTCTGGTGCATGTATTAAATGTTACCAGGGGTTTGGTTTTGAGACTATTTGTTCCCTACAGAGTCTTCAACACCAGATTTTTTTAAAAGCAATATAAAATAATTATAAATTCCCCATGTAATTAAGTTCATTATAATAACATGCTCATCTGATTTAGTCCACTGTTAGCCATCTTGCTTTTCATATTTCAGGTTCTGTATTTTGTTTAAATGCTTTTGGGGGGAAGGGGCACCTTTTTTTCTCAGAGTACAGCATGGAATAAAAGACGAAGAAGACACATTTATCATTAGCTACTGGTTTTGGAGGAAACCTTTTTTAACTGCAAACCTTTGATGGAAATTCACACCTTTATGTAGTAAGTGCAAGTCCTCCTAAAAAACAGCTTTACTTTTTTTAATTCTCCTTTTCTCATTCCTTTACAAGTAGTCCTGAGACTCCCAGAGGATGCTGACCAACAACTTGAAAATCACTGCTACTCCAAACACCTGTTCTTGTTTTTTGGACTGCTCGCTATTTTCCCTATTTTTTTCATGACCCAAGTTCTGGTTGCATCCTTAATTTCACTGAAAAAAGGAAAAGGGATTATTCACTACTGTGTTTGGAGTAATAGCATTTTTAGAGCTCTGTTGGAAATGCAACAACTGTCTTATTAATAACTAAATTCAGCTACCAAATAAATACAAGGAAGAATGTTCTGACTTAAAAACTGTGAACCATGCAACTCTCTCAGCAGGAATTTTAGCAAAGACACACACAGTGAAGCCCAGGAAAGGAAGAGGTGCTATATAATGAGAACAGTCTCATTGGCCTTCAGACTGCAAGGTAAGACAGAGTACTCAGCTATTTAGAAATGATTAACCTTTTTATGAATACTGCAGTTGGTATGACCCTATTCTTCACATGTTGCATACAACTCCGAGAAGCAGAGAAGTCTGGGCAATGACCTGTCTTTAAAAGTATGTGGTCTATAATAAAATCTCTTAAAATATTATGCCTTACCCTTTGATATGTTTTCTTTTGCCAGAAATGGTGATGTACAAAGACATGAGACAGGATTTCCAAACATCACAAGAGTGCCTCATTTGTGAGAAATGGCAAGAGGTCAGACAAGGGAGTCAACCTGCTAGGGCCAGATCTCTGATTCATTTAAATAAAGCAGTTGATCCCTCATGCTATTATGATCTGATGCTACTCAGTATCTGTCAAAACCAACGAGGGAAACAACCCAAACTGGAAATAAAAGACTAGTTACAATCGGGCACCACTATTCCTATTTTTACCAAAACTTACCTTTTATGTCATGGTCTGAACCTAATCTAACTGCCACTTATCAATTTACTGTTTTTTTGTGTTTTGAATTCCCCACATATAGAAAATCATGTGAGCTGGAATAAAACTGGAACATGGAGAAATAAAAAAAAGATTTGGGCTTTCATTCAGAGAACTGCAGCTAGGCAAACTGCTGGCCGAAGACATGATTTAATTCTGACATTGTCATCCTGCCAGAAAGAAAGAGAAGCTAGAGGGCATAATACGGAGCCAGAGATTACCACTAAACTGATATTTTCTTGAATTAAGATGGATTAATTTTTTAAGTGGAAAAACAATTGTTGCAGTAGCACTGATAGAAAATATAAGTCTCAAATTAGGCAGAGATTCCAGAATTATGGGACTGCTTGGCCCAAATTTCAAGTGCGGGATTGAAACCATATTTGTGTAAAGGTAGGCTATTTATAAAAACATCAGATGATATTCTGATATAAGTAATACATCACTTGTTATATCTAGCAGCTGCTACCTTGTCACCTCTCCACTTTCAATCATAGGTTGAGTATTTGTCAGGAATTGAAATTATTATCTCTATCTCTGAAAACAAAAGCAAATGAAGGAATATTTATATTTCTAAAGACCCTAAGATACAAGGAAAAAATGTTTCAATGGCATTTATGGGCATCATTAAGCACAAACAATTTGCCACCAATACTGAACAGGCCATCACTGACAAGACAAAATCAGTCCGTCTTTCTACCTCTTGAAGAACATTGTCATAATGATCAGGGCACAAATGAATTCCCTTTATCTGTATGCTTGGAAAGTTGCCTGGGGGCAAGTTTTATGATAAATGCAGCCTATATTGTTCCACACACACAGAGCAGTATTATGGTATGTGACAGGCTGAATGACTATTAGTACAGGCAGTGTGCAGTATCTTGCATCCTTCAAAAAGAAAGCTCCTCTTGACAACATATACCCATCTCATTGGCTTACTTTCAAGGGGGAAAGAGGAGTTAGATGGAAAGGATGAAAGAAAACCATAAAAATGATTCCATACAAGCTTCTGATGGATATTCTATTCTTTGGCCTAACAGGGTAGCATGAGCTCTCAGAAATCATGAGACTGATTGGATTATGCTTCAAAAAGTAATACATTTTGGGTTCTTTTTACTTACTTCCGGGAATGTTTGGGTTCACTGAAGGCTGGAGTCTCAGGGTCAGATTTAAAATTGGATGGGGGCAGAACTGATGCATCTAAATATAAAATTCTAAGCCAGGAATTTTTCATCCAGCTGCCACCCAATGCTGGAAATGCCTAATTTCTCCAGGTGCATCTCCTTCTAAACTTTCATGTCTTTCTTTGAATGCTCAGAACTGCAGTGATTTGACTTCTGCACCTAAATCCCACGTAAGCCCCATCAAAATAAGAAACCAGGCTTTTTTTCTTTGGCAAAGTCCCACAGGGGATTCAAAATTCAGAAGCACCTCTAGAACTCACTCAAAGAAGCCAACAGTGACTATTTTCTTCTAAAATGTGGTGATAAGTATGGCATGACCATGTTTTATATTGATGAGGGCACCACCAGTCTGGAGTTCCTAGGAGCATGCCAGATGCAATTTTTGTTATAAACTGTACTGTTTACACAGAGGCTGTGGGAATTTTTGTACCATCCTTAGGGGACATTTTATTCTCCCCACATATGAGCTAGAAAGCCAAAGTTTAGGTCTCTGTTTTTGCTTGAAGACAGGGACTGAAATTCCGAAGTAGTTCTAGCCTTCTCTTTTGCCCTTTTTTTTTAATTTAAGAAAACTTAATCAGAGATAATAGCTCCAATGTTTATAGTACAGTTCAAATTGCAATTTTGTCAAGGTATATCCTATTAATCTGTCACATACATGAATAAACCAAAATTGGAATAATGCACGTGCAGTAACCCTTCAGATTTATGGATCTCTGGCCTTAACTGCCTTGTACATTCTCCCATATGTTCCTTTCTAACCAAAAAGCAGGGAAATGATTCAAAGCTTATCTGCATGGTAGAGGAATGTACCTCCATCAGTAAAGGCCAGTTTGCCAAACAAAATGCTTCACAGAACTGAGATGACAGTGACATTCTAAAATGAAAATAATTGAAATGGCTTGTTATAATCAAAACAAAATATTTAGTTCTTAAATTTTTACAATGATGTTAATTGTTGAAACATTTGTATTCAATATAACTGAAACAAATGGGTTGCCCTTAAAGGAATATAGTATTTCAATGACCTGGAATAAAATGCTTCAAAATAGTTCTCTTGCAAACAATATGATTTGTGTTTTGTTGTCACTCAAAATAAAACTAGAGTTTCAGTAATCATGTCAAAACTTTCATTTTTTCAGCCATTCTCATTACCTGGTCCTAAAAGAAATGTAGAAATGTTACAGTTGTGAGAAGTGCCTTTAATATATATTGGTGGGAAGAGTTTACTACAGCAAATATGATTTGAATGTCTCAGACACTTTTAATGATCAGCTGTTTAGATCAAAAGATTGACTGCGGCTGCTGTAGATTGCTCCTGCTCAACATTAATACCTCCTTCCTCTCCCCCTTTCCTGAATTCTCCACACACCTATCCATCTTTCACTTGTAGGGGAACCTTATACTAATTACACTTCTCAGAGCATTAAAAAGATAGAGATAGATTTATTGAGTGAATAAACGCAAGGAAGAAACAGTTGGGATTGCCTCACATTTCTCAATTTTCTTCCAATTATTAAGAGCATGTCATCAATTGTTTCTCAGAATGTGCACGTTAGCATTCTTCAAAATATTTTATAGGACATTGTAATGTCATTGTCACAATAAAAAACAAATGTAAACAAAAAAGTAAATAAAAATGTCTTTTAAAAATGTAAATAATAACCAATGTCAGAACGTAAATAAAAAACCAATGTGATAATAAAAAAAAGCAATGTCAGAATAAAAAGCTTATTTTAACTCATCTGACTGCCTTCAGCAAAGCACAAATGCAGATAAAATGGAATTTTCCCATCTTAATTACAGAGATACAGAATTTGATTTATTTCCTATGCCCACTGAACAGAGAAGTGTCATTGATTTATTTACCACTATGTCACTGTTTGTAATACTTGGACCAGAGTATCTAAGTCCCATAAGCTTCCTAAAAAATCCTAATAAGGGTACATCTTTCCAGAGATTAAGTTATTCCTCTCTTGGAAAAAAAAAGATTTTTGTGATAGTGCTCTTTAAGAAGACTTAGTATATCACAAGTATGGGAATTAGGTGATTATTTTATCAATTGCAGGAAAATTATCTTCAGAAATAGAACATCACCTCAAAAACTATCTGAACATTTGACATTATTTTACTTTAAGGCAGCCAAGGTTGGCACTGCTTGTGCTGTAAGCCTGAGCACCCAGGACACAGAGCTGAGGTGACGAGAAAAGATGAATCTGCCAAATGTAGGAGTAAAATGTGATGTGAAATAAAAAAAGATATTCTAAATTAAAAGCCTTCATCCCTTCTCCAAAAGCAAATCAAATCAAGCTGGAATCACAAATGTAATTAAATATCCATATGTATACAAAGAGTCATATCTGGGTATCTGAACAGTATCCATCCACTTGGGTATTAATCAGTTCACCCGAGTTTTCATATACAAAAGAAAATGGAAAAGAAAAAAAGGCTTCTACATCTATGTCCTGGTTTCAGCTGGGATAGAGTTAATTGTCTTCCTAGTTGCTGGTATAGTGCTATGTTTTTGAGATAGGTATGAGAAGAATGTTGATAACACACTGGTGTTTTCTGTTGTTGCTAAGTAATGTTTATACTAACTCAAGGATTTTTCAGCTTCTCATGCCCAGCCAGCAAGAAGGCTGTAGGGGCACAAGAAGTTGGGAGGGGACACAGCCAGGGCAGCTGACCCAAACTGGCCAAAGGGGATTTCCAGACCATGTGATGTCAAGTCTAGTATATAAACTGGGGGGAAGCTGGCCAGGGACCACTGCTTGGGAACTGACTGGGCATCGGTCAGCAAGTGGTGAGCAATTGCATTGTGCATGACTTGTTTTGTATATTCTAACTATTTTATTATTTTTATTGTTGTTGTTGTTATTACTACCATTATTATTATTTTCTTCCTTTTTCTGTCCTATTAAACTGTCTTTATCTCAACCCATGAGTTTTACTTTCTTTTTTCCTGATTCTCTCCCCATCCCACTGGGTGGGCGAAGTGAGCGAGCGGCTGCAGGGTGCTTAGCTGCCGGCTGGAGTTAAACCACGGCAGTCAGTTTGCATTATTTGTTGTTTTATTGCCTAAAGTTGAATGTGTCACTTGTGTACTATTTAAAGTCACCAGAAACATGTCATATTTAGAAATATTACAGTGTTCCAGAGCACATCTCTAATTGAATATTCTTTCTGATATTCATGAATGATTAATGGTAGGCCCCTAGCCACTTATTGCTGAATCATAGATTTCTAAAAGTAAAAAAGGTTATGTTATCACTATTTACAAGATCAAGTTTTGTGTGGTAATCAAAATTTTGTCTAAGAAAGGGTCATTCTCTAGAGATATGCCTGCTTAACATCAGTAATAGACTGATTAATGGTCTGACTGGGCAGCAAAATCATTCAAAAAAAAAAAAAGAAAAAAAAAGACACAATGCTCCTGACATGCAAAAGCAAATCTGAGTACTGTTAAGAAGTGTATTTTACACTGCCAATATAACAAATTTCTGATATACTAAGATGAGGACAAATGCTGAAAAATTCAAGTGAAGCTTCAATAAAAGGGCATCAGCTAGAGACTAACGAAAGATACTGAGAATAAAATACCCTGTAGCCTTCGTGTATTCTGACACCTCATTTCATCTGCGCCTAGTCCTCCCTTTGGGAGGGACAGCTGATGTGACCTTAAGGTTTCCTCATCACTTGCACTGCACTAATTTCCTGAGCTCTGCTGACAAAATAAGAGCTTCCTCAGTGGTGATTTCCAGTATGATACAGAAATGACTCATAGTTAAATGTCACAGATAAAACATTCTCTAGCCATTTTCTAGTACAACACAAATATGGAAACACTGTAGCTGGCATAGATCTATCTGGGCCTCAATATCTATGCTTTTCTTCCTTGCACTTTTATATCCTTATCATAAACTACTGAATAGGATGGTGAAGAAGGCATCAGAGAGCTACATCTGGACTCTGTAATTTACAACTTTAAGTGTGTTCTTCAAAGGAGGAGCTTTTTGTATTCCTGCTCCTCTATTCAGGTAGGACATTTGGACCCTTTCTGTCATCCCTTTCTGCAAAACATACCTAAGCAAGACTGTCCTGCAAAAGGAATGAATAAAAAAGGACCTGTAGAAAGGGGATACTTAGATGTGTACACAGGATGATTTTAATATCTCATAACCTCACTTTATAAATCAGTGAAAGTTTTGGTGCATTTTAAGGTAAGAGTTTATGGAGAGACTCTAGAAATATTCACAAATGACATCATTAAGGGAATCTTTCATACAACTTCAAGTCCAAACAGCAAGAACCCTTCAGAAATGCCAGCCTTTACAAATAGTTTGCCACTGAGCCTAATTGCTTTTGTTTCATACCTTTTAAGCTATCTTCAAGTACCCTAAAATTTTCTGATTATTTTTCCTGAGCTTGCAATAAATGGGAAAGGACACATAGATACTGACTTTGCAAGAACATTTTTCCTCTGTAAATGCATTAATGAGGCTATCATGTAAATATTTACATTATTGCTGTGCTATGCTCCTTCTCTTCAGAATTTTACTCAAGTCATGGAAAGGAGTTACTGTTTATGAACATCATTAAATGTGTGAAAAAATTGAGAACTTGCAATTTGGTGAAGCCCTTGCCAGTAGCACCGGTGTTAAGACACTTCACAATGTTATGCCTGGACAGTAAGCATCCCTCAAGCCTCACAACATTAAGACGTTAGGGAGCAATATGCATTTGACTGCAATGTATTTACAAAAATGTATAGCCATCTGTATTTAGTTTGTATAAATATCTCAGAACTCAAACTTTTCATTTTGCTGTGACCCAGAAATTCCACTTCTTTTTTTTTCTTTTCTTTTTTTTTTTTTTTTTCTTCTTTTTGGGTTTGGGTTTTTTTTTTGCTAGAGTCTGGTACTTTCCATTCTCTACAAGTCCAAGTACAAGCTGACAATGTTTGCAACTGCCTGATAAGTGATGGGTTTTGCTGACAGAGTTTAAGTGAAAGGAGTTTACTTTTTCATTTATGTAATTTTGAAATTCTCTAGTAAAATGCTGATTAAAAAATTAGAGTAAACAAAGCTGGGGAACCATCTAGGGCTGACAGGAAATTCCTAGAAATGCTGCAGAAGTTCACTCCCTATAAGATGAATCCAAACATACTTACTACATTCCCATCCCCTTAACAACATACAGCAGGTATGTTTAGAATTATAATTCTACAAGTAATCCTGTTATTTTTAAGCCTGAAAAGTACTTAATCAAATCTAGTTTAAACAATACTAGATGTGTGTGGTAGCAAATTCTGAAAACTAATCTCAAGATCCATTCTGTTGAGGCAGTGGCTTAAAGGTGTCAGATAAAAAATGCTTTGCTAAAGTATTTGAAAATCTTGTTTTAATTTAGATGTCTATTTGTTCCATTGCCCTGTTTTTTATCTAGGCTAGAATTGTCACATAAATAGAATAAAATCTGTATTTCATCTTGTTATGATCAGGGAATGTGTGTGTGTAAAAGAGACACAGAGAATGGTCTTGATCCCCTTAGGCTAAAGTACATATTGCGGCCCTAGCATTTATTAGGCCTTTATAATGTACTTTGCTGGATTTATTATCTCCACCTCCATCTACTTCTGCTTGAAGAGAACAGTCCTAAAATTGTCCTTAAAAGAAGACAATCATGATCCTTAAAATAGAGCGTTCTTTCACAGCAAATCAAAAGTGGAGAACAATAGCGAGGGGGCTGCCTTTCCAACCTTAGTGTGTGAAGTTTTCCTGCTGGAAGCTTTAAATGAAATAAAAATCAGCCTTTACAATGAGCCTTTACAGATAATAGCATTGGACAAGGACTTTGTTGGGTTGCCTCCTTTTAACTTCTCTCTTACTAGGCTAAATGAAGAAATAGCCTGATTGAGGGAGAACTAACTTTATCCAGGTTAGAAGACAGAGAACCACATCTAACACTCATAGCAGAAGGCGGCAGTGACATATAGCCTGAATTATTTTCTTAGCTCTCCATGTGGTCTCTTCTTGCGTCCCCAGATGGCTAACAGGGCAAGAAAGCATGGGTCACTTTGTAAGTTACTTATTCTCATCACTGGGTTTTGTCCTCCAAGATTTCTAAGGGTTTAGCTGAAGATTGTCAAATTCAGTAATGAAGCAGTGAACAAGAGGTCTGAGACTCTCTGAAGGAAGAAAATAACTAATCAGATGCAGGTGTAGTATTTACATATCTAGGAATGTCAAATCTAACAACAGTTCTCTGGAAAGAGATGTAAAAATTATTATTCAAATTAAATTTGTTTTTATTTTAGATCAGTAAGAATGTAACTCATAGGAAATGATGGATTCCTCTAGAGGCTCGTTCTATGCTTAGTCTCACTCTCTCTAATACTGCAAGAATTAAAGAAACTAAGTTTCCACTCTTGGAAATACTGGACTTCAAATGGTTTGCCCTGAAGCTTCTCAAAACTTATACATGTATTCTGTAAAATGTCTTAGATTAATTCTCCTCTCAGTGACATGGTATCAGTCAGAAATACCTATGTTGAAATCAGTGAGTCAGTATGCCACTAAGCAATATTGTACTATTTTCACATTACTCTCTTAATTTGATTTATCTTGAATGTCTACAATAGGAAATTTGACTAGAAATATAGTCAAAACCAAAAAGATTAATTTTATTACTTTCCTTATGTGCAGCCACGCAAAAAAATGTTAGCCAGTTTTCTCTAAGACAGTTTTACACAGTTCAAAATCTAATGGCATGTAAGGATTCTTAGATTCTGGTTTTATCCAGGAAATCTGCATTTCCATATCTCAGTGCATTGGGTAGATCATACTGTCCTACATGATCACAGTTTTTTATTTGTACTTATTCAGCTGCACAGTCAATGACCATAGTTTGTGTGATCAGATGAGGTCCTTATGTTCACCTGTGTATAGTTTCACTACCCATGCATACAGAAACTCAGTGCATTTGGAGTTCAGACATACAAAGAAATTCCTACGACACCTAACTGTCAGCTTATTGCTCTCACAGACACATCAAGTGCCATCTTCAAATTAGTTTGAAGATCTCCACTTGTAGGCTACCTCCTACCCTGCCTCTTCTAACAGAGAAGCTTTCTTTTGAATTCCAGCTTAGATTTATTCGTGGCCAGTGTATAACATACGACAATGTCTATGGGTTAGGCAGCTCTTTTTATGCTGCTCATCCTTCCCTCAGTCAGATGATGAACCTACAGATTATGTTACAGAACATCATCTTTTGCTTTAAAAAAAGAAATAAGCTAAGGTCCTTAAGTATCAGGGGAGTGGAGGGGCCATGACTATCTCAGCATCTTCACTTGCCAAAGCTCATCAGACAAATCATATGCTCGACTGTTATTAAATCTGGCTTGTAACTGGCAAATTCAGAGATTTAGCAAAAGATTCAAGAAATGAACTGACCTTTCACAGTTAAGGCCTGTTCCTCTCTCTCTGAGCTGAGCAACTAAAGACTCAACAAAGAATGAGAGGAAAGGCATGATGAGATCAGGAAATGAGCAGATGTGTCATATGCACGATGGTGGCCACAAAAAATAAGTTACTGATCCCTTTCTATAAGTCACAGTTATCTAGCTCCAGCAGTAAAGTAATGGAGAGACTGCAAACCAGCATCCTAGCAGTTACATACTATTATTCAGGAAAACTGGTGCATTTTTAGGCAGAAACATATTTGGAATGGGTAACTGCCATTGAGCCTTGACTAGCATATTGAAAACATACTAGGGTACTCTTGAGAGTTTTGAGAGTTCTGAACAGTTAGGTTAAATGATGTCTAGAGTCCCAACAAGCTGGTTCCTAGTGATTCAAATGCTGGCAAACTGTTCCCCCTAGAATTAGTTGCAGGAGCTCCAGAATTCAGTCATTTTCCTTTCAGGCCACTGATGAATTGAAAATCTGAAAACTGCTTTCTTCTCTCAAGATTTCTCCTCAGAAATTCAAATGTCTTAGGAGAGTGTGAGACTAACAGGAGGATGGGAAGATTGCTTGTGTGTAACATTCCTGGCGACAAATACAGAGACAGGTAAGGGGAAGTTAACAGTGGAGAGTGAGATTCATACATTTAGGGGATCAGTACCAGGACAGAAATCCTGGTTGTGTATAGGAGCCAATATAAATTTAATCATTGATTCCAAAGGACATGGCTTTTATCCAATGTCTGTACCCCACCTAATTCCCAGATAAACACTCAAAGGGAATTAAATGCTTCATAAACCTCATAGTCTGTCTCAGAACAAGAAATTCATTTGAAAAGAAGCATGTCTTGGTGCCTGGTGGCAGATGTGGCAGATGACTGTTTTGTTAGCACAGGAAATTTCTAGAGCTTTACTACTTTCCTTCTCTACAGCACATACCTTTCGGTTCAATATAATGACCAAATTTGCATCCAAACAACTTTGAATATTCTTGAATTTTCCATTCTGTCTTCAGTGTTACTGTATTCCACTGAGGTCTCATCTTGCACTATGACACATTTATTACCAAATGATAATTGAAAAATAGAAGAAATGGCTTGGAGAGTAAATGGAAGAGAGGCAGATAATTTTAGGATTCAATTTTCTCTGCATTTTTTACTGGTAGGTATAGCATAATACTGCAATAGAATCCAATCAGAAGTTCTGTTCTGTACTTGTCACATTTCAGTGAGCTAACAGTGGCATGTCAAAACAGCTACAAATCTGGAAGACTTGTTTTTGCTGGAATTAACAATAGGACAACCAAAACGATGAAGAACAAATATAAAGAGAATGCAAAAAATAATTGTTAAACAAGTAAAGGATTTCAATTATGCTTACTGCCACCTAATTTGCTTTTCTTCCGCAATATCATATTACACACAATTAATTCAACTGCTGTAATGAAATTAAATACATTTGTATAATTTGTATGTTGGCAGAAAACAGTAGCATTAATATTGCCTATCATTTGGCAAACAGATAATAAAGCCCAAATCTAGTTAAGGAAACTCAATAAAAACTTTATATGGTAACACTGAATTATGTAAGCAAGATGTTATTTGTGTGGACCAGCGTCAACTTAGTGGAGCAGGGTACAAACAAACAGAAGCCCAACAATGTGTATGTGGGGTTATCTTATAATTCCCCAAAGAGAACATGTGAGAAAATCCATCAAGATTTGCTTATTTCTATCAGTGAATTTCACAGCAAGCTTCATTTCACTACCTTTTTATTAAGATTTTGAAAGAAATTTGCCTTAGCTTTGCATGGTAGGCCAGAAGAATCTGTGCTTAGAGTGAGATTTGCAGCCCTGGAGGAAAAAAGACTTTTAAGTCGGGATTTATCTGTGCAAGCCTGGGCTGCTCTGGGAGCTGAAGGGCACTCTGAATAAGTCAGACAGTATGCAAAGATTCTCTGTAAAACCCTTTGCACCATACTGCTGCCCAAAATCATAACTGTGATGGGACCCTAAGCCTATCCTTCCCATTCCCTGCTCTGCTCTCAACATATCCTTACACTGTTCTAGTACTAAATGTGTTGTGCCTCTAGTAGCCAAACCATAGCAAGTGTCTTTTAGGACTTCTTCATGCATCTGCAATTCTTACAAATCACAGTAGAGGCACTAAAAAATTCCATCCATTTTCATTATTGATTTTATGTATTTCACTATGCATACCCACTTCATACACAGAATCAAAATACAGGCACTTTGATCATGGGATCATGTAGCCTAGAAAAGCAAAAATATTATGATTTCAGGAAAGAAAGGTCATCATCTAGAAATCCAGCTTGGGATGTTTGCCAACCATGTCTTATCCCAGCATTCCCTAGGCTCATCTATTCTTCATTTTCCTTGCCTATAATTCTACCTATGATCTCTCTTGTAAACATTTATGAGCAGACATTTCAGAAGCTTCATATTTTCTTTAACAAATGGTTTATATCATCTTTGTGAAGAGTACTACATAACGATGCAACATCATACATTAATATTTAAAACTGAATGAAATAACACCTCAACAAGGATAATTTTTTCTCAGTTTGCTGTCTTAACTTCATTTGTGAAATGAATTAGAAAAAGGAAACCACAGAGATAAGTTTCTTTGCATTTTTATGAATAGACAAATTCATTTTAAAAAGAAGTATTCGCATAAATGTAACTTTTTTTTTTTCCTTCTGAAAGGGCACCTGTTTTCACATTTTATAAATTTGAAGTTCATTAGATGATTAGATGTTCTGGAAATACGATTTATAGGCCGTATCTCCCAATCAAGAAAGAAAAACAACACTCTATGAAATATATCTTTGAAAAAAATTCAGCAGAATTGTTCAACACAGAAATTGAATATTCCATAATTGCTATTACAAGCAAACACCACTTTCAAAGGCAGCATTACAGAAGCACACTATAAGAAGCAGTGAACAAAAATAAAATTGAACAAATGGCATGAAATGCAAATAGAGAACTAAAAGAGGTTTGGAATCCAAATCCTGTATCAGGCTATGGAAAGCTGTGTATCAGAGAACCTCTGTTAGCATGTTGCTGGAACTGCCTTACCTTGCATTCCCTTCTGGAGCCATCGGGACTGTGTACAGTATGGAATAATACTATCATTCAAGAGTTCTAGGAGATCTTCTCATGGCCAGCCAAGCCAAAACAATACCTTGCATCATAGCATTAGCTGTAATTTTGTGTTTCCCCTGCTGAATTGGCAGAAACTTGGGGCTTTTTTTATGTGGTCCTATCTGTGTTTGCTTTTGTTCCATGTCCAGAAGGAGGGGCACATTCGTGGTTTGTGTTCGGTTGCCTTGTAATTCTGTTGCATCCAGTTTTCTTGTTCTCCCATCACAGCTCCCTCTGTTTCAGGACCTTTTCTAGGAAGGGTCTGACACTGTTTTGTGGAGGTGCTACGTACACTTACAGTGATGGACGTTTATTTTCAGAATGCAGACCTTCCAGAAATTTCTTGTCACCTTGCCACCCTTAACCCATTCCCCTCAACTATTTGTATTTTTTTTCCTCTGATTATTTTTAACACCAATTTTTCTTTTCATTTCCCTTAGGTTCCAGCAGGATCACTAAACCACAATTTACAGTTTCTGCAAACCCAAGGCCCTTTCTTACACTCTCACTTAGCTGCTTTGGGATTTGCAACTTATTGCCTCCTTTTTTATTTTCCTACAAAAAGCAATGTGTCCGTTAGATGACAGCCTACATAAAACATTTTTTATAGACCTGGGGGTCAGCATACAGCTTTTTAGAAGGCATTAAAATTTGGCTTGGAAACTAAAATACTTACAATGTATGCTTGATTTTTGAAAAAGGAAAAAAAGCATCAGTCCTTATTTTGAAAAGAAAATTGACTCAAATCAACAAAGCACAGTCTTGGAAGTTCAGACAGCTTTGTGCCAAAAAAACCCTCAAGCAACTCATCTAACTTTTTTACTTTTGAAGAACTGAGCAAAGATCCAAAGCATAGAAGTTCACAGAATCATAGAATCATTTAGGTTGGAAAAGACATTCAAGATCATTGAGTCCAACCATCAACCAGGCCCACTAAACAATGTCCTGAAATGCCTTGTCTACACACTTTTGAATACCTCAAGGGATGGTGACTCAACCACTTCCCTGGGCAGCCTGTTCCAATACCTGACAACCCTTTCAGTAAAGAAATTTTTCCTAATATCCATCCTAAACCTCCCCTGCCGCAACCTGAGGCTATTTCCTCTCGTCCTATCTCCAGCCACCTGACAGAAGAGACCAGCACCCACCTCACTACAACCTACTCTCAGGTAGGTGTGGAAAGCAATAAGGTCTCCCCTCAGCCTCCTTTTCTCCAGCCTAAACAACCCCAGTTCCCTCAGCTATTCCTCATAACACTTGTGCTCCAGTTGATAAGATCTGTATGGACTGGAGAGTATCAAAGTCTGTATATATACTTTTATACTGTTGCTTGTTCTTATCTATACAATAGTATATTCCAAATGTTTCAGCTACAGTCCTTGCCACTGTACAAACCCATGGGAAAGTCCCTGTCCCTTTGAAGCTACAATCTAACTGGATAAAACAAATAAATTACAGAAAGGGATACACAACATTAGGGTGATGAAATGGCTTATACAATATCATGTAGTGTGACAGTGGCAGAATCAAGGACAAAACTGAGATTACCTGAATCCCACTTGGGTCAGTGCTGTTTAGTGGACAATCCTATCCTCAGACTTTGTCCAAACCCACTGGATTTACCACTACTTCATACACAGTTGTAATATACAAGGAGACTGCAACTTCCATGCTCTCTCCTCCATCATATAACTGAAAAGAAAGGAGGTACCCTTATCTTAACATCAGTTTTAGTAAGAGTTACACTTTAATAGGTCTGATATTAAGTGCCAAATGACAGCAATAAGATGTGACAAATATATTTTGAGTCCAGGATACAAGACTGTTCTATATGTCATCCGCATTACTGTTATGCATAAGGATGCAAATAGTTGCTGACACTAGGTAACACATGGGTGATACTTAGTAAAATCATGTCAAGGTAAATTTGATTAAGTGAGAATGACATAACCTGATTTATGGATTCCACTGACACACTAGTTCTTTCCTGGGAGTGGAAATAGTATTATTTATTTCTGTCAAATATAACTTTCCACATTTACCACATTCTGACTCTTGTATTAAATGGGCTCCATTATAATATTATTTATATGACATTAGTGCCTAGAAGGTCCTGTTAGGTCTTCTCTGTGACATGCATAGTAAAACACTTCTGCCAAGAAGTGTTCGTTGCTGAAATACTCAAGTGAGGCAAAGGGAGGTTAAAAAAAATGGATTTTCATGTTCCACAGTCAAATACACACTGACATCTTCATGCATGATTTCTTCATCTGCTCAAGTAACTCTGGAAGACTTTTTCATCATGACCAACATGCAAGGTTCAATCTGTAACTGGTCTTGCTCTCTTTATTTTCCTACGCTTTGTATTAGCACTGATTTGTCTCTCTTGCAGTCTTATGATGTTTCCTCTACACAGTGCAGCACAGCCAGGGACTAATGCATGCCCTGGACTGGCAAAACCACAACTGGGCATGTTTTCTTATTACCAAATAAACTTGCTTCCAGATTCTATTCCACTACACAATTTTTAATGAGACCAAGCCATGTTGTAATGTATTTTCTATTTAAAATTAAAAGTATGGGAAATAAATAATTAGTACTGAACAGGATTATTGAACATAGCTATAGAAGAATTCCATTTGAAAGGGACTTTGGAGGTCTCTAATCCAGCCTCCCTTTCAAAGCAGGGCCAACTAGGTCATGTTGCTCAGGTCATTGTACAAGTCAAGTTCTGAATATCTCCGAGAATAAGTATTCCTCTCTGAACCACTGGTCTGACAGTTTGAACCCACGACAGAGATCATGGGTTTGACCCATATCTGACTACCCTCATGTTGATAGAATTTTATCTTGTATAATTGGAGTGTTCTGTACTGCAGCTCGTTTCCACTGCCTGTGAATCAATGGAAGGAGAAAAGAAAACTGAAATGGCAGCTTTATTTGATAAGGAGCCTATATCACATAATGTAACCTGAAAAACACAGAGAAATGAAGCTAAAGAACATAGCATCAGTGAAGAGATGAAACAAATTTCAAAGTTCTAGCAAAAAAAAGGACCTGGAATTAAAGAAGACAAAAGGGGCAGAGGGGGAGGAGAAGGGGATTGAGTGACTAGCTTTGCTGTGCCAACTTTCAGATAGTTAAAAATAAGGAAGTCCATCATTTGCAAAAAAATTCTTATGGCCAGATTCAATTCATGCAGCAATAAGGAAAGATTAGTAACAATCTGGTTTACCCTTTCTAATTAGCATGGGGTGAAATACTCATTTGTGTAGACAGAATCATAGAATCATAGAATCATTTAGGTTGGAAAAGGCCTTTAAGATCATCAAGTCCAACCATTAACCTAACACTGCCAAGTCCACCACTAAACCATGTCCCTAAGCACCACATCTACATGTCTTTTAAATACCTCCTGGGATGGTTACTCAACCACTTCCCTGGCCAGCCTTTTCCAACGCCCGACAACCCTTTCGGTGAAGACATTTTTCCTGATATCCAATCTAAACCTCCCCTGCCGCAAGTTGAGGCCATTTTCTTCTATCCTATCACTTGTTACCTGGGAGAAGAGACTGACACCCACCTCCCTACAGCCTCCTCTCAGGTAGTTGCAGAGAGACATAAGGTCTCTCCTCAGCCTCCTCTTCTCCAGGCTAAACAACCCCAGTTCCCTCAGCCGATCCTCATAAGACTCGTGCTCTAGACCCTTCACCAGCTTCGTTGCTCTTCTTTAGACCTGCTCCGGCACCTCAGTGTCTTTCTTGTCGTGAGGGGCCCAAAACTGAACACAGGACTCGAGGTGCAGCCTCACCAGTGCCGAGTACAAGGGAACAATCACCTCCCTGCTCCTGCTGGCCACACTATTTCTGATACAAGCCAGGATGCTATTGGCCTTCTTGGCCACCTGGGCACACTGCTGGCTCATATTCAGCTGGCGGTCGACCAGCATCCCCATGTCCTTTTCTGCCGGGCAGCTTTCCAGCCACTCTTCCCCAAGCCTGTAGTGCTGCATGTTGTGACCCAAGTGCAGGACTTGGCACTTGGCCTTGTTGAACCTCATACAACTGGCCTTGGCCCATCGATCCAGCCTGTCCAGATCCCTCTGTAGAGCCTGTAGAGATGGTGTAGTCGGTAAGTAGGTTGTTTAATTTCAGGATGTTAAAATAATGCTTGACATCTTGAGCTAGTACATACCCTCAGATGAGGAAGAGTGCCCTGACTTGGATAGAAGTTGGCAGTAGAGAATAGGCCAGAACTTTCAGATGTTCTCTCCATCCAGACCAGGTTTAAAAGAGTGACATACCAAAGAGGAGTAACTACAGTTTAGCATACTCTAGCAAGTCTTTCCTCTTGCTTTCAAAATGTGCGGTAGGACTCAGGTAATAACCATGAGCAAGAATCTCCAGAAAAAAATTGCAGATGCCTTATGTTCCCATGACACCCTGTGAGTGACACACTTGGAGCAAAGAGGAACAGCAAATCTGTCCCAGCACATTCACTGTAGACCTCTGACCTTTTAAAAATAATAGATTTGGCGGAAAAGGCTGGCCACTGCTGGTGCACTAGCTATCAATATATTCTTAATAGAAATGACTAAAATGGCAGCTGAGCCCATCCCTACTACCACAGAGAACTATGCAACGCACCAGCAACAAAAAGCTGCTGTAAAAAATAAGTGTATTTGGTGATACATATTGTAAATAAGAGGTTTAGTGGCAGCTGTCAGATTCCCCTCTGTTGTAAAGTTGCTTCCTTTAAATTTACATCACTGCAATCACAAAAACTGTAATTAAAAGTCATGTAAATTACTGTTTCCATTCCTAATGTAACAGCAATTTTAAAACAACGTATCAATATGGAACAACAAAGAAATTGGCTGTTTTCAAAACCATGGAGAAGAGATTTTATTCTATGATACATGTGTGTTTCCCAGCATGATTTTTCTTTTAATGACGCCTCATAGCAAAATAGTCCACTCTACTTACTGATCATGTTAAGCTGTTGCCATGGAAATATGAAGACCCAACTATACTCAGATGTTAACTCTTAAAGCACAGCTTTACACTTCTTTAATGTAAATTCTTATTTAAAAGGAGAGCTCTTGGCAAAACAAAATTCAGTTACTTTTTCAGTTGTCTAGCACAATAGCTTCATAACGA
The DNA here is from genome assembly GCF_964188355.1 of Buteo buteo. Classification (NCBI taxonomy): domain Eukaryota; kingdom Metazoa; phylum Chordata; class Aves; order Accipitriformes; family Accipitridae; genus Buteo; species Buteo buteo. The sequence goes on along the minus strand of NC_134181.1, from coordinate 7,962,264 downwards.
AGACAATGATTAGGATGTGTTTCAAGAGTGTTGCAAAGACCATAACAGCCAGCCATATGAAAATATCACACACATACATCATTTTCGTATGAATAGAGAATTATGAGAAAATTGACAAACAGCTCCACAGACAATATAAGTAGTCCTTAATTAGTCAAGTTCATTAAGAAAGAGGGCAAATGGAGAGCTCACTAAATACTGCTACAGCTTTGCCTAGCACCTAATTCCTAGGGGAAAAAAAAAATAAAATAAATTTTCTCCTTTCCCCTCCACTTCTATAGTTTCTTTTGGAAACAAAGATCAAAGATACTAGGAAGCAACCATGTTAAAACCACTGCTTAGTTTTTTTTTTTTTCCTTTTTTATTTTTTTAAAGAGGATTATGGTCATCAAGGCATTGAAACAAGAGCAGTGAATTCAAGGAATGGGTACAGATCAGCTGGAAAAGGCTCCCTTCAAGTTAGGGAAATCAAAGACAACCAGGACTGTGATTCCAACCACATCATCTTCTGCAATATTGCTGGCTACAAAGGTTGGTAACTCTGGCCCAGCTGACCGCTAGAACCAAGATGGGTATTTGGTCTTAAGTTAGCATGGCAAGGGATTCTGTATGGTAGCTAAAGAAATGCCAGAATTCAGACAACTTTTCTATTTAAAAGACCAATGCACGTAGTCATTTTATCTTTTTCTGTAGCTCCTGCTTATATCCAGAAGAGTATTTCTGAAGAAATAGTTCTCATGCATGTAAATGCAACTAAAATGAGTTGTGAGGAAATTCATTCCAGATGTCCAGTTACAGTCAGCTGAAGAACCATCTGATTCTCAAATACAGCCTTATAAAGGTGGAGTAAATGTATTCAGTTCTTGGTAAGACATCCTGATCTATATAGGTAATATTATTATTATGAACAATGCTTCAGCAGCCAGATGCTTACTTTCTAAGCATTGACAACATAAGAAAAATGGCCTTGTATTCCTGGTACCTTTAATCATTTTTAACGCTTTTGTTTGCCTGTGGTTCTTTCTTGCCTTACAAAAGGTAAACACATGCTCATATTATTTCATTTAAACTTGCACTAACCAAATACCCAGATAATTCTGAAAATATGCATCAGCTTTGTGATTTATAAGTGAATTACATACTTACTGTATGTAGCAGGTATAAATCAACATGGTAGGTCTCCTGATGCTCAGATAATTTGTTTTACAATCTTTATCTTCCTAAAGCTAAAGAAGTTGATTTAGATGGCTCTAAAAGCTTAAATAAAATACAGCCTAGGCAAGTAGTATCTAATAACATACATCAACTCTTTATACATGGTAAGAAGCCTAAATCTTAAGTCTACACTTTTTTCCTGTGATAAATGCATTGCATTTTTCTTCAGCAGTGACAGAATGCAGGCTAGACCTCTTTCTTCCTGCAAAAAAGCTCAAGTACTTGTAGTCACAAGCATTGGTGTTGGCTATCTTTAAAAAACAGCAATACATAGGGGGGTTAACAACTGCACTGTGCCTTCACTATGATTGATGTCATCAATAGTCTAAACACAGCACTGGGGGCCAGGAATCCTCCTGTGGACTGTAAACCTGGATTTGTCACTAATTCTCTTTGAGGCCAGAGGCAAGTGATGTATATGTCTTTACAGCCCCCTGAGTAAGATAAGGGTCGATTACCTTGCACAAGTACGTAGATGTTTTGATGACTAAATAATTGTCTCAATAAATGTCAAGTATCCTTAGAACATATCCCTACTTAGTGTATATCAGTTGAAGGTGACAAGCTTTAAAGTCACTCCCTGAAGAGATGCCTAAATATGTCAATGATTGTTGGCCCCATGCAAACCCAGTTCAAAACCTGGTGACTGCTTTTTTTAATCTTTATTTTAATCACAAATTTATATTACCTGGTTTGTTCCTTTACTACTCCTATCCTTCACAGGTATCCTCCTTCCCCTCTCCAAGACAGAAGAATGCTATTGCTTCCATTAAATGTGAGTGACAGAAGCTCAGAAAGGCTGAATTACCTGTGAAAAGTCATTATAAAGTCTGCCAAATCAGGGGCAGGAACTCAGATAATTTCAAAAATTAGCCCAATTCATCAACCAGTTGTTAGATGTCATTCCTTTCCTGTGCTGTCATCTCCTGAAACTACCACATAAGTATTTGATAAATATAGGAAGACTGTCACAGGAGGGATGAGACTGCAGTTTTAATAGCCATGTTTACATACAACTGATATCCATTGGAGCTAAGTATCAGAGCAATATTAAGAACTGAAAGATGCAGTTAAGTTTCTCAGCTGCTTTGCAACATTGTCAAGACTCACAAATTTGGCTTCTTAAACATGCCTCTGAAAAACAGTCTGATTTCTGCACTGTGAGCTTGTATGATCACTAAAAATGAATTCAAATCACCTGACAGATCACTAAATAGGAACTTAAATTTCTCTGAAAACCCCATCCCACATGATTAGATTTTATTTTAGTATTCAGCCCAGGGATGCCCAGCCCAGCTCTGCGGTGAATGACCGGGTGTTTGGCTACATGTCTGCAATTACTACTTGACCCAGGAGAGCCCTCTCCCTTCCCTCTCACTGGGACAAATGCCAAAAGTCAGGACGTAGCTGGGCAAAGAGACACACTCCATCAGCTGCAGCCTTTCTGAAACTCTGGAGCCCACATGGTAAATGCAGCTGGTCATCATACCGATCAACTACATCAGACACATGCAGCTCCAGGAATGGGAGGTTAGCCATAGCTCTCCACCTGGACTGCAGAAGGGGCCAGAAGAAGTGGCAAGAGACAACGACCAAGCAGTGATAAGATGAAGGGGTGATGATATTAAGGTTACTCCTCAATGAAATCTACTTCATTTTTATTCAAAAGTTTCTAGTAAAAGTAGAAATTAATTGCTTATCAAAGAGCTAAAATTTAGGAGCTAAACTAAAAAATTGAAAACCATGTTCAGCTAGTGTTCTTAAAATGTCATTAAAACAACAGGATCCCAAATGATAAGCATATTATTTGATTTTGTTTGGGAGAAGTAATGCAAAAATAACGATTTATCAGACTCTCATATAATCTTACAAGAAGAGTTATTTATGGCAGCAGATCCCCTAGCATTTTAGTAGAAGTCATTGAAAATTCAGTTTATATGAACAAGAAGATAACATAAATCCTTTTAAATATATTTAATTAACAAAAAATAACCTACCCCAACATCTCATTTTGCAAATAAACCCTGCAGCAACTCTAGCATACAAATCAATTACTACATATATTCCTTAAGAGTTAGTCTAGATGCCAAGTGAAAATCAATGTGATTATTTGACTTTATTATAGGACACCACCAGCTTTATGAAAGTGCATAATCAAATGTGTTCAACTGAAATTTTGACATTACTTGTACTTTCAGACTCAAAATAGACAAAACCAATATATTTGAATAGGATCCCATTATCAAAGAGTTAAACCAAACTCAGTGCAAATAAGTGAAATTAAAGATACATCGTGTCAGATAATCCTAGAATAATGTAGGTTGGAAGGGACCTCAGGTAGTGTAAATGAAAGCTCACAGCATTATTTTCTCCCTGTATGACTGAAACATGAACAAAATCTATATAGGAAAGTGTGAGATTTTACTAGAATGAATAGATAGTACACTTCCAGATTGTACCTCCTCATGTACAGTTATCACTCAACTACAGTGTTTGTTTTGACTTAAGTGTGGAAAGGCCCTTTGGGTCAATTTTTTCAGAAGCATAAAATACTGTTATCCTGATATAAGGACAAGACTTTGCATAATCTTTGGGTCTAGAGGTGTCTTCATTGAGAAGAAGAAACATTTTCATTTGCATTTGCAGTATAAACACAGGTCTCTGGAGTTGGAGGCCTGAAGAGATATTTAGGATATTTTATTTCAGGGAGAAGTGGTAGAATATACTTCCAAGGAATATTAAAACTGAGGATTTTGTAGAAAGGATTAATTAACCATGCTAGCAGTAAGATAATGTGGATTGAAAAGCAGAAGAGTGCATATATCTGCAGGATTTTCCAACAAAGAAAAATACATTCAAAATGTAATGCAACTGAATGACGCAGACATGACTTTATCCCCACCTGCACTTATCAACTGCCAACATTTCAAATTGCATTGCTCTTACTGGAGTGAAACTTCCCCTGTTTTTATACTGACTGAAGCTTATCTACAACACAGAGACACAATGGGTCTACTTTAAAGATGCAGATCCTCCTTTAACGTTACTTAATTCTGTTGGATTTAAGTCAAACCCTTAGGGTATCTTAAACTCCTGGGGTGAGCACCTGTTTTTAGCAGGCTCATCAAGGATAAAATGCACCCCTTTAGCATCAGCAGCCTGATATACGAACTGCACAAAAGGCTGTTGCAAACACAGTTTGCTTTTAAGCAAAAAGGCTGAATTTCCAAATGGCTTTTAGGGAGAATTGACCATGGCAGCTAGCTTCTGAATGTAGGGTGAATGTGCTCTGCACATTAACGGAACTTAGTGCAGTCTTTAGGCTACCAACACCTCAGTGAAAAGTGAAGGGGAAATTAGCTCAAGAAGCACATGAGCAGCCTCATCTTCAGCAGGAGAACCACTCCAAAGCCCTCTCCCATTAAACATCCTTCTGGGTCAGAAGAGCAAGGAGGAGGTTAAGAACAAGCCCCCTGTTGCCTGAACTGTACTTTACTGGGATTCTGCTTTTAGAGTTTTTCATGCTGTGATTATTGAGAGGCAGTCTGAGATGGCAATGGCCCTGCTTAAAAATCTAACCATTTTTGTGATGTCCAGGCTACATCCTGCAGGCAGGTCCACAGGGGACATCAACTGCAGAAGCACTCATCTTACCACAAAGAGGTGAGTACCAATCTGGATAACCCCAGGAATGGAATCAGATACTCTCATTTGTACTTGGAAGTAGAGAAAGCAGTTTGAATATGTAGCTTGGGCTCAGGATTTCTTATCCAGTTTACACAGAGCTTTCAAAGTGCAGCAGGGCTTAGTTCACTCAGCATTGCCTCATCTCCTTGGCATCTGGAAAATGCAAACACAGGTGATGATACCTCTTTGGCACTGACCACTAGGCTGTCAGCTTAAGTGTACCTGAGGTAAATTTCCAAGAGCTGATATCATATTACAGCAAGTAATACCTAAGCTGTGTAGTTTCTTCACAGAGAGGTAAAAGCTGTGCTAACTGTTTTCAAAGCACTTTGACACCCTGGATAAAAGAAATTCCATAATTACAAATCAGAATTATTTAAAAATATGATATACAATAGATTTTACTGGCTCCTGTTTTAATTCAGGCATACAGCCTTTTCTCTGCTTGCTCTCTACAGCATGACAGCTAGAACTGTATACCACTGGAATTGAATGCAGCAGTTCAGCATAGGAAAACAGCAAAACTGTCTCAAACAACAGAAGTATAAGTAACTGCCTATTTTGTATGGCAAGCCAATAATGGGTATAATGGCCCACCTTTCTCCCTCCTTTTAACTTGGGCAACAACTGTATCTGCAGAATGAACTGACATTTCTCATGTATTTGCCTTTTTGCCCTGTTAATTTGATTGATGTAATGCATCCTTCTCTACCCCTCTGTTGCTGAAAAATATTGCAAGAATGCATCAAGGCTGATGCACTCTCAGTCAATCAGAGCAGATTTCTGCATATAACCTTCCTGACAATACCATGTTTGCACTCTCTCTGCAAACTTGTAGTGCTGGAAATGTAGGCACAGGCAAATTAAAGTTTAATTATTCGCTCAATCTATTAGGATGAAATTCTGCTTAGTGCGGAGGATCTGCACAAGAATGCCTCTGCCATTTCAGTACCACAAAAGCAAGGCTTTACCTGTAGAAGTGGATTTGACTAGACTAAACTTTCCTGTCCAGAGGCTTTCTGCACAATAGAAGCCACAATTGTTTTGCCTGCATCTCTAATGGCTAAAGAGTATGCTGTTCTAGTACAGACAATCTAGTGCACAAAATGGAGCATTGCTGACCACAAGGTCTATACCTGAAGTCTCCATGTAAGTTTAATGGTCAAAATCTCACACTGCGGAACTCAGGCTGCTGATACAAAATATCTGTCACTGTGTATTCCTCCTTCCTGCCCTCAAACATATTCTGCTTGCTTCTACATTCTTTTAAAGGCAACTTCTGTAACCTCTTCCTCAACCCCAAACTTCAGTCAGACTTGATTTCACAGCATTAATGAGAATATCCCAATTTCAACAACAGTAAAAAACCTCTGAGGTTTTGATAAAGACAGACATGTTTCTCCTACTGAGATTTCCACCAAACTCTAGCTGGTCTTTTGGAGACCTCCTCTTTCCTTGTATCTGATTTTTAACAACTTCCTCTGTTATAGCTCTCAGCTTCAGGATGGTGCTGCAGAAGGGACTGAAGGCCTGTTATCAGCCCGCTAAGAATAGCAACATTTCCCAAGTGATGCTGCTGTCCAAAATGACTAACAGATAATAATAGCAGATTGAGCACTGTTTGTATGACTTCAGGCCTGATGGCCATTTTATTTCATGAGTCTTAAACTGTTGTATTTCTATGAAAGTCAATGGAATTACACCCGCATCAAACTAGTGCAATGGAGTGGAGAATTGGGCCCTTAGAGTTAAATTCAATATGGAAGGTTTAAGTGAAGCTTCGTAAGAGATGGAGAGTGACTGTGACAACTTCTAACACTCTTCTATGACTGTTTGAACATCAACATTTATTATTTCTCAGACTTTGTCATCTCCCGTCAGATATGTTTGCCATGATATTCCCTAAAGCTATTGACCAAATGTTACAGTATTAGATTCTACAAAAATATTGTGGTAAGAATAGAGCAAGTCTCTGTGCGATCAGATAGATCAGCTGTTACAGCGTATTGGATGGAGCAAGCAGATGGTTCTAACATGATGCACAGAGATTTAATCTTGGTATTTTATGAAGCTACACTCATCCACACAAATCCTGTATGTTTCACACATGAGTAGCAAAGTACCTTTGTTATAGCAAAGCTGATTATGTATCAATAAAACATACAAGGAATGTTTTAATTAGAAATGATCAGCACTAACCCTCAGTAATCTCTATTTCTAACTATAGCTTCATGTAATGCAATGACTGCAGTATAAGAGCAGTGGGGAAGGCAGTAAAAATGATACTGTAGATTTCAAATGACATGCTGCAGGTAATACCTCAGATCATTACAATTGAAAAAATATTTTGAAATTAAATAGATTTCACGATTGACCTTTTATTCTTTGAATTGGCTTTGTTTTGATTCTGTTTTGTGTATTTCATATGTCATTGTCTTTCTCATATATTATCTGTAGATTTTTCTTTTATTATGGAGTTATCATGTGTGGCTGTATAAAACAACAATTATTTTGTGGCAGATGATAACATTAAAGCAGAGAACTAAGAACTGGTTTAGTCCTATCCCCAGCAATTCTGCAATAATTCTTGGAGATCCATAAAATAGCAGGCATGTTTTGCCTGAATACTGCACCCTAAGTAAGACATAATAGAAATAATTTCTGGTCTTGATCCTGTTTGACCATATCAGAGTGACTTTTAAGTTAACATTCTAAAAGGAAGGATGTAATATATTCAGCATAGGAATATATGCATACATTATCAAGGACATGCAGTTTCTTCGGTGCCCAGTAGCTGGTTGGCCTGCCCTTACCTTTGTGAACTTGTGAAAATTGTTAAGGACTAAATCTGAAAAATACCCACTAAATCTTGTTCACTACCTTGGAGGTTTGAATCATTCAACACACTGACAGCCTGACTTATGTGCTCTTGAAAATTAAGAGTTAAGGGTGTCAAGTTAGGCATCCAGAAATAACAATCCTTAATGTGGAGTGGGTACTTGAAAACATACCTGTTGGCCTCCTGGATTCATTAGACCTTTAAGTGATGGATATGAAAATTGCATACACAAGTCTTCAGAACATGCTAGGACATTTCTAGTTGTAAGCAATAAACTTGTACAAAGTAATTTTAGTGGCACAGCAGGGTGACTTGTATCCTTTCCTGCTAATATTACTCCTTTCCTTTAAAAATAAACAGAAAACAAACATAAAAGTGTTGAATAAACATTAAAACAAAGATTAATTTTAGGATTCTCTGACTTTCTGTCAAAACTGTATTCATATGTATTCAAATATCATCTGATAAATAACTTAACTGGAAATTAACAACAACAAAAATCAAAAGGAATGGGGAAAATAAAGATACCTGCAAAGATTTCAGCGAAGATCTAACTCTTGGAGTGTTTCCAAGCAGCAGCCTTGATTTTGATTAATATTATAATACAGCCTGCTAAAACAGCACCTCATAAATATCCATGAAGCGGTTTATTAGAGATGGTTGTAAATACTTAAAATCTTGTCTTGCAACCCATCAGATTTCAGAAGAAAGGCAGTTGAGAACATCAAAAGGTGAAAATAAGAAGAATTCTTAGAAGATGTTTTCCTCCTCTTAAATATTACAATACATCGGTCCAAAAAAACATTATCCTGGAGAGTGGAAATATTATTGGAAAATGCATGGGTTGCTGTATAAGCACAACTAGCAGAGATTTTGAGAGAGAGAGACTGCTGGGGGAAAAAAACCCACAAAAATATCAGATGGGGAATACATGAAAATTACTCTTACTACAACCTTGTATTTTCTTATTTCAAAACCAAAACAAAATAACTACTTGTTAGAAAATGAAGTTGGTATGCATGTAAAACAAAGGTGGAAACTAGAGTACTCTGAAAGGAACCAGTGAAATATTGGGGCATAAGCAATTTACTTTTGCAATCCCTTCATCTTCTAAGTCTGTTTTTACACATAAGCATCTTGCAATTGTAGAACAAAATAACTTTAATTTAAGCTCTGTTAGATTTGATGTTTTAGTCATCTATCCTCCAAGTTCTTGTCTTACATCAAGTATTTAAGTGTTCATAGACAAGGCCATTCTGGGTACCACTTTTACTGTTTGTCTATGTTTTCCTTCCCTTACAATGGATTTTAGCTCATGAAGTCTGTAAGACAGAAAACTGAAGTCATACATTTATCAAGAGATGGTGAGCAACAGGGAGAACAGCATTCTAAAATGTGGCACTGATGTGGTGCCACAGCTCTAAGACATCAGCCTCTGAAGGTAGAAGACACCATTGGTCTGCTTGATTCTTCAGCTTCTTTGGGAAGGATCACAGTGGGGACACTCATGATAGAGCTATCCTACAGGAAATGAGTTACAAGCACAGACTGCAACATCTGTCTTGAGGGAATTGTTATAAATGGGAAATGGTACAAGTCAGGATTGACCACAGACAAGCTATCTATAGTAAGGCCAAGCTGTGATTGCTCTTCAAGGTCAGCTCCTGTACGAGTTGCTCCCTGCGGGTGGGTTGAAGTCACAGTGCAGATTCAGTTGACTGTCAGCCCAACAGTTTACTTTCGATTTCCACACTCTTTGCTGTGATAAGAATTTCACATGTAACCAGCCCAGTGCTACAAGTCCTCTCTTTTCCTGACTGTGTGGAGATACAGGCCCCCAGACAGTGCATGGCTCTCCCTGACTACAGCCACGAGATATGGAAACATGATGTGACACGATGGGGTGTGTTCAGCCCCCTGAATCAAAACTGGGGCTGCACATGCCCCTTGGAAGGAGTGAAATGAAAGAAAGCTAAAGGAAAATGATAGTGTGCTTACTCTGCCTTCCTTCTCACTTTCTAGCTTAGCAAGTCCCTATGAAACCATTTGTTACATGTCACCAACTCTCGGTGCTGCCAAGGTGGAGCTGTTATGCAGTAAAGATTACACAGAGAAGGATACTTTCTCCTCACAGGGAAAGTTTTAACTTGGAAACAATGCCAATTTTGATCACGGTATTGCAGCTCAGAAGCCAGATGCTATCATTCTTCATTGTCAGGCACACTCTTTGTGCTATGTATTGCACTACGTACTTCCATCTCCCTTTCACTGTGGGAACCTGTAGCATTTTGGAAGACATTTTTCTGCTTGGTTGTCATTTGGAATATGTTAGTTTCCAACATTCAGCTTTAAAGGCAAAATGCACAAGTTTATAAGATACTCTTCTGCAAAACGCGAATTTTGGTGAGAGCTAGGAGGCAGGCTAGTCAGAGAGAGCAAAACACTGAATACAAATAACAGACAACAGGAAGATGAAACTAAGATGCAAAGGTAGATGATGGGAAAGGGAATAGCACACACTGCCATAGAAACAATTTATTTTTTAGAAATATTATAAACTGTAGTAACATTTCCATTGCTGGGTTAACACTGGAACCAGTGATGCACCTGGAAGTGACTTTATGCTCACTGAATTGCTGAAATCAATGTTATAGAAAGCCTTTGTGTGAAAGCACTAGTGAGTCATAGTGTAGTTGGCTGAAAACTATTTCTGTGCCTCAACTGCATACGTACATTAGATCTAGCTATAAACTTTATCTTTGACTTCTATGAACCTTAGTTTTCAGTCCCAAAGGTACACACCTAGTTTCTTGGGAAGCCGGATCTCCTCATGTCTAGTCACAGTGCATCACCTTGGCAATGCTTTCTTTCATAGCATACATGATCATGAACTGAAAGAACACTATTTACTTACTTTCAGATTCTATGGGTACAAATACATTAATGGACTATGTACAGTATGATTCCCCATATAAGAATAATAAATACCTCTGTAATTAACTAATTAATTATATGTCATAATTACACTGTTTTCCATAAATGGCATAGTAACGTTTTGAGACTATTGAAATACATGTTTACTTCCCTGCCCACCCTTTTTTTTAATACTACACTTTTTCATTGAGATAAAAATGTAAGTATTTTTCCAACTTGTCAAATTTCAGGCTACTCCATTTTCAGGTGAAGTCTCCTTCATTACTAATAAAAATCCCTCAGGGAGATGAGCAGTAACTGAACGCACCAGCTAAAGAGAAATGAAGAACTACAAAAATATACTTGCTTAGTGTGGATGTGGAAGGAAATCATATACTGCTCTCCTGCTTCCATTCAAACGTTATTTTCTATTGAATTGTATGATGCAGCTCTTCTCCCACCCTACATTCTTCCCCCAAGAGTAATCATGCATTTTCAGCAGTACGGCTATTTTGACTGAGGTATTTTTTCCTGCTCCTCACTGAATGTGCTTCATATAAGCTGATACACTAACTCTCTGTTAAAAAGGAAAAACAGGGAAGAGGCAATTTCTTATCTGGATAGCTGACACACTTCTAACAGAATATTTAAAATAGAAATACAACAGGAACTATCATTTATGACAGGAGGAAACCCCCGAAGAATAAATTCTAGGCAACCACACTAACTCTTTATCGGAAATTAAAGGACCAAAGCTAGGGAAATGATTCTGCAAACTCATCTTCATGGGCCCAATCCTACACATGCTACCAAGACCTAGAAAGTGCCATTTCACTGAACTTAAAAGATTAAAATTTTCAAAGATGTAAGTAAGGCTGGTACAAACTGTATTTTGGCAATCTCAGAAGCTCTGTGATATTCTAGGCATTTCATTGATGAATTATTTTGAAGATACTGGGGTTGTAAAGAGTCAACGCCTGTAAAACTTTGTCCACTTATTCAACTTTTAAATAAGAACATTGTTAACTGAATTCTTGAAGCGCTAAAGCTTGACAGTTTTGTCCTGGAAAACAGAAGCCCATTACAGCTTATCCTTAAGGTCAAGAAATTCAGACTCTAAGGCAGCAAGCTGGGAAATGGCTTCTAAAGCTATGAGTCCCCTTGGGGAAGTGTTCTGCTACCAGCTGCTTCCTGTTTAACTCAGAGATTGCAATTTCAAGCCCTTTCATTCATAAACTCGCAGTACAATTACATAGAAAAAGAGAGAATTCTTCTCCAGTAGCCCCTATGAGTCAGAAATAAATTGCTTTAAAAAAAGTCAACACTACTTCAAGATAATTGATATGAGATAAAGTAGGGATGAACAGTCTTAAGATGCACACGACAAAAGTGCACTCCTGTCTTAGAAGCTACAGTTTAGATCTTGGTACATGGCTTAAGAGGCATTCATAGCTCTGTACTGGGAAACCCTGAATAACGTGGAGAAGTTTTTCTTACCCCTATATCTTAAAATAGGGACTAGAGAGGTAAGAAGGTCCTATTCCAATGCTACACAGCCATGTTTACTTCCCAATAATAAGCACCATTCTTTCAGCACAGGTAGGAAGCTCTCAGACTCTCTATGGTAAAATACACAATACTGGATATGATTATCAGATACATCTAGCTAAAAGCCACTCTAGCAATTCCACCTCAAAAAGTTGTCACCATCCACAAACATGTCTCATTCATAGCGTGGCAAGATTATGGAAGATTTGTTTAGATATTGCTTAGTATAACAAGCCAGTAATAGTCTGTTGTGATGCAAATCAGCTCCTAAATCCCTTGTGCTTTGGTAGATGCACAGGAAGCCCAGCCAAGGGGAGGATTTGTTATGGTGTACCTAAATAAGGCCTTGTGAGAATGTCTAAGTATCAAGTATTTATACCACATAATTCTATTTTTTAGTGATCAAAAAGTTTCTGTGTTTTTATTTTGCCTAAATGAGAAATTTGCACCTTTCAGAACCATTAAAGAGAAGATGTTTGCAAGCTGACACAAATCCATGTATTTAAAATAAATCCACATACAAGAGATTCTGTCTGAAATTTCTGCCAAGTATATGAATATAAAGACTGTAACCCTGTAAGGCTTATTACATAAATGAGAAGTCTTAATATTGTACAGAATCATTCTAATCTCTCTGTGCAGTAATATAGCCTGGCCTTCGTAACATACAACTTCATCTGTTCCGGCAGTTTTGCAGTAAGTACGTCTAAACACCAACATCCTTTCCCTTACTTAATCAAGGCAAACTAAAACTGCTCACAACTACAGAACTGTGCCTTGGAGAACACAGAAGGTCAGGGGCATGTCCTGCCTTGCATGTAGGACAGTTTACTAGAAATAGGATTAAAACCTTTTAATCAGGTTTAGATTGGTCCCAAGCTGGTTAGGCTTATTCCGTCTATGATGACAGTATCTTCAGTGGAAGATCAATCGAGGAACATGGTTAGATTTTCAGCACAATTGCTGTATGTCCTGGGGATAAGGCAAGAACTTCTGTTTTATGTGTGGTTACTCATTATTCATTTTAAGGAATTAAAATTAGAAATGGCATTATAGTTGAAAATACGTCCTCTTTTTCTAAGAAACAATATTCAAGAGTTTTGTACATGGCTTGTTTCTCAGGACATGAGGGAACATTTCAGAAATGCATCTTTATTGGAGAACAGAAATATCTCAGCAAAGCATGGTATAGGAAGAGTTAACTCATGATTTTAGAGCATTGTAATCTAACAGACTGTTAAACAGTGCGAGAGAATTAAGTGACCTGAAAATGGCATAACTAATTGCAGAGTCTTGAAAAAATAACGGTAATGTGGAGGTTCATGAAATGTGTATGAACTGTATCACATATTCATGCCCTATTACTGTGAATTCTGAAGTGTCTTACTGTTCAAGATAATAGACCTTGATTCAATTCAGTCTGATGTAGGATGAATTTCATGTGCTAATTAGTAAAGCATTTCTTAATGATTAGGAAAAAGTAGATAACATCTGATTGAAAACCTAACTGTCAGAGATAAAACAACGATACAACTCAGGGTGGAAGGAATGCCAGTCAGGCTGAATTCAGGTGTCTTAATTATGATAATTAATGATTGTATTCCCTATATAAATGAACTCAACCAACATGAAAAGCATATTGTAATTAAAGTGCTTTTGAAAAGCAACATTTAAACAAATGCCATTGGTGATATTAATTACTTTTCTCATTTTCCATTTCACATTTGATTGCGTTGGTTCACTAAAGAGCTAATATGGAAAGACTTTGAGCTACTACATTTTCTACTGAAATAAGAACTTTGCAATACACAAAAAGAGGGCTTAAAAGACCCTGCAGACCCTGAATCTTTATCACTGCACATAATCAGTGATTTTTCTTGCATACAATGAAAATACATTATCCCATTAACAAATCACTACATTGTGTTTTCCAGCTCCAATATGATGTATTAATGGATTTCCTCCCAGCCAAAATCCAAACTACAAGTGGATGTGCCTTTGGAGAGACCAGAAGAAACAACAGCTGAAAGAAAATGCTTTTTGGGGATAGACCTGTTCAGTAAATGGATTTTGTGTCCTAAAAGAGACGAGAGTTTTGTTTTTTTCTTTTTTAGCTATTAAGTTGCTCGCACTGAAATGAAGCTAGAGTTTGTTTGTGATTTGTTTTGGTTTGGCTTGGTTTGGTTTGGCTGTTTTTTCTGAAGAACCAACATCTTGCCAGAGAAAGCTTGATTTCATTCAGAATAATGGAAGAAGTCTTTTTAAAGAAAAATCAGCCATTTATGTTTTGGGTGCCCTAGGCTTATTTGTAGTCATTTCTGTGAAAATAGCTACTTGTCCACAGGATTCTTGCTGCTTTAAAACACATGGTGCCTTTAGACATCCCTGTTTAATGCTTATACTGATCTTATCATGTAGAGACCCTGTCAAATCTGCAGATGACAACATATATGCACATATAAAAGTTATATTTCAAGATAGGTAAGAGGTATATCAACATTATCTTGTCATCTACATTTGCTATACTGGGGAAAAATGCTTAGTGACAGGACTTCTCAAAGTAGTATAAAGTCAGCGTATTAAGGGTAATTTAGCCTGATAATAATATGGTGAGTACAGAATAGCTCCCCTGGAAGCCAATCCTGTACTGATTACAATTCTACATAGAAGATAAAACATAAGTTAGCAAAAGCTTCTCAGCTGCAGACCAAAGTGACAAAATAGAAGAACAGAGATCAGTGATAATGGGTAAAATTCTGGCCTCAGTAAGGTTAAGAGCAAACTCCCATTGATTTTAATGATGCTTGATATTTCTAATTCATCACCCTTGAAGTGACAAATATACAAACATCAGTCAGTACAGAGAAGTGGCTTGCTAAACCACACCTACACAAATGCGGGTTTTTTTGCTCTGTGTAGTCAAGTCACCTGAGAAATTTGCCAGCAGGCTTTGAATGTATACTTTGAAGTGATTCAATTCTATTAAAGTATAGCTTGCTCATTTTGTATTTTTGAGCTTCTTAAAAAAGCAGTCTGTAGTTATTCTTCCAGTCAGAAGAACAATTTTCAGTAATGGAAAAATGAATTATCTAGAGAAAGACTGGAAATGTCACTGTTATGGGTAAATACTATGTGTTCCTTTTCCCTTCTACTTCTCTCTACTGCCCTTCACCATTCTCTTTTTTAAAGCCTGGTTCAGTAGCTGGATCTCTCCTTATTTTCACTCTAACACTGAGCCATAAGAAGCCCATGAGATGATACCACCAGAAAGAGGAGCCCAACAGACAGTTTTTACTCTTTGAGATAATTGTTGGCTCTGCATTAACCTGTATGTTTTTAGAAAAGGAATAATCCACAAGAGCAGTGTATTCTCCAACATGAAGACACAACAGCTTGGAATGTCCCATTCTTGCCTATCAAGGTCTCTGTCCTTCACTACTCAAACTTCCATGCAGCTTCTCGTATGCTCATCCAGACAGTTTGCATCACCACGGTTACCCATATTACTGTTTCTAACTCGCCTTCTACTATTTTTCTAGCATAATGGATGAAGATTCAACTCCATTAACAGCATGGCTAGCATTCCTGTCAAATTCCACAAGGCTGAAATTTTGCTTAATAGGCACAACCGGAATATAAGTCTTTCCTGGAACTAATTATGGTGTGATTTCAGCTAAAGGACCTACACAGCTGAGATTTGAGAAACTCCAAGGACTCATTTGCCTTCTGGCCACAAGCCAAAACTCCAACAAACTGGAGTAACACACTGTCATGTGACAGGATGACCACTACAATGCTTGCTCACTTGGTGTTCAGAAGCATCTGAGACTATGACTCCACATAACCATGTTGTTGTCACGAATCAGATCGACTGTACTGTGCTTCTCACTCCCACAAATCCTGCTAGAACTTATCACTGGAGCAGTTAAAAAAAAGACAAACCAAACCAAAAAAAACTCCACCAGGGTTAAAAGTAATCAATTTCAGAGAAATCTGCTTTCTATGTAGGATTTTTTTACTTGCTTCTTTAATTCTTTTTTTTTTTTTTCCTAGATGAATTTGTGAGATGAGTTATACAAAGATTTAAATTAAGACAACTAAGGGCAAACTAAACAGTTACTCACAGCAGTATGGAACAAGTTGTGAACTCTTAAATCAGATCTGCTACCAATGGTGTAGAAACTTTTAACCATGACCTGAGATCACAGTGTTGTCCCAGCTGCTTTCACTGCAATGAACACCTTTCCTCACCTCAGTTTTGAGGAGGCTAATGTGACCCCTTTTATATTTAGCACAAACTTACTAAAAGTTTTACATGAGAACACTACACAGCTCACAGCAATGGGGCAGGCAAGAAATCATATTTCTTATGGAGAATGTTTAATTTTTCATTTTTAGCTTCATACCAGCAAAGTAATTTTTTTCCTTTTCCCCTAAACAGGATGCTGTTGCCCATATATTGAGTGCTTATTGAGTTTATTAGAATTGTTTACAGCCTGTATCCCATTTGTATTGTACAAACTATTGTAAGTCTATTTCCTAATCTAATGGTTACCAATTAAATACCACCCAAAACTCAACATTTAATCAACCTTTGCCTTTTTTTCATAAATCCTATAAAATAATTTAAGTTCATTGATAATTTGCCTTTTAGAAGTGTTTCAGTGCCTGCAAAGGCACAAATGCCATTCTTATTGTTTACACCAGCTACCAGGGTTCAGAAACAATTAAAAAGACAACTAATCATGTTGGATGCATTAAAAACAAACAAACAAACAAACAAACAAACAAACAAACCTAGAGGAGCTTTTGCAGCTTATTATCTTGACTTACAGATATATATGCTCTGTCTTTGAAAGTGGAGTGTCCTCTACCCTCTTCCTCTACCTTTGCCCAGGGTGAATCATTTTGAGAAGGGAGCAGGTTCAAGAAACAGAACGGACAGAAAAAAATCTCTGAGCTCTGGTCTGCAATTCAGACTACCTCTGTATATCCCTTCTTTCCTGCTATCATATAAAAACTAAGATAAATCACTTGAATTTTTTGACTTGTAAAATAGAACTGGTACAAGAAGGTGCTTGCGATATGCCTGAGTAATATACGCAGACTAATACCAGTATGCACATAACTTCTGAAAGGTGGTGTTCACCACTGAAGGCATTATGTTGTGCAGTGCTTAGCTCTTACCATGGTTATTGCACTTTTTGAAACTATGCAGTTTATAAGACTTTAACCCCTTCAAATTTTAGTACTTTGAAGTGATCAGCTCAAATTCCATTTGAGCATCCATTTTACATGATGAATGTCCTTGAGTGGCACTCCATGCACTCTGCTCCTAGCGCACCTGGAACCCCATACTGCATCTTTGTAACCCTGTGAACAGCTCCCTGACCCAGAATAGCACGTCCTCATTTCTGACAACAGAAGGCTTTTAACTCAGCTGCTGGTGTCCACACTGTTCAAAGCACAATCGAGACCCTTTGTCTGCAGTCCCATCTGTTGTTGTGGCAGCTGAAGTCTGGGCTCTTACAGAGAGTGCCACAAAGGTGGCTTGTCACCTGTAGGAGGGTGCCATGATAACAGACTGCATACATCATATCTGTTCTAGTACCCACATGGTCAGATACAAATTTGGGTCCATGCAGACGGTCAGGATGGACACAAGCTCCTTCCTAACCTTCAGACACATCTTCAGGTTTTGCTGAAGGTCATATTTCAGCTCAGTTTTTCATCTATGTAACAGAGATGCACAATGAGGATGCATCCGTGGATTTAACAGTGAAGAGTAACAGCCTCCCTTACTACTCTGTACACCGTTTCAGCTGAGTACTCTTTCTGAATATGAGCTTATTGAAGGATTACTTCATGAGCTTCAATAACTTGCCTATAGAAAGACAGGCTTTTTTACACTACACTGTTAAAAGATGATTTGTGTATTTAGGAAATTTATGCATTCATTAAAAGCCATTTTAGGTAGAGTGGAGAACTGACTGAAATGTATTCATATACCTAGCATTCCTTTAAAAAAAAGTCCATATTTGTGAGAATATGAAATAATAGGGGTTTTTTTTTCATATTTCACTCTAATAAGAAGAGAGTCAAAGAGCCTCTAAATGGAAATCAAAGATATAAAAGATATATAGGCATGCAACTTCAAAAATAACGAAGCCTGAAAGGATCATAGAATACATGGTCGTAAGGAGATGTTCTCTATTTTTATTATCTTATTTTCCAAGGCTAATATAACATTAGTTACTGATTGGTACACAGAGAAAACGGAGGATGAAATTACAGTGATAAACTTTATGTAATTTCTGAGACAATATCTTCATTGTAATGAAGATCTTGCTTTAAATTAATCATGGCAGAATGACTAGTATGTGCTAGAAGATCTATCTGAGCAGCCTCTGGGGTCCTAGGTAAAAAAAAAGTTAAAGATAAAAAATTTAAAACTAAAGCGTGGTCATTTCTATTTCTAAGTTACTGCTGTGAATGTCTCAAAGATACAGAATTCAATTGGCCAGCAAATCTTATCAAGATGATATTTAGAATGTTCAAAAGATACAGTCAGATAACACGCACTATCAATCAGCTCCTAACAGCTGAAAACCCAGTTGATATTACGAAGTTATCAAGGAGATGCTAACAAAGATATGGATTTCATTTGGCTTGCAAGGCTATTTCCTTTTCTTTCATTAATTGAACAGAAGCCTTTGTGTTTGAAAACATTTTTGCAAACAAACTTATCTATGATCCTACACTACGTGATACCGTCTCTTTAAAAATCCTGTCCTTTGAAATTATGAAGGAGTTTAATGACCAAGACTTCTCTGATCCTGAGTCTCCCCCTCATTTTTGGACAGTGATTTTCAATTTTTTTTTTAACACTATAATTTTACTTGCTATAGAAATGCTTTCAACTACTATGTTTTATAATTAAAAAATGTGTTTATGTACCCCTATACTCCCACTATAGCCTTTGATAATAGAACATAGGACTTGAAAACGGCCCATCCACTACTTCAATTGCACTGAATGGGAGAGCAGGGCTAAACAGCACAGCAAGAGGGAAATTACTTTGGTGTTTATGTTTGCAATCTAAGGCCCTGATCCTGCAGACATTTAGGCAGTTGAGCAATTTTACACAAGTGAATAATCTGATTTAGTTCAAAGGGAGTACTCAGATATGTTAAATGTCTTACCTGCCTACATGTTTATAAGCTGGAGGCCTACATTACAACCAAGCTGTCACTTTTGGTGTAGGCAACTTCACTGGATGAAAACACTGTTTTTTCATTTTCTCTTAACTGTTGCCAAAGGAACAGTATTGCATTCCCTGATCTACTTTTATGACATACAAAACAAGAGTTTGCATGCTAGAGTGCACATGAAGCTAAATTGAAAATGGTAGCTGGGCTTAAACTTCAGGAGAAGGAAACAGGGCTATAAAAGCAAGTTAAAATAGTCACGATACAGCAAAATATTTTCTGTTACATAGTGCATACATTCTGCTTACATTGACTTTGAAAGTGTCTAAAGGTACTGTAAAAGTGGGAGGTTCTTTATATTTCCTTCAGAAATTACACTGAAAAAGCAGGTTTCAGCAGCAAAACCTCTCCCTGTTTTTTACTACATTTGTTATCTTTTAATGTAATGTATATGCCGTCACAGTACTGTGACTCCATGTGAAGAATTTGCATAGCAAAAATACCGTAAGCAGATATGATAACAGACAAAAATCTTTGCCATAATCAGCAAATGCTAAGGGGAGACACTAGATTTCTGACTGCATTCAAAAGGCAGACATTTACTTTCTAGAACTTACGTCTGAATTCTTGATACTAATATTTTGTTCAGGCACTTAAATATTTCAGTGAGAATGCAGCATAAATATAAATACAAATCCATTGTCCTCTAATATTAATAAAAAACCACAGCAATACCATATTTGAAACTTTAGTATGCTGCTGCTACACTACTTCAACAAGAATCAGCTTTTCATCTTCAGACAGGATCATGCTGAAGTCCTCCGATATGACCAAAACTAAATCATCATCATTTAGGTGTTACCCTTTTAAAACACAACAGGGAGATTTTTTTCCTGTTGTTACAATTTACATTCTCTGCACTGTGGGAACAACTTCACTTATTAACTGCAGTCTCTCAGACACAATGAATGCTCTTTAATGCCATCAACATTTTGTCAAAAGAGTATCAGAGTTTGTACCCTGGCCAGACATCACTGAGAAAACTACTGGTCAAATGGAATGGCACCAAAAAAGGCCATGTCTCCTTACAGTTCCAGTGACATAAAACAGGAGTGAGCCTCGTACATTAAACTGAACTATCATTGCCTGAGATGGAGTTAAGCAAAGAAAAACCATATACTATAATAGGGAATAATTAAATATGGCTAAGGCAATACTGAAAAGAATATAGTCTGAAATAAAGGCCAGTGTATTAAAAATCTTAATGCTGATTAAAGTAACAAATACTTTGAAAATATTCAAATATATTTTCTTTTGCATTAATGCTAATTGATATGTAAAAGCCAGAGTTATTCTGGAAGAAAGGTGTTGCTCCCAGAAGAACAATGATGCCTTTTGTCAAGATGTATTGGCTAAAGGGCTGGCATTCTGTCCTGACATTGAGCCTATAAAGCAATTTTGTCCAAGTACGCACTTCTATAGCCATTTACTTCTGTGCCAAGTGGATACAGAATCATAGAATCATTTAGGTTGGAAAAGGCCTTTAAGATCATCAAGTCCAACCATTAACCTAACACTGCCAAGTCCACCACTAAACCATGTCCCTAAGCACCACATCTACATGTCTTTTAAATACCTCCTGGGATGGTTACTCAACCACTTCCCTGGCCAGCCTGTTCCAATGCCTGACAACCCTTTCGGTGAAGACATTTTTCCTGATATCCAATCTAAACCTCCCCTGCCGCAAGTTGAGGCCATTTCCTTCTGTCCTATCGCTTGTTACCTGGGAGAAGAGACTGACACCCACCTCCCTACAGCCTCCTCTCAGGTAGTTGTAGAGAGCCATAAGGTCTCCCCTCAGCCTCCTCTTCTCCAGGCTAAACAACCCCAGTTCCCTCAGCCGATCCTCATAAGACTCGTGCTCTAGACCCTTCACCAGCTTCGTTGCTCTTCTTTAGACCTGCTCCGGCACCTCAGTGTCTTTCTTGTCGTGAGGGGCCCAAAACTGAACACAGGACTCGAGGTGCAGCCTCACCAGTGCTGAGTACAGGGGAACAATCACTTCCCTGCTCCTGCTGGCCACACTATTTCTGATACAAGCCAGGATGCTATTGGCCTTCTTGGCCACCTGGGCACATTGCTGGCTCATATTCAGCTGGCGGTCGACCAGCATCCCCATGTCCTTTTCTGCCGGGCAGCTTTCCAGCCACTCTTCCCCAAGCCTGTAGTGCTGCATGGGGTTGTTGTGACCCAACTGCAGGACCCAGCACTGAGCTTTGTTGATATATACAACTGGCCTTGGCCCATTGATCCAGCCTGTCCAGATCCCTCCGTAGAGCCTTCCTACCCTCAAGCAGACCAACACTCCTGCCCAACTTGGTGTTGCCTGCAAACTTACTGAGGGTATAGTCGATCCCCTTGTCCAGATCATTGCTAAAGGTATTAAACAGAATTGGCCCCCATACTGAGCCCTGGGGAACACCACTTGTGACCAGCCACCAACTGGATTTAACTCCATTCACCACCACTCTTTCGGCCCAGCCATAAGGCCAGTTTTTTTACCCAGCAAAGAGTACACCTGTCTAAGCCATGAGCAACCAGTTTCTCCAGGAGAATGCTGTAGGAAACAGTGTCAAAGGCTTTTCTAAAGTCTAGGTAGACAACATTCACAGTCTTTCCCTCATCCACTAAGGGGGTCACCTTGTCATAGAAGAAGATCGGGTTAGACAAGCAGGACCTGCCTTTTATAAACCCATGCTGACTGGGCCTGATCACCTGGTTGTCCTTCACGTGATGCGTGATGGCACTCACGATGATCTGCTCCATAACCTTCCCCAGCATAGAGGTCAGACTGACCCGCCTGTAGCTCCCCAGATCCTGCTTCCAAGCCTTTCTTGTAGACGGGCATCACATTTGCTAACCTCCAGCCAACGGGGATCTCCCCAGTTAGCCAGGGCTGCTGACAAATGATTGAAAGTGGCTTGGTGAGCACCTCCACCTGCTCTCTCAGTACCCTTGGGTGGATCCCATCTGGCCCCATAGACTTGTATGTGTCTAATTGGTGTAACAGGTCGCTAACCATTTCCCCTTGGATTATGGAGGCTTCATTCTGCTCCCCATCCCTGTCTTCCAGCTCAGGGGGCTGGGTACCCCAAGAACAATATGAAGCACTGATATACAAAGCACTGTCATACTGATTTCATAATGACTTAAACTCAGTTTGCATGAGCATAAATGACTGCAGAAAGACAGAAAGCCAGGAGATTCAGATCGCAGCTATGAAGATTATGATCAAAGCAGGATGGAAACATCTCCTGCTGCCCTTTAGCAGGAACAGATATTTCCACATGTGGAACCTTTTGAATAATTTACTGAAAGGAAACAGATCAACTGAGTAAAGGTCTAATTTTGTACTGTACAGAGGACACTAATAATCTGTCCTTCAATACTGTACACACAGCTTCTTTTACAATATATTTGTGCAAGTTACTCTTGTTCCAACAGGGAGTTCTTATATCTGTGGAATGTTGAGAATGAAGGCTTTCTCATCACTTCCGCTGTCACCAGTACCTCAGCCCTAATTACTGTGCAGGGCTGTTGCTTGAGAACTCCTCCCTACCCCCACAATGGGTTAGTTTTCACCCAGGGTATGGGAAACACAGGAGAGGGGGGAGGCCAAGTGGCCAGGAGATCAGGATTGCTCTTTTCAGTAACAGCCCTCCAGCCAGATCAGCTTAAGCAGACCATGAAACTGGACCCTGAGGTAGATAGCTTTGAATTCTGCCAAGGGAAACTATAATATTTTTTTCTCCCAAGTAATAAAGCCATCCTGCATTTTTTTACATTAAATTTTTCAATGTGTCTGCCAAAATTTCCTAAAGTTAGTAGTTGAACCATGCATACTTTTAAAGTAGCAGTCACCTCAGATCATTAGGTTTTCAACAAAATCTGAATCTTAATTGAAAGGCTAAGTAAAAAATGAAAAGAAATGCATTCAGTTAAGAGTAAAGTCATAGTCTTCTTGCCCTCAGAAATGCCATTCACTATCATATATCTCTCATGATTCTTCCTTATAAAACATTTGTTTCTTAAGGAGATTTACACTTGTTTGGGGTTGCTAGTTTGTAGCAGTTTTTGTTAAGCGAATGTAGCACCTTTGAAAGTAATAGTAGTAAAACATAATACACACAAGTATAGAATAAGGTAGAAAAGATGTGTTACTACCTCAGTAATTTTGGACTTGAGCAATTTATACAGAAAGAAAGAGCTCCATTTCCTTCCTTCCTTCCTCCCTCCCTTCCTTCCTTCCTCCCTCCCTTCCTTCCTTCCTTCCTTCCTTCCTTCCTTCCTTCCTTCCTTCCTTCCTTCCTTCCTTCCTTCCTTCCTTCCTTCCTTCCTTCCTTCCTTCCTTCCTTCCTTCCTTCCTTCCCAGAAAAGCCAAAACCCTTTTCTTTCCCTCCCTGCTTCTTTCCTTCAGCATTTGCTGGGCATTACTCACAAGTAAAAGTTCAGTTCAGATAGTTCTCCCTCTACTTTGAAAAATGCAGATTTGGATCCAAATCCAAATGCTAGGTTCGTAGCTCAGGCCATAACAGCTTATTTTGTATTTCTGGGACATATCTCCAAAAGGAAGTCTGAAATGTATGAAAGAATATTCTTGCCTTTTTTTCCCTCTTCACGTTTATAAAAAGTTATTGTCTACCTATCAGTAGGTTTCTTAATGCTAGAATTATACCTAGGACAGATTCCAATAAGCATTATATATGCAACCAATAAAATACTTTTTCTGATTATATCTCTAGTAGATGGATTATAATAATGATCTTCTCCTCAAAACCAATAATCTTTCTTTTCCTTTAAATGAAAGTTTTCTCCTTCCACAGGCTTTTTTCCCCACCAAAAATTTCTCCAAAGTGTCTAAATCCAGCTACTACATTTCCAATTTACAACATGAGATGTTCACAAGAGGCATGTGAATCCTCATGAAAGAAAGAGGCCCCCATTCATATGCAGTTGTCCAGCTGCTTCATCTAGCTAACCTCTTCTTTCCACATGACATGTAGGTCAGAGTTATAATGTGAATACTTGATTTTCTAACTTATCATACACTATTTTAGTTTAAATATGAAGCCTTTTTCCATCAGAATTTCAAACATTATTAATAAATAAACCAATAAAAATAATTGTCTCTCCCATGCTCTATGAAGAGGAATCCTCAGCACCATTTCATCTTATACTACTACTAAGAAATCAAGGAATATGGACAGGTACATACTGAAGTTGTTTTTAAAGGGGATCATGAAGCTTAAGGGACTGATTTAATGTGCTTGATTACTGATTCAAATCTAAACACAATCAGCACAGACGAGGGACTTCGTATATCAAACACAGTTCTGGATGCCAATCTGGAGCAGAAGAGGTAAAAAAAAGATACAGGATCTTCAACTGTTTTGCTAATTGTACATGTAAAGTATATGATTATTGTTGGTAGGAGGGACTAGGCTTAATTTTGGAGTTTCTTTGTTCCTACATTTTTTGTCAGTAACACACAAATACACACTTCAAACATTCCTGAAAATTCAAGGGCTGATTCACTATTCAATCTCAGAAGCATCTGTGATTACAAACAAATCGTGTTTGTTCTTAAACTCAGCCAGAGCTGAGCACAGAATGTAATTATACTTTATAGTGAAAACACAGAAGTAAATTTCACCTGCAGTAAGACTGTTGAAAGAATAGCAACACAGAATATGAATACCTATATATTCCACTAATTCAATACATACATCTTCAGTTTAAAAAAGTAATATTAAAAAAAGTCACATTTAGGAAGATATAACTACCGTGCTTCATTCACAACTTGTGGTAAGGAGCTGCTGTACTCCCTTTGTACACAGAGAGGACTGAAAGATAGACATAGTAATAAAAAGCCCACACAAATGAGGCTTTTGTTGGCTGTTGCTTTGTGAGTCTGGTTTGTCTTTAAGAAAAGGCTATGTTGTGTATGTCAGAAGAATTTCCGTTTCCATCATACCCCTTATAATCAGGTTTGATCCAGCTGAGAATTTCTCACCCATGACCTCTTCTGTCTGACAAAAAGGCTCACTGCTCTCAGGCTAACAGAAAACTCAAACTCACTCCCTAAAAGCTTATACTCAGCTTTAGGCTTCTCCCTATTCTGGAGTTCATTAGTTCTTCATTTTTTTGCCTCCAGGACCATCACTTCATATTACACTGAAGACAGAAAACCAGGAAACTCGTACCCATCTCCGTCTGCCACAAAGAGAGTTAAATAGTATAGTCTAGCATGGCATAGCATACTGTCCCTGTCTATCCTTCACTGTTTCCTTAAATTCTCTCCTAATGCCTCTGTACATACTTTTTCTACTTAACATTCTTTTGTCACAGGTTCAATACTGCAAAGTTATGACCCATAACCACCCACCATTGCTAGGCCACAATCTTCTATAACACCTACTTTTAATTGACTCCTCCATCACAGCTGGGGGAGGAAAGGAAGTGCTTCATTAATACTGCTTTGATTTCTATTATGTTCTTTTTTCTTTTTACCAAATGAGGTCTACAGCTACAGAGCATTTAAGAAGACTTCAAATCTGTGCTACGTTGTTCCTATTTTGTAATGGTAAGGGGGACTGCTAAAGTTACAACTTGACTGTCATGGTAGAATCAGCTGGGAATATTCTCAGATAAAGTTGGGGGGTGGTATTTGCCTTGCTTTTTCCCCTACATCTTAACTTACTTGAGCCAAAAGATGCCATTACAGATTGAAATGTTAGGGAAAAAAACCCACTTCCTAATAGCCTGGGTATTAGAACAGTGAATAAGGATATGGACAAGGGTGAAAATTTTTGCTCAAAATAGGGAATAGAAAGGCTTGAATCTGGGTCTTCTGTGTTTCCTAAGACTAACCTTACCTCTAGATTATCTGAGTGCTTTTTATTGTATTTCTAATTAAGCTCTTTAAAGAGACTCTTCTTAGTTTTATCTTCAAGCAGAATAGGAACATGCTTGAATTTTCAAATAAATTTTGCAGGGTGTAAAATCTACTTCACACCAACAGTACGTTTATTGTCATTGCTGAGCTATGTATGCTATAAAGGTGTTAACCTTAGGTCACCTTTAGGCTCTTTGTCTTTACTTTTGTTATGCTAGGAAGTACAGTGTATGGCAATAACTGATTTCAAATAGAGATATAACTTCTACATGTGGTACACACCCTTCTCTAGTCAGGCTTCCTTTCTCAGCTATCAAATGAACTCAAGTTAAATTGATTTCAGTTTCTCAGACTATGAATTCAAGCTTGAACATATTCAAGTTAGTTTAAAGATCAGCTAGAACTACAAGAATACGTGACTGAGACATTTGTACATGTTCCCATTACTTGCCTTAAAGCTTTCTCTGGGATAAGAAGATATTTTTGGTCACTTCCCGTAATTTATGACCTGCTTTCAAACACACACTTTTCTTCTTTTATAAAGGATGGTAAAGATATGAAATATCCCCATGCTTTATTTACAAAACATTCTATTTCCAGAAAGTTATTTATATTGTTTCATAGTTTTATATCTTTTTTTCAAAAGAATGTCATACCTGTGTTCACAGAGAATAATAAATCACAGGTTCTTCGTGTTTGTTTTTTTTTAAAATTATTATTTTTAATAATAACACTTCTGTTGCCTCTTAGCTCCATAAATTAACTTGGAGTAACAGTTTGATGTGGAAAACAACAAAAAGAGCTAACCCTTTTTTGTTTCTATTTATGCTTCCTCATTTCTCTGGGTCCCAGACTGAATTATAAAACTTCTGAATGTCTCATCACCATGCTGCCATTTCATCCTAGAGGAAATGCTCTGAGAACATAGGTCAATGGAAACATAGGAACTATTTTTTCCTTGGAATGCCTAGAGGTACAATGATCTTCTTATTGACCCTGTACCTTGCTTCCACATCTGGCTGAAAGACTCAGCACTGTGTGAAGAATCCTGAAACCACAAGTTTCCCTTTTTCCACCCAAATTTGTATTTTCAACTCCTAGTATGAGAACAGTGTCACACAAGGAAGATTTTTTTGGAAACTCAGTGATTGACAAAAGTGATTTCTTTTTAGACAGTTTATCTGTCTACTGGAGATGACTTTTAAAGTGGAAAACTGCTTAAAAAATTCTAGAGAATGACTGACAACGAAAAAAAATCAGGTGGGGGCAAAGAGAGTGATTTTATTTCCTCTGATGTATTGCTTCCTGTATGAAAATACTCCAATTTAAGAAAAAAAAATAAAACCACCACCCTGGGAACAAAACTACCTGCATGTTATTTCTGTTAAAAAGACTGTGCACACAATATTCTTCCTGTTTGAACAGTATGCCTTGCTTCCAGAATTCTTGGTGTTAATATTCACAGTTCAGGGCTGAGGTTTTCCCAGAGTCCAGTGGAACTTTAGGCTCTCACTGTTTCCAACACTGCTCTCTGCTTGGATCAGATGCTTCCAAGTAGGTTCCAAACAAGTTCTCTCCCTGCAGCAACATGCAATAAGAACTACTTCTTAGTGGATGTCACATTTCCAACTCAAAGGGAAATTCTTCTTTGTCAAAAATAAACCCTAGCAGAGGAAGACTGGCAATAATTTAGTAAAGCAAAAACGCAAAGAAATTCAGAGGAAAGGCCTTTTGGCATAAAGAAACTGCTGCACATATACTAACAGAATGCCTAAAAATAAAATCCTGGAATGTAGACTCTGTTTTCAGTATATAGTATCTGCATACTGGAAATACTGGGATTATGTGTAAACAACTTAGCAGGCTGGCATTAAAGGAGAGAAATACTGCTGAGATTCTTACTTTCACTTGTGTTTACATGTCATGGCATAGCATAGCTGGCATTGGTGCTAGTGCAAGCAATGCAACACAGGACCATTAGTGCTGAAGCTGCCTTTCCTGATCCTCAGAATCTGCCTCCTGGGCCTTAGTAAACTGTGGACCCTCGTGCAATTACACTTTATAAGTTTGCCCTGCTTATGAATATCTTTGATCTTTATATAAACAGTCCCTGGACGTTTGTTCATGTTGAGCAGTACTTTGATCCATGAATAAAATCACTCAAAAGTACTAGTGCAGCAAGGTAGGACTCAACATTTATAAAAGTAAAATCTTGACATAAACTGTTTTCACAAACTTACGCTCCTTTGGGACAACAGTCATGCCTTGTTTGCTGTTTTTCTGGCAAGCTGTTTTGAGTTAGAACAGAATTGGAATGGTAATTGTAATGGAACAAAAGGAGGGGAAGAACAATACAGTTCATTTTCCAAGTAAAAATCTTACAGCCAAACGATGAAGTAATTTTGCACAGAATTCTTCCCCTTTTATTTAGTTATCTAATTATTTCCTTTAGAGACACCTGGGGCTAATTTAATCTCAAAGGAACCACCATCCTGTAAATAATTTCTAGTAAATTCTGTGTTATTGAGAACAGGGGGAGATTAAGTGGAAGACCTCTCAACCTGAATTCTGCATATACTATAAAATATGGTCTACAATAATATAATGTGATTCAGAACACTAGAGCTCTTTTCAATATCTTCTGTTGCCACTATCCTTTTCTTTTTAATTCCCTTAAGAATCTTTACACAATGAAAAAGGATATGTTTTTAAGCTTCCGAATATAAACGGTTTCTTAAGGGATTTCCCATTTTACAGAGTGGGAGACATAGCTGTGTAGGACAAAGACTGTAAATGCATATCTAATTCTAGAATAAGTGTAACAGAGTCCAGAAGGAACTTGTGGATATTTTACAATAGTATGTTTTTAATCTCACTCTTTACCTCTAATAAATCACTTTGGATAAAAGGGACATAAATGTAAATGTTGTAGAGAAAATGCAAAAAGTTAGTGGGAAAGCACTGTTAAAAGACTTTTTTTTTTTACTTCATAGTGATGCCACATTTGTTCACAAGTTTTTTTGTTAATAGTAAGCTTGCCACAACAGTCATTAGTTCTGAATGCTTGTTTCACTTTATATACTAGGATACTGTATGTATATTTTCTTATATTTGCTCAAAAATTGCTCAAGAAACAAACTGCATAACTGAAAGATGACCAGAAGTTACTGTCATTTACATTTTATATTGAGAAAAGCTTTTGAATGATATCAGATGAATTAATTGCTGATTCTTCATTTCCCCATCATTTGATTATGCTTCTACTTATCATTTCACAAATTTCCTTTAAATGAAACTAATGCAAGTGGAGGTGTGGCTGAAGAGCCTTTCTGTGACTACTTAAAACAGACTTTTAGCAGTATATTGAGTATGTAAGTGTAGTTTGGAGTGAATGCATTATGGAGTAAGAAATACCATCAAATTTCAATATACACAATATATTTGGGTCATTTGCTCACATGATGTATATTTGCAGGGACTAGCTACATGCCTATGTAAAGTACTGAAGTATTAACATTAAAATTAGCATTAAAAAAAATTGGGTTGTACACTTAGATTTTTCTTATCATAGATCTCACCTACATTCTCTATGTTCTGTCGAGTATCTACTCAGAACTTCCAAGCATTCATTTCATTTGAAAATCAGGATTAGGCAGCTTTCTAACAAATACATTTTCCCCATCAAACTAGGGAATTTGCATATGTCATGTAGGAAGTACTGATTTGAGATAGAGCTAACGATCAGTGTCATCTCTTCAGGCCTTAAAATCTATGAACTGATGAAAAGTGTGCTATACACAGGTTAATCTTCTGTCTACTTTGCAATTTAAATTTCACTTAGCCACTGCTAAAGCTCTCTTTGGTCTCTCACATTCAATGTTTTTCTCATCTTGTGCTGTGAACAAATTTTCCTTCATTCAAAATTATCTTCATTCTTTGTTTTGAATTTTAAAATTCTGTCTTATTTCTACTTAGTCAGTAACTTCTGACAGTTTTCAAACCTCATGGAAAATGCCATGTTATTTCGTCTTCAAACTCTAACAAATAAACTGCATGTGGGTATTACAAGCATTCCTACAATGCAGGAAAATACTACCAGACCTTATTAAACTTAAAGAAGTGGCAAAGTGTTTGAGCCTTCTGAATTCTGTGCCATTTTCAAAATGTCTTGTTCAATGTTTAAGATATATAGGAATTTATATGTAGTCAAATATATTTTAATCACATCAATCAAATGACAATTTGATGAAATTACTACATGTCACAAAGAACTGTTTTATATTAATGTCATAAAACTGGTTTGCTGAATGAGTATATGAAGGAGCTGCGACTTGAACCGTAGCAGAACTGGAAGTTTAAGAATCAAATAGCTAAGAATAACACTGCTCCATTTTCAACATACTAAAAGCTTTTTACTCAGTGGGAAACTAAGTTATTAGAAAGGGCAGTCTAAAAATGTACTGCTAGGAGATTTGGGAGTAGTAGTCCTTGAAGTGAAGATTTAGTATTGTAGATTTTACAATTTATCCATTTTTGGTGGTTGTGATGTATGAGTCACAGGGGTAATAAACTTCAAATAGGTTGAAGTAAAGTTAAGTACTTCCCAGTATCTTCTATTAATTATCTGTGGAATAGAAGAAAAGAAATTAATGCAGAGACATAAGCTCATCTTGGAACAAAAGGGGAATACATTCTTATTGTGATGATTTTACTGAGTCTTTTTCAGAGGAGGCTGAGTGATCAAGAAATACTGAATGTCTATAGATTGCTTAAAATATTTAAATTTTTATCATTTTTTAATTTAAATGAGGAATGTGATAAAAAATGAAGAATGGCAGACTAAGAATACTGTAAACAGAATTATTGAAAGCATTGCGCTCTTTCCTGTGCAAAAGCTGTAGGTCAATCCTAGCTAGCAGGCTTACCCGCTGGAGTTGTTTCAAGACTATTTCATGCTTTTTGTTCTTTTAACCAGAGTTCTTTTGAGAAGACTGCAGAGTGAGAGAAAATTTTTCATATATATGATGGCTCTGTGATTTAGCAGGCAGTGGATATGCCATTGCTCAAGGGCATCTCTAAGCCTTTCTCTTGGCTATTCGAAAGCTAGCCGACCAAGATGATCTGTGTTTATAGTTTGATATAGAAAGGGTAAAAACAAACTCTCCCACTGCCCAGACATTCCAACATCCTTCCTAACTCTTGAAGTCAAAGACTGATTTCTTAATTTCCTGATGATTTGGCACTCTGAAGATTGCCAATATGAGTGGAAGATTCCTTCCCTAAAGAAGTAAGGAGTTTTCGATGTGCATAGTACAAGCAACAGATTACAAACTTGAGGGACTCACTGCTGATTTCAGGTGACTTTGATAGATAGAATCAAAACTGTATTCAATTTTACAGCCCTTTACCTCCAAGTGCAATATCCACATTTAGGTTAATCCAAAAAAAAACCAGAAAAGGCATTTAATTCTCATGAAAAAACCATGGCGTTTGTTTACACAATTGTTGCCTGTGAGTATTTAAGATCAGCTCAAAGTCTGGCTTTGTAACTTCTTATTCTTCAACTCATCAGCATAGCTAAAACCTCCAGACCTGTGTCTCCTTCATCATTTCATACTTGGACACTCTCCAACACATTAACTTTCATCTAAAGCTTACAGCTTCTTGGCAGCAATAACATTATTTACTTCAACCTTGCACGGGCTTCAAGAACTGACAATAAACCAGTATGTTTTCATATTTTCTTCCTTGGAAACAGTAAAATCCTTTTCTCTTTACTCACTGTATGAGCATGCCATATTAGGATCCGCATGTTAGTATCCTTCATGTAGTATCAAGAATCAATGCACTTGGTAACCAAACATAAAAAGGGAAGTTGACATCATCGATCTTTTCCCACCTTTAAGAGGAAACACCAAGCATGACATTGTTTTTGCAACTAGAAAAAGTCTCTGTTGAATAGCAATTATCAAACAAAAATAATCAATCCATTATTTCAGGTTCCATGTGCGTACTATGTATTTCAAGCTAAGTAATATCCACACTTGCAATGAAAAGAATACAATAGTTTTTAATCTATTTCAGTGAAAGTAGGGAAACTTCTTTAAATAGATCCTACAATGAATGCTAGAGTGACTGACTAAAGTAGAAATGTCCAGTACTAAGATTTGCAAAAAAAATTACTCATGCTTTTTTCTCCCACCAACCTGCACCTGAAAGTCAGTCTGAAGCCTCATATGGATACCAAAAATTTAACATACTCCATATTTTAATACAGAGTTGAGGCTCAACTAAGTGCTCAGTCTAGTCTGCACTCATATTTTCTAGATCAGCCTTCCACATCCCTAGCTAATTATCAGCATCATCTCTACCAATAATCTTGTCAGAGGATGATTGTGTCAGAAGATAATCTTTTTAGGGGATAATCTTACCACAGGATCTTCTTGTCTCAAGATAATTGCATTATAAGACTCAGAGCATCAGTTCCTCCCAAGAATATGGTACATTTTCAGAAGGAGTAATACGTAGTCTTAAGCTTAGAAGACATACTAAACTATATGATATTAGTCAGCATAGCAGTGGAAATCAATGTAGTGCACTTCTATGTCTCTGCAAAACATCCTAGCAAAAGTTTATGAAAGAGGACTGTAATGAACAGCATTTTTGATAGTATAGTATATTACAGAGAAACAGTCTTTCATTCTCTTGTTATAGGGTTTAATACTTTACATTAAAAGCTTGTCCTAGATGAGTTTCCACAGGCATTACATTGCAGTAGCAGTTTCTATTAGTTAACATTGCACAAGACTAACAAATTGTAAGCCTCACAGAACTGTTCTTAGGTAAGACTAGAGAATCCTCCATTTTTAGGGGTGGATTAAAACTCAACCGATGCATCACTAATCACTCACAGTAAAAAATTCCCATGAATACTACAGCCTCTTCAGATGTTAATGAAGTTCTAGTAATTTTCAGTGCCTTTATCAGTCTGTCAAACTGTCACAGCTAATGAAATAGTAGTAGTGATGGAATTAGGATTTAGGAATTCTGATCCTAAGGCCCTGTCCATTTTGATATACTCCAAAGTGCAGAGCCAACAAGATCATATTCAAAACCTTCCTTTTTCTAGACAAAGACTTACTAATTTAGCATTCTTTCCTGACTCTGGATCTGTCGCTGCTGTTCTTACCACACATTTCATAGGCTTGTGTCCGTTCAGTTATCAAGAATTACTTCAAAAAACATTGAGAATAGCTTTTTTTCCCCCTACTTTGACAATGACTCTCTACATCAATAACAGTTAATTTCTGGAACAATTACAACAAAGTTAGAAATGGCAGTATTCATTTATATTAAAACAAAATGATTCTACTCAAAAGCTACGTCCTCAGACTACACAGTATTACTTTTACAAGTACACACCAAAATCAGCTAGGATTATGACACCACTGTGTTAATCCTATACATATTTGCTGAGATACTGTGTTCTGGCCAGTTGGTTAGTATTAGTTCCCTCATACTAGGCAGGAATGTTAGGTGTTAACTGCTAGTGCACTTCCACATGAGCTCTGAACCTAGCTTTTAATTGTTTTTCTGATTTTCTAGTTTTATTTAGCAACACTTTATATTGACTACATTTTCTTTACATTTATTTTTATCAGTGGTTAGAAAAGTAGCCTTATCCTTCTTTGTTTTAACCAGTTTCTGCTGTTTCCTGTTTCCTAACTTTTATTTCAACTAGCTCGCAGCATGCACATCATGGTGTGCCTTTATTAATTGATGCTCTCCATTTCTACCACAGCCTTCGCCTGTTCTATGCCAGCTGCCTACTTTCAATTTATTTGGAGATATTCTTTATTCTTTTTCCTCCTGACCTTCATGACTCTATTCGTGCTACTGCAAAAAGGAAGAAGATTGTCTAACATCCATGAATCACCTCAACTTGATATTTTCAGGGAGTACACTGTTTAAAACCTCAAGTGGCAATACTCAGCCTTCACAATTCACTATGTGTTTCTTCTGTCTTTCTCTTGACATATAGAAAACACCATTTTATTACATTACCAGTTTTCATAACTAATGTAATTTATTGTCTTGTATTATGCACTACACTTCTGTATAATATTATAAATTTTTATCAAGACTTCCAAATTTATTCTGAGTAATAGTCTACCCCAAACAGCTTTTAAAATTAATCTGGGAAGAAAAATAGTGCCATCTGTATCTTATACAATTGTAATCACAAACCTCAAAGGTACTAATGAAAATCTGAAAGACAGAATATTTAAATATTATTTGCACTTACTTCGAAAACCACTGCCTTCAAAGCAAGGTTAACGTGCTTTAGTTATTGAATAAACAGGGTTACCTTCTCATTGTAGAAATAAACCTTGAAGAAGAAAACATGGAATTCCCATCTCACAGACAGAAAATAAATTAAGATTGGGATGCAGTTTCACAGTACATTGGAACTGTTCTGATGCAGGCAGTTGTCTGAAGAGGTGGTCTTGTTCCTCTTCCACTCCCAACCATGCATCCTACCTTACCCCTGGGGTCACTTCTAGCAACTACATGGTTTGCAATGACTTGGTTCAGACATTTTTGTGTGTCCACACAAGCTGATGCTATGTATCCTATTATCACATAATCATTAGATCTGTTTCAAAAGTAGAGGCAGAAAGGCATGGTTAGTTGTGGGAGAAAAGGTCACCTCTGTAAGATCAGTTTAAGAATTATATGAAGCTAATTCTTTATTTTTAATTCTGTTAATGTTTCAGCTAAGATCTTTGTTTGCAGGGAGCAGGTTTTGCTTTTTACGAAACAGTAAGACCTTTCTCTGTAAAACTTCAGATCTCTAATTAAATGCAATGACAGTAACATAATTACATTACCATCCTACAGGTGTTTTTAATATGAGTTCATTTAGTCTGCATTTCACCAATAGTCATTTTGCATTACCAATAGACTGTTTCTGTGCATGATTAGCTGCCCCTAGTTAGACTTCCTTTCATGTATCAATCATTTATCAATAACGTTAACATAGCTATTAAAGACACTTGGAATGTATTCGTGTTCCAGGGGGAGGGAGGAAAGGAGGTGTCCGGGCCAAAAGTTACTATGTATTGATGTATATGAGCATATATTTTTATATATAATGAGTTGGAGCTTTTTGTAATTGCACAAAGGAGAGAACCTGCACCAAACCACTTCCTTGCTCTGAAGAATCCTGAAGATACTTTCTAGATAGACCTACATTCAGAAGTATAAAGCCTTCTCAACTTGCACTAACTGTAATTGGACTTTCAGATGTCCCAGTACCCTGCAAATAAAAACTAATGAAAACTTAGATTTTTCAGTTACCAAAGTAAAATTTCTAACAAGTCTTTTCTCCATTCTTCATAGCACAGTCCACAGAAAACCATAGGTCTGAAGAAGTTTCCTATAATACACACTGTCCCCCCAAAATTCCAAAGTCTGTTGGACAGTCTCCTTTTTTGTCATGTTCCCTTTCAGACAGATAGGTTTCAACAGGTATCTTCTCCCTATCATTATGCTATGATACTCCTTTTCCATTTGTCAAAATACCACTGTATACATCTGTAAGTGCTATATTAGAGTACAGGTAATTCCTAGAGGTATTCCTACTAGAAACAGAAGACAGTATCAAATGAGTCTTTATAGGCCAATAGCAATGAATAACTTATATTCACATGAAAGAAAACATGCTCTGAATTTCAGTTCAGCTTTTTGTATGTTGTTCATCTATATATACAGCTGAAAATGCTTCTGGTGAGAACATATTTTCTCAAAGGAAAGAAAAAAAAAAAGAGCTTTTTCTGGTGTTGTGAGGTACAGCCTGAGTGCTTTCAAATTATCCCTTTAACATGAAAACAGGAGCTCTGAAACTGTATTTCTTTACAGAAAAATATGAAGTTCATTAATTTCCTATGTCTTTACTGCCTTTTCCAAACTTAATGCAAAGTTCATTTTGCATGATTTACTAGCTTTTATGTATGTTAAGCAATTTAAATGAGAGGTTGTGAAATATAGAACAGCAAATATTATAATTAAAAGGTTTTTATGACAACTCCAACGCACTGAACACCTGGAGAATTAAAGTGTTAAAAATCATAGTACTTGGAGCTATTTAGCAAAACTTTCAAGATCGACAAATCTGCTTTACAAAACCTTTAAGTCTTTACTAATTTAAGTAGATTTCATAGAATTTCTTTGATCACATTTTTTACAATAAAGCTTTTGCAAAGCATGCATCCTAATTGTTTATTTACACAATATTAATATTCAGGCAGAAGGATCATGGAAGCACAGTTAATTAAATATAAATTAATGTGGTGGAATATTTAATTATCTATTCTACACCTCACAACTAATGATTATGTAAATGCGTTGCATTTAATCTTGTTCCCAGGAAATTAACTTAATGGCCTTCAACAAATGAACATTTTGTATGCATTGCAGGACACTTTATCTAAATTTTAACAGCATGGTATTTGTTTCAGATAATAACATGATTACACAATTTAAAATGTAAATGTATACAATACTTTTGTTTTCTTGATTTTACCTTGGAATTTAAAGTGGAATATAAGACTATATGATTGTAGCTCTGAAGTTCTGTGGTCTAGATTTCGGCCAACATCTATTTTTCCAATTTTGCTTTCAGCACTTTTGCAATGCTCTGTTTCACTCAAACACACAGACTATTCCTGGAGAGGAGAACTGGCATGCTGGCTTTCCCAGCTACATAACATGAACAAGAGGAATACAAAAGATATATGAAAATGGCTTACTGTAACACAGAGCTCCTGCTAAATCGCCCAAACTCAGGTCCAGTAATGAAT
Source organism: Buteo buteo (assembly GCF_964188355.1). Classification (NCBI taxonomy): domain Eukaryota; kingdom Metazoa; phylum Chordata; class Aves; order Accipitriformes; family Accipitridae; genus Buteo; species Buteo buteo. The sequence continues at coordinate 7,925,037 of NC_134181.1, read as the reverse complement.
ATTGAAAGTTATCTATAGCAGAGATTTTGCTCTGTTGTCTGCAGGAAAACTCTGTACCATTCTGTAAGTAAGGAGAGTATATATGTACATTACCAGTAGATAGTTAAAGCAGTATTTACATAGAAAATCTTCCATAAATGAAACCGTTTTAATAGTTACACATAGAAAATGTAACAGTGCAAAACAGTCTTTTCATCCTCTACTTCTTTTACTTTTAGAGATATTAAGCACTCCTGCGTGCTTTAGCCTTGGAACCCAGAATATTTTTGACTGATCTCAGAATGAGATTATGTAATTACAACAAGTATCCTTAACCATCACTAAAGTACATACCACATATAGATTTAATGTGCTTGGGAAAAAAGTTTTCTTGCTACTAACTGGTATAATTAATATACACTCCAATTCAGGATTAATCTAGAAGAGTTATGCTTCTCAAACACAGCAGAGAGAGGGTTATTTGGGTCTTATGCACAACCAAAAAATAGACTAATGATTATTACTTATTTGTCTGTAGGCCTAGGAATGCCTGTGCAGACTGTCAAACGCTGCTTATTCCTATTACTTACTCTTCTGCTTTTGCAGAATGATTACAGCTGGAAAAAGCTGAGGTCCAATTCAAAGTCAGTGGAAGCCAATGGGAAATGATCTGAAATCAAAACAAAAGAGTAACAGTGAGATATCATGTTACATTTTATAACTTCAGAGCATTTTACGTACTTTACAAAAGCAACACAACACTAAGTTATACAACTGGCTAAATTTTACCAAGTAGTTGTCAATGGTGTTTAGAAAAAACTGAGAAACTATTCAAAGTTTCAGCCAAAAATATAAATGAAGGTTTTCAAAACTTATTATGTCATTTTGATATTATTTAAATTAAGTGTTTAATTTGTGAAATAAGGAAGAGCAAGAAGGCTTAAGAAGATAGAATCTCTGTTCCACTTATAAAGAATGAGAGAAAAAGAAATCCCTAGTTCTGACCAGGTATGTTCATATGAATTCTACATTCGCTTATCCATAGTGCTGCATTTGTTAATCATCACTGTAATTGCACTCAGGAAAAAGGGCATGGAAATTTTGCAGAAAAAAAATCTGAGTAATTTACCCATCCTGAATTCAAGGGGAATAGATTTTAGTTTTAAAAGATTCAGCTTAAAAAACAGCAATAGGAGGCTCAATTTTAAGGAAGAAATTCTACCCAAAAGTCTGTTTTGCTCTGGATTTCTAACCTAGGATTTATATGCTGAGTAAGTCTTTGGGATTGCCTTCATGGTATGTCTGAGAAGACTAATTTTGACAGCCCATAACTGGACTTCAGAATGGGGTCCCGGAGTAGCAGAATTGATGTCTGATAAATGAAAGGGCAATTGCACTTCTGACTGGACCCTGGTGGCAGTTGCCTTCATTATACTGAAAGAGAGAGACAAAGGACAGGCATTGTAATACCACAAAATACAACTGGAACCGTGAAATGAATGAAGTTGAGTACTATTTGGAGTGATATATACTATAAAGCTTCAGCCAGCCACCAAGCCAATTCACATACTGAAGATGTGGTCATGGTCCTTCTGGAATCTGCTGCTTTATTTCACACATTCATGTACGTAACTTTGAGGTCCTGTGAGAATATGAAAGGAAGCAAAGGAAGAAAAGAAAACAAAAAAGGAAAAGAAAAGAACAGCAATAATCTACAAGTATTCAGCTATGTAATACGTATGCAATTAGATGACTGCACAAACTAAGATCTTGGAATTCTAAGAAACATTGTATACAAATTCTTGGATGCTCAAGGTATCTTTCGCATTACTAAAGCACAGTACATGTTAAAATGTTTTGTGCTTTAGATTCAGAAGAGGTACATATTAATTATCATTCACTCATCATAACTGTCATCCAAAAATCAGTTGAGAAGTGCACCCATAAATGTGAGCTGATCAAATTAAAATGTATTAGTTGACATTGTATTCTTTGTTTAGCATGATCTTTTACAGTCATATTCTGCAAGATTATATTCATGTCTACCAAATAGGTTTTTTTGCCTCTGCAAAGGAAATGAGTGATGTTACACTTGGTATGTAAAGTTCAGAATATGACATGGGTTTTTTGTATCTGTCATTTATCTTGCTGGTTACTACCAATTCATCTACCTTTCACTGTGTAAAAATAGTTCATCTTATGTTTCCCTTCTTGTTTCTTGTTGTTTTAATTGTCCATTATTAACATTTAGTTTATTATTTTTCAGGGTGAGAAATAAGTAAACCAGGGGCTTAATCCTGCAAGGAGATGGAAAATTCTTGGAGGAGCTTAGCACTCAGTGGAAGCTGATTACACTCAATAATTACACAGAACACTCAATACCCTCTAGGATAAGTTGTCAGTTGAGAAAGAAAGTGGATGACAAAGAGTGGAAATAGTTATTTTTGCATATTATTTCAAAAGGCCTAATTCAACTCTCATTTAAGTCAATGGGAGATTTTCCACTGAGTTTAATGGAAGACAGGGAAAACTCTTAACATTTTACACCCTTAAGAATTATGCCAGTTAAACATCTGCCCTTCCAAAACTACAAGAAACAGAGCCAAATCAGGATTCCAAAAACTACCCTGTAGTCTAGCCATCATACAGCACCCGTCTCCACCAGGGAGTATGTTAACAGCAGACCATACTGAGTGATGAGTTCAGAGCTGGAAATAAATACGATGATCTAAAACTGGAAGCAGTATATTTCAATACATCTCTGTATCCAATGATAATATTTCACACTGGTATACGATATCAGAAACCTTTACCACGTGTAGAAACCAAAAACACAATGAAAGAATATATGTCTCCATGCTCTACAAAATACTTATTAAACTATAACTGAATCACAATTCCAGATTTCAAGCAGGCTTTATAAACTTTACATGTCTCTATTAGACTAATGTATTCTTCAGAACACGACCCATTTATGTTGAACATTGTACTTCCTCTTCCTTTTTCCTTCATCTCTGCTGTCTTCCCCTTAAAACTCTTCTTGATCTCCTTTCCCAGACCTTTACCCTGCCCTTCTTTTTATACTAATTCAGTGGAAAAAACTGAAAATTGTAGCAGCAGCTATAAAGTTTTTGGGGAAGGTACGTGGAGAGGGAGTTCTCAGGGTAGAGTGCTGCGAAGGGTCAATAAGGGGAGTTAATTAAGGCTCTGCAGCCCCTTTTCTGCTGCCTGGCTCCCTCTGAATCAAGATGACTGTTTGCATTAACACATTTAGGAGAAATTAATTTCCTCTAACTAAGAGGACACAGGAGAGCAATCCAGTTACCATCATATGTGGTTTTCTTTGACATCTTAGACTAAATGATGTGGCTATTTTCAGCTAAGTCAGCTAAGGGCAGACTTCAACATCAGATCAGAACTCACACTGTGGCATCCATACTGAGACACATTAATAGCTCTACCTTCAGGTAGGGTGTGCACTTTTCTTTCTTCGAATGACGTAGTTGTATATTCTGCCATCTCTCCTGCTAACCATTCTTACAGCCTGGGCTCTCTTTTCCTGGCACCAAGCATCTTTAGAAACCAGATTAAATAGGATTTAACCCAGAATCACCAGCATCACTTCTTCAGATAGTTAGGCTTCACAGTCATAAAATAGCAACTACTCCTTGGATTATGGCAGCACATTCTTGAGCCCATGTAATCTTAAAACATACACTGCAGGGCTCTAATTATCAGTGACTGTCAGGCACCTGCTTATATTTATATGATGTGTTGACATTTCAGATGTCCTGCAAAGACTTTCACATCGATTCGGACAGAACAGCTCACAATTTAAAAAACTACGTATGTGAAAAATCATCTAAGCATGTCCCCACTGCAATTTTCAGATAGGAGGGGAACATAATTCTGTATTACCCATAGCCTTTTACATTTTTGTGAATAAGACGAAACCCAGACTTTTCAAAAGTGTTCAGCTTTTGTGTGACTCCAGTCCTGTTGAAGACATCGGTAAATACCAAGAGATTTTAAAAGCATCAGAATTAGGTCAGTGCTGAGCACCTTTGAAAATCTCTATTAAATCAGTAGCTCAGCCTCTACATCGTCAAAGAACCTCAACACCAAATTTCAAAGCTGATGTTCTTTCTATCCTTTGTGGCTTTTTTTCCTGTTTAGGAAAGAGTTTCTTAAAGAAATGACTGCTGAAGTGGAAAAAAATCAGCTGAATATTTGTGCCCTTTTTCTGTTACTAGGTTCCCCCTCTTCATTTATTAGTTGGGAAATAATTGTAATACTTGAGCAGTCAGTGAGTTCGCTTTATTAACAGTTCAAACATAATGTGATGCCAATATATTTAATGTTAGTTATTAACCTTCTGTAAATTTAAGCTGCATTTTGCTCACTTAATTAGGTAAACTACATTGTTTTTCTCTTACTGGTTCCTCTCTTTAATGTAAGAGCAATAAAAGCACTATAGGGTATACTGTATTTTGAAAAATGCATTAAAGTATATATTTTTCTATGAATTTTAAATTGTTTATAAATTTTTTTCACCTTCACTATTCTTACTAAAGATTTCTTCACTATAAAATATGTGATCCCTAATGCAACCTTTTTTAAAGAGTGACTGCACCCAGTCTGTAACTAATTAATTATGAACATAATCTGTTCTAGTGACAGTTATTATTTAACAAAGCTTTATAATGCAAATCATGGCATTTACATTTCTATTCAAGTGATGTCTACATTTAAAATCACACATAGGATTTTGCCTTAGAATCAATTCACAACTTTCTCTTTTTTTTTTTTTTCCACCTTCTACTCTCTCCTTTACAGTTCTCATTTTCTTTTGAACTAGAACAAAACATTGCTAATTTGGCTCAAGCCATTCTCCTCTTCATGGCATTTTCCTCCGTTAGTAATAGTCTCATTGCAGACTGACTAGATCAAGCTATTGAACATAAAGCTAGAGAGCATTTCACTATACATGAAATGAAGGAAGATCATGCTGGGACAGTCACCTTCAACATCATGCATTCAGTCTAAATTTACAGTAATAGACTCATACTCGGAGAATGCTTGCTGTGTTTGTTTGCAAACTAGTATGCAGTACTTACAAGTCTGTGGTTTTATTGACATATTCCTTTCCTTTCCTGTGGTTTTTAATTGAAACCCCCACTGCTCAGCCTAGCTCCTGGAAGTCAGAGAACAGAAGTTTTGTGTTTAGTTTAGCATTTAGACAAGATGAACACATACAGTAGAGTTCTGCTGGTTGATTATGAAATACAGAGTTCAGAGTTGTTGGGGTTTTTGTTTTGATTAAATAAGACTCATGATATGTGTATGGAATTAGCACTATGAATTTAAATGAATGATGAAGAAAATGTCTTAATGTGAAGAACAGCATGTGAATAAAATAGGCATTTTAATATCACCGAGTTAGTTAGAAAAATATTTGCTAGGAGGTATTTGCTTCCTGCTGCTGCATACACACTGCGGACTGCATGACCCACCTGAGTATTCAGTTCACGGCCATTTGAGCTATGATGTATTAGTAAGCTTGGTTAGCCAAGGCTAGGTTTTCATTCTGGTCACTATCTGGATGAGCTGAGAGTGAGCCAAGAGTAGTCCTGTGTATTATAAGGAAGGTATGATTTGTTTAAAAGTATACAGTGTTCTTCACCAACACTGAAATAATACTACTTCAGGTCTTAACAGAGTAACAAAATGCATATGCAAAACTGATCTGAACTGATAAACAAAAGTCATGTGAAACTAAAATCACATTTCTAGACCCAGACATATCACCTAAGTTGGAATTTTGATCTTGTACCTTTGCCTTATGACAGGAGTTAAAATCCATTGAAAGCAATGCTTATCAGTACAGCTTTCATTAAAAAAAAAAAAAAAAAAAAGCAAGACAATGCAAATAACAGACAACTATGACCAAAAATGGCAACTCATGTCCACCAATCAAGATTTAAAACCACCTGTGACTCCTGAGGGCTTTCTAAGTATGTGGCTTGTTCTTAAAGTAATTCCACTGCAAAACCTGCATGTGATGAAGCAGATCTACCAGCTATAGTTACATTTTCCATTGCCAATGACAAAGCAACCATATATTATTATTGTCATATTGCAGAAGCAATTAGCTCCTTCAGTTGCTATTACACATACGGTCTGTGCCTCACTTGTAATTCTAACAAGGTCATCCTGGATATCATTTAGTGAATTTCTTACTGCTCTCCCTGTGCCTTATACGGTCACCAAGACCACCTCTTCACATCCAGGTAACATGCATATTCAGTAGACTATATGATCCTGGGCTAAAACATGTCTCATTTCTTCCTATGGTGAAATGAAGGGATTTGTTTACTTGTATTCAAATATGGATTGAGTAAAGTTGCCTTGTATGTAGATGGGAAATAGACTCTTTCAAGTATTCATCCTGTTACATTAACACCCTTCAACCAAGTAGCCAGCAGTCTTTGCAGCACAGAAGTTCTGCATGAAAAAAACAACCACCAGCATTTGTCAAATAAATGTCTGTTAATGAATAACATAAAAGAGCCCATGTACCTCAGTTGTAAATAAGAAAGAACACAGAAGTGTGAAAAGAACTCTGCTAAAGAAACAATGAAATATTAATAAACTTGTGTAGGAAGCCTTGCTAGGTGAGGAATTAGACAAATACATTACTTGCTTTCTTTATCCTCCCACAGGACCATGCCTACATGATATGGTATTCACCTATGAGGTAAGAGCATGCACACAAAAAAATCCATGACAAACAACTCATAGTTTTAGAGTCCAGTTCATGCCACAGACCAGTGCACAATCAAGGAGTTTACATGCATAGTAACATGACAGTGAAAAACCTCCTATTTGATCTGTATATAGACTGGAAATCATGTATACCCTGTGCTGATAAACCTTAACGTTTCCTTCTTTCTTTTGTGCTTACAGTTTTTATCATAACTGAAGAACTGACATGACCAGAAATAAGTGATTATACTAAAATTGTCAAAAGGTCCTCCAAATATCTGGATTTCTTAACAAGTATATTGGTAAATTACTATTTTTTTCCATATGAAGCATATGACCAAGCATGTATTTACTGCATACGTGCTGTGGTGTGCACAAGCACTCTGAATCCTTTTCCTGAACCAAGCACTGAAATATCTGAAAAGCAATTATTGATTATTTAGATAAAAGACATCTTCCTTAGGAGAACTGGTCATTGAAGCCTGAAGGATTAGGCTCGCTGTTCATTTGTTACAGGTACATTTTGACTTTTAAAAGATCACAAAGATAACCAGCTTACTTTTGGTTTTCTACATATCAATGCTGGAAGGTATAAAATTACGATCTTGTTTGAAGCTCTTTCAAACTGAAATGGTAATATACTGGTTTTACCAGTGGGATGCCAGAATACTTAAGAATTTGCAAATATCCCTGTCAATGTTGCTCATTATGCAAGAAATAAAGTATAACAAAATGACATTATAAGACAGTGTGCCACTCCTTTGAGGGATAAGTGGGAAACAGTTGCCAGGAGTCCATTGAAATTCCAATGTGCGAAGGACTGCCAGCTGGCTGTCCACAGCAGAATAAGATAAAAAAGTGGTATTTTCTGACTATCACTACAAGAGCAGCCATTTGGCTTAAGTCCATTCAAAATCAAATGTTCACCTGGGAGCCAGTTCTCATTTGCCCCTTGAAGGGTTAACTCATGTGCGCAAAAGGTAAAACAACTACTAGGTTATTGTTGCAGCAAATAATTTCTTTGACTGGGGAGTAGCAGAAAGAAAAATCACTTATTGTATTGCAAATAGTCACCTGGCAGTCAGGTATGTGCTGGCCAATAGGATCTGAAAGAGGGCAAATGGAATAAAGAACTAATTTTCAGACTCCAGTGCTGGTGTTCCAGTGTATTTGCTATACTGTTGCTTAATTAGAGACAAATGCTTATTGTTAGCTACATACTGTCCTAATTAACTTGTATCTGTTTTAAAGGCATCATTTTTCCACTTTGTTTTCCACATCATTTCCACAATCAGTTTGTAAAGGGAAAGTTAGATCATCCTCCTTCAAATGAGCTTTTAGTAGGGAGTAATGTGGAAACTGTATGAACCCAGAGACTACAGGCTGCTGAGGCACCATAGGTTAGTGTTGCAGGTGTGCTCTATGCCACATACGCAGGAATGTCAGAGTTACCCTCATCACCTGCAGTTACAGTGCCTTAGGTGCTTAATCTTTGAAACACTAAGGGCCTTCTCTCTGCAATTCTGGTAGTCTCTCTTTAACTTGCAGCTCCGTGTTGTTTCAAGTGTTGTGGCAGTGTTTTCCCAGAGACTCTGTGGTAGTATTTTTCTCTTTTGCTTTTCATGCTGCTGTTCTTGTGCTGTTATTCTCATGGCCTTGTACCTGCAAATGCCAATATTGCTGTTACTGCAAGTTCTCACAGGAAGAGTCTGTCACTGGCACAAGAATCACCTCTTCTCTCCCCTCCATTATAGTTTTTGGTTTACATTAAGCGACCCAATAACTCACAAGCATGACCCTTAACAACTTACCAGCATGCAACGTCTTGCCCTGATCACAGTGTTCTTCAGTCAGAGTAATAGCATCGTAAGCAGGAACAACTAGTAAGGAGTTTGCATGGCTCCTGATGAAAAGTATATAGTCACTAAGGGACAACTGTGACAGTGGGACCACCAGCTACACAGGGGAAATGTCCAAGGAAGTGTGTTTGTTTGGCTGCTCCACTGCTTCTCCTTCCTACCAGCTGGGGAGAGTTTTCCGTTTCCTTTTCCTCTTTCTCTGTTCCCATTTTTAACTTTCCCCAAAAGTAACTTTCACTTTTGGAGTCTATGCATGTCGTCATCTACAGCCCACACCAATAAATCTTTGTGCTTCTCACCATCTCTCAACATCCTTTCTGCAACGAGACGTTGAGGTAGTACTGCTGGCACACACTGGGATGAGAGAACTTTGGATTCAAGACATTGTAGAGAAATGGAGGCCAAAGTCAAGGCAAGAAAAAAGAAGGCTCTTCCATGTCCTTCCACTTTGGTTTTGTACAGAGGGCAGCAACTTTTACTTACATTTGAAAATACATCACTGTCAGGGAAAGACACCACCTTGGGTTTGAGCTTCATCTAGAGATTAGGCACCAAGTGCTCCTGAGCAGCAGGTTGTGAATTCCTAATCCTGGGGAACTCTCATCTGTACATACTTTCATCTTAAATTATGCTATTGACATAGCACTTGAGGATGGTACTTCACTGAGGGAATGGACACAATGCAAGCTGAATTCTGGTCATATACACAACATGCTGCCTTTACAGTTAGCAGGAAACTACAGTGGGAAAGAATTTCATAAACACAGGAAGATAGCTGCCTGTTGGAAAAAATATGTTGGAAAAGGTAGAAAACATAGCCCTGGATTAAGACATTTTCCATCTTTTTAACAAAGACTGAGCAACAAAATTTAACCCATGATGCCACTACATGCATGACTCATATTTTGGCATTAGCTCCAACCAATTCTTCGAAAATAAATAATGACAGCTTAATAAATGACTGATGATAAACCATAGGTTTGTATTTGCTCTCATTTTTCTGTAATGATGGTTTTATCCTCCCCATTTATTTATGATAATTTAAATGTTCTACCTGCCTGCTCTATAATGCAGACTTATTATGTTGTCTCATTATTGTGAAAAAGATCCACACCAAAAAAAACCCCTATTTAAATTAAAATGCAACCTAGGATAAAAATTTCTACGCTGATGACCTATATTGCAGAGTATATTATTCTTCTTTCTCATGTATGGTAACAGGATTGGAATACCTGATTTATTCTTTATTTAGAATTCAAAAGGATAGGCTTATTTGCAAAGTAACAGACAAAACTTTCTTAGCTGAATCCTTAAAGCTTTTTCACAATGCAACATGCAATGATATACCAGGCCCTATTTCTATCTGACCCATACTAGCAGTCCTTCATATAAAGAAAGATCCTCTCTTCAGTCATAGAATCACAGAATGGTTTGGGTTGGAAGGGGCCTTAAAGATCATCTAGGAGGGGGCATCCACAACTTCTCTGGGCAACCTGTTCCAGTGCCTCACAACCCTCACAGTGAAGAATCGTATAGATCAAACTGAATGTAGGCTACAGTCATCATGTAAAAATAAACTACATGGTGCTCTAATATAGCACATTTCCTGGCTGACAAGAAACCTCTATTCTAAACAAATTTGCATTCTAAATCCTTTACCCATGAAAATTCTATGTTTTTCATTTATCTTGAAATGAACACATAGTTAACATAGTTTAAACTCAAAAATTTCAATCAAGGATTGAGTAATGAAACAGCAACAGAGGATGGATAGCTAAATACCTAGCTCTACTCAATTATCTCAGCTTTTACACTTTTCCACCTATGATGCTTAAAAACACAAATAAAAATTTAAAAGGCAATTAGAAAGAACTCAAGTTCTTTGCATCTCCCACTTCAAACTAATCACATCCTTTACGGCTGTTTGCAAGGCTGGACCTTTGTATAGTCTAATAAAAGAAGTTTAAATATTGCACTTTGATTACCTAAGCCAGTCAGAAGGCTGACTTTCCTCAAGACTCATTTTGCTGCACAACTCAGATCTGATACTGAAGTCTCAGTATACTATCAGATCTACTATGGATGCATATCTCTATGCTTACATGGAATGCTTTGTGTCCTGTTCTGTTTAGAGCCAGTTGGCATAAAGCTGGATAAAACCAGCCTGTTTCATGAAAGTTTATTAATATTTTCCTAAAATCAAATATAAATGAATGTTTTTGACAAACTTCCCCTAAGACCACTGTATCAAAGTACATCAGTCCACCATGAAAATTCTGACAGTTGCTTCTTGTATGCAGAAAGGAATTGACATTTCTCAACTTGCCTCTCTCAGTTATCTGCTACCACGTCATGGGTGAGGCAGAGTAAAGTCCTGCAGTGGATCTGGATACTGGGGTTTATTTAAGAACCAACACGAATAGAGCTTTTACCCAACCTGATTATCACACACACTCACTCATTCACAGACCCCTGGCACTCATTAGAGCTTGATTTTCCTTCCCAGTTGGGAGCTCACTTCTAGTCCAGGGAGGCTGGGCAGAAAGTTCTGTTCACCTGTGCTGTGTAGCTCCCCAGAGTTAGCTTTGTCTCAGGTCTTAAAGCCAATGTCCCTGGGCATCCCCTGACATTTCTCTCCACACGCATCTCTGATCTCCAGGATCCTTCCTTGAATCTCTCGCCAAGACCGCTTCTTCTCTTCACAAATCCTTCTTTCTGCCACCAACTCTTCTTTCCAGAACCTGATCTTCCCAATTTAAATAGTTTATGTGCAGAAGCACAATGTATGCTCAGCATCCTACTTGGTGGTTCTGTGTCACGTCTCTTTTTTAATAAACTGGAAGATTTGGGACATGCCACTTCTGTTTAGTCCAGTTGCTATTAAAATTTAGAGCCAGCCCATACTGGTTGCAGCTAGCAAGGAGCAGACTTCTGCTTGAGAGTTCAGAAGTTTAATTTTGAATATCTGTCCACACGTGCATATACTCCCAAATATCTGTCACCTGTTAGTGTTCACAATTTAAGCTAATGTTTTGCTTACAACATACCATGAATACATTCCCTTCTTTCCATTTTTCTTTCAAATTACAGTTTTGATTCCAGTCTACTGGATTATTTCACAATTTTATTAGAGAATTTAGAAATTCCCAATCCCCAATCCCAAATGTAACAATTATTAATATCCACCTAATATAATGCCATTTACTTCAAATGTTTAATACTTCACTTGTCAGGTCCAACATGAATTGACTTACATCCCCTTACTGAGGGGAACAAGTGGCATAATCTTGACATTAACATATCTGGGGCCAAGACTGTACGTTAATGTCTAAAAGAAGTAGGGAGGGTGCCTGATCTGCGGCTACACTAGCAGTAGAAGCATGCTCAAACCCAGCAGAGGCCATGCCATGAACACAAGCTCTGAATTTGCCAGGACTCCTTTGGGGGATTAGTGTTGCAGCACAGCCCCTGTACAGTTCTTTTAATGTATCTAATAGCAGTTAGGACAGATCCTGTCCTAAAGTAAGGGAACCCCCCTTCATCTTTATGGAAGCTGTTGCACAATGATACAAACATCACCAAGCCTTGATTTTAAAATGTTAATTTATCTTCCCAAATTACCACACTCACATATGGCTCATAATTGCAGTATCATAGAGTGTCAATTGAGCAAAACAGATGTATTTTTCAAAAAAATGTGACACTGTTTGCAAAAGCGCTCTATTCTCCATGGGTGCACATGCTGCTTCTACCTTCTGCTTCAGTACCTACGTATTGATACTGCTGAACTAAATGCAGATTTTCTGCTTCAAGTATACACAACATTAACATTCAGGCCAGCAAATCACTTCATTCTGAGAGTGCTTAGATGTGGATAATGCCGAATAAACCAGTTAAAGCAAATGCTTGTGCATGAAGTAACAGACCAGGATTTCCTATAGAACCTGCAAGAAACCTAAAAAAAGGTATTCTGATACTACACTAGATTACTCATAAAGTAGGAAAAAAACCTAATGAAGTATAAAATAGCTTCAGGTATAGTAGTTAGGAATGACAGCTTTGGTAAATTAGAATCTTGTCCTATTGGGTTTTAAATTTGTGACTTCAAAAGGATCTGCACATCTCTGGCAGCTAGTATGAAGTGCCAAGTTGCTCTGAAACTACTCCATGGACCTTAACGAGCTTTAAATTTGCTCACGATAAGGTCCCTGTCTAAGATACAATTTCTTGCACAGTCCTATGTGAAAGGTGCTGTTTGTCAGTTCTTGATTAAATAATCCTGGAGATATACTCCTAACTTTCTCTTTGGAAAAGACTTTGTGATACATTAGCTGTTGGACATCATTTTGGTACTGCTATTCCAACTAATATTTGCTTTGCTACAGAGTCTCATTACTATGTGAATACCATTTTACCCTAAGAAAGCTTCAAGGAATTCAGAGTTATTTAGTGCATTTCAACTCACAGGACAGAAACTTTTTTATGGAAGATGTTTCATTAATTCTTAAATTTTGCAGAACTCTTGCCTTCTAGATTCACATTGGTTTTAGCAGAATATCTGGTTGGGTTTTGGACAGCTTTCTCATTGTTTTCTTTTTTGAAGAAAGAAGCAGGGTTTATCTAGCTTTCAATAAGTGTAAACACTTTTTCTTTTTTTTTTTTTTTTTTTAATAGGAATGCTCTCCTCCTGAACTATTTTAAATATGAGCTTTAAAAAAAGGCATGTTTGTAATTTGTATTGTTAAAGAAATCAACTGCTTGATAATTTTAACTCTGTGGTGTGAAAAAAATAACCACTTTCAAAAACTGCAGGAAAAAACCAAAAAAATAGCTATTGTAAATATTGTTATCATGAACTAATTTCTCTCAGTTATCATTCTTAATTGCTTGCTGTGCAACTAGTCATAGCGTTCAGTAAATCAAAAGCAGACTCATGCAGTTAGTTTTTGATCTTTATTACTTTAAAGTTTAGCTCTCCAGTAGTTCAGAATGAGTTTTTCATTGCATTTCTGTCTATCTTCATGTATTTTCTTGCAGCAGAATTTATAGCAGTATCTTCTTCATATAAAGAAGAAATCTCAAGGTGATGGATGCAGAAGTACTTCTGATACAGTATGATATACTGCTGTTATCTTTCAGCTCTTTTGTATGCAGTGCTCCAATGGGAGTTAGATGAAGTGAGTGGGGACTGAACCCTGATGCACATGCTAGAAGCTCTTACCAAATATAGGCAGAAAGAATAAGAAATAATAACCATACATAGAAAAACAACCATAATAATTTTACTTTTATAACAATATAATTCTCATAAATTCAAATATTTAAAATATCTAGCAGTACTCTTCCTCTCTACTTGGCATACTAGATTCCTCAAAATTTTTACCTTTTGGCTTTTTTGACACATTTTTAATTGGGTTTCCTCTTATTCAAATATTATATTTAATTCCATAAGAACAGGATGAAAGCATGGTTCAATTCCCTCCTGAAGTCACTTGGTACTTTACAGAATTGGGTCTATTATCCCTGCACCAACCCAGACACCTTCTGCCTTGCTATGAAAGTTGATAGAGCAATATATTGACACTGGAGACTGCTGTACTCCTGGATCTATTTAGGTAAGTTTATACCCTTCTCTGGGCTTCTTTTTCTCTAATGAAGGGATGGTAATACCAGCTTTCTTTCTAAAGCATTTGCAAAAATACAATACAATGTATGTAGTGCCATTATTACAATCTTACTATTTCATTTAAAACTGCTGTAACATATATTTAACTCCTTTTAATTTACAAAAAAATACCAAATCATACGTGGCACCAGCAGTTCCTAGTTTATAAAGATATCATAGTGGACACACCATCACTGCCAGGAACAAGGTTCTGCCACTTGCATAGAACATTACTGTGTCTGAAAGTCTGATTTTCCATGTTAGAATATCAGCACTGCAGACAAGACTCTCTAATGGCTTCTTTTATAATTTATGCCACTAAGAAATCTAGGACACAATTACAGATTTTTATCTTCTCTGTCCTATCAGAAATGAAATTGTCACCACTGGAAACAAAAGGCAAAACTGATTTTTTTTTACTGCGTAATGTGTTATTATCCACTGTGTGGCTCAATTCAATTTTTACAAGGCTTCCCTATGAGGTGCAAGAATCTGATTTATGAGACCACATTAAAGCCTCCTTCATTTTTGAGATTCTGGTTAAACATTATATGATATGACACAACTATATTGAAAAATAGAGTTTCAGTTTCTTATTATGGGCTTTTCCTTGCTACCCTTGCAGCACGTTCATTTCAGATTGTGCAGGATGTCCTACATTTCTATTTTTTATGTATCTCTGGTAAATGTGAGAGTTCAATTTGATATACTGCAATATATTCTCTCTCAAACAAAAGTTACCAGATCAGATCCTAAGAAAAGTCTTCATCTTCTGGAAATGCCTAATGTGTTACTATGGGCAAGCAGAAATGAGTATTTTATCACATGCTGTTATTATGAATGAAACTTTGATTCTGGATGTCTTTCTATCAGATGGAAATACATGATACCACATTCCAGACAGATTCAATATTACACAGCTACGGTGAGATTTACACATGATTACTTGGATCAGTATCGCAAAATCTGTCTGCATAACAGAAAAGCTTGTTTTATTTTTGCCTCATAGTGTTTATAAACAGCACAGATTGTTCCTAGGCCTTCCATGGCCACAAGAACGTATTATAGCATCTGTTCAGATTGGGTTTCTGACTCTAGGAAGGTTTTGAGTGAAAGCACACAGTATTTAACCATTGCTATTTAGAAGTAAACCAACAGGTGTTGAGCCTGAAGAAAAAACACAGAAAGGACCTGCCATCAACCAGGCTAAGTATATCAGAGAGCAGTGATGTGGTCAGGAAAGCAGGTTACATGAGGAAAAAAGGTGATGTAACTTTGAGAATCATCTGTACCTAGAATTCATCCATACATGGCATAGCTATGTACCAGATCTCATCTTAATAAAAAAAAATAAAACAAGAGAAGGTTCATGTTCCGGAGTGATCTCTCAAGTAATAAGTAAAGATACACCTACATAAGATATGCATGTGTTCAAGAAGCCACTTGATGCCAATGTATGCCAATTTTAGAATGGTCTAAATCTCTTTTACAACTAGACGTAAAGGCTAGAGTCTATGACAGATATATTAAACAGCAACTCTGCATGCAATAGCCATGAAAAAGACATATAGGCTGTTGGGAATAATTAGTAAAGGAACTGGTACCTGGGCAGTGTACAGCATTATACCACTGTACATGTGGTATATTCACATCTTTATTACATGCAATTTTCATATCTCACAGAAGGATAAAATAGACCTAGGAAACATTAGTAGTGTTATCAGAGATATGGAACAGCTACTGTACTGAGGGAGGCTGAGTAAACCAGGATTCACAACCTTAAAAAAGACCATGAATTGCAAAATAAGGTAAGTAAGGTCTATTGACTAGTTCTTACAATAAAAACTGGTAAGGCATGAGGTTTCAAAGAAAGAAATACCTTTGTCTACAATGCAAAATCCACACTGTGCCACAAGGTGCTCTGCATGCGAAAACTTAAATGGGTTCAAAGAGTAAATATACAAGTGGCATGTAATAATACGTTTAAATATAGCTATTGATATGATGATCATGATGCAATTTTTGTCTCAGAATGTCTCTAAGAGTATTTGTCCAGAAGCTGGGAGGTTATAGCTGGGAAAATAGTAATATAAACTTGTTCACGCCTTCACTATGTCTCAGTGTTATAAGAGATGTCCCTTTTGTCTGAGTCAGGCTTTCCATTCTTCTGTTCACCACTACTGTATGAATCTCCACAGCAGAACTAGTATTGGCAACTGGTTTCTTATTTTTCTAATTTTTTTAGTCCTCATAATCTTCTTGTCATAGTCAACAGCAAACACATTCATGGCATGTTAGAGTTAAACCACAAGTGTTCTTAATTTAAAAACTATTAGCATACTACATAATTAATTAGACTTTTACACTTCAGTGAGTTTTGGTTCCCCAAAGAAAATTGAGCATAGAGAATATAATTTGATTTAACTTTTTGTCAAGGTTTAGTCTACCTGAAACATTGCTAAATTTCAGGGGAAGGATTAACTGCCTAGATCTTGTCAGAATTTCCTTAGTGGGAACAACATTTATTTATTTTAACATTAAAATAAAACAAAGTCATTTTAAAAGAATGCTTTATCCCTTCCCAATTAAAAAAAAAAATATATATGTAGATATATATAAAAAAGCTAGGAATACATTCAGGCTGTATCCAAGGAATATGAGTACAGTTGTCAGTATGTGAAAGCTTGTGACAGAAGTGGTAATTCTACCAGAGATAATTAAACACTTAAAATAAAATAAAAAAATAAAAAGGATAGGTGAGAGGAGTGAAGAAAATAAATGCCTTAACAACTGCTAAGTAGGTTAAGAGGACTTAGACCTGCTAAGGATATTTAATGGTCTGGATTGTTCACTTAACATTGAGCATTTGAGGAGTCTGTGCAGCTGACAAATGATGCTTCCTATTTAAAGGATGGTGAAAAGAGCTAATAACAAAAATTTCCTCCAGACTTTGATTTTACAAAGGCTAAGTAGCTATAGTGAGCTCTCCATTAACCATGATAACCAGAGACTGAGAAACCCAGATGATTAAAAATTCTTATCCTATTCTGCTTCTAGATTTGACATGCCTCTAAAATGTTTCTTTGAATTGTACTCCCAAGTATTCTCATTTTCAAATGCAATAATGTAGACAACACCACAGACATGCACAGGAATATTCCAAAACTTAAAGCAATCTACCCATGTTCCTGTTATGCTGAGCCTGAGCCGAACAAATTCTCTTAAACCTAGACGCACTAGGTAGAGTAGCACAGAAACATTTGAAAGGTTCCCTGCTGAGCAATCTTGGGCTGTGAGGGTGAGTGCAGAGCCTGAGCTAATAAGCCTACCAGATACACTCTCACTCTGTGCAGAATTGGTTTGGGTGTCCTTGCACTGCTCTTTTAGTATCTGGAACATTGAATATCCTATCTGGCCTTCTGTACTGTGTGGTTAAACCATTAACTGTTACTGCTCTTCAGCATGACTGAGCATCCTATTTTGTAAAACTGGGACTTAACACTTCCTTTTCTGTAGAGTTTTAAGGCAAAGAGCAACAGGTAAGTGAAAACCTGGTTTTCTCATGTTCCATGAACTACCATATCAAAGAGACTGTCCAATGAGATAAAATGTACGGATGGATTAAAATTCCCATATTGTGTACACTGACTGACAGGTGAGATATGATGAAAACACTGGAACAGGTTACCCAGAGAGGTTGGAGATGTCCCACCCCTGGAAGTATTCAAGTCAAGCTGGACGGGGCTCTAAGTAACCTGATCTAGTTGAAGATGTCCCTGCTCATTGCAGGGAGGGTTGGACTAGATGAACTTGAAAGGTCCCTTCCAACCCAAACTATTCTATGATTCTATGAAGAAAAGTATTATGCAAGAGCAGGATATATGGATCGTAGCCATACAGTAGGCACATACATTATAACTCATGAAGACAGCAGAAATCATGCTCCCCACCCCAACTATGACAAGTGCTGACTATTCATCTTTGGCAGGGGCATAGCTTTCACGCCTTTTCTGGTTTTGTTCCCTTCTTTTTCTTTGGTATTAACAATTTTTTTTTTCAACTGCAACAAGACTCAGAGGACTTGAGCAGTGTACACAGTCAACAAAGACTGCTTCTAATATAAACAGTTGCAGGGAAGGGCTAAAAATAATAAGAAAGTTTCAGTCTTTGGTGCTACAAAGACCGAGTAGCAAAACGTCAGCCCCAAATGTGTTGGATGGAATAAACTATTCATTTCGTGAATGGGAAGGCAACTCAAGAGTCCTCATTTGGGGTGATTAAATCTAAGAAGAATTCTGTAATTCATCATTTCAACACAGGGTATTTTTTTAAACTACTGTCAGGTAAATTGTATTTTTTCACAACCACAGCAAATGAATAAAAATGTTCCTGTGTTATAATATAATTTATAACCATTATGCCTCTAGAGGACCACTCATTCCAAATGAACGGTTTGTTGTTAATTCTTAATTTTGTATCCTGCCATAAGGAAGCTTGGGAAGAGAGAAACATTTTATAGTCTTAAATATGTGGACAAAATTGTCTTCTGCCATGCCGTAACTCCCTGTAGCCTAGTTTATCCCAGTCTGCCTGGAATAAAAAAAGTCTTAGAGGAGGAACCAAATATATAATTTGAATACAGATTATTAAGCAGCAAAAGCACTCAAAAATCAAATTTTCTGTCTTGGAAATAATCATATTTTTGAAATGTTGTTCAACAATCTTTCAACACAAAATACACAGAATTGGCTTCTATAGCAGCAAACAGGAAAATGGTATTTTTCCAGCAGGTAAAAAATAACCCATTGAGCCAAAGTTCATTCTCTGCCTTTTTTTCCTCTCCTTTTTTATTTCTTGATGTGCTTTTTCATACAGTGGAACATCTTCAATAAAACAGGTGATGAGTGCCCCTCTTCTCCTGCTTTCTCTTTCTCCATACAGTAGTTTGAGGACTCTTGGGATAAGAGAGGTGTTTGTTGTATAAAACCAGTGGTATAGAAAAAGGGGTGAATTTTGTGTGACCAACACATTTTTCAAAATTCCACTGATACCTTTTTAAAAGACTTAAAAACCTGTCCCAGAAAGCTTGCTCCAAGGCTTTAAGAGTCAGCAGCAGAGCAAGAAGCTTGTTCTGAGAAAGATACTTAAGCTCTAAGCTCAGCTTAAGTATCCATATTCTAGACTGGCATCCAATTCTCAGCAAATATACTTTCTCTAATAAAATCAGCTCAGCCCCTCTGTATTGCTATTGCCCTATTCTTTGCTGAGCCAGCCAAAAAGTTGTTAAAGAGCAATTACACATTTGAACAGAAAACTAGATAGGACTTAATTTGGCATGCTGCAGCAAAGATTGTAGTAGTATTAAAATGTTATTTCAGGTCATGATATCTTCAGAATCATTTATTGTTAATAAATACACTATGAAAAGTTGCCACTGTGTGTGCTTAGCAGCCCTTTTATAAAGTTAACATCTTTGTTCTGTCAAAGCCACTTATAAAACATAGCAAATGATACTTGTCTACATGACTGACTAAATCCTACAAAATTTACTCTTTAAAAATTTGATGAAGCTGCTATAAAATCAGTAAGATAGTGTTTCTTCTTTGTCTTTATTGCAGTCAATAGTTTAGCTATTTAACTCCATTTTAAAATTAAATGAGTTTTCAATTGGCATGTCAAGCAGCATACTGAATGTCAGAAATAGTTGTTATTATTAAGGAATTATTAAACATACAACATGTAGGTTCATCTTGGTAAACCTGATGTGTCAGATGACATCTGCTCAAATCAGGATGCCATTACATCCAGAATGCCAGGCCTGAACCAAATGCATGGAAAAGAAATGAAGAAAATTTTTACACATATGTATTTACTTTGTATTTGGTGTTGTTGCTTCACTGGCTCCAGTATACTTTAGAGGAGCTACCCTTAAGCTCAAAGAAATTCTGAAAGTGTGATTTCCATATGTGTCAGCAATCTGACAGTTTCTTTGAAATCATGGGAGTTCTGCACCAGGCTTCTGTGTACCGGGTGAGTTTTATCCTCTCCACATTTTTCTCTACCAGTGTATGAGGTCCCATGTTCAGGGACAGATGACAGGGGCAATGAGGAAGGGGAAATGGAAGCCTCTCACATGCAAGATCCTGAGAGATGCCGTATCCATAGATGGCAAACACCATAACATCACCTTTCCTGTGTGTGACCCTAGGCTTGGGGAGCTGACTTTGTTGGCAGAGGACAAATAAGGCCACGGCAAAAAATCTAGCCCAGGGAATCATGATGGCATTGAAAAGTCATGGTGCAATACTGACAGTGGATCAGTAGAGGCTTAATGATGGAAGAGGGGAGATGATTTTGTGAGACCAACTGCCATGGCAGAAGATCTGGTAGAGCAACTCTGCAAGAGGCATGTTTAATCAAAGAAGCTGATATTTAAAAACACTGTTCCACTGGCAACTGTGATCTCTGACTTCAATTCTGGTTACTGTTGTTTGCTTTTGAGCAAAGTTGAATTTTAAATGCTAACAGAAATGGAATCTGTCTAATTTGTGTGATGCTAACTTTTACTAGGTTCTAATCTTTATACATGAGATGTCCTTCCTTAGAAGGACATCTCATGAAGTGATATCCAAGATATCACTTACACTTGTAAAGTTTACCCCAGAGAGAAAGAGAAAAAATTCTTTGAAGACTTGGCTCTTCTTTTGTGTGTTTAAAAAAATAATCTCCAGGCTATGAAAAGCTAGCTTACTAATGCTCATTCTGTACTATATCTTATTTTATCAGAAAGCATTTTAAGGATCAGCAGCTTAATTACAGATCTATCAAATAATCACAAAAATTAGACATGGAAAAGGCTCGGTAGACCAGTTAGGTTTGCTAATGGAGGAACTTCTCTTGAGCATATTTATTCTTCATCTAGTTCTCAGGTCCATTTTAAAATGTGCATAGATGGGTTCTGCTAATGCAGAACTTCCTCTGGAACATATTTATTTCTCATTTGTTTCTCAGGTCCATCTTAAAATGGATATAGATGGTTAATGCATTAACTTTGATGGTGCATAAACATGCATATCAGGGGACTTTCATTGCCTCGTTCAAAATATATTTTCAGTTTTAGGTTATTTTGCTACAAATGTTGTATCTATTCACCCTCAATGTACTTCCTTTTAATTTATACCATTACTCATAGTATAAATCCTCTATATACTACTGTAAGTAATGTCTCTCCTCTAGTTTTTTAGTAACCTTCATGTGTTAAGAAGATCGTTATAACATTTTTCTCATTGAACTAATTTTTTATTAATTAATAAGAATAGATTAAAATAATTATTCAAAACCCCTCAGAGTGCAAGGGAGCAGAGATGCACAAAAAAGAACAGGAACAGGTATGGAATGAGGTATTATTCAAAACAAGTAAGATTGGCTGAATTCTGCCCTAAGAAGTGTCTGTTTTATTGATTCTTTCAGTCTATTGGTCTTTCAGAGAAACATTAGCATGTCCAATGATTTGATAATGACAAATGAGATCAAAGATGGTCTAATCAAGAAATAACTGTTAAACCGGCATGGAATAGGAAAGCAGTGTGTGAACTAATTTTAATAGACACTAGTTGTCTGTTTTGGATTACTTCTTTTCTTTCAGTTGCAAGGTTGTTCTACCAAAATGATTTTCCATGAGGCTGGTGACAGTCTCATTTTTCACTATCAAGTAAGTCTGCATTATCAATTACTTTCTATCTTATTATAAAGCTGTCTGTTCCAACACTCCACTATGATATTGTTAGGGGGAAATAGCATCACAGAATACTTTCAGCAATGTAAGATTCACTTCTTTAATAACATTTCTATAAATATACTTTCAGAATGTAGTATTTCAAAGGCAAATAATTTTGAATAACAAAAGCTGATACACCTAACAGTATGGGGGACAGATAAAAATATAGATATAATAGGCCAGTCATCAGCTTCTCTCCAGCCACTTTGAGTCCAGCAACCAGAAGAAGATGCAGCCTGGGGGGTGAATGTCTCATAGGGAGCACAGGACCTCTAATTTTTGGCAGTCCCCAAATAACAAAATAGACCTTGAGGCTGTTCCAGTTTATATCAGCTCTCAGCCACACTCAGACCTTGATTTACCCCAAGGTTGAGATCTGATGTCAGAGTCTCAGAGACTAAATATGACATATATATAAAGCAAAAGATAATGCTTATGACCTTCACCATTCTTAATTTAAATGTTTGTATAAATCATACCCGCAATACTTCCCGAGCTATACCAAATCTCTTTCCCATGTTATGACTTTCATATTTCTTACAAAGCAAATGAAATTAACTCTTTAAGAAAGAGAGAACTGTTACCCTCTCACATTCATCTGTGTTTGGAAGTTGAGTCCCTTTTACAAATGCTGATTTTCAGCTCACTCTGAGGATTATAGTTTCCATCTGCACTCCTCTGGCAGCAGTTTTAGCTGGCAAACAGCCAGGAGCATAATCTGAACCATAGCTGATTCAGTGGGCCCAGAGTAGGAGGAGTTCATAAAGGAAAATTGGTTACTGTTACACAGTTGTTCATAGATATGCCTGGTTTTTTACCTCAGAGAGAATTGTGGCATTCCATTTTTGAAGTATTAGCACCAAATATCAATTCAAACAATCTGTTTTGTTTGTTTTGTGTTTTTTTCAAAATTGAAAGAACACTGTTAGCATTGTTAGGCCTACTGCCTTCTCTAGATGTACTGGCCCATCTAGCCAGTACAGTCTAGCTCATGGAAGACAATATCAGGCACCTACATAATATTTCCATGAGATTCTTTAGTGCCATATCAAATCACTTTAGATTTTGTTCTTTGACTGTAATACATGGTTTCTTTTATAAGGCATTGACATTTTCTGAAGAAACAACCATTTTTTGTGACTAATTTCATTTCTCCAGAAACATAAACCAACCCCAAAACTGTCTAAAAACACTTTCAAAGGAAAGCTTTCAACTGGCCATGTTATAGCACTGTAAGTTACATATTTGGCAGATTTTCAATCTTTAAAAGATTTATTAGCATGCTGTTTTCAGAAAGACTTTAATTTCTCTAACCATTATTGCATTGTGCTAAGGGACTATGTTTAGTGTATTGTGGCCAAGTTTGATAGAAATTAGAGATATTTCTTAAAAATTACTGATAGCATTGATGAGGAATATGAATTTTGTAAGTCAATATATGCTTTCATATGTGTGACTCCCATTAACGTCACTGAAAATTCCTCAGGCTTGTAGCCCAGAGCCTTAAATTAATTCTCACACATTTCAGTATTCCTGATTATATATTCTATACAACATATGCTATGACATTAATGAGGCCCATAATTGCAAACATCCTAAATGGACAGAAGAAACATGATTTATATCAAACTCATATAAGGCACGTTGCGCTATATAGAGTGTAGGACCTACAAAACTCCCTATGTATGAAAACACAGGTTTGTTAAAATGATGCCCCTGAAAAGATGATGAGGGTCAAAACAACCTCTTGCTGAAAGACTGTCGCTCATACATTTATCATTGTAGAATGCATATATGTGTTAACTTGACAGATCCAATGGAGAGATAATAAAGTTATCTTTCAACTTAAAATTCAAATAACAAGAATGCTAGGCAACAATTTGTATTTATTTACTAAAACTGTGTGTTTAAATTAACTCAGTATTGTCTGTCAAAATGCATAAAACAACACAGTTTGATAGGACGAATTGCTTATAAATGATGGATCCAGCTTGAGCAAGGAAGTTGCATTATTATATCAACTATCCATTTGATGACACATAACTTGATGAAAACCATCTTGGGACATGATGACAAAGAGACTTTCACCAAGCTTGGTAATACCTTAAAGCTAGTATGAAAGGTATCTTACTTTGGGGCTTCTGCTGAACACTGAAGAGTGAGTAATAATAGGTATATTATCAGCTGTGTTCATTTTGTTCCCTGATTTTATGTGTTGAAATCAAATAGTAGGCAATCTAATGTCTAATGTGGACATGTGCTGGAAAACTGAAAATTTCATAAATACTTTTGTGCAACAAAGAAAGACAATGTGGATCTCACTACCCACTTATATACCCAGTTTTATATAGTATCCATTAACGTAACCTGCATATCTGGAGAGATAACTACCGACATGAAGACTAATGGAATGAAAACAATGAAGACAGGTCCCTGAAACAAAGTGTGGATCTTTTAGTAAGCATGCAAGACCAAGCATTTCAAACGGAAAGTTGCAGGTCTGCAACAAAGAATGTAGCCCATGCTTACAGGAGAGGAAACTTACCTGTCCTAGGAAACAATGATTCTGTTAAGAACATGGAAATACTGATGACAGAAGAACATAAGTTTGTAGTGAAATAGTGAGCACCAAGTAGATTTACATGATCCTTAGACGTAACAAGCAAGAAAGTATTAAATAGGAAGAAACAGGTCATATTTCCTCAGAACTGGCAACTCAGTAAACCACTCTGGAATACTGTGTCTGCTTCTAGTATCCACAGAAGTACATTGAAGAATCGGACACACTTCAAAGGAGGACAACAAAAATACTTAAAAGTTTAACAGAAAAGCTCTAATTACACAACAGCTATTGGACTCAAAGCAACAATTAATTCCAGGAACTCCTATGGCCTGTGCTATGCAGGAGTCAAGACTAACGGATTGCAACAGTCTCTCCTCCTCTTGGAGATTTCTAACAGCTGCTTTTATTTCTACATAGCAGTAGAAAAACATCTAGTCTGAAGTAAAGTATAAGAAATACATAACCATCAAAAAAACTGCTCTGTGATCTGCAACAAATGAGGCAGTTTTTCTATCAGTTTCTAAAAGGAAAACACACACACAGTACAAAAAATGGATTATTGCTTCCTTTTCAGTGTCTCCCATTGTGATGTTTGTCAGTTCTTACTGGATCAGGTGCACAAAATGATGGTGAACTTCATTGTCCAAACAAAGATACTTCTAACAGTTTGAGGACATTCTAAAAAAGACCTCTCTTATTAATTGATCTTTCTTACTCTAAATTCACTGGAGTTTTTCTAGTACGGTTACTGTGAGAAGAATCTCAGCCAAACTGAGTTTTACAGAACAAATGGTTCCACTGCCTCCAAGGAGTTTCTGCTCAGAAAGTTGGAGGACTTCTTCTTCCTTAAAAAGAATTCAGTTAATTTAGTCAGAATGTTACTGCCTAAAAAAATGTCTAATTAGAAAAAAAAAAGTAAAATTCTCTTCAGTGTGAGCTTCAAAAGTAGAATAAAATGTATTTCTGAAGTTCTCAGGGATGCTCTTTGATACACAGACTTTAACAAAATTAGCATTCTTCCTTTTGCAGATACAAAATCTCCCTACCAAACTGTAAAGTTTGGGATTCTTGAGCTCTATCTTTCCTCCAGTCCTGCATACTTCTACTCTCAATAGTTCTTCTCCCACATTACTGATGCTACCTGGAGTCTTTCTAAGTCCTCAACTGGCACCAAACTTGGAACTCAGTTCTACTCTTCATCCAGTCTCCCATTTTATGAACTATGATGACCTGATTCCCAGTGTCATTGATATAGGAATTGAAAACAGAGGTTTTTTCCTAAGTAAAATTTATATTTTGATTTTGATCATTCAAATATATATTTTAAGCCCTAACTTGTATTCAGTATCTTTTCATTATTATATTTAAAAATTAGTATATGTAACA
Source organism: Buteo buteo (assembly GCF_964188355.1). Taxonomy (NCBI): domain Eukaryota; kingdom Metazoa; phylum Chordata; class Aves; order Accipitriformes; family Accipitridae; genus Buteo; species Buteo buteo. The sequence continues at coordinate 7,899,043 of NC_134181.1, read as the reverse complement.
AAGAGTTTCTCATATTCTAAATATCTTCTACCGATTGGTGCAATGCAATTTGAGGTAGGTAAATATATATAATCTGTACAAAAAGCAGCACAATTTGAAAAATGTAAAGTATTAAAAGTAAATGAATTATTAACTAGAAATGAATTATATTATTCCTGATAAAAATCTTCCTCTCACTAGAGAATATGTATGCAGTTCTATATGTTACCTGTAACACACGTGTTTCCTCTGCAAGTTGTTACTGAGAAAGAAATCATGAAGTTCATGGAGATCAATGAGGTTAACGGCAAACTCTTTTTGACTCAAATTAGGTTAACTTGTATGTTTATTATACAGTGATGTTCTTCCTTTTTTGTTGCCTCTGCTACCTGGAGATTTGGGAACAAAATATTTTTATGGAACAATTGTTCTGAGATAGTTCCACTATAAAGTTATGCAGAGTAACTGCCCTTTTTTTTGGTTGTTTTTTTTAAATGTTGTAATACTGGAATCTCTGTACCTCAGTATACAGAAGGATTTAATATATCATAGACAAAATACTTTCTTTTTAAGTCACTGGTCCCCACTGATTTTGTTGTTCAACTCATATAAGAATTAACTTTCTCTCTTTACAGTGATAGGTTGATACTGATATTGAAAATCCAACACTTTCCTGTTTGGACTGCCACTATCTTTAGCTACAAGAACTGTTGGATATTCATTTTTTGATTCAAAGGGTAGAATTCTCAACCTCATCTTTATTCAGGTCCCAGAAGTGATAGACCCCTTATATCTATAAAGTGAATATGAGATAAGTGAATTACTGATATAGGAAAAAGTAGAAGGCTTCGAAGAAAGAAAAAAAAAATTAAATGAGATTCACATTGAACTTACATTTTCTTTATATTAAGTAACATTTAAGTATTCATTTTCCCTGAGCTTTACTGTATTTTGATTAGCCCCTGAAGCTTTGAAAATATATGAAGGATATTGGTCCCGGAACACAAAGTTATACCCAAATAACATAATAATAATAATAATAATAAAAACCCCCATAACAGACTGGGGACTGTTAAAATTATCAGAGATAACTTTAAATTATTAATTCCATAATGAACTATTAATAATGAATGCAGGAAGTATTACAAAAGCTATCCCAGCATGATATGATCCAAATTTTACTTACCAGATGTGTTTTATTGATTTCCACAATTGATAACTCAAATGTTCTAAGGGAGGTATACTGGGGAAACCATGCATACATAAATAAATAATTGCATGTGGAATGAGCTATACTGCTGAGGAAAGCCTTGTGCACCACAGTCATTTTAATTCCTCTTTTGAAACATGTAGACTTAGGGAGGAGTCATGCAGAAATATAATAGAGATTTTATTGGGCTTGTGGTTTGTGTAGACACTTGATTCTATTTCAGGCACCCATCTCAGGAGGAATAGTTTATATAGATATTCCAGGTGGCTCAATTTACCCTCCAGTAATTTTATTAACTATTAAGGCTACTGTACTCACCTAAATCCATTAAGGGATTTATCTAAGTGACCTAATTTTCAAGCTACTAGTTGCTTATAGATCTTGTTACAATCAAAGTTAGCTTAGCTGCACAAGGTTTCTATAGTCATAACACTGCAGGTAGAAATACAGTCCAGATTCTACTACAGTTAACCTCAAATGTGTGTATTATACCATTGCAATGAGCTAGTCACACATAGCTCAATCCTGTAAAGCTCTTTTGGCTTGAAGACAACAGCAAGTACATCAGTTGAGGATCTATCTAATGTTGATAGTTCCTTAGGTAGAGGACACCTCATCCAATATTTTACAAAAATCATTTAGATATTGAAAAATAAGATAAGATCTACTGGCAGAGGAAAACTGATACAGGCAACAGTTTAAGAACTTGATTGTCTCAGGTGTTCTCTGTTACCAGTCTCCTTTTACCTTCTCCCTCTACACCCTCAAATAACAGCAGAATGTAATCCATCAGCCTAAGCTGCCTGAAACAGTATCCAAAATATTGTAGGTCAGATAGTGAGGGCTTCCAAAAAATGACTAAAAATTCTATTGCCTGGAACTGAACTATGTTTTGTCTCATCAGTATTCAATAATGCCATCTTGTCATAAAGAAGATTAAAAATAGAACAAAACCACAGGAAGAGCAAGTGAGCAGAGACAAACATTCAGAAGACATTAAGATTTTTTTAGCCCAGACAGCTGTGGATTTTCTCTGTGACTATTGAATCTCCTTCCTAGTCAAGAAACAGTTATACAATTCATTCTGCAAATTTAAGCATGACTGTTATATGTGGCATACAAGAAAAGATTTTTCTCAAGATACAGGTAGCTAGCAGCCACACTCACCATATACACATACATTTTAGAAAAGAATGTCACTTGTTACACAAAAAGTAAAAGATGTGTAAATACCCCCTGGCACTTAAAATAATAATGTCCTTTCATAACAAACTGATTCACTCACAGTACTCTTTTGTTTCTCCCTCTCAACTGCCAGATTCTGCATTTGTATTTTTCTTCATTAACGGAAAGTAGATTGTTTGGAACTGAATAATGCTGGGAAGAGTAGCAACATCTGCTGTGATGTTTACTATTCTTATTATTCTTTACACAAGTGCTACAAGAGCCATTATATTTGCCTTCTGTAGCTAGTTCATTAAATCATGCAGGAATAAAGGGCTACAGATACTCATCCCATTCACAAGAGGGAGAGGCCAGGAAGTAGGGAAATGAAACAAACAGAGGGGCACTGGAATAAACTACTTCACGGGAGGTTCAGATTCATACCTCAAGCTCACACTCACAGTTCTTGAGCACTGGGAGGCTGTATGTTCCTGAGGGAAAACTGAAAGATGTGTAATGGTTTTGTGTGGCAAGGTTTTTGGTAGCGGGGGGGGTGGGGGGTGGGGGGGGGTGTTACAGGGGTGGCTTCTGTAAGAAGCTGCTGGAAGCTTCCCCTGTGTTCAAGAGAGCCCATACCAGCCGGTTCCTCTGAACTTTTTCATAGACTGTCTGGGAAGCATGAGCCATCTTATTTCAAATTACAAGGTCTTTAGATGGGAATAAAAAGAGCTATGACAGGAACTATGACACCACTCCTCCCTTAAGAAAACATCAAAGAAATTGGGAAAAGGAAATATTGTTGTTTAAAATGCATCTTTCTTATTTTCTTGCTCTTTGTATTAGGTGGTAAGCCACTTGATAATCAAATGGCAAGAGCCTGGAGGGCACCATCTTATCTGCCTCATGTAAAATCTATTAGTTTGGGTTTTTTTTATAACAGCTTGTGACGGTCTGAGAAATTCAATGTCTCAAACATCCGCTAAAAGAGCTTTAGTGGAGAAAACGGCCTCTGTAAAAATGCTGGAGTTTTGTGAACAGGACAATGTGGACAGAGGAGAGCGCCCCACAGAGGGTGGGAACGCACTTCTCCAAGGCCCCAATTCCTTATCTTAAGTGACCAGGAGAAGGAACACAATTTATGCCTTCCCGGAGGAAGAAGGCCCCATGGAAGTTGGGACTGTGCTTCTATCTTAAGTGGTCATGCCAGCAGGAAAAGAGAGGCAACTCCACAATGAACCCCCCCCCCAAAGCTCACTGGCCAATTCCAGTAAACCCCAGGTGTGGGAACTGCGCATGTTGAGATCATCAACTAACACACTATAAAAGAAGAGAGAATGAATCCTCAGTGCGCACCATCCAGAACTGGATCTCTACGCTGGCTGGACCAACGCTGGACCCAGGACTGGTAAAACCTTTCTCTTCTCTCTTTCTTTCTTTCTCTCATTCTCTCTCCCTCTTTTCCTTCTCTCTTTTCCACAGTCCCTACACCTCATCCTTTGAAACATAAACCGTTGACCAAGTCTGAGACTAGGAGTGGATCTAGCCGCCCCGAGCTCCTCTTTGAGAAGGAGTCCAGAAAGCAAGGGGGTCTGCTCTGAACCTCGTGACTCAACGGGAGGGCTCTCCTTCTGATACATTTCATGTTCCTTTTTTCATTTCATTTTTCTATACTTCCCTCCTCTTCTCAAACAGTGGCTTAATGACATGTTGCAAGGTTCATATTAACAATTTCATGTGTACCTGGACAAAGTTAGCTAGATTGAATAAATGTTGATTGTTGTTTGAACTCCCCTGGTGTCGTTTCACCTTAATTCTGACAAAGGAAATCCACGAACCTGAGTCGCTCCAACTTTGGGACATGACACAGCTACACTCTAGAAAGGCAGAAATTCTGTGGTAGAGGGACACTGTCTCATCCCAGGAGTCTTTACAAGGGTGTTGGAGAGGGTATGTGATCAGTGGAGCAGCGTGGACAACAGTCTAATAACGTGGCCTTTTCTCACCTTTCTCTGTTTGGCAGTCCCATTCACTTTCCTATCACGTGTCTATCATTGTAGACATGGCACTTAGGGACATGGTTTTCCTATCAATGCATCCACCACTGTAGACATGGTGCTTAGGGACATGTTTATTGGTGGACTTGGCAGTGGTAGGTTTACAGTTGGACTCAATGATCATAAGGGTCTTTTCCAACCTAAATGATTCTATGACTCTAAGCTGAAGTAGATATAAACTCCCTTTTTTCTTTTGACAGTAATTCAATAACCCCATATCAAGGATATCCAAGCATTTCTGATCTATATTCTTAAGTGTATCTTTCCATACTAGGCTTACTTTGCCTAGTTATTAGTTCATCAGCAACATGAGCATTAACCATGGGTTGTGAAACAAGTTAACGCATTAGTACTCTTCCTTTTTCATAGGGATTTGCTCTGTGAGAGAATCTGAGGAGAAAAAAAGTTAGGTATTTCCCTCTGTTGCACTGATATGTAAAGAAGGGAAGATATGACTGAGAATCAATATCCCTCCTTAAACACATAAATGAGATGGAAGGACCAGTTATGGAAGAAATTCAACTGCAGTAACCCAAAAGTGGGTGGAGGAATGGAGATGCCTACGAACTAGCTACAGAACATATGTATCAGTATCAGTAATATTTACAGTTAAAGCTTCCTGAACGGCAAGAAAGGGCACAGACATACACATTCTTACAGATTGTGTTGAAGTGGCTTAAAGACATGCTTTCAGTTTAGGCTAACAAGTTCTAATTTGTACTGAAAGAGACAGAAAGTGTCAACAAGGTCATTCACCACATCCTGGCAATTGAGAAGGGAAGCTCCACTTTATAGAAGGATGCTTACAGTCACAGTCATAAATTCTTGAACCTTTCCAACACAATTTGCAAGAGCCTGTCTTTGTCCAGACTGCACAATACTAACATCAGTCACAATCAGCGCAATTCTGGAACATTTACCAGTGTCAAGGATTCCCTGCTTCTACCTGCATTTACAATACAGGTTAGGCAGGACACGCTTCCAAGGAACTGTCTGCTTAGGGATATATCCGAGGCCTCACAAAGGTGAAAAAAAAGCTATGTGGAAGGGACATGGACTTAAAGCAGATTCTCCATACCTTTCTATTGTACGGTGATCACGACAGGGAGCCCACATGAGTGTAGCAATTATTCTGTAAGCTCAGAAGCAGTCTCCAAAGCTTCCAGACAGTTTCCACTTAGGAGAAGTGGCTTAAAGTGGCCCTTCTCATTGTCCCTGGCAGTCCCTAACACCACTGGATAGATATGAATTAATCCTGCATTCTAGGCCAAAGCCATTTTGGATCCAGACTGCAAACCTTGCAAATCTCTTGCAAATCCCTGAAAGCTGAGGAGGCACCCCTGGGGTAATCCACTTGTGCTGGCTGTGATGATCTTTGGGCTATTTTTCCCAAGTTAATGTAGACAGCTTTGGAAGACAACTGTGGAAGTGCCTCTCCCTTGGCTTTCTAAGGAAAGTCAGAAATGGTGACATGTGGATTCTCAGCACAACTGCAGACACTTTAATTCCTATTTATATACATGTCCTGTCCTGTCATGTGCTTGCTGTGTAGAAACAGAAAACACACACAAAGGACTGGAACAGTTTGAAAACCAGACAAATATTTGTGTCTGCCTTTTATTGGTCAGCACTGCTTCACTCTTCTGGGCAGAGACATTGTCCTTTTTGCTAACCTGGTTTCTTAGGCACACTCAAACTCTGTTAGTTATTTTAAATAATCATTTTTAAGGCAGAGAAAAAAAGGCTAATGCTGAGAGTAGAAAAATTTGGATTGTAAACCCACCAAACTGTTACTGAAGAACAATCTTCACACCTGTTCCAATGCTTGGTCATGATTAAGAAGTCATGGCTTTGAAATTTGGTTATGTAGAATTGTTTGAGGCTGACAAAACACTGGAATTCATCTAAACTGCTGCAGGAAAACATACTGTGTACAAGAAAAAAGAACATGACTGATAGATAAATACAGACAGACAGATGTATCACTGTCATTTTTGCCATTATCATCTCAGCCATAAAAAGCTGGGGTAGATGAAGATGCGGAATGAGTTTTAAAAATATCCTTCACTTGTATTTTACCAGAAATATCTTAACAATTATTTCAAGAGATATTATTCTTCCATTTAAGTACATGCTATGTGTGAATGATGTTATCTGTAAAAGCAATAAATTCAGTCATAGCAGTAAAATGTAATTAGAGTATTTTTCTGTGACAGAATTGATCTTGGGTAGGTACATTAAACTTATTTGTAACAAATACACTCTGAAGTTGCACAATTAGAATTTTTTACAAGATGAAGTTCACAAATAAAGATTTCTCCTCACTTACGGGAGATTGACTTTTTTGAAGATTATACTAAGACATTTAGGAGTCGATGAATAACAGCCTAAAGTGATGGGAACACAGTTGTATTTTTCATGGGTGGAGAGAGGGGAGGAAGGCAAAGACTTATAGGCTGCCTGTCATCAGTCAGCATTAATTTCCCATCATGACCATGAATCTATTTTAGTCAAGGATGGCAGAGCAACAGTAAAGATAGGTGAGTCAAAAACCATACTTAAAATTTTAGTGTCCTACTTTGCAACTTCATTTGATGCACAAGGCCATGCATGGATCATCATTTATTTTACATCGTAGGATGTAACTAATGGTCATGTTTCAGTATCTTCTTTGACAGTGTAACATAACTCTAGAGCTGTGTTAAAGTCCGCTTCTGAGGGAGCACAGCCACTTCTTGTCACACAGGCTATCAACACCTTTTCAAATGAGTTCCACAAGAGGAGGTCTTCAATTGCACTGCATCCATAATTGCAGCAGGTTGTCAGAAAAGATTTGCTTCTTCTACTTAGGTGTATAAATAAGGATATGATACTAAAAAATACTTCTGAATTTCCAATCTTTATTTAAAATATTTCAGTATAGTTTTGTTGTGTTTGTGTCTACTGACACACTTCCAAACTAAAAAATTTCACAGTATAGGAATGCACTGATTTAAAACTTATTCTGTCCTTGAAGAGACAATGGTTTGGAAGAAGCTCAAAGATAACTGATTAAATTAAAAAAAACTCTAACTTTTTTTTCAGGAGCTACTGTAAAATTATGTAGTTACCCCATGTATTTTCTACAACAGTAGAAACCACAGCACTTCCAGTATTTGAGAAGAAACTATGAACTGTTTTCTCTTAATTTTTCCTTCAACATTGTAATTTTTTATCTTTTTGCCTATACAGGATAGTGTCAGATTAGAAGAGATTCCTCTAGTGCTATTTCCCAAATTCCATCTATTCTATTCTGTTCCATATAGATTTTTAAACTGTGTCAATTCCTGTTGTATGTATCATCCAGTAGCACATTCAACAATATGACTAATATCTGTTGGTGCATTGTTTGTCTTATCCCTTCTCTACACAGAGGTGTACGTGCAGTGCTGTTTGTTTTAATAGTGGTTTTCTTTGTTTTGCTTTCTTTGTTGCCTTTTTTAAGGAAATGTTGTGATATTTCCAACTTAAAGAAGGCAAGGTCAGTAACATATTCCCAGTACATGGAGCTATAGGTGGAGAAATGGTGATGACCTTCTGTTTCTGAGGGCAATTACTCCACACTGTCTCCTGTACAGGTGAGATTTAGCCCTCCAAAGATTTCCATTGGAAAGAAAGCTGAAGTTTTCTGCCACAGACTTTATCTTTAAAAATCTAGGATGAATGTCACAGCATAAAAAAAGGACTGTGATACAGAACTTGATTCAACTTTTTGAATTTGTGGCCAACCTCTACAGAAAAAAAGGGAGAGATTTAAAGTGCTGAAGAGATGTATTTCAGCATATTTTTTTTATTACTTAGAGTTTCCTAAGCAGACTAAGATTCACACCCTGGTACGTCCTACTGCATAATCTAGACAAGAGGTGACAAATGTATGGGTGACTAAGTCATGCTATCATTCTTCTGGTATATAGACTTCCCAAGAGAACACAAAATGATTGAGTTAAACACTGTGGATACTGCTACAGCAAAGCTTAGCAACAGTGAAAAATCTTAAGATGAACTGACTGTCCAAAAGAGATTTCTATTCTTTGAGATGTTTTCATCTGCTCACCATCATTGCCTCTTCCTTGGGCCCATTTTAAGGTAATTTCTCCTCATTTAACTTTAATCAAAAATTGCACCAAGCTGCTCTAAGTAGTGGTATTCTACAGGAGAGTGAGAATTACTACATTACTATGTGACATACTAAAGGTTGCTCTACCCTTTTTTTTAAGTGCATCCATCTAAATTCTCACATGCTATTTCTGACCATCATAAAGAACCTAGTTTTAACATTAACATTGGAGAGAAAGACAAAGAAAGGACCCACTTACAAGACAGCTGACACCAATGGGACCATTGATACCATTAATTTTAGCATAAATTCAGGACTGATTATTGCATATTGACCCAAGTACTCCAAAGGTATCATTAATAAAGCTGGAAATTTTCAATTTAATAGTACAGTAGCCCAAAACCAATTCCAGACTCTGACACTCCCATGGTTGTAACTGATAGGCTGAAACAGAACATTTACCAGAACTGCTGAGAATGAGCAGTAACATAAATTATTGAACATAAAGTTTAACTTTTTAAGGGTCACATAAAATTTGTCTGGTATTGTAAAATCAATAAATGGTTAAAAATTTTGCCAATGAGTAGCACTTACAACCTGAATAACCAGCACAGCTGAAAGTGCTAATCCCCACATTGCAAATAGTTGCTCCAGAAAAGGCAGCAACCCAGTCAGATGAAAAGGTAATTCTAAACTGAAATGGCTGGACATGCTACCCAATGCAAACTGTGATGTAGTTTAAGTAATAGAGGATGGTATTTCAAATTATTTTCTGGACCAGACAAATAATTTGCCCCTTTAGGAATGGAAACTAGGTAACTTCTATAAATAGTGTGAAAGAGTCCTTATACTATAGCTCAATAGTCATTACAACTGATACTAATTCCACCATACTGTAGAAAAAGGTAGCTAAAGTGGATCCTCCTGATAAGTGAATTATTCCTCTACTATGACTGCTATGTTCAGATGAGCAAAAAGTCCACTGTATTTGCTTTACATAAGTTCATTTCTTCTGCTTGCAAAAATGTAAGGAAAAAGTACCTATTCCTCTGTTACATTTATTTACAAAATATGTTTACTTTTTCTTGGGACAGTTCATGCTCTCATTCACTAAGATAATATACACATATATTTAGCTGTTTTAACAGCACCTCCAGTCTGCAAGGAGCTTGGTGTCTACAAAAACTCAAATAATGCCTATCCACCAAACACAATAAATTATACTCATTTAGATGAAAACTCCATTCACTGTTGTCTCTGAATCAATGGAGGAAACTGCACGTGGCAAACAGCTAACTCAGCACCACAAAATATGAATGGATTGGCAGAGGTATTTAAAACTTACTTCTCTTTTTTTATAACTGACGGACAATGTGGTGGTGGTGGGGAATAGGAACATAATCATGGCACAAGTCAAAGTGGAAAAAAAAGTGTAAGAGAGGCAGAGTCCTGAATAAGCATCTGAAGGGTATAAAAGACAAAAAGAGACTTCAGGGAAGTTTGCACATGTAGGAATGGACTAGATTAAGGATTTGTGGAGCACTTTTGACATCTGTTGAATTAGTCCAGTGAAATATAAACAACATTCAGCTGATTAAAAAGAAAATTATTCATCAATTACTATTTCAGAACAGAATTTGTTATTCCATTCATAACACTGTTTAATAATTACACCCCTATTCATGTTAGGTTTTAGACAGCTATTGGTCTTAGTCCATGTTCAGCAGCCTGAGAAAATAATACTTTTTGTTACGGTAAAGTTCTTTTTCTCCTCAGCTATAGGACCTTCATAACCTGCACTGTACTGTTTCAGTTACCATTTCAGCACTGGTACTACTACTGCTCACAGAAACTGTTTCCTAAAACTTTTAATGAATGATATTCAACAAAGACTAGTACAGCTTGACCATAGAAAATCATAAACATAAGTCACATCTGGCAAAATAAAACAAAATCTGCAGTTATAGAGATCAGTGCTCTGTAGTGTGGAAGTCCCACCTCACAGAGTCAAACCTTTTACTGCTTTTCAGTGCAACAGAATCACTCACACTGTTAACCATGATACAAGAATCTAAACTACTATATGTCTGAAAATCCTTCTACTTTTACTTGCTGCCATGGTTCTGGCAGTAGAACACTTTTTAGGAAATTCCAAATACACTTAAGATTCAAATCACAGGAAAGCAAGATTTTTAACAGAAGGGGAGCAAGCTAGTATGATATCCCTGTGAAGGTGCTGACTCTTTGAATCAGAGATTTCCAAAGTCTGCTAAAGTATTAGTATTTCAGGATGAGCTGACTGCTTCAGCAGGACCTGGAGTTCAGACTCACTTCAGCTGCTATTCCAGTGAAGGAAATACATGCTGAAGTAATTGGGAAGCATATGTATGATTAAAGCAGACCCCTTTAGGGAAAAATGGGTAGCTACAAAGGATTGTTTCTGGTGCAGATGATTATTTTGGAGAATCTGAAGATGTCTTGGAAGATGTATGTTTCAGTTTAGGAAGTTTGTGAGATTTAGGCCTATAAGTCAGGAGGAGAATACCAAAGGTGTTCAACCACAGAAACAGCACTTTGGAAAGCTAGAATTCGTTGTTTGGTCTAAAGAAAAGCAGGAGGCAAACTAAGGTAAGACAGACAGTGTCTGAAAAAAACCATGATAAACTCTAACATTAGCATTCTTAGTTTCATAAGTTGAAATGCTGTCCCATATACCATATTAGTAGTTAAACCTTAGTAACTCTCAGTTCTGTGCTTTTGCCCCCTACCTAATCAAAGTTAAGAAGAGGGAGTACTTTGGTTAGTCAATAATACAGTATAGCAAATGGTAATGTGTGAAGGGCATTGAGGCTAACTCATAACAGGTAGGTAGAGAGGCAAAAGCATGTGGAAGCAAAGGAAGGAAGCTCCAACAGAGAGATTAAGCATAGGCTTGCTAAATACATGCAAGGAGAGGAAAGAGATGTGACCCTTTAATAATGTATTTGGGCTAAATGCAGAGCGTGGGAGGGAAAGGGTGAGGCAGTTTGTTCATGGAACACTTGTGCAGTCAGCCAGTGTTACTGCAAAAGCTAATGAGAGACTTATTGAAGCCAGGTCTCTGGATAGTATATGCTTTCACTTGACTCAAATCTTTCCAGGTCTCTCTGAAAGAAACCTTGATGGAAAGGAATGAACTACTGCAGATGAGTCACATTGTTCAATACACCATACTGAGACACTTGAGGGGAGTGATAACAGACCTGGTACAGATTCTTGCACAAAATGTATGTACAGGTGTATAACTCTGCATCTATCCGCTTCTCTTCAGTGTATTTCCCTTATCCAAATAGACTCTTTGCCATATGAGGAAAAGCAATATGAAAGAAGAGCCACAGGTATTAATGGAGCTTGAGTATTTCTTAACATAGCTAACCCCAAACCTCAGAATACAGGGGATCATTTTATTAGCAGACCAGAGTAAAAACAATGGCTCAGATACTCTGTACGAATCAAGATTCTTAAAGCCAACGTATCCAACTCCCTAAGGATTCCTGTCTTCAAAAGCATCTGCATTGCCGCCTTCTCTCCCTGAATAGAGGGCTTGACTAGGGCTGGCCTTTTGGTCACTAGACTAAATACTAGAATAGTCTTGACTGGCATTTTGTGGTAGTGAAGACTTTAATCAAGAGTATTTAAAACTGGCTGGAAACTGCCCAGCAAAACTAGCTACTCTGGATGAGGATAACTGGGGACACAAAGCAGTTTTAAAAAATACCACGGTTATGCTGTGAATGATTCTGCCATACAAAAGAATATACTTTCTGTAAAGCTATTAAAGGATGTAATTATGCTGGCTAGCTTGTCCTGTCAAAAGTTTTATTTTAAACTAATCAAACCATCAGCCTTCAGAATTTTAGGGAGGCAAGAAACTGAGCATTGCCTCAAATAGATATTGTGGGCTACAGCAAACTTTAGTATTTTATATGACTTTTAATGTAAAATTGTTTTAAATGTGTTCAGTTCTTCCTCTTGGAGAGGCTTTCAGATATTCCAGATGTGCAGTCACGGTGATTATACAGATAGTTGTGTGACAAGTTATCATACATCAGCATTTCAATGTTTACTTACCCAGCTGGCACACATAAGGGAAGTAATTGTAGTCACAAATTAGTCCCACAATCACATGGTTAAAGAGTTCTAAAATCTCGTTCTGACTCTCCAAGTGTGACAGCTTGTTTCTAAGGGGGGGAGGGGGAAGTGTGATTCTAGTTGTGACAGTTTTGTGCCTTTACTTTCAAATGAGCAAAAGCAATGAAAATCTTCAATGAACTTGCAGGTAGGCTCTGACCACTTTGCAGAGCTCCAGTAGCGAAAGGAGGTCTTAAAACTAAGAGTAGTTGACAGTTCCTCCCATGACAAGAGCAATACAGAAGAACTGCAACTTTGTATCTGACTGCTTATGCTTAGGAGTTTGCTTCTGTGAGTCACAGTACTGAAATATTATCTACAGGTAACATTAAGGGCCTGATTCTTCACTCAGAGCCATTCAGTTTAGAACTATATCTACTGAAATTGCTGTAGTTTAAAATCAGTGCAACCTCGTGAAAAGAGAATTGAGCTCTTAGAGAAACATCCACCACAGTGGAGTGATGAATTATGTAATATTAACAAATCTTATAACTCTTTGATAAATGAGAATTTGATGAAAAAGCCTCAATAGGCTTGGCAACTCAGGTAAGTGCCACAGTGTCAGCTTGTTTATCCATAGTTTATCTGAATTATTCAGGCCTCTTGGGTTTTCAAAACTGAGCTGGAAGTCTTGCACAGACAGACTTTGCCAATTATGTGTTGAGTAATGAGAAAAAAAAATACTCCCAGAGAAATTTTCCATGAAAAAATATCCCTGGTAACAACATTTTTTTTTACTACATGAAGTGATCTTGTCAATCAACTAGGACTATGGTGAAAACACTCCTGAAACAGCTACTTATAGTAGTCTAAGAGGTAACCAATGGTCTTTCCTCACAGGTGAGAAATACATTCTTACAATTAGGAAAAATCTATTGAAGAGACCATCTCTTTTTCACAATACAGATTTACAACAAACCATCCTGACCCGGAGAGGACTAGCACTGAACTGCAAAGATATTTAAGAGCTGCAGTCCTTCTCTCCACCAGCATGCTTACAGCTTGACCCAAAGCCCACTGATGTTACTGATAGCCTATTTTTCCATTTGATCTTATTAGATTTTGAACTTGGTGTTAATTATGGTACTACATGGTTGATCCCTCAATAATCTACTGCATCCTGCTTAGAACAGAATTAATTATGACAGCTAACACATATGGATAACTAAAATGAACAGTTTTGACTCTTAAGATTTCAAGAATATGATGATGATGATTGTGGCCAACAAAGGACATTTTATGATGCCTACAAGAGAAACTGTCGAAATTACCCAAAGGCCTATTACTGCATGTTCTACCACTTTGAATCTTGATTGCCTTCAATAGGAAGAATAAGGTGCAAAATTTTACTTGAAATTATTGTCTTCTCCCTCTTGTCAAGCTGATATAATAGCAATTTCTTTTCTTTGCACCTGTTTAGTACTCCAGTCACTTACTTAAAACTTGGTCTTCTCCTCATCTTCAATCTACAAACCCTTTCAAATGAGATATTGGCAAAAAAACGGAAATCTTCCTTCCCTTCTAGTCCTTTAAAAGCATTCGGGGCGGGGGACACACACAGTCGGGGTGGAGGGGACGGGACACGACACAAGAGGGTGGGGGGCAGAGGAGGAGGAGAAAGAGAGATCAACCTGCATTAGTATTATAGACCCTTCTCTGGGAGGAGGGAGAGGGTGGTGGTTTTATTAAGGTAATAAAACCAGCAGTTCTAAATTTCAAATCCTTGCAGCAACAAAAATCTGTGTAAAAGTAATGCAGGATTCACAGTGCAAACATCTCAGAAGAAAGTAGTTTTTCTATGTACACATACCAGCTTGCTCCCTTCTCCCCCCTTCTGAAACATAATTGGATTATTTCTCCTTCATAACTGTAAAATGGAATGGCATATTTTTTAACCTACGACCATCGTACTAAGGAAAGATGAAGAATATTCAGTTTTATCTTCTGTTTCTTACAATATTATTTGAGACTAGTCTGGGGTAGAATGCTGTAGGGAGCAGGAAGCAGCCAGCCAGGCTGCTGAGGTTGAAGGAGCTACTTGGGGATCAGAGTTTGATGAAACACAAAGTCACTGAATTAATTTAATTTGAAACTTGAAGTAGGGGACTACATGCAATAATAGGGAAGAAAAGGGGCCTTTTAAACCACCTTTAATTTCTGATCTGTCTTGTTTAGTACCTTTTCTCTATTTAAAATACTTACTACTCTGGTTTGATTTTCTTTGGTGAGCTCATGGTAAGAGAAGGCCTGGGCACAGTCACCTCAGAGCTCTGGGAAACCCACATTCCATGTAGCCCTTCACCTGGACTAGCCCTTCCTCCTTCTCCTTCAAATTCTGTTTAACAGTGGGTCTGAAAAAGCAATACTTCAAAGGCCGGAGCAAAGAAAAGGTGGAGTCTATGCATAAATGGAAATTAGCAGTTGTTCAATTTGTTTCAACTAGAATCAATAATCTAATTCCCCTGCAAAGATGCTAATTCAGATTCTTAACAAGGACTCTAGAAGTTATAATGAAGTGAACTGTAAGCAGGAAAAAAAAGAAAACAAATTAACACTGAGAGAAAAAGTTTAAGAACACAAGATGTGCTCAATTTTATTTTTTTTCACATATATTTTACAGACAACAACTGTGGGGTGTTTAGGGGTTTTGGGGGGGTTTTTTTGGTTGGTTGGTTTTGTCAAGATAAAAGGATTGGAGGTGATGGAATTGTAATTGATTTGAATAAAAGCTTACCTGAATAGCTGAAAACTGGTATTAACAGATACCATTAGTATACTTCTCGGTATAAACAAATCACCAAAAATAATTTGCTACTTCCCGGATTTGAGCAACTACTGTGCTCCATTTTTAAATAAAATGCAGAGAGAATAATGGAGGCTGAATGCAGAAAATATAGTGAAAGGAATAGTAACTGTCATTCTTTGTTCAAGAAGGTAAATATTAGTGGTAATAAACAATTCTAGGAAGTTCTCATTTCTTTCTGGCAAACTAAAATTGCATTTTCCATACTGCTTGAAGTGGTAAGTTTACTTAATTTTGAAATATTTATTTGAGTGGGGAAAAAACCTTATGAATCTAATTCTTAATGTTGTATGGAGGTTCTGTCATTGACCTCCACATATACAGAATCAAGACTGAGTAACTGATGGATCATGGTGCATTTCAATTTTCAATAAAATCATAAAAGTAGGTCACTAAAGTACAGGGTCAAAAGAATTTTTAGACATACTAAAGACAAGAATGATTGTTTTCATAAAAGAAGAGTTTCTCAAGCAATAAGACTTGTGATAAAAAAATACTACTAATCAATGTGTTGTATCCAAAGGGGTCCAATAATGAATTTCAGTTACATTTAAACTACAACATTCCTCATTTATTGTTCAGCATGAACTACAGCTTATGAACCTACTGATTCAATAGAAATAATCAAGTGTCTTCAATAAAACAAGATGAATGGGATCCCGGGGCTTTATGAAACTTCATTGATGCAACATGCATGCTTATTTTCTGACAGTAGGTTCACATTATTGCTGATTTTCAAATACCTTCTTATAGTGTAAAGGCCAATTATAACAGAATTAATATGCTTTCCATTACCTAAAAACTCTACAGCAGCAAATTTATCACATATACTTCTCCATTCTTAAAGGTTTTTGTGAATGGTACTTGTATCCAAAACCCTTACAGTTCTAGTGCACTATGTTTACCTCATCTGCAAGTAGTTCCTAAATGCACATACCTTTAGATTTAGCCTGATTAAAAAAAGCCCTATATGGGGTATTAATCAGATATTTTATATGCTGATTCATATGAATTTTATTTGTAGATTAATAAAAAATTCACTTGCTAGTTCTTGCTACTTACACTGTGGAATACTCTTAGCAGTTGTTTTTTATTAAGATGACAAAATCCTAAACTTGCTCAAGTACATAGCAAAATTTCTGTTGGCACTAACATCATGGAATCAGTTCTATCAGTGATGTCATCAGCACTGGGATTTTGCTCTTAAATGAAGTAGTAATTGTAGTAGTAATTGAAGCAGCTACTTGTGAGAATCATGTAACTCACTGACAACTAGTAGCTTACTTATCCCCTGGTGCTGTGTCTTATTTGTGAATGTGAACTTCAAATCATGTTGTAGCTGTGTAGTAAGGAGCAGTCTTAACATGATAATATATATTACTGAAGAGTCAATAGAGCTTTCAAGAATATCATAAATGGTGAGTCACAAAACTAATGAGCTGTGCTATTAAGCTTAGGCATTTATGAAAACATGATTTAGCAAATGCTTTTTATTTTTACTTCATTCCTTTGGGGAAAGAACCTCCCCCCCCAACAATGGAATGTTGATATAAAGAATTTATATTGTAATGAATCCTCTCCTAAAATATTTGTATGTCATCTCAAGTTTCAAAAAAATACTGTAAGCTGTAAAACACATCCAATATGATGTCTTTACACTAATGGGATCAACAGAATATATTAAGTGTATCACAAAACTGTAATGGAAAAAGCATGTGATTATTTGTAGTCAGCACTAATATTTTCAATAATGCATGGGAAATATATTATATAAAATTCATCATTCATATACTTTTCTCCCACATGCACCTGAAGATGAAACAGTTCTCTTTGCCTTAGGAATTTTTTAAATGGTGCGTTATTCTGTTCTTAACTGTCTTGCTAATCGTACAGTCAGTCAATCGTATAGCACCTTCTCTTGGTGAATAACTCATTTTCTTTAACTATGTCTTTTTTTTCCCCTCCTTTTTTCTGGATACTCGAATAGAAAACAAGAGCTTTCTAGTATTCCTACCACACATTCTGTTTCTCTGCAGATTAATTTTTCAGATGAAGTCTACAGAACTAACCTGTTAGTCATGCCTCTATCAATAGTTTTGAGTGAAGGAAGTTTGACATTCAATGAATGGATGCATATACTTCTGATATTATAATGCCAAAGCGGACTATGTTATCCCTGTTGGTTAAGCCCAGTACAGATTGTGAAACATCATGCAGGAGGAAAAGTCCAGGTACAAAATGCACTCTTACAGTTGTAGCATTAAATATCTATCTTCATACTTAGAACTGAAATCGAGGTTCATTATTAACTCAAATTCTGCAGTCTTACAAATATTACTTATTTTGCTTTGAATGAATGTTTAAAAATGCAGTGGTGAATTATTGCTCCTTCTGCATCAAATAGTATTATCATATAAATAAAACTCTAGTGCATTTTTTATTCATCAATAGATGGGGCTGCATAAATTTTAAGTTTCTGGGCTCTTTGTGGAAAACACCATCCTGACCAGCAACTACTTATAAGTAGAGCCTGAATTTTGCAAATAATTTTAAGCTGATTAAAAAAATTTTCCAAAATATTTAAAAACTTGAGCATGCAGCTAGCTAGAAAGGTTTTGTTTGTTCTTAATTTCCAACAAAGAACAATCAGTTGTTCCTACAGACTTATTAATGGTCCTTGAGGAAGCTCACTGCCACAGACAAGGTACATACAGGATTTTGTATTTATATAGCCTTTATATATGAGACAGTGTGCAGGATTTGGATACAGGAGAGCTAGCAGGGCTTTCACATGGCTACTCCTACTGGAAAAAGAATAAAATGTGAAGAGGCAATCAGGTCAATATTGTTGTCAGCGTATTTTGACACATCTTTTCATGAATCCCATAATCCAAAATGGTTATCTTTTTGAATCAACATTTTTCAGGCATTCTTTATTGTACAGAATACACAAATCCATTGCACTGGAATGAGACCAGACAGGATGGTAATCAGTTTGGGTGATTGATTCTTCATCAGAGTCTTTTACCTAAGGATGCTATAAGACAAGAACAAAGATGATAGCCAGGAACTGTGCTATCCTAACAGCAGACACAAGCAAATATGAAAGAGCTCATTAAGCATGTGGTAATCTTGGTTCTTGACATTGCATGGTTCTTCTAGCCATAGTTAGCAGTCAGGTTACAGCAATACCAATTTTGGGGGGAACCCCCCCCCCCCTACAATTAAAGCTTTCAGTTTTCTATTCCATGAAAGTAAAGACAGATGTTACTGAGGATTATCAGAAAAGAGGTTTATAGAAGCATACGTGCCCATTTAACCCCCCTCCCACCCACCTTCCCACACCCAAACCAGTCTAAAATAAGGTGGGTGCAGCTTTTCCAGGTGAATGCTTTTAGCTATCCCAGTAAAATTACAAAGCTGAAACAGGGATCAGCCCAAAACAAATAAATAAATGAAATGCCAAAGGACATAGAAGAGCTTTTTTTCCTGAGCCATTAGTCAACAGCCATATAGCACTGTAACCCCAACCATTGCAAGAATTTGTTATTAAAAGACAGGATAGTAGTCACAGCTCTCAAATACTTTAATTTAAAAGAGCAACTTCAACAAAATGCTGTGCTTGAGCGACTGTCAAGATACGGGGAATGGGAGTGAAGTAGAAGACACTGGTGTCAGATGTATCAGGCTGATGTGGGAACAGAGATTTTAAATGCAACAGGCCTGCCTTCCTGCTGTCCTTGTGAGGTCGTTTTGTATGTAGTGGGCTACACCGTAGGGACACAAATAGCTACACAGAATATAAGGCAGAAAAGAGACTGTTGGCAAACAGCAATATGGAACAGGAAACACGTAACTACTAGCAGGTTCTGTGTAGAGGACGTGCTTCAGACTTGTAAATGAAGAGATGATTTGACACTGCATTCTGTGGGTTACAATTCTTCAGAAAAGGAAGGATGTTTTCATTAATTCCTATGGCATCACCTAGGCTTTTCTCATCTTTTAATAACCATTAGCCTCACCAAAGCATAAAACTCTTTCCACCACCCACTTCTCATTCAGTGTGAAGCAACTTTTGTAGCAACATCAGTAACGAACATTAGGATGGGATAAAGGTATGTAGCTCATCACTAGTTCTTGAATGAGATCAGACAGGAGGGTAACCAGTTTGGGTGATTGATTCTTCATCAGAGTCTTTTGCGTAAGGATGCCATAAGACAAGAACAAAGACAATAGCCAGGAACTGTGCTATGCTAACAGTAGATACAAGCAAATATGAAAGAGCTCATTAAGCACGTGGTTATCCTGGCTCTTCTTGGCTCTTGACATTACATGATTCTTCTAGCCATAGCTAGAAGTCAGGTTATAGTAATACCAATTTGGGGAGGGGTGGGAAAACTCAAACCAAAACAGCACAACAAAAAAAACAAACCAAACCTGCTATGGTGGAGGAACATGAGAAGAAAAATGGCACCAAATGAGCTACCAAGCTTAGGTATGCTATTAGTAGTTGAGTCATGACAGAACAAGCAAATGTCAGCTACCAAGCTCTGATGAGAAAAGGCTGACATGATTGAGACCCTAATGTAAAATCACATACATATGTTATCTTACACATATATAAGATGACTTATTAATTATATAGCTAACGTAAGTCCTGATAGCAATTTTAAAAGTTGCTGGAACAAGCCTACACTGGGCCCTAGGAACACCATCTATTCCACTCTTGGCTCTGTCTACAGCCCACATTTGCACCAGGCCAGCTGTGTCTTCTGCTGTATGTTGCTGAGCATTTGTGCTAAGCTTGGGCTGTGGCACTCACTGGTTCAGGTCTTGCTTTTTGGAAAATGTCTGGACTGAAGAAGGTTTTGGCAGAACAAATCTACTCTGTGCTGTAACTGTTAGTCAGACTCTGCTTCTCTATCCAGAATTTTCAGACTGTTGTATATTAAAACTACTTTTCTTAAATTAAACTGTTGTCTCTTGCACTTTACAATAAAATAGACAGATTAAACACCCTGTTAGTCTTTAAGCTTCCCCAACCACATGCATACCCTCATTTGACCCTTCCCTGGATTAGAAATTAAACCCACACTTTTGTGAGCAAAGCAGGTGAAAGTTTCAGAGACACTTAAACAGGATGAAATTTCAGTTACATTATACAGAGCCTCAAAAAAAAAAAAAAAAAAAAAGACTAGAAGGCTTTCTATTGATGTCAAGCTATTGATCAATTTCCATCATCCCTATGAAAATGATGAGTTTTAAACAAACAAACTAAAAACTCTGCGTAATAAACTGAGTCACTTTCTTACTTGGGTAACAGTCCCTGTATACGACCTTGCAGCCTTACCAAGTGCAACAGACAATCTGTTTTATCCGAGTGGCTTTTTCTTTCTGCTAACTTCCCTCTGTTTCCACCCACATAATTTATTTTTTAACAGAAGAAAATAATTTCCATTTTAAAATTATCATACTTGCTTTTCACACGACCCATTTTTCATAAGTAAGAGTTTCTAAACCAGAACCACTGCTTTCTGCATCTCAGAAAATAACTGATTCCTTCTTACTCTCAGGTAAGATTCCGATTCCCTTTTTCCTTTTCTCACAGATTATTTAACCATTTTACTGGCCTTATGCTGGTTTCTTCAGTAATTCAACATCATTACTCTAGCTCCTTCCAGTGGTAAATCATAATGTTCAACAGGAAAAGAATAGAGCTTTTAATATACCTTTAATCATTTTGCTCTACAGAAGCCAAATGACTGTCTTTTAAAGCAAGTCTTTCTGCTTGTCCTAGTTGCATCAAAGGTAAAGGGTAAATGAAGCTCAAAGGTATAGTTCAGCTTCATGCACAATTCTAGCACATTTCAGTTAAGTAGCTAACATTGCCATTTTATCACCACCACAGTACTGCTCATAACTTTTTTTGTCTGCTATAATGCTGTGAGGGTAACAGTACAAACAGGATAACAGCAAATCTACATTTCAGGCTAACTACAGTTTGCCTAACTCAAAAGAGGGGGAGCAACTTGAAATAAATTCATGGCTCGAGAATTATGTGCTTTTTGAAATATTGTTACCAAATAAAGGAAAAGCAATCAATATTTAAGTATTAAAAAAGATACTTTAATATTACCTCTTTTTAGATTCATTTATATGAGGAACCCTGCATGAACTGAAAGATGAGCTCTGACCTCATCCATGACAATCCAGAATTAAAAAAACCAAACATCTCAAATACAACGTATGAGCTACAAATACTAAAAACAAGTTTATCAAGGGAAGTCTGTGACAACATTACGGGAGAAATTTGGAGTACTGTTGATTACAGTCCTGAAAAATATTAAAAGTAAAATAAACTTGTTAAGGAAGGTAAATCAGAAACTGAAGAAACAATTCATTACAGAACTGTAGGCACTTTAACAATATTCAGCAGTTCTGCAGTCACAGCCATAAACTGTCAGCAGAGAATATATGTGATCATTTATTTGATTATAAAGTACCTAAGAGTGTACAGCAGGTCAGGTTTTTCAGCCGGCCGAGCTTTCTAATAGCTCTTCTCAATCAAGGGATTGTGCTGTGCAGTGGAACACTGAGCACAGATACGAGGATGATGGAGGTCACTGACCCATCTATTTAAATAAAAAAGGACTGTCCACAGCAGCTCTACAAATGCTACTTCCTACAGGTTTCTGTTCAAAATCTTTGCTTTTGCTGTTAACATATAAATTTAGGCCCTAGTCATTAGATGCCGTGGCACAATAAAATGGAGTTGAACAAATATGTAGGGAATCATTAGTCTGAACAGTAATTTGACCTCTGCCCATGATTTAGACCCCAATTTTTCATAAGATTATGCACGTGCTTAAACCTATCTACATGTAAAATGCTATTACAATTAATCACCGGGAGCAAGTCCATTGAGGGAATCAGCGAAAGAACATTTACTCCACGTCTTATAATTGGTTGAATCTGTTTCTTACTAATCAAACCTTACTTAGCACTTTAGTATTAGTTATGCTTAAATTAAAAAGCTGGCTGCCCATTTTGTTTCACAATTCACATTTCTCTTCCACAAGGAAAATTTTTCTCAGTTAATTCCCTGGTCTCTCTAAGGAGAAGTTATGATCAAAATGAACAATACCACCCAAGGAATTGCAAATCTCTTGTTGTACTAAAAGGCCTTAGGGGCAGATTCAAAGATGTAGACTTGTAAATAGGACTCAAGCACCTAAATTCCCTGCAAGTCCAAAATCATGATCTTGAAAACTTGCTCAGCAGACCCTAGAGAGGAATGAACTCCAAAATTCCTGTATCTTTATTTTAAACTTGAAGTTGCACCTTAACTTGGACCAAGTTTGGGCAGGACTGAGTAAAACAGCATCTACCTTGAAACTATGTCTGAACACAGATTAGAAATAGGAAGATCATGAGCCCCTGATAAATGGATATTATTGTAGGGTGCACTATATTATGGAGCCTACTCAAATCTACAAATAGCCATCTCTGAAGATAGAAGCCTACTTAGGATGCATGTTTCTACTTTCCTTATTAAAGCTGAGTAATTCTGCCAAAAATAACTAAGCATGTGGTGAGGAAGAAAGAGGGGCCCAGACTCCACAACCTAGCAGGATACACACTTCAAAAAGGAGTCTGGCTGCTCATTTACACACAATAACTGCTAGATTAATTGCAAAAACCGCACAGGTATGATTCTCTAACCCCTTTACTCACCTCTCTCCCTGCTGTATTTCCACTGTCTGATGCTGTTGATTTTTCTTGCCTTCCTATCCTGTGGCACAGCTTCGACTGAAAGGACAACCGCACCCGACGCTTGACAGCTGACTGTGAGGAACGGCCACTACGAACTGCCTCAGGCAAGGGCGGGAGCGAGCGCCCTCCCTCCTGCACGCCATGAGGCAACCGCCATCTTGTGAGGGGAACGGACATCGTCGCTGTTACTTTAAGGAAAAGCCTCATGCTGGCGGATTTCTGGTTTCCTTTTAAAGGCACGCGAGGCATTGCTTTCAGAATAGGAAGAAACGTTGAGTAAGGTGAGATTTGTAGCTGTAGTAGCTGGTTGAATTGTTTAAAGGTGCGTTTGTGCTTAAATACCTATATTCTTGTTGTTTGATGAGGAGGATGAGGCTGGTGGAAGAGAAGGCGGCTCTGCCTTGCCCTGTCCTGAAATGGTGGGAGGAGAGGGAGGGTGCTGGTTGTCTCCTTGCAGGCAGTTAGCAAGTAGGGCATCTCGTGCTGTTGCTGCTAACAGGGAGAAGCCTCGAAGGCAAGTTTCAAAGGGAGGGAGGAAGGGAAGTGGTGTCTGCTGCGGCCCTGAGGGGACTGTCTACCCTGCTCTGGGATGCTGCTCTGAAGCACAGACCACTCTGTATAGGCATGCAGGCAAACGTTTATTTTCAGAGCTTTTTATTTAATGGTTAAATAAAGAGTTTTGAGGTTTTGGGGTTTTGGTTGTTTTCCCAAGTTTATTTCTCAGGCTTTAAGAAGACTTAACTGCAGAGAGTGGAAGTCTGATATACCTGTTTCAGAAAAGGTGCAGCTTTGGCAGACTCAGGTACCCACTTCCTACTGATCAGCTCAAAGCAGCTCCCCCACTCATCATAATAACAAATTTCTGTGGAACAACAAATTACCAAATTCTGTGTATGCCAGAGACAACAGGTGTAGAGGCTGCCTAATATAAGGTTCTCAATTCAACTCTGAGAATAGAGCTTAATGTTTAATGGATCTAGGCCTAATAAATTGAACCTACGAAAAGCTTTCTGTATACACAGTTTTGGAGATGTATGATTGCCATCTTTGAAAGCTTAAAAACAGTTGAGGAGATAAAATCACTAGGTAGTGAAAAAGCAGAAACCACCAGGTTCCATCTGGTTCCTTATCCTTCACTCCACTCAAAAATGTGGCTATAATGTGTGAGAAGGGGGTGCTGAACAGCTTGAAAGGTTAGAGTGTGATTAATGGGATGATGTCTGGATACCATGTGGTAATCCCCCTACAGGCTATCCAATTCAATTTGGCCTATGTCGTGTTGTAGAAAAGATTTAGTCTTTCAAGGCCGGAAGAATAACATTATCACAATCCTCTATTCCTCGTTAATATGATTCTCTCCAAAGTAGATTTAGTATGGAGAAATAGTTTCAATAACAGATAATAATCAGTTAAAATAAAATACTCCTCCACCCCAATGCAGAACTGACTTGAAGAATTGTTTATTTGTGAGTGAAACTATTATTTTCAGGAAGGAAGTTCTAGTAAAGCAAGTTTAAATTTAGGAATTATGTAATGGTAAAATACAAGCTGTTAACAATTGGTTTCCCTACTAAATGGAGAACTTCCAGAGGAAATTGCAAAGAGGAAAACTCTGCCTTTATAATATTGTCAAAAACCTTAACTAATTAGTATTTTTTAGAATAGGTTGGTCATGCAAAAAAGGATTTGAAGAGCTTAAGGAGGAACAAGTTAACATTTCCAAGTGTGTAGTGAGGGAAGTATACGTTTAGATTATTTTTTTTTAAGCCACAATCAGTTTTTATTCTGACCTTGTTCTGTGCATGAACCATGTTTATCAGAATGCCAGTAGTGGCTGGAGCCTTGTGTATGCATTTTGAAGAAAAAAGCAAGAGTGTTTGGCCACTTAGTAATCACATTACAGATTAGAATTAATTTACCTGAAGAAACATCCTGTGCATCAATGGCCACGTATGTCAGACTTTTTTTTTCTTTTTTACATAGTAGTGCTATACATTATGATTAATCTTTGTCTCTGAATTCATTAATATAAAAGAAAATATGTTTTCATGGACTTATCTTGACATCTTCAAGAGCATGATATTTAAGGCGCATGATACTGCTCCAAGGAGATGTTGAATATTGGTGAATTCAACAAAGTAGGAGTCATGTATTCCACCAATATATATGGAAGAAAAAGAGCTAGAAAATCCCTTTATGGACTTACTCAGGTTTTCATTCTTTTTTGTTAAAATGTCCCAGTGAAATTGTGAGGCTTCCTTAGACTTGAACTTACAGAGGTTGATTAAGTGATTTTTTGATCCAGATTTCAGATATGATGTATTTCTTCATTACGAACAAAACTAATTGCCACTGTACATTAAATTGCCACGTTTTTCCTTCTGCCTCAAAAATGTCTATTTCTCAGTCCCTCTGAAGTCCAATTTTCTTTATTTCTTTTAACTCTGTTTTGCATCTTCCCTCATTATCCAATCACCTTTCAATTCATGACCTACAGAGAATGTGAGAAGAACTTTCTGGCATTCAACTGTCTGGTTAATGAGCCTCCATGAGACGTGGAGATTTCATTTATCATTTTAGTGTTATTCCCTATCGCCAGTTGTACTTCAATATTTTGTACTATGTTTGCTTTACATTGATACCTCTTTTAAAGCCTAATCTTTCCCATTTAAAATTCACCTGAACAGTAGTAAATCCAGATGTCAGCAGCATAAAACAGTCACCCTCACCTTTCTCATTCTGTTTTGTAAGAGTTGGATCTGGTAGTGGCAAATGGCAGACTATGTATTCTAAGAACTACTGAACCAGTCTGACCCCTTTAGACCTTTAAAAAATGTAAATCTGCTTGCTGTTTTCATGTGACTGTTGGCTTACAGAATGGGTGCAACTGTTCCAGAGTGTGTACTGGTAAATATGCCAGTGTTACAGTTTTTTAAATAACTTAACAATAGATTTTTTTTTTTTTTCCTACATAGTTAGTTGTGAAGATCCTCAGGAGTGATTTAACATATATCTGCAAATTCTTCATTCTTTGGCCAAGGTGTAAATACATTTTACCTATTTGCATTACCTATCAATATGGATCAGTTCTTTATTTGGATCTGTTAGTGATTCTTTAAAAACTATATATATATATATAGTTTAAAAAAAAAAACCACAACAAAAACCTGTGTAAAACCTGTGTGTGTGCATGTGTGTATATATATATATGTATATATGTATATACACACACACTGAAGGTTAAATAACCAGAGCCAAATGTTGGAATGGTGAATTTCTACATGGGAGTCACAACTCTGTATTAGAGAACTGGTATGCACTTGCCCAATTTGTGTGTGTGCACTTTGTTTGTAGTGAAGTTTGAATTTACATGCAATAGTCTCCCATTTTCTGCTCTGTGAGAGAAGCAGTTGGAAACAAAGAAGGGAAAAGGTACTTGGGAAACAACATGGGAAAAGAAGAAGGTAGATGGTATTTTTATCAGATCATAGCCTTGCTGCTGCATGTGTGGCTCAGAAACATCACCAAATAAATAGATGTGCACCCACAAAAAGGACAAGATTTGCTAAATATTTGTGAACCAGAATCAGTAATCTGATTTGTGGGTGTGAAATACAAGGAGGGGTTATAGGCCTTTATCTGAAGCATTGCGCACTGATCATTGAGACCCCTTACCTGAATGCTGCAAAAACTGGTTATGCATCTGAATATAGTATCTTTTAATTGCTGCCACTAGGAAGCAGGCTGCAAGTGCTTCTTTCCAGAGTGGGTAGCATGAACTGGCATGTACTCCTTCAGTACTCACAAAATATGCTAATCTGACCTAGTCAGAATGCCATGCATGTTATGATTATGGCAAAACTTCAGTTAGAGTAAGGAGAAACTGCTCGTCCCCTTCATGAAAAGGGCGCATGCTGTGAGTGCTCAAATTCTTTTCCAGGTTATGTGTGCATTATTGAGGGTTAAGCTTCTACAAAAAAAGCACCTTAGTGACAAGAACACTTAGGAAGCCAGCATCTATTTCACCAGTACTTGAGCACTGAAGTAGAGATGCAGCTAATGCTGTACTATATAAGGATTTATATACATCTCATGGATGCATATCATGTGTCTTTTAATAATTTGTTTGGTGCTGCTGTAATACTGCTAAGGTTATGTTACTGCCACCTTTAAATTCCTGGTCTTTATTGTGAACCATTTACATAAATCTCCTTTTTAAAGCTCGTGGGACAATAATGTTGGTATCTGCATGAGAAAATTAGCAGATTAGAATTTTCTGTTCTGAAAAAAGAACATTTTTTCAGTATTTGCTACCAAACAGAATATAGAACATGTTGGGTTGAACAAAATGGTAAATTTTGTTATGACCAAAATATTAAAACTTTAATGTTTTAATTGTAAAAATATTTCAGGCATAAGTAAGCATGCCTTTAATTAATATCAGTGAAATAAAAATGTTAATTAGCTAAGAGCTCTGGGAAAAATACACTAAAAGAATAAGCAGTAAGTCCAGATAATTTGCCTTCTCAAGGGCAGTTTCTGAATCAACCTTCTAACATACATGCAGTTATATGTAACTCAGTGATTGTTTTTGTTTTAGCCATATTAATGGAAAGCAAATACTGTTTGGCAGTTCTGTGGTGTGACAGAACATTTTTTTTCTTTGGTTTGTTGGAGTCATAACATTACTAATTTCTTACAACCAGGTATAGTAGAAACCTGGTGTGAAACTAACCTGTGCTTAACAGTATGTTTGATTTTTATAATTTAGACATCTAAATTACTAAATAAGAAAATATAATTCCATTTACAATTAATTGATTTGATTTAGGAACTGACAGAATTGTGTCTTTATAATAGAACAGTTGTCATTAATTCTGTATGAATATTGCAGAAAAGTTAGTGATGGTGAATTGGTTCTCTTGCACTGTTTGCTTTTTGACATAAAGTTTTATAAACTGACTGGTAACATCCTGCAGATGGTAACTAATGGAAGGAGTAAAAATATTTATTCAATAAACAGATGGTGGAAAATAATTTGCATTGCAGTATACTTCCCTTGACACACTAAGTTATTGTCACATGATTAGAAGTCATCAATTATATAGTTTAGCAAGGTATCGCTTATAGCTGAGCCATAGTTGATCATGTGCACAGTCTTAATCCAACACCAGCTTCCTCACTAACATGCAGAGTTTTAAATAGTAACTGTTGTTACTGTTCGATCATATGACCATGACCTTGTTTGTGGCCTGGTATTTCACAGCTGTGTGTAGTTCTCTTTCTCAGCTGCATAGATGAGATGCTCTCCATCCCTCAGCTTCTCTACCAGAATGACTCCTCTTACAAGTAGTTCGGGGAAATAGTCACAGTGCTAGTTAAAAGCTCAGTCCCAGAAGTATATCTATCAAAAACAACGCAATGTTAATATGAAAGACAGTTACCAACCTAATAGTTTAAGTGGGTAGATAGCAACAATATCTGCAGACTTATGAACATCTTGTATTCAGTGGATCACTTTACTGAGTTTAGCCACCTTGGGAAAGAACTTGATTTGCATGAGACATGCAGCATTATTTTGGGGGTTTTGCTTCATTGCAGTGCTGGAAGTTGGTTAAACTATGCTAGGTATCACTAATCACATTTCTGTGAAAGTCTACACAAAGCATTTCATTTTAACTTGAGCATCAGAATAACACTAAATCCTTTCATACTTTTCAGTAGTAGGGCTCTACTACCACTAGCACCAGGAGTAGCTAAGTGGCACCAGGAACTTCTTGAATTTTCCTGGGAAACGGAAAGCTTCGATTCAGCTCACTGCTCCAAACTGGGTGTTTTTTCCGCATACCCTTCTCTAGACTAACACCTGCTCATTAAGACATGTTATGCAAGCCAGCCAGTTTATCTCTAGTTTTACAGAGATTAGGTGAAAAATAATGCAGAGGCATTGGCCCTAAAAGGCAGTTAGAGTTAAAAGACTGCAAAAGCTGTTGGTCCATCTTTTTGGCAGTCTTTATGAAGAAAAATAAAATGCAGGTTAATAGTCATACATTTCCTGATGATGATGATAATGTTTTGATTTCAACAGAATGTATTTTCATGCTATGAACAGCTTACTAGAGAGTATTAGTGAAAATAATACATTAGAGATTTTATTAAATAAATGACTGGATTGTATCATATCTAGTATTTTTCAGGAGGTTTCTCTGCTTATAACTTGCTCATTGGCCGTAAACTAACTCTAAACTTTACATAAAAACTACCACCATACTAGTAAGGTTTTATTTTTTTCCTTATAGATGTCATTTAATGAGCTTTGCTAGATACAATTTTCTGATTAAAGTAAAGCTGATTAAAAAGTAAATTAAAAGTAAACTCTCAGTGATTGTTTTATATTGTAATGTTTTTAATCACAGAAGTCATATCAGTTGGATATATGTTTGCATTACACTACCATGCCTGCCGTGATGCTGGTGTATTTCTGATTGCATGTACCACTGAGGACCTCGGCTGGTCTGCAGAACTGCTGAAGTTGGATTATGATAATGAAATTCATACATGAGCATTATTAAAAACACAGTCTGATTCAAATTATAGTTTTTAATTTTTGTTCTGGGAAATCTGTATTCTTAATCAGCAGGCTTCCAGGTACTTTATTATTCTTTGATTTCAGAGAATGATATCAAAGTTGTTGTTGTTTAATTTTTTTTTAAAAACCTTAGGTTTGGGGAAGGTAAATTACCTTTAATCTCCGTAGACTGTCGCTTAAGACATATAATGTGTTTGTCTTTTTTAACCATGAAAAAGCAACTGAAACAGCTGCACTCTTATTCATGGCTCTGTATTCTCCAAATCGCTATCAATAATTTAAAAGAGCCCACACACTGTGAGAAAACCTTGCATGTCAGAATTAATTGTTCCTGTGCCAGTCACTGAGTTAGAGCTGCTTGTTGTACAGCAGGACGCATGTATCTGTAATGTACGACTGTGCACACTGAAATCATGTTAAGTGTTGTTCTGACCAAGCTAAACTTGTGTCAGAAAGTGTGCAAATGCACGCATGCAGTCATGAGGAACCAGTAGGAATCCATATACTTCAAACAGCTAGTCATTGTTTGTCTTCCTGTAATTTAATGATAACTCCATGTGTGCATCCAGCTCCGCAGCTGGAGTCTTAAATCATTTTAGTTCTCTTAACTTCACTGAAACAATGTCACACCCCCAAAGCATCTGGTCTTACTGCTTGTTAGAATAAGATCTGCTGGAAAACAGAGCTGAATTAAATTGTGTTTTTTAAAGGAACGTTTCTCTAACGAAGCACTTGAACTTGCCTTAGGGTTACCAGAGCAAGCAAACAAAAAATATCACACAATCTAGCATGGAAATAAAAACCAAACTCCTTTTAGGTCAACTAGGCAATAGCTCAATGTAACATCAGAGTGCCTGATATAATCACCTCGTTCTGCTTGTCTGTATCTCAGTTTGATTTCACTAGCACATCAGCTTCCTCCATATCTTTATCTCCTGGGGCGATGTCTCTGTCAGTGTTGGGACAGACACTGAGGCCACACAGATCTTGAAAGAGCATTGAGGAAATAGGAAGGTTCTTTTGAAAAGCTGCTTTTGAATTCCTGTTGTACAATTACCAAAAGGTTGATCTTGTGTCCTCTCTTCTAGAAGAAGCTTAGTCTGAAAGGGAAATATTTTCTTTCCCTTATCTGCTGCCTGCCCCAGCCAGGCTATGGTGGGACTGCAGGGAAAAGACTCTGTTCACCTGACTGCTGAAGCTGACATAGCAGACCGTGTCTTCCTATTTAGAGTTCTTAGAATTTTCCTTTACCATCAAAGCAAATATTAAAGCATGTATAGTATTTATATCATAACATAGCAATCTAAAGACACTGCCCCTCTTCCCTGGCTTGTAGTCAGTGTAATCCTTAAATTAAAAAAAGAATATATTCCCAGATCAGTCCTATAGACTTCTCCTAACATACTGGTACATTCTTTAAAACTTGTTTTTCACAGAAGTCCTTAGCAAGTGTTTCTAATGGTGAAGGTTAAGAAAAATGGGTATTGTTCAAAATGTAACTTTTTTTATGTATTTACACCTCCTATGCTATGTTCTTGTTAAGGAAGCAGAAGAAAAAGAGGAAAGAAGGGGGAGAATTGCATGGATGCTTTTTTCCTTGTGAACACTCTAGTAACAAAGCACAGAGAATCAGCAGCAGTGTGGGTGGTAGTGATATGCTTGCATATTCAGTTCAGGCAGTGACCCAGGAGCCAGAGTTAAGTGAGGCTCAGAGGAGCTCTGAGACCAGCTTACTCTATGGTGATTTCCATTTTTCATTGTGTTGACATTTTTGAGGCTGAGGTTTGTTACCGTCTAGAAGTTTACAGCACGGGGCTGGAGAGATGAAATCTTATGGCAATATAAAAAAGACATTCTGAAGGAAATGAGTGAGGAATTGAAACAGCCAGGTTTGGGAGCTTTTTGTTAGGTAGTTCCAATAAATTATTCTTTTGTGATACAGTCAAATGAAATATGTACACAGAATTCTTAGAACTTCCAAATATAAACAAATAATTATACTTTAACTTAGTATGAAAAAGCTGTCAGGATAGCTTTTGATGAGTACAATTGCACAATGCAACTACCAGACACTGCTGAAGTTTCATATACATTTTTACCTTATTTTACTAATTTGAAGTTTTGACTTCTCTGTCACTTCATGACAAATGGAAGTATTAAAAATAGGCTATGGCTTTTTTGTAGCTTTTTGTTTTATTTTTTTGTAAAGGAACTGTACTGTCTTTGTGAATAACCTTTTTAGTATAGGAAATATTCTCAGTGTTCAGAAGTAACAAAGAGAGTGCCATTCTAGTAATTATGTGCTGTTTGCTACAATTATAGCCCTCAACCTGTAATTCGATCTGTGTGGGCAGACCATACGTCCATGTGAAACTCCATTGATTTAATGGGTTTTACATTGGTATAAAGACCAATTTGCATGTCTTAGATTATGAAGTCAGGCTAATGTGCATATCCCATGAGCATTTAAGGACACATTCCTAAACTGTGACAAGCATAGAAATTGCACTAAAATGAGCAATAAGTCCATGTTTATCAGCTGTACATTTGCTCAGCAATACTGAAGTTGTGGAAGTCATTGCCACGGGTTGTTGTGGAGGCACAGAGTATAAATTAGGGTTAGACAGTTTCATAGAGGAAAAGTCTATCAGGGCTGTAGAGCCTCTGAATCAGGCTTTATAGGAAGCCCACTAACTGCTGATCTTTGGAGGCTGGGAGGATATATCTAGACATGATTATTTTGTGTTTGTCCTCTTTCTGAAATCCACTGTGGGCCTTACTGGATACGACCAAGTTTCAGCTGTTGTGAAAGGAAAATTATCAGCCTTCCAGAAGAAGGTAGAGATACAGAAACTGAAAATAACTTGTCTAGGGAAGGGAAGCAAGACATGAAAAAAGGAAGATGGGTGAAGTTCAAAGGATATGAAATTTTAAATGAAGAACCAGAAGGGAGCACAGTAGAAATACAGTGTTGAACTTGATCTTGCCTTCTATGACTTTATTGAAAGAGTGCAAGCAAAGAAATGTGATAAAGGCTTACTTTATTAATGTTACTCTACATTTAATTTTCAAAATCACTAATTTTTTTCAGAGTTGTCAAAAATTCCTCACATTTTCTTGAAGCACTGTTAAGAGCTTATCACCTGAAAAGAAAATATGAGGCTATAACTTAGTAAGCACCTCAGTTCTGTTTTCGGGCAGCTATTTGAAATCAAAAGAGATGCTGTGTATTATTTGTAGCACTATTTGTACTTTGCCATCTGCTTGGAAGCTTTAATCACAAATATGTGGTAGATAACAGAGTTCATGTGTACTTACATTGTATATCCCAAAAAGTCAAGGTACATCTGCAATAATGGAAAAAATGTTTATTGTTTAAAGTGCAAAGAAAGAGTTGCTAAGATATTTAGGCTTTTATTTGTTCTTGTAGAATAATGTGTTCTAAAGTAAAACCTGAATGCCATTAGCCAAAACAGTTATTACAAAGTAACACACAGGCACAGTTCTGAACAGTTGGGGGATTGTATATACAGATCAACAGCTTACTGGAGGCTGACTGCAGAGTCTGTAATTATCTGAGGCTGAAATTCTGAATCTATCATTCTTTATCATTTATCATTTGCTATCACACAAAATAGGGGACTTGTACATTACTTGTTTAAACAACTGACTCACTCTATTACTGCAGTAGTCATGTGTATCTCTAGGTCAGTCCAACAAATTAAAAATGGAGGTGTATTGCTGTGCATAGATGCATCCCAGTACCGTAAGTCACTGCTCATATTGTTGTGTTCTAAGATGCTTTGTGAGTTGACAGAGTTTGCATTATTAGTAAAGTAGGAAGGAAAATTAAGCACAGAAATTAAAACATTGTCTTCGAAAATGCAGAGCAAAGTAGTAGCAGAGCTGGAAATAGGATCACAGAACTCTGATTCAAAGTCAGGTACTGTAAGGACTTGAACATACTTTATCCAAACCAAAGCCTAAGACAAAGTTTGAATTGAAAAGCCTTTTCATTGGTTACATAATTTAGAGTTTAAATATCTTCTAAATTCTGTTTTATCTTTTTCCTGTTGTTCCTTTTTTTCTTTCTCTCTTTGGCCTTTTCTGAAAAATGTAACAATTTTTCAGAGAAACCTACAAGCTTTTTTAATCACATTCTGTTTTTAAAAAAAAGTAAAGAATGACCCAATTCTCTACTTTTCAGGATTAATAACTACCTTCTTTTGATTATATTTAAAGTATTATCTCTGACACCTAATGGAATGCTAGACATGAAGAAGAAGATGGGTATGGAATGACTTAGATGAGATTCTTCCACTTCCTGCCACCCACTGCTGATGCTGATATTAATGTTTTTGGAAACAATAAAACAGGAAATACTTATGCTAGCATGAGAAGTAAGAAAAGCACAATATACTTTGCAAACCTAAGAATCAGTTCTTAGGCAGCAGATTTTTGCCAGTCTCATTCTAATTAATATTGTTAAACATACCAGAAACACTTGTTCCTCTGCATGGTGTCACAAAACTGCTTGATTTCCTTTCACTAATTTTTTATGTCACTTTGGGGAAAATAGGTTAGCTGTGGGATGCCTACACTGAAGTGCATAAATGATCTTCTTCAGTCACACAAATCTATTTTTGTGTTAAAATTGTTAGCAAGTAACTTAAACTGTGCCATGAAGAAAATATAAGAAACTATTTTTATATGTTTAGTTAAGCTTTCTTTTTCCTAATATAGGCTGCTTTCCAGAATCTTATTTTATGATGCAGAGGGTCCTATTGTTTACAGCTCATTAAAACCTTTACACATCCACTAAACCCTCTCATATTCAAAGTAATCATCTCAGTACAATATAAGCACTTTCATGGCAATGTTTGGCCCCTGAAGATTTTATGAAGTGCAAGAAAAGTACTAATTTACCTTAATTTTATAGAATACATAAGCCCCTTGAAAATTAAATTGGTCAGTAAACTAGGCTGGTGCAAAGTACAAGATCAATAAGGGGGACTGTTAAAATCTATGAATCTCAGCTATTGGACAAGACAAAAAATTGCAGTTCCATGAATATTTGAAAGTAACATTCTGATTGCAGTAATAACACATCACTTTCAGCCATCGTAAAGATACAGCAAGCACAGCTAAGAAGCATTCCTTACTTTCAGATTCTTAATCCAGCAAACTAGTGAGCAGCTTGAAATTGGAGCAGTGTAGTTGTAGGGGTGGTTATAGAGAACGCTTGCGTAAGCAGGCTAATCTTGCAGATACAAGATGGGGCAGAATATGGTATAAGTAAACAGGACATCTCTAAGGGAAGGTGAAAGAAAAGTTGAAGTTTGAATATACCTCAAAGTTATAATGATCCTAATGAGTTGTTTATGGTCCAAGGCCCACCCCCAAATTAGCACAGCATAGTATTTGGGAACCAAAATGTAAGGATTATTTTTTATTTCATTATGGTATTTATTTCCTATAATAACAGTACCTGATGTTAGACATATTAATTTTTACACAAATCTACATAAAACTGGAAAATTTGCAAATAAACTCAGTCTCTTCCCTAAAGAGTTAATGGCCTAAAACAGGACCAGGCACAAAAGCACAGGAGAATGGAGTGGTTTCCTAAAACCACTCAGCAGAGAGCAGCACAGGTAGGATGCAGGCTCCCTAGCTCTCAATGAGTTAACAGACCTATAGGCAGTCCTTCTGCAGCAAGCCCTAGCAAGACTGATGAAACAGCATGCTAATGAGAAAAGACATTTCATTGCAATTTATTTAACAGAAAAAAACCAACCCCCCAAAACAGAGGATTGTACACTTCTATCTCTCTATCAGCAGCTGATTTCAAGCTCCACTGAGGCTAGAGAAGGAACAAAGCTGTTTCAAACAGCGGCTTTTCAAACTACTAAATTCATTTCCTGATCAGAGCTGGATTTTAAAGCTCTTAAAACATCAGCTTCCATCTGAAAATGAGGGTAGGAGCAGCCAAGAAATTAAATGATTTACTACCAGACCATTTTTATTAGCAATATGCCTCCCCACTGGCAATGCAACTTACAAGCCTGGAGCAATTCACTTTTACTCTGTAATGGGTTCCTTCCATGGCCTTCACTCAGAACAGCCAAGAGCAACAGAAGGAGCTTGTGCCTGACCTTTACTCCTAATAGGAAAGAGATAAAGCTATAGCAGTGGTTTCTTGCAGCAGTTTTACAACACACTGCAACAGCTCATTACATGTGGCAGGCTGACCTATATATCGAATAGGTCAGTGTTTCAGGCAACCTGTCTTCAGCCTTCCAAAATGTCCCATCAACCTCTCCTTGTCATCTCTTGTTCTGCTTTGTTTCTTACATTGTTGCTGTATGTTTGCTGCAGACATACTGTGGCATTGTCTTGTGAACAACTTTCTGTGTCTTGTAGGTCTGCTGTGCAGTGTTGTCACCCCAAATTCTCTCCCTTTTCTGGTTTCACTTTCACCACCAGTTAGGGAATATGTTCTTCCCCATTCTCAGAGATGCAGGGCCACTCCTATGAAATACTGATACTGCAATGGCTGCAGTTCTGTTCTGGAGAGAAAGGACAAGACCTACAGATGAAGCAAAGATATATTCATTTGGCTGATCTGTTTGTGGTAATATGCACAAGGGGACAAGGAAGGAGAGAGGAGTTATTTTTCAGTATTGGATTGAAACAAGGGTTTTTTTCAAAATTTTAATATGACTTTGTGATACTCTTACTTCACCAAGCAGAGATTTGGTGAAATTACTGTGCTTGTTTTCCACTGAAGTACAATGTCTGCTGGAAAAGCATGACAGAATGAAGATGGAGCTGGGAAATTTACAATGGTAGCTCTAGACCTGTTGATATACTTAAGCCACCTTAAAAAGGCCACAAAGGTCTTGCACAACAGGATACCCTTTGTATAAAGAATGCATGCCTTGCTAACAGCTGTGCCCCTGAAGAAGAACTAAAAGATTGATAAGAAGGGAACATCCTATCCCAGGAGGCTCCAAAACTTGAATAATTGCTATTAGGCATGAAGTCAGCAAAGATCTTCGATAACTGGGAGAAAGGTAAAGGTGGCAGGGGAGGTCACAACCACTGGCTCAATTCAAGACCAAAAAGACTTACCCGCCCACTCTCCTTGACCATGTGCTGTAGAATAAAAGAACACTGTACCTTTAATTCAAAGCAGGGAAAACTTTAGCCCAATACAAACTGTGATAGATAAGCAACTACCAATAATAGTTTTGGGGAAGAACTTTGGAAACTAAATATGTAAAACTGAACTGTATGAATTGCTTGCCCACTTAGGTATGAGGTGTGCTAGCTTTGTGGATTACCACCTAGCCCTCATCTTTGCACAAACCTGAATTGGAATAAAATACCTCTGATCTGTGTGTATATTGGTGTCTCACACACCGGGTAAACAACCCCACTTTTGGGGCAACACTGTCTGCTTATGGGCTGAGTAAGGAAGTTTCCATTTTCCCTCAGCAACATAACTCAAGTCTCAGGACTTTAAGCTTTGGGTTCAAGAGACCTGAAAGCTGAGGTTTTCTCTGTAGATTAAAACGCCTCCTGTCTCAGGATCTTGTTAACTGCACAGGGAGGGTCACCTGTGGAATGATGTCTCTGTACAGTAAGAACTGGTCTCAGCATAGTAGTATAGTAATGTAGTAATTTTCAGAACGTTTTGATGAAATATTTGGTATTCTTTCACAAAGAGAAGGGACAAGACTTAGAAAATAGAAGTCATCAGTTCATTTAGCTGGAACGTGTATGTGGGAGTGAAACAGGAAAGGGGAGAAGAAAGTTTGTTCAGTTTTATGAGAAACGTTTTCTTTTGTCTATTCTAGGACACCTCAGAGCTGCGTTCTTTGGGATGCTTTAGGATTTATTTAGTAAATGATTGCGGTGGAACTTGAGTACCCTGACTTTTACTTCTAAGGCTTTACTTGTTGTTTGTGGGCAAAATTAGAATATGGGATATATTACATCCACGTAACTGAAACTTTTGAGACACCATAGTTACCGAACTTACATTTAGACGCATGCTAGCAGAGAGCTATCATGCTACAGTGCTTTCTCTTTTAAACAGGCCTAGCAGAAAATTGTCTCCAGCCAGCAAATACAAGTTAAGCACAGATGGGAACTTGGCCTACAGCCATTTTATTGACCTGAAAGGAAGGTGCTTTTCAAAGCTTAACTGGAACTGTTTAAACAGTAACGCAATAAACAAGAAGCAACCTTCTTTCTTCCCTCTCCCTCCCCCCCTCCCCCCCCCTCCCCTGCCACTTAAAAATTGAGGCAGTCAGATGTCCAAAGCTGTTAATGCTCAGGTAAGAGGCTAAATAGGAAAGTCAGGAGCTTTAAGAGCGTATGATCAAACTTGTATTCACATTTATAGCATTTCCCCTCTTTGTTTTTCCGATCAAGTATATAAACACAGAGCTGACGGAAGTCAGACCCTTAGCAAGTCTGTCACATAAACATTTCACTCACTGCATCAAAGCTGTAAGTAGAGATGCAGCTACTTGGCATGTCTTTTCTATGCTTCTCCATGATGGAGAGGAGTGTAGAAGCAGCAACTGAGATGGTGAACAGGAGCTAGAAGTGGAGGAGACTGGGCAGATGGTTCCACGGCAGAATCTTCTCCACCCCAATTTCTCATTCAGCTGTCTGCATTCCATGCCTCTTTTGACCAACTCCCCAGATAGCTCTCATTCAGGCTCTACCTCTGAATAACTCTGCTCCAAGACAGATCACTTACAGAAGTCTCATATTCATCCACGCTTTACACAGATCTGCATTGCAGAAAATATACCTCCAGTGCAGAATCTTGATACTGAGGTGACACCAAGAGCCTGTATCAAATGTGTTGTTACACAGTAGCTTAAAATTTTTACATTGTCAGTACTATATTTCCTGCTTTCAGGTTTTTGGCTAGATGTTGTATGTCATTTTTAGGCTTTCACAATTTGAGAGAGGTGCCAAGGGATGCTTAGTGGTTTCCCACTAGTGGGAATACCAGTGTATTCTCCCAGTATTTTTCCAAGATACCTTGAATTCTTCTTACTTAACTCACTCAGGCTGTGGGAGCCCATGCAGCTTTATATCCAGTCCTGGATGCACAGTATTGGACATAGCAAATAGGGAATATTTCTCCATTGATAAGGCCTTTGTGCTGCCTAAACAATTACATTTCTGTAGAGGTGGAAAATATATTTTATTTATCCAGAAAAATAATACAGAAGGACTAAAGTATGAAATCTTAGGAAGACTAGAAATGCAGTGACTCACTTGTCTCTGAATGTGAACTGGAAAAGAAAATGTTTCTTAACTGTTCCTGGAGTAGGATAATGTGTGACAAATACAGTGACAGTAGCTCTGCTTAGTTACATCCCTGAATGTAACATAGCATATATGAAATGCAAGATGATTCAATAGAGTTTATTTTTCATCTGGTCTCTGGTAACCCAGTTAAGAACACTGTGCAGAAGCTGCACAGATCCAGTAAAAGAGCTAACAGTTAACACCTGAAGCACTGTAAGCTGCATATTGTCAGACTACAAGGCCTTTTTTCTTTACAAAGCCATTTAAATTTAAAGCACTAACAGTGCCTGCCTTTTATTTTTCTATTTTTTTTTCATATAGATAACATGTATTTCTAATAACTAAAGGGAGGATGATCAACAAAGTGACTGATCCGTATAAATAAGGGAAGGTAGTTTGGCTCAATAATTCAATGTTAGAGTCAGTGCATGAAAACAAATAGCTGTTTGACTTCAGGAGATTGTGAGACTGGGGCCTACAGACCCATCCCTTGAAAGTTCATGAAAAGCTGTGACTGCTGGCAGCTGCAGCTGGAAAGAGGCAGAACTTAGGCTAGGGCAGACTTTTGGGGGAGTTCTAAAAGGCAGTTTTGACTATTCATACAGATTTGGGGGATTCATATACTGAATATAGATTTGGTAGTCTGAATCTCATCAGCCCTGTAAGTTACATCTGAAGAACTTGTGATTGTTTGGAGCACATCTATTTTTCACTGCCCATTGCAGGATGACTCCAGGACTCCAGGAAGTGAGTACTCTCTGAAAGCAAGAGCCATCAAAGAGATCTAAGGAGATCTCCGTTTAAATGTTCCGGAGCCTCATTGCTCTTCAAAAGTCTTTAGCATTCCTTTTAATTGTGCAAAACCACTTTTCGTGAGCATGATGCAATTCTGTGTGTCTTAAACCTTTTACATCATCCATCTTTAAATAAAAACATCCCTTATGGCAAAAATAATGTTACAATGTAATTAGACTCTATAGTCTGGAAATAAACCCTCATTTTAAATGCACTATTACTGGAATGCTATTTACACAGCAGATGCTGTGAAGATATCTGCTGCTTTTCCATTTTGTCAGCTAACCTTACTCTGACAGTACTAGTTTGTAGACATAGATACATAAATTCTCCCTAAGCGATTCCTAACGCTAACAGCAAAACTATAAATTGCAGCTAATGCAAGAAGATGTATCTGAAATGTTCAAGCATTTTCTGAAAATGTTGCCTTTTTCTTTGCATTTTAACAGATCCTTACTGATCTCACCTCCTCCAGTCCCCAGCCAAAAATATTTGTTGTGTTTGACTCTATTGGTTTATTTGGCTCAGGAGTAGTAATCAAGTGTTTCAGTTATACTTAGTGAATAGGGTAAATAGTCCTGTAGTTGTTCATTAAAACCTTCATGATGTATGCATCAATTACCAAACAGCTTGAACAAAACAGAGGTAAATTAACTTTCCGAAACTCACTGTCATAGCCAAAAGGAGTGTAAAGCTTTAAAAGTGATTTCATGGCTTAAAGTTCATCCAAAGTACTATTAGCTTTAAGTCCAATTTTCAACTGTCAAGAGGAATATTTACAATAGTAATTTCAGATCATTATCTTAACATTTCAATGCAAATAGCCACAATTTAATTCATTATTACTCACATTACATCTTTATTTTGCCACCAACTGGTGGATGACATTTCCCAAGCTACTAGGAAGAAATGCTAATTAGACTGGTGTGCACTCTTACCCTTTCTTAATTTCATCATATTTGTTCTTCAGTCACATGAAGCATTTTCCTCCATTTGGTCAACCGTTGCCTTTAATCCTCTGCATCTCCGCAGTGGTCCAGTTGGCAAATTGAAATAGAGATAGGGCAAGTAAAATAATTGCCTGCTTTCTGTCTTTTTGGTAAAGTATCTAAGAATATTTGTGCTAGTATGACAAAAATGACCCCTTTCCCTCAGCCCACCCACCCAACTTAATTTAGAAAATCTGAAGTGATCTCTGGAGTGGAATACTATGTGCATTAATATGCAAATGAACTGCCAAGAAAGTTCAGATTTGCATTTAGACTGGACAAAGGGGAAGGAAATGACTTTCTCATGCTGTTCCCTTGCATCACCACAATTTCACAAATTACTAATCCCAGAAATGATGCCAGAAGGGACTTTCTCACTACATTTCATTCACGCTTAGATGAGTTTGATTCATCTCAATGTGCCTGGCATTTTACAGTAAACCTGCAAATTTAAAGTGCAAGTAGAACCTCAGTGGCTTTGCTAAGAATCAAATGTGTTTGAAATAAACACAATTAGTAAACATCAAATAAAAAATCCCCTCCTGCTAGGGGCTAGAATAGTAATAGGCAGGGAGTGAGGTAATCTTAGGAAAGTTTCCCTAAGAATTAACAATTATGCCAGTGAGAACATCTTATGTCCATTAAGAATAATATTATTCCAGCCTGTGTATGTGCCACAAATAAAAGGTTTAGCCAGTGAATGCCAAAATTATTGAGGGAAAAGGAAAAAGGAACCTTTAAGGCAAAACAGTAATCTAGTTTGCAGATGGATAGAGTTTAATCCTCCTCCTCCTCCTGATTTGCAATCGGCAGTTTAGACAGTTTACAAAATGAGAAATCATTCCTGGGGTTAAAATTCAGGTCCTTTTAAATACAGTTTCCCTCACTTTTAGATAAAGTTCCTCCAAATTAAATATTATTTTTCAACAGATGTT
This sequence comes from Buteo buteo, assembly GCF_964188355.1. NCBI lineage: Eukaryota > Metazoa > Chordata > Aves > Accipitriformes > Accipitridae > Buteo > Buteo buteo. The sequence goes on along the minus strand of NC_134181.1, from coordinate 7,857,147 downwards.
TTCCTGAAGACTTTCTGTATGTCTAATACCTGTTTTAATCAGGGGAGCATTGGTTAATTTATTTTTTTACCAAGTGAGTCAGTGTTTCTGAATCTGAAAACAGACTAGCTTTCAGTAGCATAGGTGCCCCAATAGGCAGGTACTTTTCAAAAATAGATATAATGTTGAAAAAGTACCTGCCCTGGGGCATCAACAAATAGGAATTTCAAGATCAGTTTTATGTTTGCTTCCTAATCTTTCTGGGGGATTTTTTTCTCCTCCCAGCTACTGTAGCAAAGAAAATACTGTAAGTCATCACATTTCTGTTTGCCAACATTTATTTGCCCTTTGGTTTAAATGTGTACAGTGGAAGGGTAATAGGGCAGTGCCTTTTACTGCTGGGGATACATTTTGCTGTGTCTGTTTTTTAGGTGGTTAGAAATGAAGTATTAATATTTGTTCATTGGAGAATTGCAACAAAGTTTTTCTGTGTAAAAGAGATTTTCCCCTCCTCCCACCTCATCCTGCCATCCTCCTCTGAACTTTCCCCTGTGGCTGTCTTCTGAGTGAATAAAAGGGCATTTTATTACAAGAATAATCTGTCCATTCTAAAACCTTCCCCCGTCTCCACATGAGAAGGCAGACCATTGCAGCTGCCTTTTTTTTTTTTTTTAACATACTGTGCAGCACAGCTAGTTAATCTTTTCCTGCCATGCCTTCATAAGACTTTTTGTGCCACAAGTCCCCATTTGAACCTCCCACTTATATCCAGCAGAAACTGAAATACAGACTTATTTTTAGGACTCTGATTAAGTCCCATTGTTGTCTGATGCCTAAGCTGAAGAATTTTCATAAGTATTTTCTAAAATGCAAATGGACAAAGAAATCTGCTTAAATACTTTATTGTTGAAATGAGGATAGAGCAGCACCCCGGGGTCAGGGGTGGGAGGGTGTTGGGATTTGGTGGCTATGGCACTACGTAGCAAAACACAGTCTGACACATGTACTCATGCTCATTTAGATAGTGGAAAAAGCCATGTGTGTGAGACACTGATCATCTGAGTCAGGCTCTCAGTCCTTCCCCAAATCAGCAACATTAGCTTAGTATTCCAGGTTTAACTTACATATTCAGAGGTAGCAGACCAAGAAGAGCACCCTGAACTGATTTGCCATCTGCTTGCACCTTGTGTCGTTAAGCTAAAGCCATACTCACAGAGTGCCCAGGAAACCTGCAGTTTTCACTACTGTAGTTTTTTACTTCCATTTTTTCCATAGGTATACAGTGCACAGCAGGATGATGAATCCAGCTGCCCTATCTAGTTTGGGATTTTTTTTGTTTTACAGTGCCATGTGATTTGTTTTCCCCATGCTAATATTTTGTTTCTTGATATCCCTCTGATTTCCTTTGTAGTTGATTTGTGGTCCTCTGTAGATGGCTCACTATGACTCACTGTCTTTGTGTGCTATTCTTAATGTTGTCAAGCATCCTTTTAACCTTCTTTTTAGACCAAGCAATATTTTTATTCAGGGGACTGTCTGTTACACTATTTTTGTTAGTTTTCTTTTGCTTTGTGATGAAGAGTGGAGTTCTTTTAGTGTTTCTAGTTCTGAGTGTTGAAGACAGCTGAACCACAAGCCAGCTAGTAGTTTGGTCATAAGTGTTTATGTTGCTTAAAAACTTTTCAAGGTCGCCGAGGTGATGTTGAAGAAGCGATTGAGGGTACACAACATTTTCAATAGTTCAAGAGCAAAGGACATAAAAAATTTCATCCAAGCACTGTCATGCATGTATCTTGTTAGCATCCCACCGGTATTAGCCTGTTTAATGAACCTCATTGATGACCCTTTTTTGCTTTCATTTGGAATGGGGCTTTGGCAGTTCCTGAGTTATAAACTTGTTCACAATGTTAATTATGGGGAATTAAGTAAAAGTGCAAATGTTAGGCATGTTAATCAAAGTACACTTAAAAAAGTATGCTCTTGATCTCTTTAGTTACGGCAGAGAAGTTTGTGGGTTTGGGTTAGAGATCTAGAAGTTTTAAAATATTGCAACAGTCTGTACCAGATTTATGGCTTGTGAGACAGTCCCCTGTATGACTTCCTTGCTGTTCACACAGGAATGTAACGCATCTTAACTTCACATTTCTCAGAAATTTACCATGAGTTTCTATTTAGACAGCAATATCGAGGTAATAATTAACGATAGTCTTCATGCAGACCAAAGAAACAAAACCACTTGGCAGCTCCTGTTATTTCCCATCCTAAATTGTTTATGCGGGGTTTGTTTGTTTGTTTTTTTAATAGGTCACAAAATTCCAAGGGAACTTTTAGGTACCTGTTCAAAAACTTGTATCCCCCTGGTTCCATTGGCTAGTCATCTACCTATGTCATTGAGGACTAGGATTTCACCGCAGGTTTCTGATTGTCTTTCTGATTGTTTTATCACACTCTTAAGGTTTCAGGAACCAACACAAAAAACCCACTTGAGTCATAGCCTGGAAGCTTCCATTAAATCTCTTATCCGTACTTAGAAACACTGGAAATCAGCCTTATAATGGGAATCTTCAACCTTAACCCAATGGCAGTTTCTGTAATTGCTGACTGTATTGTATAAATTAGTGCTGGACCATGTTGACCATGCCCCAGTGAAAGGCCAAAAGTACTTTAGAAGGGATGGGTAAAGGCAGCCTCTCTCAGGAATGAAAGCACACTTAGGTATTGCTGCCAGTAGAGCAAAAGCTAGCATCCTCCTGCATCAGCCTTTCTGCTGTAGCCAGAGGGAAGAAACTTAGTTTGACTAATGACTAAATAAAACAGGGAAAATAAGCTTTTTTCCAGAAAAATTATTGGAATAACCAAGGTAGTACAAACAAATGGCAAATGTGGAAGATTGTGGGTGGGTAAAAGGCTTTAAAATTAAGACATTGTTTTCCAAACTTTTTGTCCTTCCCTTCCTGTGTAGATTTGGTCATTCCTGCCACCTTCTTCCCAATGACAGTTAACATTCACACCAATTCTCTCCCTTTCTTTTTTTGTACCCTATCAACCCAACTGGGTCCACCCATCCTTTTAGAAAGACCATGCTGATACTAAAAATAAAATTCACATCCACCTGAGACTTAACATCTAGGTGCAATTGCAATAGATCAATGACAGGAAGGCCAGATCTCTGAATAAGCATAGGACCATCCTGTGCAGCAGAGTGTTTGTAACAATTGAAGACAATGAACAGAGTATCTGTCTGTCTCACATCCTCACCATGAGTGACCACCTCAGAAACCTCTTTGACACCCTGCAGTTGGAACGCAAAGCATAAATCTTTACACCTGACCCAGATATCTGGCAACTGTCTATCTATGTGTTGGGAGAATGTCTCTTTGGGTCATGGTCATTTCTGTGGCTTTCTTTGCCTGTCTCCCTTTCCTAACTCTCTCTGAACCTCCAAGGAAAAGTGTACTTCATGTTTTCATTTGGTGTTATCCATACCTGTTATCCCTTTTTGTAATTCCTCTCCCACAATGTTTTTGTGTGTCTTCCTCTGCCCTTTTCCTGTTCCCCCCGCTCAAAGCACATACTGTTCTGAATCCAGCCCCAATGCGGTGTACTACTTTTGTGAGATGCCATCTGACATATGGTCCTCAGGATTGTCAGCTATATTTATAATGTAGATTTGCTCTTCAGTTCTGGTGCAGCTAAGAAACTGCAGTAGTCCCTTGAGCTCAGAAAGCCTCTCTGTCAAAATTAAAGAGATCTAGTAAACAATTAATGATGGTGCTAAATGAATTGCCATGCTCTGATAGAAGGCTTCTGTGAAAGTGTGTAAAGGTGAAGACAGAGAAAGTACATAAAGTGTGATCACATTTCTGAAACTGCTCATTATTAATAAAAGGGGAGAAAGAAAATGAAAGTGAATGTGAGAAAATGCTTTTTCTCTTTCAAGTCCCAGAACTTCAGGCAGGGAGCCTGAAGTTAAAAAGCCCCTACCCTTTTAGATAAAAAAAAAATTCTTTTTTTTACTTTTGTAAGTCCTGGCCTTCTAAAGCAATGACCAATACATTATATACAGCAACTGTCCTGTCTGAAAGGCCATATGAATACTATGGCAAACTTGATCTAGTCATTAGGAAGAGTTATTTCCAGTTGGTTTCTATTTCTCATTTGACATGGGCATTTTACACTCTCTTTTTCTCTCTGGTATTCTGTATATTTTAACCTAAAAATAATTTGTATCCCATAACACTCTTACGCAGTAGCTTTGCTTCTGCATGCTCTTATTTAATACTTAGAGGGATGTTCTTATTTCACAATTAGAGTACCCTTTACTTAATCCACTTTGCAAATAGATTAAAAGGCATTCTTGTAACAAAATATGGTTATTGACTCACTATTAGCCACAGCCAAAAATGGTAAGACTGACAGAGTCACTAGGCCCAGTTCTCTGTGATGGACTTGACTCTCTTGTTACCGTGCCACAGCATGGCCCATAGTGACTTTAAAGAACTTTTCAAACTTGCTGCCAGATATGTTAGTAACATGCCAGTCTGGAGCAAGTAAAGAGCTGTTGTGTGGGCTGTTAACCTTCACTGGTTTTGACAAGTCCTTTGGAGGGGGCTGTGGCAAACAGTAGGAGAGGATAACTTTGTCAGCAGTCCTAACATACTCCATGGACTGTGTTAAGTCAAAAGCCTTAGTATTCCCACCTAGTAAATTAGTGAGGAATTGCTAGTGCATGTTATATTCATGTCATAATTTATGCTTGGTAATTTCCTTGTGTAGTCAAGCTCTTAAGGTTAGACTATCTCTGTATGCTTTCTTGAAAAGATTTATCTTAAGCTTTCTGGTTTGCTGCATAATCAGGCAGATTTTTAAGCATATTTGTGGCTTTTGTCTTGGCCTAAGCCTTTCTTAGGCTTTCAGTTTGAAGAAAACAATCCTGATGAGCAGCAGATTAGCATTAAACAGCTTTCCTAAAAGAATGGTTGTTAAATCATCACAATTTTGTTGTGATTAGTTCCTGCAAATAGTGAATGTCTCTGGGCTAAGCAATTCTCTCTCCCAGTATGAGGAGTCATTGCCATCCTCTTTGATTATGGCAGCCTGAATGATCTTGGTCTGTCCTTAGGTGATGCTGTGATTCCTTCTTCCAAGTGCACTTTTGCCTTCTCTTTGCACAGTACCATACTGCATAGTGAAGTGCCGAAGTCTCCATTATCAGTTCTGAATGGAGGATAGTCACGTCCAAGGTTATAACATGTCCCTCTGTGTTTTGAGCTCTTGCGTAGGGCTAGTACTTTCCAGTGTTTTCTGGTACTGTAGCTACTGGAACAACTTCTGTTGGCTTGAGGATAAGGATGCTGGACCTGTTCTGGCATCCCTCCAATTTAGGGGTTATAATATCAATGTTTGTACCATCTTAAAGGAATGGAGGTGTCAAGCCTAGCCTGTGGAAAATATTGTGGATAATTGCTCTTGTGTACCTATTCTGTCCATACTCTTACTCTACCATTTACCTGTAGTGTAAAATGGAAAAAGTTGCTCTTTAATTGGATAGTTCTGAGTCTCTACATCTGTATTTCATTTTTTATGATTCTGTCTTAACTATCAATCACAATTCTATGTAAAGGGAAATAATACAGTGTCTCAGAACACAGAGAACTGTTGAGTTTTTTATAGTATCCAGTACCTGCCCTGTTGTAGCAATGTGTTGTTAGAGGGGTTTTGCTTGTTTTTTGTTTGGGGTTATTTTGTGGGGGTTTGGGTTTGTTTGGGGGTTTTGTTTTTTTTTAATTTTTCTGAGGCTAAAGGCTCTCTGAAAAAACATCAGTTTTACAAAATACACCCTGTTGCTTGGTTTCAGCAAATTGGACTTTCAACCAGCTACTCTTAACAGTGTCTGTACTCACCTTGTGCTTTAGTCATGGTATGTGAAAATTTTTCTCTATATACTTCTTTTGACTGTGATGAAATGTGATTCAATGACCTTGCATTATTTAAGAAAAATCATCTGATCTAAGAGAGTCATTGAGGAAACTGGTGAAGTTCTTCGTAGTCTTCATGAGTTTCTTTAACAGGCACAACAGGGAGTAGAGGGTCTCTGGACATCAGTGAGACAAGAAATTTATTTATTCCTGCTTAGGACAGGAGGTGTACTTTAAAACCTTGAATTCTAAGGTAACTTTCTGTGAAGAGAGAACTCCTCTGCAGGACATCAGAGGGCCCCTCTGCGATCACTGAATTACTCAGTTTTCCTTAAAACCTACTGAAAAGGAGAAACATTCAGCACAGAATGTCAGTGACAGGAGAAGTTGTTTCATCTCTATTAGAAAAAGGACTAGTTGGCAAGTACATTGTAAGGTATCCTTGCAATAGTCATTTTAATATTAATAAAGGTAGCATACAAGTGCACTTTCTATCTCAGTACTGCCAATTAGAGAATGATACTCCTACACATTCTTTCTGCACTCTGCTTTTTTGCAGTGCTTTCACCTATGCCATCTGTGATGTTTGTATTTCTTGATGACCTTTTCAACAGTTTGTTGTTCTCATTCTTCTGTCCATGTGAGAGAGGTGGAATTCTCCAAGGAAGGCTGCTTGAACATATGGCAAGGTACAATATTATAGCATGTAAACTGGCATTCATTACTGGCTCTATGTACTGTTGACTTCTTTTTTTCCCCTCTAGTTTTTTGTTTGGCAAAAGGTTTTATTATTAATACAGTTCTAACTTGGGGAAAGAGCCCCAGTGTGTAAGAACTGGATTCAAGTGTGAAGCAAGTTTATACCAACTGAAGAGCTGGGCCAGGAGTGCATGGAGGCATGCAAAAAGATGATTGTGGGCAAAAGTTAGTTTTTAACAAGATGAGGAAGACACAATGAAGAGCTTAACTTGCCTTTTTTTTTTTTTTTCCCTGCCAAACTAACAAGCATGGGCATAAGAAACATATTTGAGTATTAGGGCAAAAGCATTTGTCAGTCAGTGGTTTCATACTTGGGACCATTAAGGCCAAAACTGAATAGAAGAAGAAAAGTCACAAGGTGGGAAGGCTGCCATTAGTTAGAGAGTAAGGTGTAAATGTCAGGCAGCTTCTCACAAGAAAGGAGTGTTAAGAGTTTAGGCAGGGAAAAGCTATGCATATCATGAAGGTAATAAAAACTCTGGCTTGATGAGATGTGCCACAGGTGTAGTGAGGGGCTGATAAGTAGACCTAGTATGGGTTAAACGATGGGGCTATTTTTGCAGCTTGTATTTCCTGATGACCTTTTCAACAGCTGCCTGCTTTTGTTCTTCTGGCCATATGAGAGAGTTAGAATTCTCCCAGGGAGGCTGCTTGAATGCCTGCCATATCCATCCATTTGTGTGAATTAAAAGGGTATTGTGTGGACATCATAAAAATCAGAGAAGAGACGGAGGCTACTGAATTAAGATGGAAAACAAGTGATGCATTATCAAGTAGTTTTGTTGTCAGAATGAAAAAGAAGTACTGGATGATTTACAAATCTGTGGATGAACAAATGACAAAACTTCATAACACTTTACATATGTTAGAAGATGAATGGATAGTAGTCTGATTGACAGGAAGAATAGTGATAAATCCCCAAGGCAGTGGAGAAAGAAAGCAGAATTTTTTGCTTTGGTGGAAAGGAAGTAATCTGAAATTTGACTAAAGATGCGAAGGTGAAGGAAATGTTGGTGGATCATAAGCAGAGATGTGGAATGAGGTGTGGTAGGATTAACCAGAAGTGAACCAGCAGCACAGATGGTTGATAAGTGAAGTCAGTTTAGAGAAAGAAGCAAGAGGAAAGTACATGAGACGGGGTGAGGGAGAGATTAAAAAAAAGAAGGCAGTAATGTTACTGCTGAAAATAGCTAGAGAGGACGTTATTATTTACAGCTTACATCTTCTGCAAGGTCAAGAAAAATCCACAGATGCAGTTTAGTGAGGGTTTCAATCAAGAAAGTACATATTAGCAGGGTTATTTATGTTAATACATAAAGTGTAATTGATACTTTCAAATTTAGAGCCCAAATTCTAGTTACTGAAAGTCTGTGTGACAGGAAAACAACCTCGTTATTTTTTGCATAGTCTTCTTCTGTAATACATTTCTTTCATATATCTTACTATTCAAAGAAATTATCAGGCTGACAGTTATAGACTGAACTTTGCTGTTTAACCCACACAAGTTGTTATACAAATCAATGGTGATAAAATAGGATATGTTACCCTGCCTATTCACAGAAGGTGCAGATTACACTGTGAAGCATCCACTAGTATGTGGCACCGTATTTGGTGATGTCCTTAGTAAGACTGCCAACAGATACGAAATTTGGGGAGTGAGAAGTGGGTTGCTGATGATCTAGAACTGGAGAGAGCTCCATCAATTTTTTCAGGTAAAATACTGCACTGTTGGATTATACCAACAACAATAGAGGACCCCCACTGACAAAGTTGTGGTAAAAGGCTCGGTTCAGTGTTGCAGTTCTGAATAATTCACTTCTCGTAAAAAACCTTGGTTTTCTGCCTATGTTTACTGTTCCAAGAGCCATCTTGAATCTTTAATCTTTGCAAGGAAGCCCATTTTCCTTATTACATTCAAAACCGGTACATTTTTAATCAAGTACTGTGAATAGCGTATCAAATGAAGTGGTTGACCCTCAGATCAATGTAGCACATAACCTAATCCATTTATTATGTTTGAGAGAATAAGTGCTTCTACCAACTTTGATAAAGAACAAAAACAGTAATCTCTGGAAAGACCTTCAGCATGTTTCAAATGTTTCACTCCTGTTGGCTTCAGCAGAGCTGCTAGCACTTCTGTAATACCAAATTCCAAATACTACAGCAAGTGGGGAGCATGTGCCTGAGGAAAGCACGCACAAAACCAATTCTCTTATTCTGTGTTTACTTACTCTGTGGAGTTGTCTCAGAGCACCAGCTACAATCTGCAAAAACAAGATTGCTTCCCTCTGGACCCAACTTGCATAAATATTTCAGTGGATAGATACATAAATTTAAAAAAAAAAGTTGTGGTAAATAGAAAGGAGGAAAAAACAAATCTTAAGATGAACTGATTTGTAAACCAATAAATATTACATCATCTTTACACAATAAAGTTCCTTAAAGGACATCAGATTATCAAAGTTATGAGAAATGCTTACTAGGTATGGAAAAGGATGATTCTCAGGGTCCTAAACAACTTGCAATTCAATTATTGATTTTATTTGGTGGTAGCCTTTTAGTAGCCAGCTGTCTGGCATTGGCTGTTTCATACTTTATTATTTCTTTATTTTCTGTTATATCCTGTTATCTCTGTCATAATCATCCCTAAGTAATTATTCAATTTGGAAAGATTTTGCACTAAGCATTGCTAAAGTGCTGTGGTTTCTTTGCCCATCTGAGCTGTCATACAGTACTCTTTCCAAAACCACATTTGTAGAGCACAGCTTTGGAACTGTTTAATTTTCTGGAGAAGAGTTTATTATTAAATGCTAGACTGTCATTAAAACAATTCAATATGCATGACCTGAATCTATTTGTGGCTAAATAGTAAGGTCTGGAGGTTAATAAAAAGAACTGCAGCAAGCTGCTCACAAGATAATTCAAGAAACTTCTAAAAGATTGCAGAACTCCAGCCATTTTCCCATTAGGCTTACGATAAATGTACATTTAAAAGGAAGGTGATACTTCTATATTACTATGTCCTTAGCAATACTGAGAGAGATTCCATTGTTTCAAAGGTTAGGTGAGAGAAAGAGGAGCTATGTGCAGTTGACAAAAAACTACTTTTTTCATAAATTTAGCAGAATGTTTTTTTCTTCCCTCTTCTGGTAACTTTTCTTTTGTGTTTTTTTAACTGTCGTTAGCCTTGTGAGTGTGAATGGCTGGAGTGGGAAGGAGAAGAGACCTAAATCAACTTCCAGTTCAGCATTTAAGCAAGCACAGTCACTTCTCAAGTGCTGCTGAGTGTCACAGCAAGACAGGGAAGGGAAGTGGCACTAAACGACTCCTGAAAAGTCAGTAGGCTTATTAAGTCTTACTTAAAAAGTTGATTGGGGAGCTAATGTAGAGCTCCCCTGTCCTGCCTTTTAAGTATGATGAAAACCCTTAAAAGACTCTCGCTGGCGCTAACAGATTCAGAGTGGATTGAGTGTAGACATGAAGTGGGAGCAGGGAAACACAAAGTTAGAAGAATTGGTTACCTTTAGAGTCCATGCCTGTGTATTTTTCCTAAAGGAAACATGAGGGATGAAGAATATTTTACTATTTCTTGCTGACATTACTATTCTTTACTGTACAGTGGGCCAGAGTCCTGCCATCAGAAGCCTCTTTTTCATCCACTTTGTCAGTGTATAGAAGCCTAATATGGGTCTAAATGTCATGGATGCACATTCTGATTTCCTAAGCAGTATAAAGGGACTGTGGGGTAAATAACAAACCCTGATGCATATAAGAGGTTTTGTTGGTGATAATGGCATTCCCTTATTGTTCATGTGGCATCTGTGATATCGCTTAAAGAGCCAACCAAGCAATGAAAAGATGGCATTGGAAACTGTTGTTCATGCTCTAAATTGCTTCTAAGCTAAGCCTTTAAAACTGAATGTCGTTTCATAGCAAACTGCCTGCCCTTTTAATGGAAATGTCAGTCCTTTAGAAAGTTCTTGTTTAGAGGAACCATGTGGTAGACAATACTCCTAATGAAGATCTTCTTCCTTTGTCTCTGCACTTGCCCTCTCTTTTATTTCCTTTCATAGAGATACCAGCCAGGTCTCTTCAATTATGGGAAAAGCTTTTCATTATAACAACTGTTTTGTAGACATTCTTGCTAATGCGTTTTGTCCACCTTTTTTTCCATCCTCCCATTTCTATTGTCATCTTTTAAAATGGCAGGAGACAGAGCTTTTTCATTAGGAAAAGAGCTAAGAGGAGACCGTACAGTTCAGGCTATACTTGCAAGGAAGAACAAAGGCTTGACTATTTAATTTTAAACTCACTACAGGTACATATTCAACAAGATATTATTGTCTTATGCCCATTAAAAGTTTACCAATTGGAAATATTTTGAGAATGAATTTTTAATCTATGACATCAATAATGTGACCCCCAACAGCATCTGAGAGTATTTCATGATCCATGGAGTGTGTACATGCTTGCTTTTATCCTCTCCCAGAGAAGAGTTGAAATACACTATTAGTTTAAACTTTGGGGAAAGAAGATTAAGATTAAAGTGTTTTTTGCCTTCCAAGTGGAGCAAGCTGAACCAGTACATGTATAGGTAGTTATGTTACCCCTTGACTTCCTAAACAGACACAGGTATTGTGCATCCTATTGTGCTTCCCAGCACCATGCTAACAGGCGTGTTGATGTTGGAGCTGACTCTGCTATTAGTGTTATGTGCCTAATAGTCCATTTATACTAAGCATTACCTTTTGGACCCTGGAAAAATGGCAGGGTCTCTATCTGCATACTGTCATGGAGTTTTCTCTGTTTGTGATTTCAGATTTGTTAGATAGAATGTGTCTTGTGGATACTTGTAGGCATTCTTGTAAACTTTCTTCCTCTTCCCTACCACACTTCTTGCATCAGAAAGTTCTGGAATCTCTTTCAGGCTACTGAAAGAAGTGTCATGGCTGCTACTGTAAATGGATAAGATTATCCACCTTTGGACTCTCCATCACAACTTTAATCCATACCTACCAACTATCAGAGAATATAGTCAGATCATTTGTATGTATGCCTCAACTTTTTGTAACATCCATGTGTTAACTGTCCAGAAGCTTATTTAAAGATTATTTCCATCTCTGTCTTGCTCTCCCTGAGACTGGAAAAAAGCAACATTAAATTGTCTGTCCATGACAGTCAATGAAATGTAACACTGCATATACGTATATATACATAACTATATGTATATGGAGATATACACAGATTTTTAACAAGCCCATTACTCGCTAACTTCTTTGTTAACTAAAGATAAGGCCCAAACCAAGTGTGGTGCTATGTGTGATATTTTTGTCCACTGAGGAATACCTTAGTTTTTAATTCTAAAATGCAGGCCATTGTAAATATGTATAGATAGTAAATGTGTTATTTAATCTCTGGGGTACCAATAAGGAAAATAACGGGCTGACCCCTCAGATCTCAAAACACAGACTCTTCACAAATAAGCATGTTATTAACATTACCACTACGTTACCAGAGTCTTTCATTGTACTAAATTGCATGTTGAATTCACTTTCTGCATGTCATTTCTGTACTATTATTATTATAATCAGGAAGTTGAATTGATTTAATTGCTCCAGTTAGAGCTTACTCTAAATTTGCAATATTATTGAACCTGCCTTAAAAGGGAGACAAACTAATTTTATTATTAATGATAGGCTGAAATAGATAAAAGAAGCATTATTCTTTCTGTATTTCTAGTTAAATGCTCAGAAAACTATGCTGGATATGCAAGACAATCCTCTAACAGTGAAAGAGTGGCTTCCAGCTGAGACCAGTTTAGCATACACTTAACACCTGCTGGTTTACCCAGAGGGAGGCTCCCTTTTGGCTCCTCAGGCAGAGCTGCTGCCAGGGCACCACATGAATCCCATTTTGAGTGTCAGATTCAGTAGTGCGTAGGACAAACACACAGCATGACACCCCGCCAGATGAGGACTCCACTAATTGGTCAGTCTCCCCTAGTTTCTGACCACCTGTTGACAGACACAATAACAACATCCCAAAAGGAGGAGTGGTTGTGCCAGGATGAAACAAACTCTGATGGCTTACCCCAGTGATTTTCTGGCATTGTGTTTCATGTTTGTGCAAAATAATAATGGTTTGTGGGCCTGAGCCTGTAAAGAGCTGTTTAAGCAGTCCATGTTACTGCTAATTCTGTCTTGAATCCAGGTTCTGCTATCAATCTGAAATAAGTTAGTGCTTCCATGTTGCTTCCTTTCTGAAAGTACCATTGTGTTTTGTAATCTGGCACAAATCTAGGGACAGTTGTTTTGTCATCAGTGCCTGGCAGACCATGGCAGCATATGATAGAAGTGTGTTAGGTGAATGTACAGGATGTTTCTCCCCACAAAGCTCCTGAATTTTTTTTTTCTCCAAAGCCTGGCTCATCTCTTAGTGTCCTTCAGTTTTTACATCACATTGATTGAGGTTCGGTTAATGTGCACTATAGCTGACTGACAACAAAATATGCTGTAGTGACCTCATCATCAGTTTAAACAGGTATGTCTCTGTAGGGAACACAAAAAAAAAACCAAACGGGAGAGAGAGTGAGGGTAGACTAGACAGAGGCAGAAATGAGCATTAAGAGTACTTATGTGAGAGAGTGAGCATGGGGGAATGGCAATGCCAATGAAGAAAACACAGATGTGTAAGATTAAAGGAGCCTGAATGTGAGGGAATTTGGAGGAGGGCAGGAAGAGAAAGAGAGACCCAAAGTCAGAGAGCAAAGAGTAACTGGAGAACTTAACTCTAGACCCTAAACTACCACAAAGGATGGATTAGGCTGCAAGAATAACTCTCCCCTGTGAACTTTTTCATCTGGGTGATGCCTGGGGTTCTTGGTCTAGGGTGTAGCCTACACCTAAGAGTAAGGTTTGGAGAGAGCCAGAGCCTAGCACTGCAGTTGGAGTGGGACTGCAAAAAGGTGCCAAGGGAAAGTGTGGATTGCATAAAGAATTCTCCTCTGAGACTGTTTTCAGCCTTTTCCACATCCTGACTTCCTACTGTGCCTTCTGCACTGGAAGGCAGCTGTGGGAATTGTCTGACAAAGTCAGAACATCTAAAGCTAAAAATAAGTGAGATAAAGGAATCAAAAATGCCAATGTGAAACCAAAACCATTCCCAAATAAAATGTTTTATTATATGTCCTGGTCTATACAGTGCTGGCAGTGACACTTTACTGCAGAGGTAGAAGCCAGTAAATCCAAGCAGATTCCATTCTCTACTCACCTGAGTATATAAAATACATATTCAATTGCATATACATAGGGACCAAGAGATTTGCAAAACGGGGGATTTTTCGTGTTCATTTAAACTTGAGGGTGGACAGCAGTGAGGAAGTACAGTAGGGCAATTGTCTTTCTGGAGGAACAATTTTCAAAAGTTGTAAAAGGTGTGGGAGCAAATGTATTAAACCTTTTTTAGCCTTTGTTGCAGATCCCATGAGCATTAGCTAAATATTAGCCTATTACCACAGGGTAGTGTGATAATCCTATAATATAATACCCATGTATAAAGAAGAATGAAACAGAGTAAAAGTGAGAGATATTTAATATTCAGCAGATTCACCAAAACTGTTTTATCACTGAACATCTGTTGTGCAAGTAAAGTGACTGTGCAAACACTTAGCATGAGGGTACAGTTGCTTCTTTCCAAGGTGGATTAGAATCATATGGGTAACTGACTATGGGTGCTGGACTGTTTTGAATGTCCTCTGGTAGGTAGCCAAAGGAAGTTTTCTTGTTGAAATCACAGGAATTCTTTGACATAACATGTACTGTTAGAGCATATGTTGAAGTGTCTATATCATTTCAATTATGAGCTTCCTTTCTGGCACCTATCGATGTATGTTCATGGTAATCACAAGCAGTATCTTGTCAACAGCTACCTACCATAAGTGATCCTAATCCACTTGGCAATCATTTTCAAAGCCTCTTCATTTTCACTGAAAGGATTGTTTTGTTTAGAAGAATTCTTACTAATGTGCAAAATTGCCCTTAGTTAAATCCATTGTAGGAGCTGAAAAGGAGTACAAGTATAAACCTTCACAACTGGAATACAGATAGCTACTGTGGATGTCACTTACACGTCTCATTTTTCACATGCAGCATATGCTTGGAGAGTGACAAACAGATTCAGCTTGTTTAATGGGGCAAATCACATGCATTTTATCTTCAGATGTATGACTTCAGATTTGGAGAGTGCACTCTGTCCTGGGTTCGGTTGCGGGGGGGGCGGGTATCACATCTCGGGAACAGGCTGAGCGTCAGGTTCTGGGCAGTGAGCAATTTTATTGTGCATCACTCGCTTTATACATTCTTTTATTACTATTATTGTTATTAGTTCTTCTCTCCTTGTGTTGTCCTCTTAAACTGTCTTTATCTCAACCCACCAGGTTTTACCTTTTTCTTCCAGTTCTCCTCCCCATCCCACCAGTGAGGTGGGGAGGAGTGAGCGAGCAGCCACATGGTGCTTAGTTTCTGGCTGGGCTTAAACCATGACAACTCCCTCTTCACCTGTGCTTAATATGACTCCAGATACATGTGTATAGCTGTGGCAGAATATTGACACGGCTTAGGTTAAGCTAGAAAATAAAGGTTACATGGCCTTCCTGTTTGAATTTCATCAAAATATGCGGTATGTGGTGTACAGGTGGCAGCAAAAATGCAGCCTGAAGTTTTTTGACTGAGCTCAGACAGCTGATGCAGAGGCAGGGCTTGGCATCTGAAGGTACTCCCTGTTATTATTGACCAGGGCTGGAGGCCATGGCTTTACCTGCTGGTCTGGTCCCCTGCCAAACCTTATGTGGCACCAGTAAAAGTACTTTTCCATGCTTCTTCCTCCACTGGCTCTCAGGCAGCGTTGCTGGGGAACATAAAGGCAATCCTGTCACACTGGCTGCAGAATTTTACCAGTCTGGAGATGGAATAGTCAGCTGTGCTGGACATGACTTCTGCTATTTTCAGCATCCTACATGTGAAATACTCTCCAAATATCCTGGCATGTGCCCACTTTCGCTGAAGTGACGGCCCCTTCTTTGTTTTGTTCATCTGGAGTGCTGGAGAATAAGCAGATTTATTTTTTAACATTGCTGCCCTTCTTCCTGCAGTCTAGACATCACACAGTATTTCTACTAGTGCAATATTAGAACATCAGCCTTTTCCTAACCCTGTTTGAGATGTAGGGGAGCCAGACAAGTCCATATTTCAACTTCACACGCTAATTGGGATTAACAGCAAAAAATTATTTATACAACAGAATGTAGGGCAAATTCAGTGTCCTCCTCCTGTGGGGTTATCGGCTGATTTTACTGGTGCTTCTCTAGATTCTTTTTAACAATAGCTGACAATTGAATCTGATCCCAGCTTTCTCCTCCTAAATCAAGATCTATACTATCATATGGGGAGAGAGTAATGGATATGGATATGTTTACTAAAGCCATGCAGAGATGCTAAGTCCTAAGGAATTTGAGAAAAACAGATAATTAGAATAATTTTTTAGCCAACTATTGGTCTAAACAATGACATTTTTCAGGGATATTTGGGGTTTAGGTTTTGTTTTGGTTTTGTTCTTGATTAGGAGCTGGTAACAGTGGAATACTTGAATGCAAAAATATTTTCTTGGCAGAAATCCAAACATACATCTCTAAAAAGTTGTATTTTCTCTTTCTCATTTTGTCTTCTTTGCCTTCCCTGTTATTGATGCACATAATAAAACACTAGGAAAAAAGACAAATCCACCTAAAAGGTCAAAATCAATGATCCTTTTACAGATGGCACCTTTGGGAATCCTGGATACTTTACCATCAGCTTGTGTTTGAGACTGTTACTTGAATACTTGTTTTTTGATGACAAAAATCAATGACTTCTTTAAAGAAGACACCCTTGGGGCTAGAGGGATGCAGACTTTGAAATGTTTACTAGTATGTGCCTGTCTCTGAAAGACTAATAAACATATTTATAAGTTTATGAGCTCCTATTTAATTTTATGGATTGGAAATGGTGTATGGTTTTGAAAAGAATATTTAAGATAATGTGCCCCAATGAGACACATTCTGTATCACTTAGCAAATTTGCATAGAAGTTCTGATCCAAAACTGATTGAAAAAAACATATATTTACGTTACGTTTAAATTTATCCCTGAGAAAAAGCCACTGAAGTTATTGGAGTTATCTTGTTAATGAATTTGATCCAATGGCCAAATATTAAATCAATTCTCAAAATAAAGACAGAAAACCCACTTGCATAAAGATAAGAAATCTACTTCTCTCAACAAACATTATTTCCTTTATTTTTACATACAAATATGTGCTTATTGTTACTCTGAGTTGCAGAAAGCATTTGCTTTTTAAAAAAACAGATGCATTTTTTACCTTATTTTTTTGCTGCTAATTTAGCATTACATTTATTTATGGCACTATAATTTACTTTGACACCAGGGCAGATACTCCTTGATTTTCCTGAATGAGCGGGGTTATGACAGGCTCTTGTAACTTAATAGGACACTTGATCTGGATATCCTGTGATGTGGTTTTGAGGCTTTGGTGCTGGAGTCTGGACAATCAGTTTTCTCACCAGCTGTGCAGATACAGACTTTGCCAGGATTTTTTTTTTCCTCCTTCCCCCCCCCCCCCCCCCCCCCCCCAAGATTTAGAGTTCTTTTAGTCTTGTGTTTTGCAAGCTGGTTTCCAGGGAATCAGCCACAGAAATTACTTTTGAAATAGACTGGCAGTGTATACTAGCCTTGCAGTAATTAGAAAAACTAATTTGTATTCCTTTTCCTTTGACTCTAGATCTAATCAGTAAATACAGTGATATAAAATGTCAACCCTAACCAAACAAGTGCATTGAAAGGATAATAGTAGATAATGTCATTTATGATTTAAACCACGGGAACATGCATGACATTAAAAGACATGCTGTATTAGACATTCCTTCCCATCACTTATTGATTTTGATTTAAGTTTACTGATTTTACCCTCATAAATCATTATTATTCTGGTATGTGGAATGTTGTCCCATTCTTAAGACAGCAAAAATCCTTTGCTCTTGAGGACTGCAGGGAAAACTGCTGGATAATCACTTCTGTGCCACAGCCCTGTGCAGAGAGACAGATTAAAGGTTGGAAAGCTTCTGGAAAATCTCAGCTGCAGTAGAGATGGTTGGCGCCTGGGATCCTATCGCCTCTGTGGAGAGCTGTGCAACATGAAGTAGCATAGACATGAACCTTGACAGCGGTCTTACGGGAACGGTTTGTGCATCCACGCAGAATAGGGACTACTCTTGTGCTATCTCTCATGTTGTACTGACCCACAATAGGTTGACTTGTAGTGAACAGGCTCTCACTTTTGTCCCTGAGCTAAATGGAATCTGTGCTTTCCTGATCAAAGTCATGCTGACATCATTCACAACTGTACCCGTGGCCATTTTATTTTTCATTGTTATCTTTTACAGGCCAAGTTCCTCAATCTCATTTTGTTTTGTTTTCCCAAACATGCCTTGAAAATGTAAAACTTTCTCAGATTTTGGCAATTTAAAGGGTATTTCTTTCATTCTCAGACTGTCATTGGTTGGAGGTTATGTGTATAATTGTGGAGAGGCTGATCATGGAAGAGGTGAAAAAAATCCCTGTCACTAGAACTGAGCAGCTTCATCTGTCTGTGGGATGGGACAAGCAGAAGGGATGTCTGCGATAGCTGTACTTACTCTTATCTAAGTATCTGATGCTGGTCACAGTCAGTAAGAGGGTGCTGGGCTCAAAGGAATTTCAGATCCTTGGCTGCTCTTATGATGCTAAGTTATGACTCTGGCTTCATATAATTTCCCAACTTCATAGCACAGACCGAACTGGCCACTTTGTGCTGCCTGAATCCTGCCATGTGTCAGAGAGTTTTAGTATGCAGATGAGAAAGTACACAAGGGAGTACACAAGTACCTCTGTAATTTTTAGCTCTTTAGCTTGGCTGAGGGTTTCACCATTTCGATAAAAGGATTTTTTTCACAATAAGTGTGACATTGCCTCTGTAAATTAACTCTTGCTTCCCTAGGAAAAGGGAGTTGAGGTATATAATCAGAAGCAATTGCCTCATGATGCTGGTGTCCTTTTTAGCCCACAATATTCTTATACCCAAATTAGGACTGTATAGTCTGATTGGGTGGACAGCTAGCTGGGTCCAAACCGGTTGGATGATCATGGTCAGACCATAGTGGTTAATGGGTCATGCATTAACCTTGGTGCTCATGACAAATGGAGTACAGCAATGGGCTTAGAGACAGAGAGTAGTCTTGTCAGATTTGCAGATGACACCAAATTGGAAGGGGCAGTATTTGGTACATCAGAGGGTGGAATTCCCTCTGCTGTTCAGAGGGACCTGTTTAGGCTGGAAGAGTGGGCCAACAGGGACCTTATGAAATTCAAAAAGTACAAATGCAAAGGCCTGTACTTGGGAAGGAATAACCCCTTACAACAATAAAGGCTGGGGGCTGAGTGCCTGGGCAGCAGCTCTGCTGGAAAAGACCTGGAGTCTGGGAGACAGCAAGCTGAGCAAGAACTAGCAGAGCGTCCTGGCAGCAGAGGCAGCCAACAGCATGCTAGGGTGTATTAACAGGAGCATAGCCATTAGACCAAGTAGAGCAATTATCTTCCTCTGCTCAGCACTTGTGAGACAGCATCTAGAATCATGTGTCTAGTTTTGGGTCCCCTTATCAAGAAAGACATCACTAAACTAGTGAGTTTGGCAGAGATCCACCAAGATGTTCAGGGGCTGGAGCACTTGCCCTGTGAGTAAAGGCTGAAGGCACTGGGCTTGGAGAAGAAAAGGCTTCTTAGGGGAGCTTTTGGCAGCCTCCTAATACCTATGAGAAGATTGTCCAGAAGATGAAACTAGGCTGTTCACAGTGGTGTGTATTGAAAGGGCAAGAGACAATGGACGTAAATTGACACAAGAATTCAGAATTGATACAAAGGGGTATCTTTTCACGAGATGTTTTTCAAACATCAGAACATCATTGTTGTTTTTTAAGCATCAGAACAAGCTGCCCAGTGTCCATCCTTGGGAGTTTTCAGGACCCGAATGAATAAAACCCAGAGCAAACTGATCAGACCTCAGTTGACCCTGCTTTAAGCAGGAGGTTGGATTGCAGACCTCCTTATGTCCTTTCTAACCTGAATTTTCCTATGATTCCTAGGATTCTCCACATTACAACATAAATTTGTATTGTAACTATATACGTAGACAGAATCACAATACAAGTTTGCTTCAGTTATTTTCTGCCATTTTCCATTGCAAGACTTTGTTTTGGGCTGCCACAGTTTTATGACTTTGTCAAACCCCCTGTGTTTGAGCTGAAATTCGAGAAGGATTTATTAGTTACCTGTACAGCTTCAGTCATCTGAAAACAAGGTTAGGGCAAACATATTTTTGTACTTCCAGTAAAATGCCCCATGTCCTTTGGGTGATGGGGGCCGGGGGCAGTAACTCTGAGAGCCCTGCTGATGTCAAGTTACTGTTTGATGCAGGGAAGAGGGTTAAGAGCCTGTCTTCAAATTCTTGCTTGACTTAAAGGCCATGAGGACGTAGTTTTATTTTCACACTTACATAAAGTTGTGAAAGTGTAATTTTCTTGAAAAACTGCTGAAAGTCTTAGGTTTAAGGATTTTGCAACTGAGACAGTATTCTGTTGGATTTTATTTTTTTATTTATTTACTATACTGAAGAAAAAACCATACTGATACTACTTGAAGAGTTGGCAACTCTAATGCTATTTCACTTTAAGAGGAACAATTGGTTGAACTTGTCTAATGTTGGCAAGAGAGTCATGAATCCCAATAAGGCCATGAATACATTTATTATTAATTTTCTTCTCATTAATTTTTAATTTTCTGTCAGACAGAATCAAAGGCTGAATTGGTGACTTCAGTGTTTTTTACCTTGCTCTATTGGCTTCAGAAGTCCTTTAATAAGGCAATTATTTATTCTGGACATCACCAGGAAATCAAAGGTGAAGAAATCAGGGATATCTAAACCCTATAGCATATTAATTCAAACAGTACTCACATTGTTGGACAGAGTTCATGCCTCTGGTTCTTTAATGTTGCCTGGTTTGGTACCTGTTTCATTTTAAAATTAGCTGGAATATGTAGAATGGAGAGTGAAGGGAAACCACAAAAGGATTTAGTTTATAGAAGGAAGAATTACTGGAATCAGCAGGGGTTCTGGCTTCTGGATTGGGAATAGGCTGGTTCATTGTACTGAGAGGAGGCAAGCAGAGGATCTTCGAGAAGGATTTAATGCATGCCCACAAACCTTTCATTAGGAAGTTGTGGTATAGTAGTGGCTATATATGCCTGTTATCTCCTGAAAACATGTCAATCTGGCTTCACTGCAATTCTCTTATCTAAGGCATGGTGCTTCAGTGAAGTCAATGAAAAAGCTTGCATACATTGTACTGCATCAGGTTTTCAAATAAAATATGAAATTTTTACGTAACTCTAGTACATAGTTTGTATTTCTGTTTTTTAAGTGAACAGAAGGTAGGGAGAACAAGGCACTGCTAAAGAGATATATGTGTGTGTGATTGAGGAGGAGTTATCTGTGCAAAGACAGCCACAAAGTAGGAAGGCTGAATTTGTTTTCATTTAACAGACCTTAGTTTTACCTGTACAGACTTCCAGGACTAGTACATGTGTGAAAAACTTCTTCCGCTCCATGTATTTTGCTTTTTGTACGTTATTGATAGGATTCCACCACAAGCAGGAGGCAGTGTTTATTCCTTTTTCAGGAACTGTGTAAAAACCTCTGTTATTCATACTGCTTTGCTATCAAGATGTTACTGCAGTCTCTTGCTATTTTGGTTTTGCTCATTCTTCAGAATTTTAGCCTTCTATGAAGTTGATGGAACAAGAACTGAAAAAGGAGACAACATATCTGTGCTGGTTTTGGCTGGGATAGACTTAATTTTCTTCATATTATCTGGTATGGGGCTATGTTTTGGATTTGTGCTGGAAACTGTTGATAATGCTGAGATGTTTTTATTACTGCTGAGCAGTGCTTGCCCGGAGTCAAGGCCTTTGCTGCTTCTCACCCTACCCCACCAGTGAGTAGGCTGGGGGTGCACAAGAATTTGCCGGGACAGCTGACCCCAACTGACCCAAGGGATATTCCAGACCATATAACATCATGCTCAGCATATAAAGCTGGGGGAAGAAGGAAGGGGGGACGTTGGGAGTGATGGCGTTTGTCTTCCCGAGTCACCATTAGGCGTGATGGAGCCCTGCTGTCCTGGAGATGTCTGAACACCTGCCTGCCCGTGGGAAGTGGGGAATGAATTCCTTGTTTTGCTTTGCTTGTGTGTGCAGCTTTTGCTTTACCTGTTAAACTGTCTTTATCTCAGCCCATGAGTTTTCTCACTTTTACCCTTCAGATTCTTCCACTGTGAAGGAGGTGAGTGAGCAGCTGCATGGTGCTTAGTTGCCAGGGTTAAACCATGGCAATATCAAACCTGACATTTAAAGGTTCAAACTTTCAATGTACTGAGCATATAGTCTAAAGAAAACAGTTGTGGAATTTTCTTGTCTTGTATTCTGAATTCTTCCTGCAGACCTCTTTGACACTAAGCTGCCTTATTGCAACATGGTGTAGTTTAAATGTGATTTAATATTCCACACAGAGCAGGTAAGACTTTGCTCTAATGCTCTATGTTGAGCAAAGCAACAAGAGGCTATTTGAAAACATTTAGCCATGTGCTCCTGAGAAGAAAAAGTCTCTGTTCCTCTATGTCTAATCATTCTACTTATCAGAATGCTGTCTTAAGAAAAAGGAATATTGTACAAGTTGCCATAAAGTTTTATGAGCCAATTATTACAGATATAATTGTCCAAGGTTATAGAGGTCTATAGATGTCTTATTTTCCATAGGCCAGTGCCCTTTTATGCTTCTCTTTTATAGTTAATGCAATGCCTCATTTAATAATTTAAAAATAATTTATTGGAGTTAAATTGCTTTTTTAGAAGGCATAATCTTATCATTCTCATTTTTATAAGAAACTCATTTTAATTTGTTTGCTGTGCCATTCTCACATGAATTTAGGAATTTAATGGAGTGAAAATTGAAGGCTGATGGCATCAGTGAAATTATTAATTTGGTAACCGAAAGATTTATTTGGTTGATTTAGATGGAATTTTCAATACGCAATTATCTTTGGACTCTATTAAAGAATGAAGCCTCGCCAAATAACAGTTCTCACTCAGAGTTCCCCAGGATGAATTGAAAAGGACATCTTCATTATTGCTATTGATGTTAATGTGGAAATCACTTACGTTAATAATCCTGAAGGACAGATAAAGGCTTATTTTTACCCTCAAGAAGCTAGGTTCCAAACCCTAAAAATGTTATCTTAGTGAATGAATATTACCTGCAGATAGCAGACTTAGCCATGCAGAATATTTTAACAGTTTACTTTTATCTCTACCAAGTCCCATTAGAATAATTTAGTAGAAGGAAAATATCTTTCAGTCATGCAAATAAGTTTGTCTGATTTTTTTAATAAAGGTGGCAATATAACTATATAAAGAGACTATCTGCAAACCTAGATATAAGCATACAAAAGAAATATTTATTTTCCATTATATTCCATAACCCTGTACTTTTAGGGTTTTGAAGAACCCTTCCATAAAAATCACCATTTCACAGATTCAGATTTTTTTAAGAATTATTTTAATAGTACCCTTTGCCAATATAAACATTTATATATTCAACATGTGTTGTTTCCTGAAGAGAAGCAAGCACCAATGTGACAGCATACCCCAGTGAAAGGGTCATAGCCTTCTTTTGTTTTTTGAAAGTGTCCTAGCTAACACAGCTATAATCTAGAGAAGCATATTTCTCAGTAGTTCTACAGCTGATAAATGTAAATGCAGGAGAAGGAACTGCAAATGAAGCATTAATTGCCTTAAAGTTGGTGTCAGATGTTAAAGAGAATCTTAGTGATTTTAGAAGTCAAAAAGAAATGTATTCTCACACATACTAAAAATACAGAGGATGAAACTAATTGCACAGCAACTAGAGATAGTCAAATACTAATACCAAAAAACAGCCTGGATTTAAGTGATCATTGCCAATTCATAGACATATTACATTGTTGTAGCATCTGGAAGATTAAAATTGGTTATTAAATGATTCCTTGGCAGCATAAGAATGGAAACTTACTTTGCTCTCAGGTTTTTTGAGTGGAAGTTAGACAGTTTGAGGAAGAAAGTCAATTCTGTACAAAAGTTGGGTTCCCAGAGTGCCAGAGGTTAATTGCTTGAGATTTCCACTTTTGATCCTCACAGCATATGCTCTTCTGCTCAGGTAATATCAATCATATATGTCAGTCATTTCTGAATTCAGATTTGGTTTTGAAATAAGGAGATGAGAGATCTAATAATTTAAAATAGCCTTGAAAATAGTTAAATAACTCTTGCAAAAGGACATAAATATTTAAAGACAAACACAATGGATCAAGGTCTGTGCATTGGCTTGCTTCAGGTTTGGGAGTGTTCAAGTGTAGCAAACGAACAGTAAGCAATGCAGTTACATGGGTTACCCACCGAGCCAGTCTGGAGCCTTCAATCTCAGTGGCTATTTACTTATTCAGTCGCTAACTGAAAAGGTTGTCCTATGATTCTGCTTCTCCTTCCAGTGCTTTTACTTCCCCAAATCTCTTTTAATTCAGTGGATGCCCTTTCTGTTGTACTCGGGGTCTGTCTTCAAACTGTAGTGTAGGTTGTCATGAGCAAGATACGCCTATGATCAGAAATTGCTTTGGCAATTTATGCCTAGGTTGGTCCACATCCCATTGTTATCAACATGCATTTTCCCATCAATATCAATAGACCTTGATTCAAGCCTTATAGACAGACAGGAAGTTATACAGATGTGATTAGTACACAGTGAGATAATGTCTACATTAAAAATAATCTCCCTCTGTCCACAACATTAGTAATGCCAACAAGGATGGTTGAAGTAAATGTGTGTTTTGCTGAAGTGTCCTAAGAGAGAATGAATGATATATATGCATTTAATTAAACTTTCAGCATTTTGCTGTTGGGTCCCAGCTCAGAGGGTAACTTTGTGTGAAAGCTGCATGTCTTGTTGCAGCTCTCAGCTCTTACTGAATTTAGAAGTTATAGCTTAAACCCTAATGTAGAGCCCTCTACATTTCTGTGCTATATATAATTTGTGCACCTGGGTACAGGTGATGTTCTCTGGTCAGGAGAGTGTAGTCGGAGCAGAACTAGTGTGAAGACTGAAACACTTTTTTTATTCTAGCAGACAATATATCTCAGATCAAAGAAGGCATAATTTCTAGGGTAAGGAGAAGAGTAGGTGCTGTCTACAGTATATCTAACCTTTGTATAAAAGTCTTCAGCTTCTTGTAGTTCCACTCCACAAGTGTCACAGAGAAAAATATGCACATGACTTGATCAGTGAAGTTAAAGAAAAAAAATAATCTACATTTTAGTCATATTATAGTTGTGAAAAGAATTCACATAACATTCTCCTCCCTAAATACCTTATGAATTTTTGATGGATTCTCTAACTCTTTTAGGATTGTTAAAGCTGTTCAGGTATGAGTAGAAGGGGTACAATTCCCCTTCCTTTTTCCTTACTCTCACCCTTAGTAATTTAAATCAATTTACAAAACCTTTTACACCACAATTGAAAAGCTACCTCCATTCTGTCATCAACAGAACATCACTTGTAATTATTTTTACCACTTTATACTATGTACAATAAAGAAAAATGCCTAGAACTGTATCCCAAACTAAAAATCAAGCTCAATTCATTTAATTATCAACAACAGAAAGTGATTCCTGCTTCTCAAAGAGCTCTGATACAGGCATAATTAGCTCATTTAACCTCAAAGAAATGATTAACCAACATGAGAGGACAAGAAAAAGAAGTTAAAATGCCACAGCAGTATATTTATCCCCTTTTTTCTTACAAAACGATTATCACATGGAAAGGAGGGCTGTATGATAGTGACTTGCCAAATTTTTTAACATAATGAAGTACTAAGGTACAAACAGAAGTAGAAAAGCTCCTCAGTTCCATCAGCTGTCTGAAGAGCAACAGGTTTGTTCAGACACTTTTCAACTCTTAGATGACTTTGTCTTTAGGGGCTGATACGCATTTGTAAATCTGACCCCCAGTTAACTGTCGTACTAGCAATGTAAAAAATGTGGCATACTGCAAGAGAGAACCATACAAAACAATAAAAATCCATGTGATATAAAATTCATTTTCTAATCCTATGTATGACTATGTATTTTTAGTAGAAATGGTGAAAAAGATTTAAATTGGAATTAGTTGCTGTTAGTTCAGGAACTTCAAGGCAAATAGGAAATAACTTGTTTATCTAGAATCTGTCTCAGCATGACTCTAGTAGGCCACTGCAGTGTTACTTCATAGAGGAGTCTCAGCGAGTTCTTTCTTCCCCACCTTTCCTCTTACTCTTTAGAGCACCTGGACTGCTATGGTACTGCTGCTCATGTAAGATCTCAAAGATCCTTTCTGAGATTTGGAAACATATTGAAGCTGCAGTGCAGGGAGCATTTTAACTTACAGTGGATATACCTTGATCCTTAAAACTCTTAAAATGTCATTGATACAGCTTCTAGTTAATTACACTTCACTTAAAACTATACAGTAACTAATCTGATCAGCTAGGAGGACTTTTGAATCCTTCCAGTCTTTCTAGTAATTATATATTCTTAAAACCATGTTTTATAAACACACAACAGACAAATGTGATTAAAAGCCAGCAAAATGTGAAAAAATTAGGGGCAAAACTTGTTAAGATGTTACCAATGAAAACATTGTCGCTAGTACCAAAGCAAGAATTTTTCTTAAATGTCTATGGAAATTAGACCAGTGGCTGGTTATTTACACTATAATGAACGTTGTAAAAGATTTTACTGTTGATTCTTGACAAGTGAAAAAGGATGCTCATTGTCTCAAACATCACGTTTGGAAGGGTTTCAAAGTGGCATTAAGATCTTAAGCCTGCTCCTCGCAGACCTTGGAGTTCACAAGATAGAGACATAGGGTTTACCTGAGGAACCATTAAAATAGAGTGAGGCCTCTGTGTCATTTCAGACAAGAAAGATGCTTTGTAGTCACAGTAACAAGTTCATGAAAGTGCTGACAAAACCTTAGCTGCAGAATCGTGAACTTTGCTGTTGTAAAAACACCAGCATTGAGTAGAGGTGTGTGGGTAATAAAATCTCCAAAGAAACAAATTGTTTATGAATGTGTAATTATGGTTTTCTCAAGGACTTTAAACTATGTGCATATATCTTGTTTATATTTCACTCAAGCAGGTAAAGGACCATTGCCAGGATATTGTCAATGTTTAAAGCTACAAAATCTCTCAAACAACAACAGCCTGAGGCTTTTTGCATAGTACATACTACTTTTACTATTTGGTGAATATCACATTTACATGATGCAAACAGTGTCAAAAATCAAAGGGAACAAATATTAAACAGAGAGGAACAAGAGTCTTGAACAGAACTGCTATCCTATGGACTTGATACAAGCCCACTGATACTTGTGGGAGTTGGTTCATTCTTGAGAAGTATTTTAAGACAGGTCAGATGTTGTGTTTGCCACATCTTCTATATAGGACAGTGTAAAGGGGAAAGAAGTGTATGAGGGAGTTTTTTTCAAAGCTAAAATCATTAGCATTTGGCATTAGCCTTGCAAAACATAATTGGTGTTGAGTGCACCTGTTTGCCCATGCAAAACCCTGCATTCACAAATGCAAATTGACTGAACATGACATTCGCACCAGCAGTGGAAGTGTGAAGTGAAGCTTGCAAGTGTGAAATAGATGTTGCAAGCAGTTCCAGGGCTTTGTGTGTGCAATTAGAGGGAGACTGATAATGTATGCCACAATACAGCAACATTTATTACATTATATGTGCTGTACAATCAGGTTGACACATGATGCCATTTGCCTATCAGGGACCAAATTTTTCATGTATTTAGGAATTTAACACAATATAAGTGCCTAGTGAGTTTTACAGAAGCACTCAAGTATTTTTAATACCTAACACAGCGTGTAGCTTTAGGTACCTAAATACCTTGGCAGCTTTGACCCTAGGTCAGTTTATATATAAAGGAACTTCTGTAGCTAACCTTACCTTCAGGGGGTTGTCATTTTTTTTCTTTTAAAGTTCTGTCAGATGTAACATTTTCATTAGCTAGTTGACAAAGGGGCCATTCTTAGAACAAACGCATGGGCAAATGTTGCTTCTACATGAGAAGGGCACATATTTCACAAGTGGCCACGTAATTGTGGCCTTTTTGTTGCTGCTGATTGTTGTTTGGGGCGTGTTTGTTTGGTAGTGTTAGTGTTGTGTTTATTTTGATCTTCTGTATGAAAGAGGGGGGGAAGGGATAAAGGGTGAAGGCAAGAACAGACTATGAAATGCCTCAATAAACCAGCAGGAAAGCCATTTCTGATGGAACAACACATTTCTCAAGGGAATGTGCTGCCCTTCAGGAAGAGTCTAATAAGTATTAAAAATGTTGTTGATATTAGTATTTTAGCGATTGTAAATTATACATTGAAACACAGGGCTCATACTTAAAGAGACTGTCAAAGAACCATAAGGCAGCAGAACATCCTCACAGTATAACTTCAGTGTTTTACATGATTGGCCAAAGAGAACACAGTGTTCAATACGCTATTTTTGTACTGTTACAAAACTGTTAGTGTTTTGAGTATCTTTTTGCCAGTATAAACAGATACCACCAATGGTACACACATTGTATGAACACACATTGATTGGTATTGGAAAGGAAGGTCTTTTTACAGCTGGGTATAAAGATATGTGGATGAGATCTGATGGTGGGGTACTGAGCTGTAGCTTATTGTGTTACTCTAAATTATAATAGCTTAAGAACAGGTGAATTAGTACAATTCTGTATGAAGACAAAATCTGAGGACATTAATCAAGATTTGCAGACCTTACAAATACCTGTACGTGGCAGTTTTGGAAGACAGAGAGTCAAAAGAAATGTCTATTTGGCCATATCAGTATAAATACACCACAGAAAGTTGTCAGAACAAATCCATAGTCATCTTGCTAGTTCCAGAAATAAATGGCTACATTCAATGAAATAGCTGGGTAGGAAAGAACGTTCCTAAGACGTTGCATATTTCTAAACACAGCTTTATCATGAATTAAGACTAATGCTAAGTATTTGGTAGCTTTGATTTAAATACTGAGCACCACATTACTCCCTCTATACCCACTTTCCCAGTTGCTCAGAGGAATCGCTTTAATACTACCACTGCCACTATAACTGATACTTACTGGGACATTGTGTTTCTGGGGATAGTATTTCAGAGCCCATAAATCAGCATTTCAATCAGTGGAACTTACATGCCCTTTATATCAAGTAATCTTCAGGAGTGAACCCTGGAAGGCAGTATCTGAATGCCAACACTAATAACAGTTATTGCCCCTCCTTGTCTTTCCTATTTCAGTTTGTATTGTGTGAAGAGGAGAGCCAGTGCATGAAGTTAAATTCGTCCACTGCAGGATCCTTGCAGTTTCTCTGGTTTTGGATACTGGTGTTCATCAGAGGTAGGATATTGAAATTGGGTGGATCCAGCATGGCAATTCCCCTGATCCAAAAGTTCAGGGTACTGCAAATATCATTTGGGTTTTCTCATATCCATTTTGCACATGGCTGAACTCAATCTAGTGGCTAATGCTAGGGGAATCTTCCGTAGTGTTTCTTGTCTAACATACGTATGAGCAAAACCCTCCTGTAACTCACTGTGCCCAGATAAAATGCATATTGGCTATGTCCTTGAAGAGAGAAGCCTTGTGTTCCCTCAAAATCTGAACAATGGATTTAATAACCCTAAAAGATTGTTTCTTATTGCTATAATTTCAAGCATCAAGTTATTTAAGAGAATAACGATATTTTCTTTCTTTCTTACTTTATGTTTCTCTTCTTGTTTCAGAAGGTAATTTTTAGTTCAGGCAAGGCCAAAGACAAAGCAAAATAGATGTACTGAAACATATGAGTACCAGGAATGTGATTTCCTTGGCAATGATAATCCTGTCACAGCTGTCAAAATTTACTCCTTTATCCATATGACATTTTAACAGGATGGAAACGCCATGTTAGAATAAGTAGCTATAAAGGACTCGGTCCAAAATTACTAACAGCAGCAGGCTCTTCCAGGCAATATATTGTTTGCAAATTTCAGAGAAATTGCTTTGCCAATATTACATTTGATTTTGATGCTCCAAAGCTTAGCCATAACTCTTCTCTTCTTTATGGCAAAGTTAAAACAGGCAGTTAAAAATGTTAATTTAATTTCCGCAGGGATCCAGAGGAAAAGATAAATGTAAAATTATGCCAAAAAATAAACAGTACAGGAAATGTAATTCCTTAGTCTTCATGAGTAGTTTTGGGTTTTATCAGTTTGTTGTTGAGAGAAAAATCAGAAACAAACTATAATATTTGGTCCAGTTTGCCTTAGCTCAAAGAAAGGTAAATTCTGGAACTTTCATGTGTAGGTGACATTACTGGTGCCTGTAATAGCTCACCCCTTTGCAAAGTAGGTTTGCAGTTTTGCAGCAATGTTCCCACATTGCAATAATGTTGCAATACTGGACCTAAATGTTAAACATTCAAAGCAAATTAAAACTTCTCTTTTAATGGTACTGCAAATGGAAGTTATGAGATACAGGTAAGGACAGAGGGAGTCACCTCCTCAGCCTCTGTATCAC
The DNA here is from genome assembly GCF_964188355.1 of Buteo buteo. Taxonomy (NCBI): domain Eukaryota; kingdom Metazoa; phylum Chordata; class Aves; order Accipitriformes; family Accipitridae; genus Buteo; species Buteo buteo. Next base: position 7,826,649 of record NC_134181.1, on the reverse strand, counting down.
TTTGTAAAATACGTTTTTCCTTCCTGAAGTTTCTAGATATGCTAATTTAACAACCTAGTTTGGATAGATCATCCTTGGTAATTCTGTTCCCTGCCAGCTGTGTAAACTTAATATTTGTATTCTATGTTCTATACAAAGTTGTTGATAACATCCAGATATAGATATCCCTTATGATCTAGTTTATACTTGAATGAACTTTTAAATATATAGCAACCAAGCAGCTTTCTGACAGGTACAGAGGAAATCAATTACTGTCTCTTCACCATCACTGCCCAGTTCCCTTCTTGGCTACCCTTTCAATGATTTGTTATTATTTGTTGTGTTCCCCAGGAAGGTCTTTGTTCAGTATTTTATGCAGAGCCTTTTTAATGCATGGATTAAATATGACACAAAGTTATAATATTATCATCAGAGGAGCTTCTTCAGGCTATGAATGACCGTGCTATCTTGGAGGTAAACCAAAAGTCCTACTCATGCACTTGTCACTTCTAACATGCTTTATCAGAAGAGTTTCACTGGGGTCATTGCCAAGCTGCCAGAAGGACTTTATATTTAGACATCTTTGTAATTTCATCACATTAAACTCTGTTCACCTTAAAAAGACACCTCTCTACACAGCTCTCAAAACAAAACAAATTGTGAGTCTGTAGGTCAAAATGTAGGTAAAAAAAGAAATACATATTTTAAAAATCATAATAGAGAGTATATTTAAACTAAATAGACCATATTTTCAAGTTTAAATTCTTGCATCAGCTACGTAACTGGTTTATTCCTCCAACTGTAAATATGGCTCAGTTAAATTAACCAATGTCTCAGGTGAACTCTTTGTCCTAGTGACTTTTAGTGCCAGTCTGGCAAAAGTAGTTTTAAGAGCTTCCAGCAAATAATAATTCAAAAAGTCCTACTGGCAGGGACAGAACATAGCTGTATCTGTCCCAGTCTTGCTGCTCTTTACAGGACTGCCTAACACTGGAACATCCAAGGCTTAAGAGACTTGCAAATCCTGTTTTTGTCCCATGTGGTCTCTGAAGCCCTGGTAAAAATGAGGCATGACAGTGATACAATGATTGAAGTAATTGCTATTCTGGTGTCCAATACACCATGATAATTCTGCAGGGCTTTGATAAAAATCTGTTTTTTCTTGCCCTTTAATACCTGATCTATATTGTATTCTAATTATTTCCAAGGAGTTTTCTGTCTGTTATTGTATTTCTCCTCACAGATGCAGGAAGGGTGCTATGCAAGACTAATCTGGCATTAATCAATAAATTCCAGTCCACACTTTAAAAAAATCCTGCTCTGTCTGGGTCTTTTAACGTGTTTCTAATTTTACTTGCCCAGTGCTAATGCAGCACAGTACTAGTTATATCAGAGTATTCAATCTTTCTTTAAAAGTGTCTGCTTGATGCTTTATTTTTCAATATTGATTTAAAAATAATGTTAGGTCATTATGTTAATGTTCATCTATACTTTAGATATCCTTAATATAAGGAAGACATGATGTAGTATTTGAAAAAAATGCTTGAAATTGAAAAATGACCAAACGAGGTAAATTATTCTTAAACTAGTAAAAATCAACTTCCTTTAAAATATGTACAAAGTACAGATGTTTCTGTTAATAAAGTGAGCATTATTATGTTGTTAGAATACCTCCAGAACTTCAGCTCATCTTGTTCTGTAATAAGAAACAGGAGATGTTATAAAGTTGTATCTTGACAAAAAGTATTTAATTAACTCACCTGTGCCTTTGAGAGAAGAAAGAAATTACAACAGAAATGGGAGGGACCTTTGACAGGATAGTGTTCCAGGGTAACCTTATTGCACACCTGAAGGCAGCAAATGTAGAGAATATGGAAACCAAAACCAAATTACTTAAGTGTATGGCATCTAATAAAATGCTCCTGACTTTTCTTTCTTGCTCTGGTGGGAAAATCCATTTGTAACAGATTCAGAAGTCTTTCATTTAACATGTCATTGTATATTTAGTTACCCAGACCGACATTCTTACCATCTGTGCACTAGCAAAATGACTCTGAACTCCAGCAAGATTTCATCCTGGGTTAATACTGCATGAACAAGGCCCTTGATTTTTGGGCAGATATAATCACAAAGTAGCACAAGATAGGGACTCTTAGTCTGTATATGGAAATCTCGTTCACTTCAGTGATCTCTGTGTCAGTGGGACCGATTGTAAAGCTGGAAGCTTGCTGATTGTCTTCAAAAGGATTAGTCCATAAGTTAATAATGTTTATGATTTTATATAAAATAATACATAGGGGTTTTTATGATAATGATGTAGCATTAGGAAAGAGAAGCAAATGCAATTCTACTCAGTGTGTGTGCATGCATTCAGGCACTCCTGTGTCTTCAGAATATTGGTGGTTTGTATGGCATATGTCTAAAGAGCAAATGAAGCTTAATACTGGCTTCCAGGATAGCCGCAGGATACTCTGTACCCCTCTTCTCCTATCACATCCTGCCAAACATTATTGGAAGAGATGGGTGGTCTGCCATTTGGAGACTTTCATTTGTATTTCCACAGACATAATGTGATTATATGTTCTCTCTTTAGCATACACTTAAGAGATAAAGGAGATTCAGGGAGAGCTGGAAGGGAGAAACACAGGGAAAAAATCTCACTGGGATTCTCCTGATGGCATTATAAAGAGCCTAATTGCCTCTGGGCATAGTGAGAAGGTCCAGAGTTGCTAAACAATGTATAGATTTTTTTGAAGAATTATGATTATCCTCAACAAATACAGAGCTCAAATGGCTGCCAGACCATCCATGATGACAGCAGTCACTAAGGGTAGAGGTTCCTTAATGACTAGAGTCCCAAAATACTGTCTTTTTTACATACTATTCTGAATACTTCTGAATGTTATTTGTAACAGATAATTAACTAAGTTCATCGTTAGCATTGAAAACCAGAAGCACTGTGATGTAGTAATAGGGATTGAACATATTATGGTTAGCACTGAAATGTTAATGTATGGGCTTCTGTGACCACATGAATTGGAATTGATTGATATATCTTGGTGTTTGCACCACATTAGGTTAAGGACTCTGCTCTTGAGACATCCTGTCTTTTCCGTGAATATCCCTTCTAATTTCTGTTCTGAGCACTAGGTCTGTATGTGGGTATGATGCTCACTATCAAAGGAAGCTTGAGCATATCATGTCACCCCTATGCCAGCTTCCCTGGCTTTAAAGTAAGTAATGATGCTGTCCACCTTAATGTTTTGAGAAGAAACCTATAAAACAGTTTTTGTATTTTACCAGTATCTTAGTAAACTTTATTTGTTAGTCCACATCTGAGTAAAATGGAGATAACTATCTTCTGCTGTGAAGTGCTTTGAGATCTACAGAGGAAAAGGATTTATAAGAGGCATTATTGCAGCTATTTCACTTTCACTTCTAAATAAAAGAGGATTTAGGTGTTGTTGCTCTGAGCAAGTCTTCATATTTGAACTGCTTATGTATTTAGTGGATATGCTAGTTAGAATGTGTTTTATTAATTTGTTCTTCGTTTGTGTTACGTTATTCAATGACTGTGACTGGGTCAAGTGGGCCCTCTGGAAGGATGAGGAGAGGTTTTATAAGGTGTTGGCAACTGAGAATATTCAAGGCAGAGAGGATTCCAGAGACTGCAATGGGAGGCAGGCAGGAGGATATATGGAGAGGGTCACAACAAGGATTTGTGAGCTTGTAGATCAAGCAGAGAGACTGAGAGGCACAGACAGCAGGCATCCAGGTCACAGAAAAGACAGAAAGAAAAACTTCAAGGAGGACAAAGGGGATGGGTTGGAGTTCCCACAATTCACAAGTCATTGATTCATCTAAAAGTCAGGAGGCAAGGATGCATCTGTAGAGACAGAGTTCACTAAGGAAGAGTTACTTATAAATCTTTTAATTTCTGCTCTTTCTTCTCACTTATATTCTAATAAAATCTGACTCTTTTTTTTTTTTTTTTTTGAGTGTAAAAGTTCTCTATGTTCTTTGGAAAGCTCAGTACAGGAGAAGTCCTAAGCAGATCTTTCTCCAAGTTTGGGCCATTTCAAGTCTCCAGACAGGAGCTTTTTCTTCTGTGTACTTAATGAAACATTTCAGATGAAAAAACAACTCCAGAATGGTTATTCGTTTTATCAGAGGATTTTTGTTGAAACTATGATGATTTAGTGTCTCATAGATCTGTCTGTACCTGATATTTTTTTCACAGTGCAAATCTGTTCCATTTTTGTCACTATCACCTACCACACTGGAGTTTGGTGAAGCACAAGTCTCTCCAGTTGAGAATTGAAACACGTCCATGTCTAAACTGATCAGTAAAGCATGCTCACTCAGGCCTCTGGAAGTTGAGCAGTGATGGAACATGTGGCAGCTACCCACAGACCTATTATAAGTGGTTCTGACCTAGTCTGGTATAGTGGATTCCTGTGATTTATAGCTATCTGTTGGGCTGGAAGATAAAGCTTTCAATTAAGGAAGCTCTAAGTCACCATTAAAATAATGTAAAGAACTAGCTGGTAGTAGATGAGAACTACTCATTTTAAATAACTTGCTATTGATTTTGCAAAAATTGATGCTATCAATATGGTGGGAGTAAGTCAGCACCATTATAAATTCAGCAAATATTCCTGATGTAAACAAGCCCACAATGGACAGAGAAAAATCAGTGTATTAATTTGCAGTGGGAGGATCATTATAACTAAACCAAGTTTCAGGGAGATCACGCATGATTTTTGGAGACACCATGCTGATAAGTGTGTAACTGTCTTCGAGATAAGCTTTATGCTACTTAAGACTGATTACTGCCAGTGCTATTATTCATCTAAAATTGCTTGGAAAAGGGCATAAACTGATACTGACATTTATAACTCTGGAGCCTTGCAGTTGGCTAACCACATTTCCAATACATGCAATTCATAATCTGAATATTCAAGTGCTTTATATATTTCCCTATTAATCCAAATTTCTTTGTGATTTATGTACAGGCTGAAAACTTATTTATTTTGCTTTATTTTGTTTTTTAAATTGCTAATAATAAGGGGACAGCAGCTTAGGAGAAGTATGTACATAATACATTGTAAAATTGCAAAAGAAATATCATACTTGCATTGAACAATGCCTTTTCCTAGTAAAAGGTGTTATCTGTAATTATCTAAACAAGCATGTGAGACTTGCGAAACAAGCTTGTGTCACTGGAGTATGATTCTAAATCTTTCCTAGTGGCTAATCATTTCCAATTTAGAATTCTGCAGTTTCTCATATTGTTATGGGTGGAAACATCTCTACAGGGCACAATGCATTGGAGAACTGGGATCTGTTTTTATGGCTAAGCACAAGAGCTGTTTGGCTTTTAGTGTGATGAGCTGGATTCCAGGAAAGGAAGTACTCCCAAATGGAAGGATTCTGGATGAATTACCGGTGTGAATTTATTAATCATTGAACCTAATCTGCCTTTCCCTGCCATGTGCAAGTTTGAAAGGGCAAAAGGCAGTTTCAAGTAACCATTTTACCTTGGCAAGCCATAGAAATAAGACAGATAGGCAAAATAAAGAGAGTAAGTCTTCACATTTCCGATGACTGTTCCAAGCTTTCATATCTGCTTTTGTTAAACTTCCTAAATGAAAGCCAAGTCCTTGCTCCTCCATGGAGATAAGAAAATCTGCTACAAAGTAGAGTGGGGAAGAGATACACTATCCAGCTCCAAATGGTGTCCAAGTGTCTTAATACTGTACCCTTGCTCTGGAGATGGGTGGATGCTGCTGGACTGCAAAGATTCTGTGAGCACTAGCTAAAGCAGTATACGTTTCCTGCTTCAGTCTCATTTTGAAGCAAAAAATGAAGCCTCAAATGTACTTTTAGGGAGGGGAAGATGACTGGTGATTTTAACTTATAAAGGGAATACCAAAGGCTGATTTGTGACAGCTCATGACTGTATGAGTAATACATCTTTCCATAACATAATTTTCTCAGTGAAAATGTCCTATTTCACTGTAATTGCCAATCACAGTGAAATGAGAGACAGTAAATTATTTGCATAGTCTGCTGAAATGGTAAATTGCAGGAACCAAGGACCCCTTACAGAAATATTTAAATCTTCTCTTTTAGGAAATACAGACTAACTTACACTAGTTCTATGACCTGTCTGCATGTTTTGTCTGATTATGATAGAATTACTACATTAGACGTCAGCTCGTAAAAGATTATTTTTCTTCTAATATAGATTTTTGCCCCCCAAAGAGCACTGAATTAGCTTTTTTGTACTGTTATATATAGTAACACAAAATCTATACGCTAGTTTATGAGCAATGGATACAATAATAAGAAGCACTTCTGACTATAAAGAGCTGCAGATCTAAAATTCTTTTCTATACAATAGTTATCCACGATGATAGACACTCAGAAGAATAAGGTCATACTTAGCTAAGGTTTATGAGTCCAATTTCCTATCTAAATGAGAAAGCATTTCCATTTGAAGGCAAGGGGGTATTATTATGGACTCTCTTACTGTTTTTCCTACTTGTTATGGTAGGCAGTCTTTCCTTCAGCTAATGTTTTCAATGCATTCACTTACAAATGGAGTTCAGGTCTTCAAAACATCAAAGCTATAATGACACTATCTTTTTGAAGTCTTTTATCAAACTGCTGAGGTTGACCTATTTAATTGTGCAGCCTAAGATGATCTGGATTGACTAGAAGAACATATCTATGCTTTTAGGGATTTTATTTGTGCACTGTAACAGTTTACATAAGGTCACATCCTTAGCAGGTGTAAACTAGTATTGCTCAGTTGAATTAGAGACAGTTGTCACAGTTCCAATAGCTTGGGATCTATTAATCATCAAGAGAAGGCAAACATATTAACTGCACATGGTTTTCCTTGCTGCTTTATTTTGTAGTACTCCAGTGCTTTATGCAAGAGGCTATAGTACAATTTGCAAGTGATATTTATGCCCATGATTAGTGCTTATAGAGCTGGTATTAGAAGGTTACTTCGTGTGATGATCTCTGGCATAAAAATACTATTGTCTATTATCTTGTAAAATGAAAGTTTTATATGATTTTTCTCTGATGCAGTTTATTTACTGTTAGGCAGCAGTCTACTGGGTGATCAAAGCATGAACAGGATTTGTATCTGAAACCCATTCAGCATCCCAAAGGGCTGTAGTCACAGTCAAGTCTTATGGTCTACAGTTTGTCATTTCAGATCAAACTTAACTTGACTGTCTGCCAGAGCTTTGATCTCAGTCAAATTGCAATTCTCTGAAATCCTTCAGGGATATTTCGCATAGATTAAGCATATCACAATTCACAAAATCAGAGCAGATTTTATCAGAATTAACAAACCTAGTGCTGACTTCTGTGAATGGAACTGAATGCATGAGAATCATCTACTTGAGCTGCTGACAGGAAGAAAATTGATACCAGTCTATCTTTACAGTTGAGAGCAGAGTCAAATGTCTGATAGATTGTGTATATTGGCAACATACATCATTGCTCAACTGATACATATTTTTTTAAAATTAATATAATGGTTGAGGAAAGTGCAGAAATTTATAGCTCTTATTCATCATTTCAACTTTTAACCAAGTTCAGCACGGAATAGAGGATAATCACAACCATCTGATGGCTGTTGAAACTATGTGAGATAAATTGCTGGTCCTAGAATTCCCACAGCCTTAAAAACTCATTAAAAGAATTTGGACAGATACTCACAGGGTGATACAGTGGAGCTGTTCAGGAATCTGGAGATGCAAAAATGTTTTGCTGATTTGACAGATGTAATTGTCTGTAGTGAATTTGTATGCATTTTTCAAAAGATATTAAAAAGTTTAGATAACTCAGAAAGGAACAATAAAAGCTAGGTGAGAATGAAGGCTGGCTTAGAGGGACTGAACAAACTGGATAATAAAAAAATTACCCTTGGCAACTCTTTACACTATTGGCTATTGTGTGTAGCAAGAAAGAAAGAAAAACTTTCCCCACAATAAAGGATGAAATAGCTTGGGGTGATGGTCTGACTGTATAATTCCAAAGATATGGTTTCAGTCTTGGAAATACTTTTTTGATGTATAACTTCACCAATTGAAATAATCCACTGAGCTTCTAGGGACTACTTGTGCAAATGAAGTTCAATACATGTATGATTAATGTATGTATTGACCATTTTTCTTATTTGTGTTTTACCTGTATGTATATGTATGTGTGTATTTTCAACTGAAGTATGCTTAGCATGGTCTCCCAGTGCTTTATTTCAGAGCATATTATTTTAAGGTCTGGATGCTAATTGAAGGGTACACTGTGTTGCCTCTATGTATTGGTCCAACCAGTGTTTGCCAAAGGTGTATTCTCTTATAAACAAGGGGAAATCACAGGAAAACAGTTCCTGGACTTCTAGGAACAGAAGCTGAATGCACAGGACCCAAATGAGGTTTGCATTGATCTGGCAGAACATGAAATCAAATGTAGGGACAGAAAATGAAGTGAAGAGGGTAGTTGCCCTGAACTTTGTAGACTGTGATTAAATTGTTATTGAGCACTGGAACGGGTTGCCCAGAGAGGTTGTGGAATCTCCATCGTTGGAGATATTTAGAATGCGAGTGGACACAGTCCTGAGCAACTTGGTTTAGTTGATGCTGCTGTGAGCAAGGAGGGTTGGACTAAGCAATTGCTAGAGGTCCCTTCCAGCCTCTACTCTTCTATGATTTTATGGATTGCAGTAACTGTGTTTGAACTAAAATTTCCAGGTATCAAACATCAGCTTTCTTGGCACTTTAGACAGAATGATCAGTTACAATTTTTGTCACTCAGCCTCAGAAGGTCACATGTTAAACTTAACTATGTTCAGTATGTATCCATAGTTCATACAAAAATCTTTCCTAGAGCTTAGGTTTTTCACTGCGAGGATCAATTTTAACAAGCAATGTACTCAGAGTCAGATATCAGCACCTCTCAATGTTACATCCTAGAGATGAGAAATGTTGTGTCCTACCAGGGACTACCCTGTGGGCAAGCTGGAACTCTTGCAGCAGCAGATAAAATTCGCTTGGTTGTATCTATTTGTGAATATATTCAGATAACACATGTTAAAAGGTATATGCAGTATGACTTCCTGTCCTACGTCCCACCTCTGAATAATATTTCTTATCACGGAAATGGCAAAGGCCCCTATCCAGTACACACCACATGTGCCAGTCTCCAAACAAATGCTCATATTCTTCTCCATGATGCACAAGCATGACAGGACCTCCAGCCTATGTCTGATCTAGCAGTCTGTGGTCTGAGATCAGAGTATCCTAGACTGTAAACTGTCTTTCTCTGTGAAGTGATTTATCATGACAGTCTTGCTCTTCAGTCAAGAGAGCACTTGACAGAAAGAGTTACTCTCCAGAGAGCGTGCAGTGTCCTTTTTGCTGCTGCTCTGCTGGGACTGCATCTCTCCTGGGGCATTCCCAGCTTACAAGCAGAGTGGAGTTTATAACAGTAAGGAGCATTTTTACATTGCAATATTTTATTGCAATACTTCATTGCAATACTTCATTTTAATCTTTTGTTCTTCCTAGTGATCTTTCTGTAATGATCTAAACAGTGAAGGGTGTGTTGCTGATGCTTGGAACAGAGGGAAGATCAAAGGTCTGGGTATCTGCATTTTTTGTCTGGTTTAGTTAGTGAGGTATATGGGTAACAAGGTAGGACAGCAACAGTCAAGAAGAGAGAGAAGCACTGTAGCTAAAACAAAATCAGTAACAAATACACAAAAGCCACATTTTACTATTTCAGTTATTTAAAGGAAAAACAGAAATGGCAAAAGTCAAGACTACTCTGAGATCTTTAGGAAACCAGTGGAAAAAAATGCAGCATGATTTTAGGGGGCAGAGATGTCCCTGCAGAATTCAGAAGCTGATGCACTTAGTGATGTAGTAAGAGATTAATTCCTGACTTTTTTCATTTCATTCAGACCCTCAAGGCACTTATCTTTATCTTCTTCTCCATCTATATGCAAGCAACTTCAGTTAAGATGAATTGTGAATGATTCTGAAGGCCAAGGACATAATGTAGCCCTTAATTCTGCTAGTTTTGGTGTAGTATATAGCTTGATGCTCTGTTTATTTCTACTGTGAAATTTCTGAACTTGCAGCATTCTGACCTCGTGCATTGTCTCTCCCAGGGATCTCATGCTGACTGCTGCCTTGATGTTTCAGACAATCCGAGATTTCTGTTTGAAGCAGATAGAGTTTTGAGGTTTTTGTTAAGAAAGCACACTTTTCATCAGGACCCAAAGGAGAGAGAGAATTTCTTGACTTATTCTTTCTCCCAGATCCAGTGAGTGAACAGAAATGAGTTTCCTGTGAGACTGTTGCTTCCTAAATATTAAGTATTGGTCTTGAGAAACCTTTTGCAGTTTTCTATTTTTACAGCTAGCTTCTGAGGACCCCTGTTTGTGCGATGGAAAAAGCTTCATATTCATATTGTACTGGATGACTGTGGCTTGTGATATCTCATGTCCAGTTGCATCTATCATACAGTACTGTATCACTGCTCAAGAACTGTGAGCTCAATAGAACATTAGATGTTCTGTCCAGTCCTGTTTCAGTAGTATATCTCAGTGGATGGCTTTCTACTTTATTACTTTGGAGAGCCAAAATTCAGTTATTCTTTGGTTGCTTAGTAGATCATTTTATCCAAGATACCATTAATAATAGCTAAAGTCAAACTTAATTGAATGTATTCCCTGTTGAATGTCTGTTAAAGATAAAAGGTTAAAGCAAGGTATAGAGGACGTTTTCATTTTGTAAGTGAGAGAATTAAGCAGGTTATCTACCATCCCTCTTCCTTTCTTTCTCCATATCTTTAGATTTTAAAGTGCATGAGCCAAGCTTCGTTCACAGATGGGCAGTGTAGGAGGTCAGAGAGAGGCTTTAGTGTTCTGCATGGTTTATTCTATTAAAAATTTTTGTGAAGAGTTGTTGTTTATTTCTTCCCAACCATAGGAGACTGAGCTGACTAGACAGTTCATTAAATTACTCTGGAAGAGTGAAGTTTTGTGGTCAGTTCCCAGATGGCTGTGAGTGTCCTATATGACAAGCATTCAGGATATTTCTTTTTGCTGATATGTTTGTATTCTTCTTGTGACTTTTTTTATAAGCTAGCACAGTAGCCACTCATCAATGACGTTTTTTTGTAATATCCAAATAAAGCACAGACATGTTTTAATCCCATTTGTAAGGATAGGGACTGAAAGGTTTAATCAATGTGCAGAAGACCACAAGGGAAATCAGTACCAAAACCTGAAAGGTAACCTAGACTTTAGTCTAAAGGCTCCAAGCACAAGTTCTCTTCAATTCAGTCTCTCTCTTCTGTAATTATGAGGTGGGGAAATCCCAGAAGGACACCAAATTCTTCTTGAAGGATTATAAAAAGTAAACCACATTCTGAATAAGACTAGTTAAACATGTGTGAGAATTTGGGGTTTTTGCTAAGTCATTATCCCTTTGCATATCCCTAATTCTCTACAACAAATTATGGAGCGGAGAGCTTTCCTAAAATATTTGTGTGAAATTCCAGGCTCTGTAGAAGCCAGTAAAAATTTTCATCCTGCCCCTAGCAGAGAGAAGTCAAAGTATCATTATTTATTAAATAAACGATAAAGGTTTTTATCCTCCTCACCTGCTTAAGCCTGACTGTAAAGTTAGCTTCATGAGTGAGAGAATATGGCTGGTGGCTCCAGACAGTGATGATACATTTATTTCAAGTCACAAGAGCCAAGAAACTGTAAGTCCAAAACCCCAGTGGGGTATTCTTTCATCCTAACTGCTTGTGCAGTGTGTCTCTTCAGCTACTAGTGACCTTGGGCGTCCCATTGGGGCTTTTCTAGCTGACAGCAGCAAGCCACATAGTTTATATTAAAAATTGTAACAACAACAACAACAAAAAAAAGGCAGAAGCAAGGAGAGAAGAAATCTGTTTCCTTGTTTAAAACTCAGGGACCTTAAAATTTCTGAAAAACATGTCACAGTTGAAGAGTTGTTAAGGAATGCAACTGTTTTGCAGATTGAGAGACACAGGATGATACTCTAGTCATACATTTCAATGGACAACAAACTTTAGGATGAGAAAAGACAAAAACAAATTAGTGCTGATGACATTAACACTTCAGCTGAGCACAGTACTTCATAAGTCATATAATTGCTTTGCCACATTTTAGCCTTGGCAATTTAAAAGACTAAAGTTTTGCTTTAACCAAGATTTTAAATCTAAGAGGAAACCATAGTAAAGACATTCAATGATTCAAATTCACTGTAAGTACTGTTGGCTGCATGCTGGCTTTTGGGAATTTTCTGGTTTGTATAAAGCTAGCAAAAATTCTATCAAAAGCTTTTCTCCAAATGAAAAAAAAAAAAAAGGCAGATTGTTTCCTAGCAGAGCATAGAAGAAGGATTGCTGTGTTTTCTATTAGAGCCACCAAAACAGTTCGCACAGAGGACAGTAAATTTTGTTCATGCTGTGCAGACATTTTGAACCAGATGACAAGTCCAACAGCTTGGATTCTCTGGAAGGTGAGATTTCAGTGGCTCCAAATGAAAATGAAAAAGTAAGATTGAGGGGCACCAAAATGAAAGCCACTTGGATGAGTGACAAACGCAAATCAATCAACTTTATCATGCCCTGTTTCTCCTGTAGAGTTCTGGGTCCAGGAAGGCAGGTTGCATGACAGGTATATCCAAAAACGTCAACAAATCTACTGCCTTCAGCTCTTCTGTGTGTTACCACCCAATGCAAATATTGCCAACAAAGGAATGGCATGTCTGCATCAGTGGTGGCATATTCTGGGAAAGCAAAGGCATTACCCTGGCACATCTTCCTTAATTTTGATCTGATTGTGCCATATGGTGGCATTTTAATTTTATATTTAAATGCAACTCTTGTTGTCTCTGCCCCATTATCCAAGACGCCTTTGTGAAATTTATGGTTGGTGAAAAGGAGATTGGAAATAGGAAGGAAAGTGGGGGTAATTAGCAGTGGTCTCAGTTGCACAGTGGATAAAGTTCCCTGGAAGTTACATGGGATGAACGACAGGAATAGGGAGGTCCCGGTGGAGAGGTGCAAGGAAAGCAGCAAGTGGTAGAATTTTTGCTAGAGAAATAGGTGGAGATAAGCAGAGTAGGGAAAGGTGGAGTAGGAGAAGGTTGCATTTGTGGAACATCAAAAGAGACTGGAGAAGGGGAATTGGGAGGACACATTTATGCCAATAGCTAGCAATGCAGAGGCAGTGCAGAATATAAGCTGTCAGCGGAAAAACAAAGGACAGATAATACAGCCAAGCATCATCTGAAGGTTTGCCCAGCCATGGATACTTTTGTGTGGAATTTAGCAAAACTTGATTTGGGGGCGGGGAAGGGGGGGGGAAGCATCATTATAGTGGCTCTTTAAAGTCAAGTAACTATTCAAAGAGTCATACATAGATTTATTTGTAAAGAGAGATTTTACAGCAAGAAGTGGGGAATATTATGCTAGCATGTGATACAGAAGCAGCAACCAGTCTCTACCATATAACTATTCTGTGTAAGACCACCAGAAACATGGACAGAAAAGGAGTCACAGCACAAGGGATCATGCAAGGCACAGATTCCTCACCCATCTTCACAGATCTTTGCTCAGTGAAGAAATTACTGATCACTCAATGAGCTGTTCTTTAAATATATTCTCTTTCAGCCATCAACATCTTTTTCATTACAGAGCCATATAAAACCAGTGAGATTAATAGCTACTGCTTCAGTAAGAGACCCCCAAATCATATTTTTTTTGTTTCTTTGTTTTACAAAACAATACAACTTCCTTCCTCATTGGGCAGCTGCATCTGGAGTCAGAATTTTATTCGAACCAGCATGAGTCAACCTTAAAATTAACAGGAACAAAAGTTCACAGGAGATCCTTATCATTTAAGGCAGTAGGAACCTCATGAAGAACATTAGGATTCATAAACTTTTCACTAATTTGTACAAAAGTCTTGTATATGTGACTGAAAATACTCTACAGCTCTTGACTATATTTTGGAAGCATCTCTAGACTATAATTTGAATTTTTCTTTAGATAGGCAGTACAAATTCAGTTATATTCTGGATCTGGATCAGATTGTTTCTGCCATTTTTGTTAAAGTAGGGAATAGTTCTTTAGAGGGGCACATGTGGTTTTTTTACTGTGAGATTTTTTCTATCGCTGCAACAATGCATCCTCTGCATACCTCCTTGGTCTTTCATTTCAGCCATTGGTACAAAGGAACCAATAACTCTGATGTTTTTCAGCCAGTGTGGTGAATTTAATTTTATAATACCGGATTGTCATTCCATAGTTGCAACATGGTGTAACATTCCATAAAATCAAGCACTCTATTACTAGAAATGAAAGACCTTTTCTTTTCTTCATTCTCTTTTTTTTTTCCACTTTGTGCTAAGTGATAATATAAATCACATTTTGTACTTATTACAGGAATGCATGTTTGTTCTCCTGTGATGCTAAATAAATCTCCGAATTTAAACTGTCCCTGAATTATTTTGGGGTTTTTGCTTCTGCTTAGCATATAGGCTTAGAGAGCCCTATGTGGGCAAATAATCTTTTTTTACGTGATGAATCTGCAGGCCCTTCACAACAAAAGATCTCCTGAAGCAGCAGGGCCAATCCTTTAAGTTGAGAAACAGTATATCAATAAAGGTCACTGTGACAATGTGATTTATTGAAATACTGTGCTGCTCCTAGCAGTTAGTATTTTATATTATATGATACACGGCAGGTATTTTCATCTGTATTTGGGTTCCCCACTGAAACCTTGTTCAACCTGTTTTATTATTTATTGTTGCCTTTTAGAGATGAAAGAAACCAATTTATTCAGCTTTCATAACTATTCCTAACAGGTACAAAGAGGTTAAGGACTAACAGGAAAAATCAATTGGTTAATAAAATAGTTAATTGACTAAATGCTTCTTCCAAGAGGCCATGAATGCAGACTGTGCAGAACCAAAAGAGGTTGGTTTAATTACAATGGGATCTCACTGCATAAAAGCCTTCTCTGCAGATAAGGTTTTCAAACATGAGTGTGCTTGTTCCTATTTTTTATGGTTTACACATGCAGCAAATCCAGGTACCATAATTAAATCTTTTCACAATTTTTAGTATCTACTTTTTCCTTTTATGGCCATGGCAGATGGCAAAATTACAATGAAGGCATATCTAAACATTGAAAGATCAGTCAACATGTTCATTATAGATCTGGAAAGATTTTTAAGATAAATGTATAAAACACTGGTGAACAAATACCTCCCAATTCTGTCTCATTATGCTGGACTGTCTGGCAGGGGGTTTTAATTGGTTTTATGGTGCTGTTACTTAAGAAATCCAGGATTCTTAAAAGGTACCGGGAGGTGGAGAGTGACTCCCTTTAACCACTTCTGAAATCCTAGCAGAAGAACATGCACAGTAATGCTAGCCACTGAATGCCTTTCAGAAAAATACTGAATGTCTTCAACTCTCTTTGATGTAGTATTGTCATCACTCTATGGGAGCTCCTAAGCATCCGAGCTCCCCATACTTTCCTGGTATGTTTAATGTAGTTATAAGCACATTTTAAACAGTGATGTCTAAGGGACACCATTAAAACCTTGAAACATACTTGACAGTAGGTAAATTCACTCTTTGTGTAAACATTATGCTACAGCTCTCCCATATTGGAAATGTAAATTAAAAAAATAAAATAAAAAAAAAGATGGTTGCTTGTGTGTCTCATTTGCCTCACATTTCACCAAAGAGGCCAAAGCACGTAATATATAGGATCTGTGTAAGATCCTTTCCTTGGCTAACCCTCCCCAGTCTTCATCTCTGGAATCAGGAATCTGCTAGCTCACAAAACATTTAAATGGTGAGTGATGAGGTTGCCTGCCTGAACGCTGAGAGAAAAAGCACACGATGAGGCACATCAAGTTGTAGAGGATTTGGGGCTAATGAATAATGATAGTAACTGAGGGTTTACTCAAATAATGTGTATGCAGGTAATAGACAAGAGGATTACTGATTGATTAACAAGATACTTTGGTGGTGACAGAAGAGAGCATTTTGAAATATATTTGTATCAGGAGATGCACAAACTGTGTACATTTTTCATCCATATATACTAACCCTGGTTTTTCCCCCATGGTGTTGTAGCCCATTCTTTCATGCTGGTTTTTCTGTATCTTTTCAAATTTCCTGGGGTGTAGATTGCTTTTATTGTCTGAAAAACAGAAAAAACTACTGGTGGAGTATTTGGGATACTCCAGCAGTTTAACACCTAATATTGTTAGCAGCTCTGTTATCCTCACATACCATGGCAAAAACAGGGAAGGAGCATCTGAGCTATCTCTTGGTCTCTTCCTTGTAGCCAGCATCATGGCTGGGATTCAGAATGGAGGCTGATACTCATAACTGCTCAGCATCATCAGTTCTTACAGACATCAGTGGAAATGCAATACTCGGCCCTGGTAATAATGGCAACAAATGCTTCTGTGCCTCTGTTTATTTGACATGTAATTTCCAAATATTGACGCTATTGTCCCTTTATCAGTAAAATACCTCTTGGTATATCCTTTATTCCATTCCAAAGACAATGGGTCTGCTTTTACCTGTGTCACAGTTATCCAGCTCAGTTGCATATAATGGCATTTCACAGCTCCCCACATCCTCACTGCATTTACCAAGGTGTCTCTAGCTCATGGAGTCTGTCAACAAGCTCCACATTTAATTGAAATATATTAAAAAATATATTAAAAAAATTCTTGTGTTTTCAAGAACGTAAGTTCTGCTCATGTCTCTTAGTGTTTCATTTGCCTAACTCACAAGTACAACACGTTGATAAAGGACACGATGTGAACGGCAAAGCACTCTCATTGACCTTCACTGTTGCCTCATATTGACATTCAGGCAGGAGAGATATTCAAACAGTTAAGGTTAAAAGAAAGGGGACTTTGATTAACAGCAAAGTAATGCATCGAAATTCAAAATTATGTAGGAGTCTGTTCAGGCTACAATTTGTCTTGTTTGGTTTTAATTTTAGATTCAATGTCAAGGCAAGATTTTAACTCTCTGGTTACAGTTCTTTATCCATATAATTCTCTAATGTAATTGTAATCCTCAATTTTATTAAGAGCAAAGTTAAAACACATCAATGTGTTATTCAGAATATTACCTTCACTGGCAGTTTAAGCTAGTATAGTGGCCTGGGAACTACTTTTCTGAGGAGCAAGTATATATTGCTTCTGCTATAGGGGGCATCTTCAGTATTGGGAGGTGAAGTAAACACTAGTATTGAACCATTACCAAAGCTCCTGAGTCAGAACACCTCATTTGTACAGCTGTAAAGGTAGATTATTATGTGAAAGTGTCAGGCTCTGCATTGCAATGGCTGAAGGCTGGGCATACATTTCCTTATGCTGTGGGATTGGTAATCCGGCAGAGGAGCAGAGAGGGCAGCTGGAGAAGTAACTTCTATAACCATTATAACAGGATTTGTTAGAGCTTGAATGTCCAGACATTCAGCTTTGCCATGTCCACCATTGTAGTACCAAATGCTTTTGTGGGCTGCGGTTCCATAACAATGACAAGAAATCGATACTAATTTTCATTTTACTGCTCTAAAAAGCACAGCAAAAAATAGCTGGTAAAAGATTTTCTAAAAAGAACTGTTCACATCTTTAGTTATAAAAATTGAAATCATGACAGGCTCTGTTGGACATGGTGCTTTGTTGCAGTTAAGCTACCCTGGCCCAAAAGCTGAAAACAGTGCTAGCTTGAGATGTTAAATGTTAAAATCTTTCTCTTTTCCTGGTGGCTTCCTTGTCCACAAAATACATGCACTGACATTCCAGCACATGTTACTGAGAGGGCTGCTTCTCCCACATTCAGTTTTGATCCCAAACAAACAGCTTGAGATTTCATGTTGGATAATTGGACTTTACCTGCATTTTAAATAAAAATCCTTGTCCTTTTATAAACTGCTTGAGTTGGGAGACATGCAGAGCTTTTGCTGAAAGAAATGCATTAATCCTTTTAAGTTTGAGAAAAGGTTCTTTTATACTATAGTGTATAGTTTCCTGCTGTGGGACCACATTTGTGTAGAATCTCCATTTGTGGGGAAAGACAGACACAGACTCCTCCTAATGGCTTGAAGGAAAGACTGATAAGGGAAAATAATACACACCTGGACTTAAAATTGAACAAAATTCAGGGGAGGTCTATTATATTAATTGGAGTTAATGGACATGTACTCCCCCAGTGTGCTCCCCGAAACTGTAGGTTATCACCCTTTCTTTGAGACCGGCGTTACAGCAAGTCCAAAATTGATCTCTCTGTAAGAATATGCATGGCCCCACCATACTCTGTTTTCCTTGTTCTACTGCTGCGTCTGCTATAGATGTTAAGTCTTGTGTCTGACAATGACAATGTAAGGCATTTCAATAATCTACTGCCAAGCAAGCAAAACAAATGCCTGGTTTCTTTTGTTTCAAACCCCAACTGGCCTGGATTTATTTTGGCACCTCTGATAGTTTGTTACTACCACCAGACTAGTGCTGATCATTGCTGGGCAACATGACATTCAATATTCTTGACTTACTGTATCCCACACATCAATAGTGACTAGTGTCAAGCCATTTAGACTACTACTGTTCATTGATTGGGTATTATTAGTTTTTTATTTCTCTGCCTCTTTATTTAGAACATTTCACTTTTACTGGAGTAAAATGCTTTGACCTTCTCTTTGGACAAGGCATTATGTGTAGAGCAGCTACAGTAAAACATGGTACAGATCTTCTAGGAATAGTTCTCTGTGAAAACCTTTGTACTATGTATTGAGTTTGCATCTGAGTCCAAACTCAGTCCAATTAAGCCTAGTTCCAAAAAACAATGTAAGCAAAAATTTTACAGATAAATTCACATTTTATGATATTAATTCATCTATCATAAACAGTAAACTCTGTTGTAGCACAACCAGGAAATGAGATCCCACTTCCACTATTCCTTTGCTTCTGTGTTGTAGAACATTAAGGAGCGCATAAAAATGCTCAGGAGAAGGTCAAACAGATGAAATGTAGGGAAACAATCCTGGCCACAAGGTCCACTCCATCAAACAGAAGCTAAACCTAAGTAGATGTCTGCTGTACCTTGTAAAGAGCTAGCACAGGATCTTTTCCATTCTCTGTTTGGTAAATGGGAGTCTTGAAAAAAAAGTGCCTGTGCAGCTTTCATGATGTTGATTCTGGGCTGACATAGTTTTGTGCAACTTCATAAACCAAGCACTATTCAATTTTTTAATTTTTTCTACTGCTTATAGCTATTACAAGGTATCAAAAATATATTCTTAACTGCATCCTGAGCCGGGGGATCATCTCTGAAGGCTTGAGTTTAAAACACAACATGTTTTCCTTGTGTGTTCCTGTGCCATCTGTATTGTAAAATCTCAGACTAGCACACACAGAGATGTGCAGTCACATCACATAGTATTACCACCTATAATTCAGTATAGCCAAAGCAAGACCAGGTTTGACAAATCCGCTGGACTGAAGCTTGGTTTAGAGCTGAAGATAAAGTCAGTGTTTTAGTATCTTACGAGTCTGTTATTTTTGACAGTAGCAAACCTAGAAGGATATAAATGCATCATGGCATTCTTTTAGGACATCCAGTGGAAGCATTAATGACAAAAAATGTACTCCTAAGAAAATGAGCAAAAGTCAGTTCAGACACTGTTACATGGAAGAGGACTAAAGTCTCCTGACCCAGAAAACTATGGCATATATAAATTATAGTTCCTATTGATGTTAATCCTCTTCTGTTATGTCTCTGATAGGACACCATGGCTACAAATTTTTTCTTTATAAAGTTATTCAATTTGTTATATTCTAGATAACTATGATATAATTTACACACTCTCTCTAGCCAGTTAAATGGCTCCATAGCATTATTTATACAGAAAGGAGAGCTGTGCCTTCCTTAGGAAACACATGAATAACAAGACACCCTTCTTTATACATTGGTTAGGGAGAGGGCTGACACAGTAATTAAATCAAGAAATTCTGAGGATCAAAAATCATTTGTGATACCCATTTGGGGAACAGTCAGTTTCTCAGAATATCCCAGGAAGCTCAACTGCCTACCAACTACCACAATTGTTTTGGAATCTGTTCCTTCTGCTGAAGTCTACAAAAATGTTCCCAGGTGATACAGAATTTTTATTTTATTTTTTTAAATGTAGATGTTAATAAATTCATGTGAGTTACTTCCTGTTGGGAACTATGTAGTAGTAGTAGTAGTATGTAAAAAAAAAAGTGAGTGTTTAAGTGTTTGAGGAAGGCAGGAGAAGCATTAATGGCATGCAGTATCATAGTCTATGACAACAAGTGTCCAAGAATATATAATTTCAAAGAACCGTGCAAGTGGATCTTGCAAAATCTGCATTCTGGGCATCTTCAGATATCCTCAGATGATCTGTGAGTATGTAAAAGGTGTCATTCCATTTATAAGGTGAAATTGCATGGAAATATTTCTGAGGTGTCTCATCATACATTAAAAACAAATGAAGCAGGAATATTCATAGAGAGTATTTTATAAACACCTCCAGCTCATCAGAACTCCATGGGATCCACCTAACACAGGCATGGCCTTTTGCCTTTATGAGAAACGTGCTTTCTCCATAGATATTAATCATGCTGACTTACATTTTTGGAGTGTTAAATTCAGCCTGCCTTAACATCACAAATAAATTTAGTCCTTGAAGGTGATACTAACAGTCTGCTGGCCTTATCATTTAGATTGCAATGTTCTAGCTAGAGCTAGTTTGAACATTTTCCCTGTTTCCCTATTTTCAGTTGAAAATGTGACTTTGGCAAAATAAAATTAAAAAATGTGCATAAAAAAGTCCATTTTGTCAAAATGTGATCCATGAGGAAACCTGAATGGATTTCAAAAGCAATAAGCTAGCTTGATATTTAAAGGGGTTTTTAATTATTAAAACCTTGAGGGATATGCATTTTTGCACCATTCATTGAACTGTAGGTGCAGTTTATTTCATAGGCACACATTTTACTGGGCAACTTACACCACCAGAAGAGGATTTCAAGCCTCAGCCAAGTGGAAGATATATCCCAAGGTATCTGGATTGCCGAGTAAAACTAGGAGATTTAAACAGTCAAGATACAAGCTGACTATGAAAGCACCTACCCCTAATACAAAACTATGCAATACTAAAATGATGCTGACAACCTTCACAAACCTTTAAAAAGCCATTTCCAAGCTGGCAGATCTAAATTGCAGGAAAACAAAGTAATCACTCAAGGAATTCTTTGCAAATTAAAACAGGTCCTTGTAGTTGCTTTGTGTTCTGGAGCTTCACAAACAATAATATAGTCTCAGAAGCCATTTTCCTATTTCCTTTTGTATCAGGTACTTTTTCTGTAAAAGTAAATACTCTGTCAGTAAGGAAAAAAAATTATTGGTAGATAACGCTAAGCACAGACAAGAATTGTACATTTTAAAGCTGATTTAAGAAATACATAATATATTTCTGTGTATCTTATTTTTATGTAAAACAAGAAGAGAAGTTACTCGTTCTTATATCACTTCTGGCCCACTCTAACTGTCTGAATGACAACTTTGCTGGGTTTGTGTTTGTGTAGAAGCCTAGTTCAAGGTTAGTACACCATGTGAGATACTAAGTATGCTTACAAAGGACCCAGGGTTTGTGCTGCCTCTCCACAAAGAATGACATACAGAGAACCTCTTCAAAATGGAAGGAGGAGAGTCCCCTGAGTGAAAATACCCCTGCGGATGCTTATTCAACCTGGCATTTGTGGCAATTATAAAACTAAAACCAAACTCTTATACTTGCCTGCAAGAAACAAAGTGCTTACAAACTTTGTCATTCATGGTATGAATTAGAAGTTTGTAGAACGGCGTAACACAGCATGAAATTAGATTGCAGAGTGAGTGCAAAATAGAAGTCTAAAAAACCCAAGAGCTCTTCAGATGTTCGTCTGGCAAAGAGGCTGAGCCCTGGCACAAAGTGCATCATGGCAACTGCCTGTGCCTGAAAGCAGAAGCCATCCCCATATGAAATACCAGTGCTTCTTGGACATCACCAGTGACATTTCCTTGGCGAAACCATGGATTGTATCTCTAGTCTTAGTGCTGGAATGTTACTGCTACACCCCCACAACTATAGACCTGCAGGTGTCTTCCCACAGGCCAGGATTTCACTCCTGATGTAAAGGAGTGAAAGTGTTGCTCAAATACTAGAAAAATGTTTGAGTATTTGAATATTTTTATAATATTCCTATGAAGAACAGGCATTGTTCCATTGCTTACCAACATACTTTGCTACTGAGGTAGAAGAGCAAACTTCTCTTCAAGGATAGAAAACCAGGAGCTGTGAGGTGCTGATGTCAGAGCCTTCCTGCTCTAGATATAATTCACTGCAAATAAAGCTAGCAATATGGTCTTAGTGTTGTATGGCAGGACTGTTTGAACCTGTAGCAGTATTAGTTTTCAGAGGTTCAAGACAATTCTTTTAGGTACTACCAGCACCAACATCCACTTGTAGCTGTGGAAACAAAGACCCTCCAGAAAAGAAACAGATCTGTGGTACTCAGATAGCGCTTGTGGCCTTTGAGCCCTGCTTCTTGAAGCCAAATAGCAAATGGCTAGGCAGTGGCTGCAATGAAAGTGTTCTCTCTGGGTGTCAATCCTGCCTTGAAAGACCTATTTCCACTTCCTCCTCTCCAGAGCTGCTCCCAGACACTAAGGTCATAGCATACCAGATTAGCAGAAAACTTGTCCTCAACATCTAATTTTAAAATAAAATGACTTTCTGTGAATAACTGGTTGGATCCCTGGTTATGCATATTAATACAGTCACCATTAAAATTACAAAGTTAAAAAACAAGTATATCTGCACAAATATTTTCTAGGTTCCATTAAAAAATCCACATTCCTTTCTGCTTAAATCCTGAAATTTCTCTATTCTTTACAATACTAGCAAAATCTGAATCTTGTTAACAGTTGGTAATTTTCAAATAATCCAAAGCTGAAGTCAGAGGTAAAGGATATATCCAAGATCTTCATTGAAAAAAAGAGTGTTCTAGGCATTGTAGCATATGGAAAAATCTCATATATGCAGCTGGTAAGTGTCTGGTCCAGTTGTATGAATAGCTGAAATAAAACTGGTTGTGTGAAATGTTAAACTGGGATCAGCTGTGCTGGAACACTGTCTGCCAGGGTTAAAATTACTGGAATAATAAGCAGGAAGTGCAGAGAAAATATTTTATCAGCTAATGTATCCTGAGAATATTTAAGAATCTCTGAAACCAACACCTTTCAGGAGCCAGCTCTGCTGCCTTCTAATGGTTAAAAGCAAATGGTCTGGGCTGGAACATCTATGGGCAAATAATTAGTGAATAAAGTAAAATATATGTTAGCTGTCTAGAAGCTGTACTTTGTGGAGCTTCACAAATAATGAGCATCCAGTTCTTTCTAACAAAGAAAGAGACCTGTATGTATATACTCTTTAACATTGTAATTCACTGACACCTGACTTGACCTGATCTTTAAATTACCAGATAAAAAAACAGGCATATGGCATAATTTGGTAACTTTCTCTGAGCTAATCTTTCAGATCATCAGGTATCCAATTGTTGTACTAAGAAAAGGACAAAGTAGTGTGGGGGCTGCATTATTCTTAAATGTAGCATGTGGCTGGGCATCTACCCAGTTTAACTGTGTCACCTGATAACAGTTATGTCATAATGACTCTCCATTTTACTTCTCTCTTTTACATTCCTGGCTGCGCTCAAAAGATTTTTAGTCAGAAAGCTCACCTTGCCAGGAAGATCTGAAGAAACAGAGAAGAGGAAGTAGGCATTTTATGACATGGCCTTCAGCCCTTTATTTTTGAAAGTATTCTTCCTGCAATTGATGTTTGTTTGAGTTACAAGTATGTTTTAATTCTGTCCTTGAGGTGTGGTGCAAGTACTGATGATAGCAAATACTCATCTCTGGCAAACATTTCACTGAAATGAGGGACTGACAATTTATTAGAACTAATTTCCAAAGTGACATCCAAATCTCTTCCCATTCATTCAGCAAAATATGTAGTAGTTTAAGATAAGTACCAATACAAAAACCCTTTTAGCATTATTGCTCTTTTCGCTAGGGGGACACCGTAATGAAACAGATGGATTTTTAAATATGTGCATTACAAAGAGTACAGTAGTATTGGTGGGATAGCCTAAAAAGAAATGTTTTATTGGTTGGCAAATCACAGTTCTGTGAAAGATTAACAGTTGAGAGACAGTTTATTGAATTAATAATACCAACTAATTGCATCAGCTGCTCTCTCTTGAATAACTTCCTAATGTGATACAACAAGATTTAGTAATGGGGCTCAAGGCAATGTTCTCTGTTCATCTTGAGTTTCGCATATCTGTACTGCAGGTGTTGCTGTAGGTATATAGTTGTTTATCCTTGAGCTAGGTTCCCTGTAGCTGACCTAAGGCGCAACACAGAGCTGAAGACAGGAGAACTGTTCAAGTATGTACCTAAATCCTCACACAGCTTTCACAATGCACACCAAATTCTCTGCTGCCACTGCTAAACTGTGATTGACCCCCAGACTCTAGACTTTGAAACTATCATCTCAGGTATGTATTACGATACAGTACATTTCACTCTACATTATAATGCAGGAATGACTGTCAAACATTAGAGAAACTATATGCTTGGAAGGTTTTTTCAGATCATGTGCTGGAAAGAAATTTGTTTTATTGCTGCCCGTAGTTAAAAACCTGTCATCAGTTTGGAAGGGACAGAAATATGCTTCTGAGAGAATATAGCCCTCCAGATGATGCCAAAAGAACCATTTTAAACCTTTTTGATAAAGACACTTGCAGAAACCCATGCAGGTGATAGTAACAGTGATGATAAACTGACATGAGAATTGTTTTTCTTATATGGTGACATATTGCATTTATATATATATAGGGATACAATTTGACAAGATCCATTTGGCCATCTTCATTAACAACCTAGCATGGCAATGGAAAAATGAAACACTGAAAATGTGTAATGAAAGATAAAACAGTAGGTAGCTTCTGATAAGCGTATTATAGCTCATCCATCTTGGGCAAACCTGAGTTTATGAACTTTTCTTCAGCAGCAGGGACATAAGTGCTCTGACTAATAATAACAGAAGTTGATTCCAATTGCTCCCTCCACAGGAGATATATAATACAAAATTATCTGAACCAATGGACCTGCTTCACGTTGCATTCATTTTCAAAACTACTTTTTGAAAAGCCACATCCTGAACCTGAACATTATCATCTTCAGCCACTAATCTCCATCTCAAAAGCTCCTAGCTGAACAGCACAAGACCATCAATATAATTATTGTATATATATTTCTATTGACACTCTACAGGCTTTTTTCAGCAAGTAGATTTAAGCTAAGTGTATATTGTCAAGGTTGTTGCCTCTTTTGGTTACTGAGAGGTGTATAATGGTTCTCAAATAGAACAAAGAACAATCTCCTTAGTGTCTTGTCCTTCTAAAGGGATACATATACCTACATATTTTTTTTTAAGTGGATGTTCTTGCTGGAGGTATAATTAACATGTCACTGAACTGTCCTTGGTGTGTCCCTCGAACTTACAATGCTTTGCCTGAGATAAACTGTGTCACCTGAATGATTGTGGGGCTGTATTGTGTGACATTTTAAATTGAGAAGGCTGGATATGTGTGGCTGATTATTTTTTTTTCCTTTGGAAGAAGAAACAAAAATAAATTTACAGGCAGCAAATATTTTCCTTCATAGTGAGGACACCTCTGGCCTTAATTTAGGCAGCTGGCCAACAGCAGCTACTAGCTGAGATTTATAGCTGCACTTTAATTTCCTTGAGTAGCATGCACACAGATTTTCCTGTATGAGCACAGATTCTGTTCCTGTAAGGAACTATGGTTTAGTTAATTGGGCATGGCATTTGGAGGCAGGAGAGCTGGTCTAAGTTCTGATTCTGAGACTAACTGTCACTTCGGGAAAGGTGCTTTATTTTTGAGTGTCTGAACTAGAGACAGTAATATCAATGTGCTTTACCTATAAATGAGCAATTAAAAAGTATTAACATCAAATAACTGTGGCCAGTAATTTCAAAAGTATTAACATCAAATAACTGTGGCCAGTAATTTCAATGTAAATGTTTCATTCCCTGAATATAGCTAGTTCTTATCCCAGTGTCAGACTCTGCCTCTTCTCCTTTTTACTTTCATTGGCTTTGTCATTTTCTATCTGTATTTGGAGGTTCTGACTCAGTTTCTATTAAACTCAATTTTCAAGTAGATCTGTACAGTAAACCTTGTAACGCTTTGAAGACATTCTGGTCTTGGCTGTGATTTGGACAGCTAGGCAGATGCATTTTCTGCTAGGGCAGATCACAGTATAGGATTAGGGCCATACTTTGTACTGCACATGCAGTGCATTGGAAAATGATGCTACCTCAAACAATGAAACAGTTGTGGTACAAAAGAGGCTCTGTAGGGGTTTTATGGTCTGCTTAACTGCAGAGATTAATGTGTTCAAATACCGCTAGTCTTTTTATGGCTAGATGCAAAAAAAAAGCATCATTAGAATAGAAATAAATATTCAGTGGGAATTTTACTTAGAAGAAAGAATTTAATTAGTTAACAGTTTTGATGCCAGAATAAAGGACAAAGTGTAAACTGAAGATAGGAGAAAAATTCCATCCCCCCTGTGGCTTATGTTTTTAAGAAGATTTTGTTTGTTTAAATCCTATTTCATTTTCCTCTGTGTCTTATGAGCAAGATTTTGCTATAGGTCAAAGCCAGTGAATAGTGCTTACAGCTTGAGAAACAAGAAAATCAAAGACATAATCATTTATTAGACCCTTTTAGTGGCATTTCTCATTTGGCTGTTCGCTCTGCTTGCTTTCACCATTGTTGTGAGCTTAGTCTTTGTTTTGGGAAGGACTCATTTGCTTCCTCAGGGTTTCTTTGTGCCCTTTTAATGCACTAGATGTCTTTACAGTGAAAAAAAATTCTGTTGACCACACTATGTACGCTGTCTTCTAAAGAAACTGTGATTTTAACAAGTACTGAATATGTTTGTTTTATCCATTACTTTGCTGTAAACCAAGAGCATCTCAAAATACCATCTTTGCAAAGCTATTCCAAATCTGAAATGACAATATTTGGCTTAACTGACAATGTTTCATCACTTGTTGTGTATCAGTCACCTTCTGGATACTGCTAGAATGCAATAAAAAGCAGTTTTGCAAGATGGTTCTCAGCATCTCTCCTAGCATTTGCCTAGAGACAATCAAAACTGGCTGATTTAATTCTCCTGCCTTGATGTTATTCCAAAACATGGTCTTTACTAATGAGGGCTGGTTAAACGTTTCCCTCAAAACTATGTGTAACAAGTTTGATCTTCTGATACCAGTATATGTCTGCAAGCTGCCCACCTTCCATATAAGATAAATTCTTTTTCATGGGTAAACAAGACTAAATAGTCATCCAGATTTGCTTTTCAAAGTATTTTTTACCACTGAGTTGTGATATATTTATTTTTAAATTTCATTGGGAGGAATAAAAGAAAATAATTTCCATTGAAATTCAATACTAGTGAAGCCTTTTAACCATAATGGATCTGATTTTATGTCAGTGGTTTATGTGAGAGGGGAACTGGCCTACCAGTTTTCTTTTTGCCAAGATAAATACTGTGCTTTAAGAGCTCTGATGAATGTGGGACATAACCAATAGCATTGGAATAATCATAGGGAAATTTCAGGGAAGAAAAAAAATGGTTTTATGACAATCTCAGGGCAAAACTTGAGAAATGTTCTTAACAACTCTCAGTAGAAACTGTTATGCTCATTCAGTTTGTTGTTGCTACATTTACAAAGTTTTAAGTTATATGATGAAATCTGATAAACTACCATTAGCTCAATGAGGATTTCACCCACAGTTTACTGGGGAGAATGAGAGAAGAGTGTGAACAGGACTCTTGTGGGAGAGCTGTCACATAAGTTGCATTTTTTTCCCTACACTCTGAGCACTGAGGCCACAAAGAAGTGATCCAATGCCAAAATTAATACAGCTGTTACAAAGACTACCTCCCTCAGTCACAAAATGTTCTTTGCAGAGATTTAGCATGTCCTTGCATGATTCAAACCTTCCCTCAACTGTGCACCGCAAAAAGTTTATATATACAATACTTTTTTTTGATTTAAAATCTAACTTGCCGGGAACTGCAATCCAGTATTTTCGTTGTAATTGTTATATTTTTCTAAACTCATATGCCTCATTGAAAATTAAGTGAAACTGAAATAAATGGCTTTGTCAACTCCACAATCCTTAAGTAAGTTTAATGCTCACTACTTCCATTGGTATTCAATATCACTAGATATTTTACCTTGAATAATCACTGATGGACATTGATTTTGTCTTTGCTCTTCACAGCACAGCAAAATTAATGTGAAAGTCAGAGTTAAATGAGTCCCAGTGGTGTCCTCCACTCTGCTGAGAGTACGTTTCAGATACTGAAGAACTGGCAACCAGCTCAAACCTACAGTATCTTGTATTGCAACAATTAATGGATATGAATAGTCCTCACAGGGGGGATTCGGGTTACCTTTGAATCAACTTCAGAGGTTAGACTCCTGAAGCAGACAATGAGGTTAATATATGGTACTTTATGAACTGATTAATTCGCTTCTTTCAATTCAATTAAAAACTTTAGTTCTTCTATCTTCCTTTCTGAAAATTATTCTGAGTCACTTGTAAAGTGTTAACAATGGGAGTTTAAGTTATTGTGAAGTTTAGGGTCAGAAAAATATTACGTACTAAATAGTCTGTTTTTCTAATATTAACAAAGAGGTTGGCAAAGCAATACTTGCTCCTCTATTTTTTCCTCTAAGTCTAGAATGTGTTTGCAGGCTTCATTTAGGTCATAATAACATCATACAGCACAAAACCCATGGTGGCTGTGAGGCCAAGATTAGGCATGTGGATATGGCAGCCATATGCATTATGAAAAATAAGCATGTAACTGAGGAAAGCATCTGGTTAACAGCTTTGAAGTCAAAGTCATGATGTGTATATATATGTATGCTATGGGACAAATTTCTGCTTTGCTTCTCTGCTCTAGTGGTGGATGGATTGGTTTTATATAAACTGCAGGAGATTTCCTGAGAACAGACCAAAATGTCTCAGGGGAGCCAGAGAGCAGCAATCCTTGTAGTACTCTTTACAGCTGCTTTGTAAAGAGCACGTGTTTTGGGATGCTAATTAATATTCAGGGATGGGTACAGAGGGGTCCATGTGTGCAAAGCAGCCATTCTGCCTCATGTCTACACAGATACTCTAAGGAGTCGTGAAAAGAGTAGGCAGGCTGCTTAGGACTGATTCTCAGTATTGCCAGCTGCAACAGGTCAAAAATTATAAATCAGGTCCCCAAAGATTGTGAGGTTTAGAAAGAAAAAAGACAGAATATTTTTAGATTTTCAGACTCCTCTCTACTTTGTCAGCATATCAAAATACATAGTAATTTCAACCCAAACAATTGTTTTTAAGGGCATACAAAAGTGCATACAAAAATGCATTTCAGAGCAAGCCATGCTTTCTGACTTCACAGTCCACACAGCAAAACCTGCACTAGGAAGAGAAGTTACTTGGACCCATTCAGAAAACAATAGAAATGAAAAAAAAGAAAAGTAGGGAAGAAAGGTTACAGGGTTTCATACTGCAGCTCTTGCAGTAGGCAGTCTCTGATTCTGCTTTTCCTGGCTTTGTGGTGCTCAGGGATTTTCTTTGCTACTATCAAAGGACCAGTCCTTATACAAAAGCAGTGACTCAGGATGGAGTGAGGATTCTTGCAAGGACTTTTATCCAGCACAGGAGGCAGCCTTAGTTCTGAGAGGGAAACCTCTTTTGCAGGAAAAATTCAATTCAGTGAAAGAATCCAGAGACATTTTCAGGTTCAGACACATTTTTGTAGCCTTGATTAAAAAGTTTGTTGAAATCCTGGCCCTAAGAGATTAGTGCTTTTCAGTGTGAGATCATCAAGACATGCCAGTGCAGAAAACATCCTGCCTGCAGGAAGCACAGTGAGCATTAAAAAGACTGCATGGGATATAAATTCTGGTTTCAAACTTCAGTTATTGTTCTTGACAACCTCCTACTTCGGCAGAAACTAATACAAGGCAACAGGATATTTCTGTCACTGATTTCTGTCTGCTGCCTTCACAGAGGAGGGAGAACTCAGCATAGCACCATACTAGCTTTCAAAGTTCCACTGAATCTCTCTTTTTTTTTTTTTAATTTTTTTTTTTCAAACTTCTCTACAAGTAAATGATTGGAAAGTTAGTGGTATGTGCAAAGAACATTTTTTCAATTAGTGATGCCCATTAGCTGAATGAGTATGAAGGGCTGATATTTTTCCCCCTGAATTAGCAGGTACACATACGGAATTTGGGCTATAAATCGTTACTTAATAATTCACTAGAAAATAAATATGACATAAAAGATAATTAGAGATTTGTACCACTTGCTTTCACCTTAATTATGAATGAAGGATATTTGGCATTGTCTGCAGGACTGTTAAATTTTGTTATATTGAGATGGGTCTGGAAAAGGAAGATACAGCAAAGTCATTTTATGAAAGAATATAGCTTCTGGCAGAGTGGGTCTTGTACATCATTGCAGGAGAGGTATCCAACAGTTATGATCTTAAAATCTAAATGCAATGTGCTGGAACAAGAATGGTGAACAGGTTTGTTTTGCTATTTCAGTAATGACCTGTTGCCTGGCTCACAGAAACACATATGCCAGCCAATTTCATTGGAACAAAATTAATATTATATCTCTGTGCTGTAATAATAGTTAACTTTGGCAGAGCAGAAACAGTTGTATATACTTCCCCTTCTAGGATTTGCTGGAGATACCTGGAGATGTAGTGTGTACTAATCATTGAAATTCACAGTGGATTTGAATACTCTCCTGTAACATAAACAACCACAGTATGAAACAGCTTTTTTCCTTGCCTAGGCTTTGCTAACTTTAAAACGGGACAGACTTTCAGTCCTGCTCTGTTTCCTTTGCTGCTATTAAGCAGCCAGATAAGAATTCCCCCTGCATAGACAAGGCTGTATGTAAAGGCATTAGAGTTGCCTATGTACTACACTTTTTCTGTTGCTGATCACATCCTCTCCCAGCTTAGGAGATATACAGGACACATGTTAACAAGCCCAATAAGCATGTCGTACCTCAACACACACTCATGATGGAATGACTTCACTGATGACTTACTGCCTGAAGAAATTAGAGCAGCCTTCAAACTGCCTTCTCTTGCAAAACCCAAAGCAACCCTACCTACTCCAAGGATCAGGGACTACAAAGCAATATAGGTGCCAGGAAGCTGGCTGGGGTGTAGTAAGATATCCAAGTGTGCTGGTCTAGTTCATATAAACTAACGTGAATGTGCACTTTCAGTCTAGAATTCAACACTATGTGTTATCCAGGATGGACAGAAAAAGACTTAGATTCATCTGCAGTCATCTCTACACTTCCTGTAAGTGGTAGGTATGAGTTGCAGAAAAAAAAAATGCTCTTTCTGCTATAGGTCTGTGTTCAGTAATATATTGCCTGCTTTTCTTCAGTTTGGGAGCCTTAGTACTCAGAGGGCTTTTCCCTTAGCTCTGCATGTTTATGGCCATGCTCCTCCAGTTGCACAGTTCCCGACAAACATAACAAACTTCTAAAAAGTACCAACCTTTTCAGATACTGCCTACTTTAGTAAAGGGACAGAACTTTGAAGTGAGCCTAGTGAATGGGGAGACACTGGCAGATGGGAAGATCTGGAACGTTACACTATCTTTCACTCTTGCTGCATCAGAAATAGCCCACTGAACTCTGATTTATCTGCAGTTTTCCTAAGAACTTTGGATTAGACCCAAACAGACTGAATTAGAGTGTATCAGCCTGGAACAAAGACAAGCCAGGCCATCATCTGAGAAGATTAAGAAAAGCCTTTTTGCTGGCCGAAGATGAAGAATTTTCTTCTGATGATTTTGACACTACAAAGGCAGTATGATGCCCAGCATGAAGCAGTACCAATTGCTGCTTTACCTGCAACATCCAGAATGGATGAATGGTGATATTATGCACAGGTTCTTTAAAACACATTATTCTGTCAGGCTTTGATTCATGTAGTTTTTCCTGATGTTTTTCATTTTACTTATTTATTACTCAGACTCTGATGTCTAGTCTTCATTGAGATGGCACAGTCGGAGCTGGATAAGAAAAAAAAACAAAACAAAAAACATGAGTGGCCTGTCAAAGACATGTTGGCAGTTGCTTTCAGAGTGTCCCTTGATGGTTCTATGGAGATGTCAAGTAGGAGTAGTGGCAGGATTGAGCCATGGCAGTTCTGCTTGTCAGGACAGCTACTGTGCTTAGGAGTGATAGAAACTATAGAAAATCTCTTTATCACACTACTGGATATCATAACGGAGGCAGTGAACAATCCCTAGGTTTTGCCATTAATTGAAGAAATAGCTTCCTATATTCATGATCTACCACCCAAAACACAAGTAAATATTTTATTCTTGTGGGACAATAAGTTATAAGCGCTACTTTCATTATAAGAAGTGGAAATACTTTAAAAAAATGAGAGACAATTGTCTGCTAAGGCAGGCAGTCATATTGACAAGTAACAGACTGTAAAGCTCTTGCTCCATTTGCATTGCAGCTGCAAACATAATACTAATGTATTTCTGAATCTGTGAACTTGCAAGTATACATTATAGCAGTCGGGAAGTAGGAATAGCAGAATGCCACAAGAAACTCATCTCTTGACGGGCTCCCAATACGTATTGAGAGTAATAGGTCTCAAATGGAAGATGCTTAAACATTCATACTAATTGTAAGCATGCTAGTAGTCCTATGGATTTCAGCTGGTGATTACCATTAAGCATATGCTTAAGTATCTTGCAAATTTATTGTTTCAAGAGAGTTCTGTTGAGTTTAAAAAGCTTGGTTATGATCTTAGACTTTAATGTTCCTTCCCAAATCCAAATAGTTTTATAATAATTTTGAAGTTTTTTCCCCTCATTGCAACTGAAATATCAAAGTGATAAAAATATGGCTTTTTGAAAGAGATCTAGGCATACACAGGCTTTTTGAGATGTAGATTGAATGTATGATCTTGCTTCTTCCACTTGCTACCCCTGGCTCCCACAAGATATTGCTGGTTCATACCAATTCTTAAGAATCTGCTCTTGGGTTTTCCCTGTGTCACTTAGTTTTCACTGAGCCACAGAAAGATTTCAGGTCTTTGTCCTTTTTCCTTCTGAGATCAAATGAATGCTATGCTTACAGCGGCTCTTTTGTTTTAACATCTTTGTACTTCTGACCTTTTGGCACTGATTTTCACAAAATAAAGGCTGAAAGGCCCTGGGCATTTGCTCATCTGCAAATATATTTACTGCATTTAAGAGTGTGTGCAGTCTTAAATGTGTGTGAGGGGAATGCATCTACACTTGTCAGTAAATAAGTCCAAAAGTTACTGTAAAGGTGTACATGGATTTGAGGGGTCAGACTGAAAACCTCACCAGCTAAATCAAACACTTAATGCCTGTGTCTTAACTCTTGTCTTTTGTGACTTTTTTGTCATAAGGAAACAACAGAATTCCTGAAAGTCACCCATGTATGATTTCTCCTGCTTTAATTTGTCTCATAGGAAAAACTTACCAGAAGGTTCTAACAGAGTCTGTGACTTTCAGGAAGTAACATCTTGATTTCTGTGAAGCACAGCATTCCAAAGCAATCAATTCCCATGCATCTTGGCTGCGCGTACATATGCTGGTCATGTATTCACTCTGGAAGAGCCTTTTTCATGGCTTCAGCTAGGGAAGATAACTCCAGACAGCATCAGCTCTTCCAGCTAAGTCCTCACATCTATGATCCACAGTGCTCCTGCCAGGCATTAGAGCAGATCATTTACCATGTGGATTTGTTACTCTGCCCTTGATCCAGTCCATTCCTTTTCTTTCCTTTTGCAGGTGGACCTGCAGTTTGCAGACAAGGTTTCTGAACAAAACGCAGGGTCAAAAGTAAGAGAAAAGAAGGCAGCAGAGCACAGGCAAGAACCAGGGACACAACTGTATTGAAGAAAATAAGGCTTATTAGGAGTTCATGTGTCTAAAACCTTATTTCATAGAATAAAGAAGTTTATCTATTTTTAAAAGTTTTCTTTTTGACCACTGGTGTCAATTTTGCCAGTAGGCAGTAGGGTGACATGGGGAATTTAAGTGCATCCCACTAGCAAGGCACTGTGCAATATGGGTTCAATTCAAGTATGAAATAATCAAGGTGAGAAATATACCCCACATCACAATCTTACTATGTGATAAATATTTAACATGCTTCTTCCAAAGCAGGCGATTTACCTTGCAGCCCTAGCAGAGGTGGCTTTTTATTTATGTACTCTGCAGGCCTCCCCGCTCCTCCCTACATAGGAGCAGATACTCCTGTGCTTTTAGCTGGTTGCAAGGAGAGCTCTGACAGCTTTGAAGCTGGACAGTATAGGCCTGATTATGCAGCTCCTCTGTCTTTGTGGATGAGCACTTATTCTCTCTTTTAAGGGCTGTACTCTCTTTGGTTATGTATGCTATTTATCCGGTATATACACATAAACCTAGCTTTGGATATAGGTCTCAGAATCTACTGTAAATACAGTGATAAATGCTCCAGGAGTATTTAAGTGTATAGGGCTTCCCTTGGCAGAGGTCATGTGCTTACTAGTAGGGTAGGAGGCACTCAGATGTGCCACTTGTGCCTCACAGTAATGGGCCAGATCGCAGTTCTCTTGCTGGTACTGATGAGCAATTATTTGTCTGAGTAATTAGGTTGTTTGAGTGTCCTGGTTGTACCAACATAACATCTCTACGTCTGGCAACCACCACCTGTGGGCTTCCTTTCTGGCTTCACAGATCCATGTCCTTTTGATACCGAAAAGCCGGTCGAAGAAACTCTCTAAGACTCAATTCTAGAGTTTTAGAAAGCAGACATTCTTTATTGCAGCACTGGATGCACGGGGGATAATTCCACCTAGTGTGCATGCCACAGCTTCAGCACAAACAGGTTATATAGAATAACTAATTACATATTAATCAGATTAGTATACATATACATATTATCATAGTACTGCCCACAACAGATCACATGCAATGGTTCTTCATTTGAGTCAAAGGGCTGCTTTTGCGACCACTGACCCATTTGAAGTTCTGTTGACTGTCCTTGAAGTCTTTGTTCTTGTCCTTGTCCTTTGATCTTGAAGCTTAGCGCAGTCACATGTGATCAGTTTCAACATTGTTCTCATCTAGCGTACAGGAACATCTAGTCATAAGAGCAAAGAACTGCAAAACTTATGAGTAATTACTAGTTAATCACTTGACTACACTTTTGTAATTACCTCCCCAGCTACACTTTTGTCTATTGTTTCAATCATAATGTTAGTATATGATTTCTTATAATCATGTATCAAATCTCACTTATACAGTTATCTAGCAGCAAACCAGTTTTCATAGCAGGTACAAAATATTAAAACCATAAAAAAATTAAGCAAACCATATGGAATATATGGACATATGCTATCACTCTCTGCATTCTCACCCTGCCCCAGGCTTCCTAAGTACCCCTGCTTAACCTTCATTAACGTCACTTTTACACAGATGATCCTGGGCTGACTTATCAACAGGGACTCTTTTCAGTGTGCCTGCTTCTCTAGGGAAAGTGTAATAGTAGTCTCAGCTACAGGCACCCCAGCCTTACAACCTCTACTTCACTTTCCCTTTCCTGAATTTATTCTGTCAGTTTATCTCCTTCTCTTGCATGATGGTCATATTTCCTCTTTACCTGTGCTGACAGTTTGGTTCTCAACAAATGAGTGTATCAAATAACAGAGGTAAAAAAATCATCCCTAAAATCAGCATGATGTTCTGGAAGGAACTAGATGTGGTATTGTTCAGCATTCTCTGTAAATCATGTATTCCTGATTTTCCTTTCTTTTATTTTGCTTTGCTACTGGTTTTTTTTTCCTCTTCTCTGCTGCTCCTTTCTCTGCTTTTTGCTTCTTGTCCTCTGTCCTTTGATATTATATTTCACATCATAGATCCTCTCAGTTTCTGACATAAAATAATAAAGTGGGACATTAGTCAGCATGACAGACAGCCTTCGATTTCTCTTTCACTAAGCTAATTCCCTGTGTTCCTGACAGTGGCCTGCAGAAGCAGCTGGAGTGTATGTTCTTAACAGGCAGAGCATATGCTCATATATGTAATGAG
The DNA here is from genome assembly GCF_964188355.1 of Buteo buteo. NCBI lineage: Eukaryota > Metazoa > Chordata > Aves > Accipitriformes > Accipitridae > Buteo > Buteo buteo. The sequence continues at coordinate 7,790,219 of NC_134181.1, read as the reverse complement.
CAGCCTTCCTTTTATATTTCCTCTAGCATTGTGCTGTGCATTTGCAACAAGTAGTAGAAGGAGGATGGGAAAACCCATTCTATATGAAGTGCTGAAACACAAAAGAAGTAACTATCAGATTTGCCATCAGTAAGAAAGGGCTGCCAAAAAGACTAGGACAGAAAATGATCTCCAGAATGATTTGTCCATTTCTGCTTTGCTAAAAAGGATGTACAGTTCCTGCTTAGTCTTAGCTTATGATCTCTTGCCAGTACCAGCTGATTTTCTGAAATGGAGGATAAGAGATGCTGACAGCTGTGCCCTGTACAGAAACTGCCAAACTGCAGCACAGTCTTGTCAGGCTGCCATGTGGCTTTAGGCCAAACAAGATATCGATGACACATATAATGAGATACTAAAAGAAATAGCATGTATCATAGATTCTAAGGAGAGCTGGCAGAGCACAGGGATGGCCTTATGTTCCTAAACACAGTATAGTGTAGTACGAGAAGGCTAGATCTTTATTATACCTACATTTCTGAACCTGAAAGGGAAAAAAGCATGAAATGTAGTACCCCAGATAAAATGAAAGGAACAATGAGTTACACCAGAGTGATCATGCTGCAGTGACACCTGACTATGGTTTGCAAGTAGGGAAAACTGGCAGTGGAAGAGAAAAGGTGTGGAGAGAACCAAGCGAAAGGTACAGAGCAATGACAAAGCAGCAGAAGCGTAGACTGAGACTTGGGGGTTAAAGGAAGGAAGCGGGAAACAGAAATTGCTGTACTACAGTAGATCCAGCTATCTAACTTAAACAACCAGTACCACAAGAAAAAATGGAACAGAATGAGTTGGGCCAATTAGGAAGAATTAAAATCTTGCAAATGCTAACATGTCATGGAGGATGTTATTCTTTATGTAAGTTAGATAAAGAATGTATTGAACTCGTGACAGATGGTCAGAAGGGGAATCTGAGAAAGTGCTTGGGAAGTGAAAATACACTGGAAGTGTGATGTTGTTCTTCAAAAAAAAAAACAACTCCATTTTCTCTGTTTATATTTAATCTATATTGGGTCAACAGCATTTGTAATTAGCCTGAGTTGGAATCCTGTCCTGTGGCCAAAAGTAAACAAGGGTCTTTTTAGCTGCTGCTACCCTTGCCTTATAAGTAGTCAGAGCCTCTCTGTCTCATTCTGAAATGCCTTTTGATGGCATATGTCAGTACGTCAGGATTCTGAGACAGCATGCTTAATTAATACCTTTGCTCTTTGGGTCTTTACTGTTAGGAGTCTCCAGCAATATGCTTCCCTGGAGTGTTTTAATTCCTTACTGTCTCCCTAAAGTGTGAATTTCTGCTTAGTTCCAGAAATTTATCTCTGAAACTTTACCATCTCCAGAGAGATCTACAAGAATTGTTCATGTACTACCGGTGTTGTAACCCCCATGGTATAAGAGACTGAATTGGCTGTACTACAGCTCCTTCTAGCAGAGAAAAAGAAAAAAGAAACCCTGGCTATATCCTCATTGGCAGTGGACCAGAAGCCTTGGCAGTGCTACTCAGTCCAATGGGAAATTCTCATGAAGGGAGCACTCATCCATTACCGCTGAGTTTGTTTGAACTGGAAAGAGGCTTGTAAATGCCATGGATTTCTTTCTGCTTTCAGTAGTCCAGCAGAATATACTTCTCTTAGCCACCTTGCACATATGCCAGAAAATCCCCAAATAATCCAGTCTAGTTTCTTCTGTAACACTTGTTTTTATGATCTCCCTGCTTCAAAAAATCTGTACTGTGTCTGGTAGGAGGAAATGGGTCCAGAAAGCATGCTAGATTTTCTGTTCTGTACAGAACCCAGCCATGAGCAGATCTAGAATTTTACTCCCAAGTAGCTTATTGCCAAAACAGACATCTCTTTGTCTAGTGATCCACAGATGCCACAGGCTCCTTTCTTTATAATGCTGCTTTTCTAGCCATGGTTCAATTCAGATTATACCTTTTATTTATGAATAAGCATTCCCATCACAAGTGCCATGTTCCTAGTCCTCTGTCTTGGGCTAGGTATCTTTGGTAAGCTTTGACTCAGCTACTGGAAAGTTGCCATATTTATAATGCATGTAACCAAATTCCTCTCTCCTTTCTGTATAATTTAATTTTCATCCCAAATAGGATCCACATGATTTTGTCATCCTGTTTCTTGAAAAACTATGAAAACATGGTGTCATCATCAATAAATGGGGAAATCTGCATCAATGGCTGTATTACCTCTACATTTATGCTGTGCTCATGCTACAGCCTTTTCTGCACAAATAAAAACAAGGACCCTGGGATGGCCCCTACTGCACATGAGCAATAAAATCTTCTAGGCAGATCTTCCCTTTGGACTTGTGCCTTGCTTCAGTAGGTTGCTCTTGAGGCAGTGATTCAGAGCTGATGACAGGCATAAAATTCTCAACAGAGAACTACTATAAGACTCATGGCTCCTATTCTGCATAGAAAAAAATGTCTGAACAGGGCCAGTTAGTCCAGTTTGTTAGAACAGTGATCCCCATTCCTTCTTTATAACCTCTTCTTTGTTTTAGATTCCCTGCTTACCTTTCTTCTGGATGGTCGTGAATTTCAAACCCAAACAAACACCCACACACTTTTTAATCTGGAAATGAGCAGAAATAATTTACATGTCTTAAGAATTATACATATTACCTCTTTTATTCCTTTTGTACCTTATGCATTTGAAATTCTTTACATGTAAGAGAGGTTATGGAAGGTACAGAAAGATGTTTGTGCTGCTTCACATGGTACAGTAGCTTCACAATTGCCTCCTGTTTTTTACAATAAGCCTTATGCCCTGCCAGTGGATTCCTTGATAGGTATCTATGTGTGCAGTTGAAGGTGGGGCTCGCACTGCAGCTTAGTGTAGTTAAGCAGTTACTGCATCCAGCTGCTCGTTACTGCTCTCT